>NW_027041014.1:3672500-4872500 GCF_037179485.1 Ochlerotatus camptorhynchus
AACTCTACTGAATCGATTGGTGGGGTTCTAGGATCATTTTAATAATGTGACCACTTTATCGGTCAATCCAGATAATCCGGGGAACCAGGGTATGGCCATTATATTCCAAAATATTTATTCCAAGTTAAATACGCATTACAATTTGTATAATGTGTCTACTTTATCGGTCAATCCAGATTATCCGGAGAACCAGGATATAGCCACTTTACCCCAAAATTTAAATTCTTTATTAAATTCACTTTGATCTTATGATTCTGAACAAACAGAGAAAAAATCGCAAGGTTCTAGGACAATTTTTATGATGTGGCCACTTTATCGGTCAATCGAGATTATCCGGAGAACCAGAATATGGCCACCATATCCCAAAATATAGTTTCCATGTTAAATACGCTTTGATCTCTTGATTCTGAAAAAAATAGAAAAAAATCACAAGGTGCTAGGACATTTTTTTATAATGTGGCCACTTTATCGGTCGTTCAAGATCCTCATTTAGGCCAGAAGAGTTTCCCTGAGGGCGTATATGATATCTTTACCCCATATATACATAGCACTATCAATTTCCAGTCATATACGTTAAGTAAAGTGTAAAATTATGTCGATAGATAGTGGCATTTCCTACTTTACCGGGAGCTCGGATTGATCCCGGCCCTCTATCTCAGTACGCAAAAGTCTCCAGCCAATTATACCACCACCAATCGATTCAGCAGAGTTATTCCTTTGAGAATATGTACAACATGTTGACTGAAACCATTTGACGGCCGAGATAATCAATTTAGTCGTGGTTTTGTCGATGTTTGCCCAATGTGCAATGTATGCCAATAACTTCTCGGAATATTTGAAGGGTTTTTTTTTTATATAAATGCGTTTATTTTTTCAGCCTCATTTGCCGTAGCTTTGCGGAGCCGATATTCATTGTTTAGTTTACAAAATTTCTTAAAGCTAACGTTAGTAAAGCGGGGGACGATTACTCGCGGCTATCTCGAGGTTAGGGGTAACAAATTGTAGCAAATGGATGGCAGGGTAGGGATTCCCGAACAAAGTAGAATAACAACCCGATATCACCTAGATAACAAGTCTTGCTATCCCAGATATCATTTTGTTTTCAGTTGTTATCGCATAACTTATATAGTTATCAGCCTTGATCAATTTTGTTATCAGTTGTTATCATGAAAAATTCAATATATATTTATCAACGATGCAAGGTTAGTTCAAAACTTTAAATATTATTCGTATTGAAACAACACAAAATAGTGCTTCTAATCCCTAATCATATTTCAGCTATCAGCGTAAGGTTTTGATATCAAAATGATAACATGTTTTGAAATTTATGGAATAAATGTGTATGGCTTCCAGAATTTGTTATCATGATATTATCAATGATAACAAAATCAGTTATTTTTGTGATATCCAACGAGCAATTTTTTGTTATCGTTCTTGTTATGTTGGCTGTTTATTCAACCATAATGATAACATATTCAGTTATCAAAAAGTGATAACCGGGTAATAGAACTTGTTATCAATTTGATATTTTACTTTGCTCGGGTTGAGAACACAAGGTTTGGAGAGCAATGTGCTCTTGATCTCGATCTAAGCGACCAACTGTATTGGGATATTGGGAGTGATTTTTTAGACAAAACGAGTGTAGATCATCTGATCATCCCTTGACCTTAAATCACAAGCCGCTAAGACAGCAGCACAAAATGAGTTGGTGGAAGCGGCTTGTGTCCATCTAAACTCATAGAATTAAGATTGGACTTAGAGCAGTGGTTCCCAACCTTTGCACTTCCGCTACCCCCTATGTGAACAATTGGGTGTTCCGTGGCCCCCTGAAAAGTACATTATATATATTACGCTGAGATGAATAAAAACTATTCATTTGAGTTATTATTCGTTTTATTTCAAAATACTATGTCAACAACAGCCAACAACTAGTTCAGTGCGATTGTTGTAGACATCAAATCAAGTTACGATGCTACGTTTGTGATCATGCCAATCTCATATCTTCGTCAACGTTCAATCTGTTTCTTGCCATGGTTTTAATGTGGAGAAGAGTGGAAAATCTGCTCTCGTACGTACACTGAACGAAAACACCAGCCGTTTACTGAATGATTTTTGCCTCACCCAAGCCCCATGCTTATTATCAGATGATTTTAAGAAGATCATCATTCAATTCATCTTTTGACAGAATCAAGGCAAAACGTATGAACATTATTAAAAATTAGCGTTATAATCATACTTACAAAAATCAAAACAGAACCATATGTGAATGATTCGCATACAACAACTTTTCAACTCATCAGTCTTGTAATGAAAGAAAATCAGATCGAATTCAAATGATGTCCATATCTATGTAGTTGGCTTACATAATTGAGGTATTTTCTTTTCAGAAATATTATTGAAAAAATTATTGGGTAAAAATGGTGTTGCGGGTACGAGAAGAATTAATCACTTATCGATTGCAACGGAAAAATTATCAATTTTCTGCTTTTGAGTATACATGAGTCTTCTTTCAGTTCAAAAATAATTGGGTCTTGTATTTGATGACATCAATGATTTGGTACGTTTCTATGGTCAATTCAAAAGGGTTAAAAAGATGTCCTTCTTTATAATTAATACTTTTATATGTGAAATAGAGACTTTGTAGTTAGAATGTGCTCAAAACTAGAGATTATGAAAGTGGTTTTTAAGTTGTTAAAATATGTGTTTTCTTTCCACGTACTATCCACGAAGTCAGCTATATTTTCCGATTTTAAGAAGCTACTAAATTTCTCTTTTGTCACAAATGAAAACAAACTCGCGCAGTCACGGTTTTGTTTGTCTGCCGCCATTTGCTAACTGATAGAGCTGGATGAATAGCAGAAAAATGATGATAAACTTGAAATAGAATGATTTTCATAAAGGGGCTATGATGAAATATATTCATTTTGGTTCACGATGAAAAACGAACTTTTATGTGCTTATTAATATGTGACAGATTATCGGACGAAATGTTTGAAAAGTAAACAAAAATCATTTATTGTTGATCATAAAGTCATTCGACGTGTTTTTCATTCAATCTCAAGAATAATTAGTTTTGCTTCACGCTGAATGAGATTTCATTCAACGGTCGGTGGATGTTTTGGTTCAGTGTACGTACGAAGATGCAAATGGGACAAGGATCTTCAATGTCTGCTAGAATACTTTGGGATACGACATGGCACGCCAGAACCACTGGTTCAAATCTTTTTCACGGAACAAAGCACGAGATGAGGAATCATTTCTCAGGTCCAAACATTCATCCTGTGTTTCATCAAGACTTCCACATCCATTGAGAAAGACTACATCAGCATCTTCTTGTATCATCTCAGGGAAATACAGCTTACATTGATAATCCTGTGAGTGAAAATGAGCAATTATTTCTGATTAAAGATCCGAATTTAGCTTGGTCGCTCTTTTGTCAGGCCAATACTAACCTTTTGGGGCCAGTTTTGCTTGAATGCTTGAAGATCGTGTTGGAAGTGAATTAGATGGGTTTGCTAGCCCTCTGAAATGAACTAGCCATCGGCTAAAAATCTCGTTGATAAAGTATTTAGGAAAAGTTTACTGGCCCCGTAGTTTCAAGTCCAGTGAATTTTGATGCACACAAATTTATTGAACAAGCAAGACGCTCATGCCAACCTTCCACACTAAAATTAGCAATACAGTCATTTTTCCCTTGAACTTCCAAGAACATTTTGATTTTTGCCTTCAATTCAAAAGCACGGCTTAGAACATTGCCTTTGGACAACCAACGTACCACAGTGTAGAAAAGAATAACCACGTGATCGGAATTAATTTGCTTGTAGAGTTCTTTGAATAAACGAGTGTTCATAGCTCCAGATTTTACACAGTTCACAATTTTGATGACAGAATCAAGTATTTTTAACATTAGTTCCGGCATAGTCTTTCTCTTGCTGACAAGGGCATATCGAACACCTGTGGCGTATGGAGCAAGCTCTATAATCTCTTTCTGAAATCTTTATTTGTTACCAAGCATTGCTAGAGGGCCATCGGTATTAACTCTATTTACATTTTCCCACTGTAAGTCAACTGATTCAAAAAATGTTTTGAAATTAGCCATGATATTGTCACTTTTGGCATATTTTTTAGACCGAACAAACCAAGACCCTCGCGGCCCCCCTAAATAGACTTCGCGGCCCCCCCTGTCGGCCGCGGACCACCGGTTGGGAAACCCTGACTTAGAGCAAGGTTAATGGAAGTAGTCACCCAAGTAAGCCAGAAATAGTGGAAGTAGCCACCTAAGTTACATACTATAAGTTGGAGTAACGTAATTTTGACTGAATATAACACCAACCACAATTATTCACTAACAAATGTGTTACTATGGCAAGCGATTTAAATAAATAAAAATATTTAAACATTACAGATGTCTGCCAACAATACAAACAAAAGGATGTGGAACCTGGACAGAATTGACTCAAGATACCGTTTTTTTTTTAAGGTGACAACGACTTTGAGCTGCAAATAGTGACATTTAGGTGACCAGCTTGAAAAAAGCAACCAATATACTAAAAAGTGAAATGATACCAGCCCTGCTATTACGGAAAAATAATGCTCATATGAATATACGATTATCGTCCCATGTAACACATACCACACAAAGCTTTCCCATTCCAAAAGCGTAAATATGCGTATTAACATTGAATGGCAAATTATGGAAATTACCCTAATGCCATACAACTGTGCAGCTCGGCTCCGTTAATTATGTAACATTCAAACTAATCAGAAGAAATCGCCATGTGATTTCCGCTACATTGCTCTAAAGCCCAGCCACTGCTATATCTAACTCCCCCTCCCCCCTTATCCTGCACAACCCTGCTTGTTGCGGCCAAGAAGCAAACCACATTTCGCATGCTGATTGTGGCTCCGATTTCACCACGCCCCAGCCTACTTTTCCCAATAACAATTACTCCGCTTCGCTTCCACCTGCTGGGCTAACGCGCTTTCCCTTTCCCAACGGAAAATCCAAATTTTTCACCGTGCCGAATAAACCGAATCCCACGTCGTGCGCTCAACTGTGGCATATTATAAGTTATTACAAATGCTGCTTCCGATTCTCCGAGAAAGTATGTAGTAGTAGCAGCAGAAGGAGGAGGAGGACTTACCCAGTGGAATTTTCTCCGTCTGCGGCGACGTTTGAGCGTTCGCTGTTGTCCGGGTAGTCGCGAGCATCAGCAGCAGCAACAGAAGCGACGCCACCGGGTTCTGCCAACGCCTTCGCCGCCATCGACCGGGATGATGGTGGCTCTGGTAGTGGCACGGTTGACGAGCTTTGCTCGTCTTTGTTGTCGACGTCGTCGTGATTAATTCCATAATTGTCGGGATGTTTTTTTTCTTTTCGTTTGAGTACACCTTTTTTGGGGGAAGAGGGGGTGAGGGCGGAAATGTCCTAGCCGGGTGGAAATTTCACGCGAGCGATTAACTTGTGTGATGGGTGCGCGCAAGCGTTTTCCGCTTTTGCGGGGGGTGGTTGGCAATTTTCCTCACGATTTATGATAATATTTTAAGACGTTCTTTTTTTTAAATTTATTTCGGGGGAGCTTGAGAGTTTGTCGACAAAAAATCACTCTTTTTCCCGGGACAAAGTGAGGGTAATTTTTCTCCTCCCGGTTGCTTACACTGTGAGATGTGGTATTTGCGGTTAAAATTTTTATGAAAAATCACTCGAATTAATCTTCTTTTGAATTGGGGGAAAAACGGACACAATTGACGATCACTTATACACTAGGGATAGCACTAACACGTTACACGACGAAATTTTACTTGGACGAAGAAAGCACATTCACATTTGATCAGACAGTGATGGGGCAAGGGGTGAAGGATTTCCTTTACGAGTCTCTATTTACGACCATTACTCATTTCGCTGACTTGTGTTCCTGTTATCAGCTGGTTACGAGCGAGGCATGCGTTCGAGCGGTGCCGTTGCTTGTGTTTATCCACCAAAGCCACCCACCCGAGTGTGGGTGGAAAATCCTGGAATCAGAACTGACTTTTATTCTTTTATCAGCGCAATAAATTGCGCCATTTTCGCGATAAATTGCCCCTGAGATGACATATTGATTTGAATATCAATAACATTCGGGATCGCAATCCATACAACACTCTCACATCAACCCGCAGCTGTCGGATTCTTGCTTATCTCTCTCTTCATCCGCCTCGTTGTCAGACGGACGGCTGCTTCCCGATACCGTATCGAATTGACTTGCACCAAAACCAATCGACTGCTGCCAAACGAGCAAGACGAAAACACTTCTTCTCTTCACATCGAGCGCACTTCGCACACACACGGTTCTCTTCTTCCGCAGCTGCGACCGCTGCCACCGCCCCACCCAAATCCGTGGTTCCTGCGAACGACCGACCGACGAATCGAACCCGAAAACCTTTCACTTGAACTGTCACCGCGGAGCAGGCTGACAATAAATCAAACTCTGCGTCAGCTCTTTGACTCGATTGAATTGGATTTTAAATTTTAATTCGATGCCATCACTCGCGAAACATGCCAGGACCTCGCCTCCCGGAAGCCTTGCATCACTTAACAGAACACATCGATTCCGCACCGATTTCATTCAACGACGACTCCACGGTACAACTTTTGCCGAATCGACTTTTCAAAGTTTAATTTTCCATCAGCAGTTCGCTGCTGCTGCCTCAAGGGGTGGTGGGGATCAGACCCGCTGCATCCGTAACGAAAACAACCAATCTCTTCATCATCATCATCATCGTCGTCGTCAGCCAAACAACCGCAAGCCAAACTTTTGCCACTGCCGCTGCTGCTGCTGTTTGTCCTGCTGACCTACCGAAATGTCCTTTTTTTCGTCGATAAATTCTTCTCCCGCCGCACACACGAACGTAACGCACGACCCAAGGGCGCACTATGCCAGGCCAAACTCACTATGCTAGGAAAACTGTATGTATGTCCAGTAAGCACTCGATTCACCTTGGAGTCAAGTCAAGTCACGCGGCCGTCACCGATGACGTCTGGTCTAGTACTAAAATCTGCATCCCTACCAGGTCGCGGAGACTCCACCAAGACGGCGGCCGCATCCAGCATCCAACCTTCGCGAGGAAAGCGCCCAGCTGGCAACAACAACACCGCCCTGCCGAAATCCCTTTCTCTCTCGAGAGAGAGAGACAGAGAGCGGCCAAGGATCCGAAGGATGCTGCGTGTAGAGATTCTCCCTGTTGGGCTCTCAGTGCATCCCCGTCGCTCACCAGCTCATTTATTCTCGCCTTATCTGCTCCAAAACATGCACCAACAACCACCCACTCCTCGCCAGAGGATTCACCACCCACCCAATCCGGAAATGAATGATGTGCCGTTTAGTTTGATGTCTGCAAATTATGGGCTGCCAGCCGAGCAGTTAGCTTACTCTCTTTCTCTCTCAGCGTACAATCGGCGTTGAGCACTCTCCTGCTGATGCTGAATGCTGTCAGATGGAGTCGGTGAATAACCACACCTGATGCCCCCTCCATCTCTCACAACCACCCCTCGCTGGGAGGAAATTCAATCGAATCCAATATTATCATACGGGGGAACGAAAAGTGAAGGAAGGTAAAAGCGAAATATGATTATGTTCTCGCAAATGCATTCAACCCTTTTCTCAGCTCATTCGCATTACAGCTCGATCCCCCCCCCCCCCTCTCCAGAGAGAACCCGACTACTCCGCGTCAATTGCTGGGTACGGTCTGGCACCTGTCGTATTTGCTTATCGATGATGGTAAGCCACTACTGTATTCCTCCCATTCGTGCGTTACCTAGCCGGGATGTTCAACACCAGCACCCAAATCGGTGGAATACCTACTGTAGATATTGACAGAGGAAGCCGAACCTCCTCACACCGGACAAAGAAAAGTCTGCAGAAAAGAAAGATGTAATTCGATATTGACTTACTGCGTGCGTGAGTGTCAGCTTTACCCGAGTAGACGAGGATATCAAATCATTGGAAGGGCAAGTGAGCCAGTTTTGGCCCTTGGTCCAGTAATTGGCCTTAGTGGATAAATCATTAAAATTATGCGATGCTACACAAATATAGATCTCTGAATGATTATAATTTCAAAGAGCAATACATACTTGTGCTGTAGGCAAAAGTTGTTATGTTTTACAATTCAAATTGAAGCGATGGAACTTGTTTGAAGTAATGACTCCATCATATGAGACAATTCGTTAACCATATGGCTAAAAGTCAGTCACTTTGATTTAGTGTGTAACAATGGAAATATGGAGCAAATAATTTGATTTATCATGTAATTGTTGAGTAAATTATTCAAGTTTTAAACTTGAAAGCAAAAGAAGTCGATATTTCGCTTTATTTTATACTTTTTAACTACGGTCAAAAACTGGACCATCAGATCATAGCGTGCGCTAATTGGCACTAGTGTGATAGCGAGCCTTTGACAGCATTTATTGTTGGTTTTGCTAATAGTTCTTCGGTTCGGAATTTCTACTTCAATTTGGATTGGATCGTATTTCAAGGTAAGGAGAAACATTGTTTCATAACTTGACCAGTGTAGGAATATGATTTCTTTTTTAGTGAAATGGGAAAGACGGCTTAAAAACCCAGGAGTGAAAGGTGCGTAGAAGAGTCAATACAGCTTTGCATCCAATGAATAAAAGATGGAATGTCCCGCCACACAGCATGTAAAAAGTATGGTGTTCCGGTATCAACAATCCGGCTTAGGATGAGCGGCAAGTGGAAGAATCAAATCACTCGGGGACCACGATCGGTACTGACGGATTCAGAAGAGAAGAAAAACATTCAGTGGTTAACCATCATGCAGGAAAGGGGGTTTCCGGTCTCACAAGCAACTTTAAAATTCAAAGTGAATGAATTCATTGTGCAAGACCCTCGGAAAACACCTTTCAAGGATGGTCAACCAGGTAAGCAGCAGGTCAGCCTGGGTAATGAGCTACAAAGTGACATCAAATTATGGTCTTAGGGCGAAAATGGTTCAAATCGTTCATGCGCAGAAATCCTGGGTTTTCTTTGCGCACACCAGAATCTATAACAACTGCCAGTGCCCGTGTAAGTGAAGGTAACATCCGAGGATGGTTTAGCATGACAAAGGATTGGATAGAGAAGAACGATGTCTCAGAGATACTGCTAGATGCTTCTAGGGTATGGAACGGTGATGAGACGTCGTTTTACCTCCACCCAAAAACGAGAGAAGTGATCGCTCGAAAAGGATCTAGAAACGTTTACGAAGTGGAGCAGGCTGCAGGAAAACAAAATTTTACTGTAATGTTCTCCTTTAGCGCGGCAGGTGCAGTTGTGACTCCGCAGGTAATTTTACCTGGACAGCGAGTACGCAAAGAGGTCGCTGAAGGATTTCCTCCTGACTGGCTTATTTGGGTTAGCAAACGTGGTTGGATGACTGCTCATAACTTTGCCGAGTACATAAGAAAAGACTTTCATCCTTTTCTTGTTAAAGAAAATGTACAGTTCCCAGTGATATTTTTTGTGGACGGTCACATTTTCCATAAGGCCCTGGAAGTGCTGGATTTATGCCAATCGTTGGGTATTATATTAATTGCATTGTATCCAAATACTACCCACATTACGCAACCGTGCGATGTTGCCGTTTTTAAGCCACTTAAAGATAAATGGAGGCAGGTTGTGAAGGAATGGTGGTTGGCACACTATGGTGAAATGTTCACGTTGCCACATTTTGGCAAAGCGTTGGCTAAGGCTGTAGAAGATGGAATCAAGCCACAGAGCATTATTAACGGCTTCCGCGTTTGTAGGTTGCATCCTTTCAATCCGGACAAAGTAGATTACTCGAAATGCTTAGCTCAAAAGGTAAATGTTCCAGCTATAGTGGAAGTAGCAGAGACCATCGATACAGCTGCTCATGATGTCGATATAGATACTACCTGTCTCGATTATTGCCACGGCCTTATGGATGCAACAGAGCCAAATCCACCAACGCTGGACAATCTGGATCTGCCAAGAGTGCTACAAGCTATTTCTCCGCAATCAACATCACCATCATCGTCCAAGCATTTCACCGTTCCTGTAGAAGACATCATTCAAGCAGTTGACATGATTGGTTGTCAAACAATGCAAAAGATACAAGCCGATGTATCTAATCTTACTCGAGAGGAACGTATCATTCGATTATTTTTTCTCAAGTTCGTACAACCGTATATTAATGCAACCAGCAACTTCACGCCAGAAAAAAGCTTCGGATTGGTAGATCGTTCAGCAAGAAACGAAATAACAGGACAGTCGCAGGATTACTATTGTGTTTCTCATACCAAAATAACGGCGATAGAGAATGAGATATGTGAAACTACTCACAATGACGGTAATAACATTTAAATTTGAAAATTATTAATTTATTATAAAACATTGTTTACTTAAATTTTCACTTGATTTTAATCCTATAGACTCTGGTGGATTCAAACTTGATTGAAGCAGGATCAATAATTTTTGAATGCGTATTAGCTGACAATATAAGTCTGCCACAGGCTCAGCATGGACCAACAGAAACCGTGGTCACTGAAAGTCAAAACTTGCTCAACAATGATTTTGTTGAAGAAGTCGAGAGTGGTAATACTTTAAATTCAATAATTTTGTATTCAAAACTAATATGAAATCTACTTAATATATCCAAGGAAATAGCGTCCAAGAGCAGTTTAACGATACAGGCGATAACAATCATACCGAGACTCTATCATCAACAACCAGAACCAACAATCAAATTGATACATCAAATGGCATAAAAGAGGAACTTATCTGTCAATCGATTGGTAATCAAAATCTATTTATACAGATTGTGAAACCTCATCTGTTTTCTTTATAGATAAAACAAGCAGGATAGAACAACTTTAGGAAAGGCATTTTTTACAAGATGTCAGTAACAGTCCGGCATCGAAACAGATAAGCTTATCTGATGTTTTACTACTACCGCCTATCCCACGTCGTAGTGGGAAGCATCGATGTTACACAAAAAAGTTTCATCCTGTACTAAAAGCCAGAGAACGCCTGGAAGAAATCCGTAAGAAGGAAGATGATAAATTGAAAATTGAAGCAGAAAAGAAAATCAAAGCTCAACAGCGAGAATTAGCTAAAATCGAGCGGGAAAATTTAAAACGAGTGAAGGCTGAAGAAACGCAAGAGGGAAGAAAATTATAAGAAAAAAGGAGTAAAAAACCAAGGCTGACTTAAAATATTAATTTGTCAGCTATTATATTAAACACATATACCATACTCGTTACAAATAACAATTAAATTGCTTTATCCATGCTAAGCTAAGTTTTATCAATAAATTATTAGTTATTAAATACAGAATCTTTAATCATTGTTTATCTAATAAATTAACTTATAGAATAACATATCCCTTCTTCCATTCAATGAATCTAGAATTTCTCAGTTAGGTTGGGAGTTACAAAATGGTTTCAAAGTGAGTTCATGGTCGTTGGTATCAATATAAATTTGATTATTGCTGGGGTCGTTCTACAAATACAATTCTACGCACGAATTGTAGCTCCCACACACAGATTATTCGCAGTGAAGTCATTACCAAATTCTCATCGGGTTTTTCTATGTAAAACATAAGGTCTGTAAGGTTTTGTATTTCTGAATGTGAAAAATTGATGACCAACAATGTTACCGCTGCTGCTGTTGCAAAAGAAGGTTTTACAATAAGAGAATATTGATATATGTTAAATCATATATATTCTTTTCTGTGACTCACGCATGTGCCAAGAATAAAATAGTTGAATAAAATGGAAATGACATCTCCTCTCATTCCCATCATAGGTATTCCACTAGAGAGGCCCACATTCATGAATTTGTTGACAGTTCCAAACGATTTCCGCTTGGCGAAGACTGACATAGCACGGACAAGACATCATTTCGGTTTGGCTCGTCGCAGTGAAACGTGGTGTTTGATTCTCCGGCACTCCATCCACGTAAAAAGTGACGGCACGTGTGCGAATTTGGGAGCGAAATTGCCGGATCACCCGCCGCTAAAAGACCACTCCGATCAGTGAAGTGAACGGCGCGAGTGCAAGTCAAAGCATTTTGGGAAACCGTCGTCCTTGTTAGACCAACGCAGGACCAACCACAGCACCATCGGATACGTCACGTCCGTCGCTGACGCAGGAAGACGGTTTTTCTAACCAGCAGGAATAGCCAGTCTTGTAAGCGGTCACGGTAGTCGACACATTTTCTGTGATAATCGACTGTCTTTGCCTCCGACACTTACAAAACAAGCTATCATAGTACAGTACCAAACTCAAATGTCATATAACATGCTCTGTCATACGACACTGTCGCCGAATACCGTCACGAATGTATGTATTTTAGTTTTTCTCATAATAAGAGCTGCTGATGTTGTGCTTGGGTGAATTCTGAAAATAGCAAGCAATGATGTCCTAGGAATAACATTTCTGATCATAAATGGTTTAATTTACACCAAATTGAGGAATTAGAACCAAATCACACATGTCACATGATAGTTATTTGAAAATTTTCTTTTTCCTCGAATGTTATTCTACCGGTTGTGTTGTGTGAGAGAGACGACGGTAGAGCATGAGTGTACGATTTCAAACAGACTGTCGCGCACGACAAAGAAGCAAGTGTCGTAAAAAACGTCAACTGTTTCAACCCCTGGGAATAGCCAGCACGTTACGCCCACAGCAACCGCCAGAGCAGGTGTCGATCAGCCGGATCCACTGATAACCCATAAATCACTCTCTCACTAAGCGCGTTGACCATCCGATGACCTTCAACAGACACGTGGCAACATCCGCCCACCAGTACGATCGGAAGATTGACCCGAGGAGGCAAAGCACATAGTTGTATCGAATCGACATAGAAACTCGGTCACAAGCAGACAGCAAATATCCGGCGTTAGAGGAAGTAAGACAGACCATTAGTCGGCCAAAAGCAACCGGTCAAAAGCATCCGGAAAGAAGCCTTCACGGTGAAGGCTTCTTTTCTTCCACTGTAGCTTTGCCATTTTCTTGGACGTGCACGGTGCTGGTTGAACGGATCGAGTACATTGGTCACTGATAAAATCAAGACGAATACGGTGCCGGATCGGCCATTGGTCCACCGACGAGGGTATAGTTGCACACATCTCGTCAGCAGTAGTGATCCGTCGAACACGGAGGAACAGGAGATCCGCTTCTCATAGCACATTGGCTGGAGCGGTCCACCGAAAACAGATAAAGGTTCGGCCTCATGCGAGTGGAGCAGATGTCAAGGCTAAGTGGCCTTCAGTGCACAGTGGTACAGAATGCAGATTTAGGTGGAATGATATGTTTTGAGCCTGAAATTGAAACTTTAGACTAAAAGTCTCTTTTACAAACTTGTTCCTTATAGTTAGGCCCTCATTTTTATGACAATAAATTCTAGGGTGGTTCCTATTATCATTAAAATCAAAAATCTAACTTTTTTGTTTGAATAAATTAAGGTATACATTCTTGGGCAAAGTTATAGTTGAGCTAATTTTAGGCAACTTTGTTCAGAAAAACTTTTTTGTATCTCTTAAATTGGCCGATTTAGAGCTATTTTCTTGAATTGAGTTAGGGTGGCTCTTGAAAAAAACAGGTTTTTTGCTCTATTTTTCTTATTTCGAATTTCTCAGCAAAGGTGTCTTCAGATAACTTTTAGATCTTAAGAAGGCGCAAATTTTTGCTGCACAAAGCTTGTCAATATGTTTCGCCGATCAAGAGTTATTGACGTTTGTATACTAAAAATATACACTTTTCAAATGTTAATATCTCTTGTTGGGGCAAACAATAAAAAAGTTTTTTTGCAGCATTTGAAAGGGCGTATGTTATTCTCAATAATATGAAAAAATTGGAGACATGTTACTTTTTAAACTCGTATAAAATTGAATTGAATTTATTCATATTTTTTACTATATTTGAGTATATCTTTTTTATTAGAAGAGATACAGGCAACAAATTCCGCTATAAAACATTTGTCTTAAAGAGTTTTAAAATTCTCTAGAAGAAAACATTCATGAGAATTTTCAAATAAAAAAGTTATTGCTAAAAAACTATTTTTTTCAGGAACACCATAAGTCAACTCCGAAAAATTACTCTAAAATGAAAACGTTAAGAGATAGAAAAAAAAAAATTTCAACGAAGTTGCTTGCAAGTAACTTATCTACAACTTTGTTCGACAACACATGTTTATATTTTGTAGAACAAAAAAGTTAGTTTTAAAAATTCCCTAATTTGAGGACCACCCTGACGTTTGCAAACACCAAAAGAAGGGAATTTTTAAGAACAAAAACTTCTTTGAAGATACTAAATGTCCAAATATTGAAACAAATGTACTAGCACATTTTATATAAATTTGTCATTAGAGTGGTCCTATGAAATCCATCTTTTGCCAATAACTTTTTTATTTGAAATTTATCATGAAAGTCATCTTCTAAAGACTTTTAAAACTCTTTAAGACAAATGTTTTATAGCGGAATTTGTTGCCTGTATCTCTTCTAATAAAAAAGATATACTCAAATATAGTAAAAAATATGAATAAATTCAATTCAATTTTATACGAGTATAAAAAATAAAATACCTCCAATTTTTTCATATTATTGAGATGTTATTCTTATACGCCCTTTCTAATGCTGCAAAAAAACTTTTTTTTTTGTTTGCCCCAACAAGAGATATTAACATTTGAAAAGTGCATATTTTTAGTATAAAAACGTCAATAACTCTTGATCGACGAAAGATATTGACAAGTTTTGTGTGGCAAAAATTTGCGCCTTCTTAAGATCTAAAAGTTATCTGAAGACACCTTTGCTGAGAAATTCGAAATAAGAAGAATAGAGCAAAAAAACTGTTTTTTTAAGAGTCACCCTAACACAATTCAAGAAAATAGCTCTAAATCGGCCAATTTAAGAGATACAAAAAAGTTTTTCTGAACAAAGTTGCTTGAAATTAGCTCAGCTATAACTTTGTCGAAGAATATATACCTTAATTTATTCAAACAAAAAAGTTAGATTTTTGATTTTAATGATAATAGGAACCACCCTAGAATTTATTGTCATAAAAATGAGGGCCTAACTATAAGGAACAACTTTGTATAAGAGACTTTTAGTCTAAAGTTTCAATTTCAGGCTCAAAACATATCATTCCACCTAAATCTGCATTCTGGACCACTGTGCAGTGACGAAGCGACTTCATCGAGGCTATCTATCCCCAAGCAGGTCAACGTGGAGTAAGCAACGGCGACAGGCAGCGGTTTGAGTTAGTGCTCTGATTTTAAGGAATTGAAGATAGTTCTAAGCGCTTAGTAGGGCTATAGGCAGTGCGCAGCATGTATGGGCGAATGATTAAATGGATATCATCATGCTATGAAAATTCGATGCCTAGTGCTTTATTTGGTTTTGGGAAGAGTTTTCAAATAGACATATATTTTTTTATTTTGCCATTAGGATGACCCTGTCCATGTTGAGGTGATCCAAAAAAATTGTTTTTTTTTTTCAAAAATTACTTTTTTTTTAATTCATAACCACTTTCTAAGATTTTAATATAAAAATATATTACAAAAATTATAAAATTTTGTTTTGTTTTTAATGGTTTTCATGGTTTGCACACAGAGGGCGCAATATGTTTTGTATTTTCCTTTAACATTTAAGCATTTTTATAAAACATATCAAATAATCAGCGATGTATTTTTTCGTTTTGGAGTTATAATTTTTTTTGAAGTTGTGAAGTTTTGAGTTTTCACTCAATACTCCATTGCGAATAGACTACCATGCGTCTTCATTGATTTAAAGTGACTTTAACATGGTCACGACGCATGGTAGTCTAGTCGCCATGGAGAACTGAGCGAAAACCCAAAACGTGATAACTTCAAAAAAATATAACTCTAAAACGAAAAAAAAATACATCGCTGATTTTTTGATATGTTGTATAAAAATTCTTAAATTTTCAAGGAAAATACAAAACATATTGCGCCCTCTGTGTGCAAACCATGAGAACCATGAAAAATAAATACAATCAATGTTTTTCAAAACGCAATCCCAATTTTTAATATCATTATATTTTTTCTAAAATGTATTGATAGTAACCTTTCATTTGACCTTTGAAATCGGCGCAGTGGTTCAAAAGTTATGAATAAAAAAAAAGTAGTTGTTGAAAAAAAAAATCGAAAAAAAAAATGTTTTTTTGGACCGCTTTATCGTGGAAATGGTCACTCTAATGACAAAATAAATTGAAATAAGATTTGCTGGAAACTTTGAAAATATTCTTTGCTATGGGCAATCATTCATATTATTTGCAAAAATTCGGCCATTTTGGATCTTGCAATTATTTTCAAAATGACGTCTTTGACTATTACCATAAATTATAGCACGAAAGCGTCACTTCTGATCGAAATGACGTCTGAGACAAAGTTGTAAAGAAAAATGGCAAAAATTGAACGGTATTTTTTAAAGTAATGTTGATTAGAAATTCCTATACTTGTGAAAAAATCACATATCTCAAAAAATACATCTTAATTTTTTATAAATTTTCTTTTTAGAAAACGCAGGTAAAATGCAAACTTTTGAATTATCTGAAACCATGGATTCTTACAAATTTTGAACTTTTTGCTGCACGACCAATGAAATCAACCCAAATTTGAGTGAAGTTTACTCAAGTGCAGGAAATTAGCGGTACTAAGGGCATCCCACTCTAAACTATAGCTCTAGTATAAATTAAGTATTTCCAAGTATCTGATGTTAACGGCGCCAGTGGTGTAGTGGTAAGCGTGATTGCCCCTCACCCCAGCAGGCCTGGGTTCAATCCCAGTCGGCGCCGCCGGGATGTTCTGAGGCATAACATCTCTGATCACGCCTTCCTTCGGATGGGAAGTAAAGCCGTTGGTCCTCGGTTCATGAGTTGATGGGTCGATAGGTAGGGTCCAGGTGCGGGAGCTGCCTTTCTGGCACGTCGGTAGCATTGGTGCTCAGCACGGAAAACAAGATCGACAGAAAAAACAAACCAAAGGAAAAAAAAAAAAGTATCTGATAAGTATTCTTAAGTATTTTGAAGCATTTTTGAGTATTTTATGTTTTGGATCTTTTAAATCGTTATGATCAGTTACTAATGTAATTGTTTGTTGTTGAATATTCCGTTCCGTTCAATCACCTACTATTAATGCTAGTTTCAATCTGTTTTAAAATTAAGGAAGTAGTGTAATCATGTGTATGGGTAATTATTTTAATTCTACTTATGAAATAGTTCGAGTGTACCCCATTAGCCATAAATACGTTAAGCATACGGACGTTAGGCATACGGACGTTAGGCATAATGGACGTTAGGCATAAATTCATAAGGCATAATGGACGTTAGGCATAATATACGTTAGGCATAAAATACCTTGCTGCTGTGCAACTCTAGAAACCTGTTTCGAGCATGGTAAACAATGCTTTAATTAGGCTAAGCGTTGAAAAAAGATGAAACAAGTTATACAAACATAGTTTATTTAATAAGCACAGTTTGGAATCCATTATTTATCATATAATAAGTGACCGCGATAGCGGTTAAGTAATCTGGCAATGAAAACTCGGCATAGTTTTGAACTAAATCTTGAATTCAATCGCATCTAGAAATAAAAAAATCACACATTTGTTAATATATTCTTACACACATATTGCAATTGTGAAAGAAGAAAAGGTTTTCCTCAAAGAACAGCTCATGAAATGAAAAATGGTGAATTCTGTGATTTTTCATTCCATAGCAAAAAAATACATACCTGCTGCTTCCAGGATTTCCTGCCATACTTTTCTATACAACGATTCTGTTTTTGTTGTCATCAGAATGAAAACTAGCGGAACCGTCTGCTGATGTGCGGGAGCGATACTTCCATGAACAGTGACGAGTTGCCGAAACAAACAAGGAACTGTGGCAAACGTACCATCTGTAATCCAATACTTTACCTGTCCAAGACGTCGCAAGTTTTTATGAGTTCCAAAAATTAAGGCTCTTTAATTATTGTCACCGAAGTCAGCAATCAATAGACGGTTCCCATTATCATCCTTCTGGAATTCATCGGGTAGATTATGCCTAACGTCCATTATGCCTAACGTCCTTTATGCCCAACGTCCATTATGCCTATCGTACATTGGTAAAATGTAAAATGGAAGAAATGCGCTGATTCCGTGTCCGTTTCCAAAGTGCGGGCGCTGATGGGCTCCATCAAGAGGAAGGTTTGAGATTTCGTTCGAACTGGGGAAATGTAACCATCGAATGCTGTAACTTTGAAGTTTTAATACAAGTACTGTAAAGCAACCATTAATGGAGTTTTAAGACTTATTGAATCATGAATTACAGGTCTTTTTGTGAGTACCAATTTACTTTCAGTCAGCCTTTATCAGATCGAATTAAGCTATTGAATTCATGATACTTTAATATCAAAACAAATTTTTTCACTTGATTTGTTTTCCGTCGATCTTGCTTTCCGAACTGAGTCCCAATAACACCGACGCCACCGACGCAGCTCCCACACCTGGACCCTACCAATCGACCCATCAACTCATGAACCGGGGACCACCGGCTTTACTTCCCTTTCGAAGGAACGCGTGATCAGAGATGTTATGCCTCACGCCTACCACTACATCACCGGCGCGTATCAAAATAATGCCAAAGTATCTTTTGATAGCAGAATAAGCGTAATATATTACTCTGGTTTTGCTATTCTGCTCTACACGGGTATCCAGTGTCTAGTCTGCTGGATGATGATGGCAGATGGAAAATGAAGTGGATGATTTGAATGGAAAATTATGAGCTTTTTCTGCTCGCATTTGGCGGACGAAAGACAGGTAGGTGATGATTGATGGGGGTTAAAGGTTATCTGCGGAGATAGCTTGCCCCATGATTCGTGGTATTGGATCAATTTGGGTTTTTGGCGAGAAGATGATTGGACACCGTTGAAAGGTGCACAGGTAGGTGAACTTGTCAGAATTTACAGATGCCCTTGGATGCATGCATCACCTGTTGAAATCGATTACTTCTGAATGACACTGATGAAGACTGCACATTGTAGTCGAAATACGTATCTGTCATGGATACCAACATTAATTAAGTGGAATTAACACACGTCTTTTGCCGATGACATGTGCTTACCTCTCAAAATCTCTTAACTTTCTCATAAGCACTTAATTTTAGAGCACAGAAAATTTGTTGCACTTTAATAGCAAACACATTTTTCATGATTCTTGAAACTGAATGCATTGTATTTTGTAAAAATGCGCTAAAAAGAAGCTCTTCGAATTTGCCCTTTTAGCTTGTCATCCTTGACACACATTACCTTAGAGAGGCACTGAGTGTGACCCGCACTCTACGTAGACACTAGCAATATGGCCCACCGTATGCCTCACTTATATAAAAGTGTAAGAACTATTTTTTTTTCCTTTTGGTTTGTTTTTTTTCCGTCGATCTTGTTTTCCGTGCTGAGCACCAATGCTACCGACGTGCCAGGAAGGCAGCTCCCACACCTGGACCCTACCTATCGACCCATCAACTCATGAACCGGGGACCAACGGCTTTACTTCCCATCCGAAGGAAGGCGTGATCAGAGATGTTATGCCTCAGAACATCCCGGCGGCGCCGACTGGGATTGAACCCAGGCCTGCTGGGGTGAGAGGTAATCACGCTTACCACTACACCACCGGCGCCGTTAAGTGTAAGAACTATGAAAACCCTATGAATTTACAAGTTGCATTAGTGTTCGTGAGATTCTGATTGGATAACTCGCTGTTTGATACATCAACCCTAGACGCTTTCTTAAAGCTCGAGCAAATAGTCAAAACGTCATAACTGTTTTTCTAAGCTATTACTTCAAAAATATGTCAAAACGGTTTAGAGACAAAAGGTCGAAAGGACAAACGCGAATGAAAAAAAAACCAAAAGACATAAGGTCAAAAGCGACAAAAGGTCGAAAGGACCAAGTGGTTGGTCACTCCGTACAGCGTACCAAGATCAGATTTGGGCACACATGGACACGCTTATTGACACAGTTTGGCACCCATAGTAAGAAACATTCATGATCTTTGAAGCTACTGGCAACACTGTACTTTCTCTGCGCCTGCTCAGTTCATATGCTAAATCATTGTTGTTGACAAATCAATGTTATTACATTTTGAAACACAACGTAGAATTTTCGCTTCGTTCCTCAAAACCAAGTTGGATTCCACACTAGGATCCCCAACAGTGCACAGACATAGGCATTAGCCGGTCCGAATAGTAATTCATTCCACGCCATACAAACCAAAATCAGGGTAATCGCTAATGATCAAAATCGCAAATCCCACATTCCACAAAGCACCAGATATGATATGAAAAAATGCCAAAATTATGTTCGTTTCATTATAGCTTTGTGTGGCAGATGAGAAATGGTCAAGTAAGGAATAAGGAAGATAAACGCCTCGTCACAACTAGCTACTCTGTCTTGTTTTGGATATACTAGTTTTAGTTTAGTTTCGCCGACTGTCGTTCCACGGGCACATGCAACCACTGACGAAGTCAGTCTTTAGCAGAGAAACACTTTAGGCGCATTATTGGCCTCCTCAAATCGTGTGTCCACGTAGTACTGGTTCGATGCCAGTTAGCCTTCTGATCACTGAAAGAATTCCAGTGATTTCAACATTTGCAGCAGGTTTTCCCGGTGGCTATAAATTCTGAATGCCATCAGATTTGTTTCGATGCTGTCTTTGCTTTGGAACTCCATCACCTTTTGGGTCAGTTTGTCCAGCCTCTGGATCATCGCCTTGGTTCGGATTCCACTGCTTATTGTGTTCTTCCTTAAAAACAATACATTCGAACTATCAAATTAAACGGGTTGCCAGGCATGCCATTATTCATAAGCAAACAAAAGTCAGTCCGATGACTGGCATTCTCTTCGCTGCTGTCACAACTGAGGCACACTGAGAAAAAATGGGCACAAAATACGTGTGTAGAGTGACCAGCCCTTGGAAAGGACCGAAGTTCTAAATACTGATGAATAAATAAATCACTGGGTGTTAATGGGTTAAGTAAGGGCAAACAATGAAAAATTATTGTCACTCCAGCACCGCCTGGTAAGTTAATTCTGAGCTGAACTCTTTACCATAAAATAGATCTTGTTCATCTGAACAACTTTGCTGAAGATGGAAACCTTCTATCTACTAAAGATGCTAAGTTAGGGCAAACAATTCAAAATTAATATTACACTAGCGCTGTCTGGTGAGTGAATTCTGAACTATACTCTTTACTGATCTTTTGGATTCTGACTCAGCAGTCGTAACGCAGAACGTAAACAACCAACACGATGGAGCAATCCAACTCGAACAGTTGAAGTACCGAACAGCGATAGTAGAACACAGTATTTCAACAGGACACTCGATGCAGCCAAAATACTGGATTCCAGCAGCAAATTTTTGCGATTACCGAAATTAAAATCTGACAATTTTCCTTCAATAATGCATCTAGACGAAAATGTCGGTGATAGTTCGGAAAAAAAACTGTAATCTATTCGCAAAATTTTTTCAAGAAATTTATACGACATTTTCTGAAGAAGATCGTGACCGCGATTATTTTGCATTTTATCCAGAATTTTCAAGGGACATTGGCCTCAATCAACTTCAAGTGCAGGACATTTTGCAGGCTTTAAAAAATTTAGATGCCTCAAAAGGTCCTGGACCTGACGGAATTCCTCCAGTATTTATTAAATGTCTAGCAATGGAACTCACTGCTCCATTGTTTTGGCTTTTTAATATGTCCCTGGAATCCGGAACCTTCCCTAAAATTTGGAAAAGCTCATTTCTAGTACCTATCTTTAAATCTGGTCGAAAATCTGACGTACGTAATTATCGTGGAATGGCCATTATCTCTTGCATTCCTAAGCTTTTCGAGTCAATTATCAACGAAAAATTATTTCTCCAAATCAAAAATAGAATTACTGACATGCAACACGGCTTTTTCAAGGGTCGTTCGACCTCGACCAACTTACTTGAATTTATAGACTATTCATTGAATGCAATGGATAATGGAAACCACGTAGAAGCTCTCTATACAGACTTTAGCAAGGCATTTGACCGCATTGACATACCAATGTTACTCTTTAAACTGCAAAAATTGGAATTAAGTCAGGGCTCCTGAAATGGCTTGAATCATATTTAACTAACCGCCAACAAATAATTAAATTCAACGGAAAGAAATCGAGCCCAATTCAAGTCACTTCAGGCGTCCCCCAAGGCTCTCATTTGGGACCTCTCCTTTTTATTCTATACGTAAACGACATATCTTACATTCTCAAAAAACTTAAATTGCTTATTTATGCCGACGACATAAAGCTCTTTTTGGAAATAAGAAATGAAGAAGACATCAATATATTCCGGAATGAAATACACATATTCTACATATGGTGCAAAAAAAGTCTACTAGAATTGAATGTAAAAAATGTAACTTAATATCATTTAGTAGAAAAAGAACAACTTCAAATATTTCAATTGCATTAGGAAATCAAACTGTAGACAAATGTGAAAGAGTTAGGGATTTAGGAATTATCTTAGACTCTAAGCTAACTTTCATAGACCATTACAATACAATTATTCACAGGGCAAATAACATGCTAGGCTTTATCAAGCGCTTTTGCTATAACTTTCAGGACCCTTACACAATTAAAACACTATATATTGCCTATGTGAGGTCAATACTGGAATATTGCAGCATTGTATGGTCTCCATTTTCAATCACGCACGAAGAAAGATTAGAATCAGTACAAAAACAATTTCTATTATACGCTCTTCGTAAATTAGGTTGGACTTCATTTCCTCTTCCATCATATGAAGCACGCTGCATGCTTATAAACATACAAACATTAAAAGAGCGTCGTGAATATGCAATGGTTTCATCTGTAAATGATATCGTTTCGCAGCGAATTGACTCAACAGAACTTTTATCAAAATTAAATTTCCATGCACCCACTCGGCAACTCCGAAATCGAAATTTATTTGCCATAAAACATCATCGCACAAATTATGCAAAATATGGGCCATTAAACCGCATGATGGCCTCTTACAATAAACACTGCGAAACCATTGACTTTACAATGTCTCGGCATAAACTAAAGCAATATTTTTATTCCATAAGAAATAACAACTCATAAAAGAAAAGACAAGAAAGCTGACACTACTTTTTTTATATAAATATATATTTAAGAAAACAAAACTGTATTAATTGTACTAGTCTACGTTGGTTGACGAAATAAATAAATAAATAAATAGATATAACTAGAGATATGCCAGATCATGACCGCCGAAAACATCAACAAACGATCAGATTCAGAAGGACTAAGTATCATTTATACAGGAATTATGCATAACCTTAAGAAACAATAATCTAACAAACACACTTTCAATAGAACCACTACATCACAAACACATAAATGTGCAGTTCGGCCATTCACTGAGGAATCTGGTTGCAGGATTTGCAAGCCACTTACCCAAGCGTCCGCACTTGCAATGACGGTACGATGAGGAAGAGGACGATCTGCTGAGGAGTGCGCAGGGCTATGTTCGTAGTAGGTAGTGAGCGGCTAGCATCTCTATGCGGGGGGTAGAGATGCACCGCCCACCGCACAATAATAACAATCAGAGTTCCACTGGCGTGCACAGGGTGGAGCAATTGCCCCTCCTTTTAAATATAAGATGTGTATTTCCACATTTCCAAATTATGATATAAAATAACTTGATTTCTTGATAACTTGATTTGAAGGTAAATAAATTCATTTCATACTATAAGGGCACTGAAAACCTTTTATTGCGTCAATTCCTTTTAGATGGTGTCTGAAAATTGCAGCACAAAGGTGCATGAATGGAAAAACATCAATCACATTTTTTTTGGTCAAAAAATTGCACCACAGTGGTGCATACAAAAAAAAATCTGCTTTAATTTGTTTTTTAAAAGTAGTTCATGGAGGGTAAAGCAGAGGGAAAATTTAAGGTTGAAAAAATTCACCTTTGTGGTGGTAAATTGTAGAAAAAGCTTTTTATTGAATAATTCTGGTGTAAAAATATCATTAATGAATAATTCTGGTGGAAAAATTGAATCATGCAAAAAAATTGGAGGTGTACATTTAACTGAAAATTTCTGGTGGAACGTTCGCAACACTTGTAGAAACAAGGTTATTCATGTGCATAATTTGCATCGTTCTGATGAGTGCAAGCTTCATTGAAAATTTATGGTGGAAAATTTGCATGAAGAGGCAAAGCCTGAAAATTGCACCACAAAGGTGCATGGTGAAACAAACTTCACTGACAATTTTTGGTGCACCGTTCTGGTGAATGGAAGAACATGCTTTATTGAAATTTTCTGGTGCAAAATTTGTATCGCTATGATAAATGAAATGAACAAAACAATTCTAGTGGAAAACTTGCACTGGTCTGGTAAATGAAGGCACAAGCTTTATTTAAATTAAACTATATTGAAAACTACTGGAGGAAAATCTGCACCATTCTGGTGAACAGATGGGCAAGCTTTTCGGAAAATGTTTGGTCTCAAATTTGCATCCTTTTACTCAGTAGAGGAACAAACTTTAATAATAATTTCTGGTGTAGAATTTTCACTATTCTGATTATTGGAGGGAAGCTGCTTTACTGAAAATATATGCTGAAAAATCTGAAAATAGGGGCAAGCTTTATTAGATAAAAAACCTACAACATTCTGATGATAGGAGAAGCAAGCTATATTGAAAATGTCTGGTGGAAAATAGAAAACGGATATCTGCACCAATCAGAAGATTGGAGAACAATTTTTATTGAACATTAACGGTGGAAAATTTACATCGTTCTGGTCAATTGAAATTTTCTGGGGCAAGTTGTATTGAAAATTTCTGGTGCAAGATTTGCAACAATCTACTGCATGGAGGCGATAGCTGAATTGAAAATTCAGGAATTGTAAACATTGCACAGTTCTGGTGAATGGAGGGGCAAGCTTTATTGAACATTTCTGGTAGCAAAAACTACAACGTTTTGGTGAATGGACGGACAACTTAAACTTGACTTCCGAGAAGAATTCTGAAGACAAGTTCCAAAAGAAATGATTTCTGGGGATGATTCCATGAAAATTCTGCGAATAATTTCTAGTGAATCCTGCAGATAGTTCCAAGATAATTTCGAAAAGAATACCGAGAGAATCAAATTTTGAATTAAATTCCAAAGTGATGTTGGGGAAAATTTCAAGGAAATTCCGAGGATACTTTCAAGCTCATTTTGGGAAGAATTTCTGAAGAATATAGATGAAATTCTTCTGAAAATTTAGGAGAATTTCAGTTTCTTGGCGTTCTGAGAAAAAAAAGTTCTAAAATATTCCGAGAAGAACCTCAATGATATTGAATTCCTAGGACAGTTCCAAAATATTTCTGGAGAGAATTCAAAGAAAATTCTGCGGACAATTTCTTGTACATCCTGCAGCTAGTTCCAAGATAATTTCGAAAAGAATACCGAGAAAATCAAATTTTGAGTGAAATTCCAAAGGGATTTTAAGCAAAATTTCAAGCGAATTCTGAGGAAAATTTCTAGCACATTCAGTTTCAAGGTGTTCTGAGAAAAAATCATAAAGAGTTCTAAATATAATTCCAGTGGACTTCTGAGAAGAATTTCAAAAGAGCTCTTAGGAGAGTTCTAAAAAAAATCCGAGAAGATCCTCAAGGATATTGAATTCTGAGGACAGTTGCAAAGAATTTCTGGGGAGTATTCCAAGAAAATTCTGCGAATAATTTCTAGTGAATCCTGTTATAGTTCCAAGATAATTCTGAAAAGAATACCGAGAAAATTAAATTTTGAGTGAAATTCCAAAGGGATTTTGAGGAAAATTTCATAATTTTTAACTCATTCCGGGAATAATTTCTGGATAATACTGGGGAAATTCTTCTGAAACTCTAAGGAAATTTCAGTTCTAAGGTGTTCTGAGTAAAAGTCAAGGAGAGTTCTAAAAATAACTCCAGAGGACTTCTGAGAAGAATTTCAAAAGAGCTCATAGAGTTAAAAAAAAAAAACTTTTGGATTCTCTAATTGAAAAGTGGATATTAGTTTGCCATTGAACCTTGGTCGATTGTTGTCTTGCTAAAAAATCGTCGAAGAATCTTCTCTGAAAATGTCAATGAATAGATTCGAGTGTGTTGGTTTGTTTCCTTTTAATTCCGTTATAATTGCTTATATTTTGACAGATACGCATATTTCGTCTACTACTTGCAGACTTTATCAGTGCCAAGCACTCCATATCACTGATCAAGATTGGATTGATCAAGAGCAATATACTGTTTGTTCACTGCTATGAGCACTGTTTGAGCCTTGTACTTGTCGACGCAGTGTGCATGCGAAAGGAGAATGCGATTCTTATTGGTCATTCATCTAGGTTTGTCGATGCTATCACCACCAACTGACGTGACTTCAGCTGAATTCAACCACCAAGGCAACAACATTGCAGCAAATGTATAATTTCGGATACAGCCCTACTATCGCAACCATTTGAAGAACCGATCATCATCGACATCGTCGATGGGATTAAAATGTCAATTTTAATTGGCTGTCTGAAAGCAGTTTGCATTGAAGAAGATGAACCACCACCGGAGCAAAAAATAAGTAAAATGAACTAAATTGAACAGTAGGGAAAAAGTGGGAGGAGGACAGCACCATCTACGACGTACTTAGGAGTACTCCCCATCCCCAGATTAAATGCACCAAAGAAAACAAAATTGCCCCTCCTTAACAAGATTCCTGTGCACGCTAGTGCAGAGTTCAGAACCGTTGTACATGGAACTAGTACAGAATTCAATAGTAAGTTTCAACCAAGACAACAACCACAATATATATTATAACACAACATTAAGGCAATAGACAGAAAACAGGGAACATGACAGGATTTAAGTATTTAGACATGAACAGTTATTTCTTTGTTAGTAGTTTTAAAATCATCAACAATGCAATTAAAATTAAAAATAATAAACTAATAAATTAAAGATTCCTGAAGAAGGTCCTAATCCAGACTGAAACGGAACGAGAACATTATAGGGGAATTTACGTATTCTCGGCAACCTAAGCAGCGACCTTCTTTCTATAGCCTTTTTCTCTAAGGAACGCACACATATGCAGTATTGGTTTGTTTACAATCTTTTGCTGCCAGCTGCTCTAACAATTTCAGTCGAAAGAATTGTCAAAAACTGTTTTGAAACGCTTTTACAAATCTCTAATCTTCTCTAGTGAGAGCGAGTATTGTCGGCAACCACTTTTTCTTCGGCAACCGTTCCATTTGAACTGCATGTAAATCTGCTGTTCTATTATCGGCAACTCGAAATCAGCTACAATTTGTACTGCGTGCGTTGCATTTCAAGAAAACCTTGCTAGATTGCTTTTTCTCAGTGTTAAAAATATAGTCAAAGTGAAGCTGAAAGCATAAAGAATCGTTTGCATGCATTCAGCGAAGTGTTTTTGTAAGAAAATCCAGTGAAAATAGTGTTTCAATTTGTGTTGCCGAAAATAGTCTGTCATGCCGAAGCCGTCATTTCCCCTATTTAATTTGTTATGCCATAAGACTGTTTAGCCAGAATCCGAAATCCGAATTAGTATGTATTGATCATACTAATTCAGTTGTAGATCAGTAGCCTATGCTCTTTTTTTTTTCCTTGATTTATTTTCCGTCGATCTTGTTTTCCGTGCAGAGCATTAACGCCAGGGAGGCAGCTCCTAAACCTGGATCCTACCTATCGACCCATCAACTCATGAACCGAGGACCAACGGTGGGCAACGGTCAGCAGATATTTTATGCCTCAGAACATCCCGGCGGCACCGACTGGAATTGAATCCAGGCCTGCTGGGGTGAGAGGCAATCACGCTTATCACTACACTACTGGCACCGCTAGTAAATTATACTCTTTACCTTAGGATAGGTCCTGTTCATCTGAACAACTTTACCGAAAATGGAAACATTCTAATCTAGTCAAGATGTTAAGTTAGGGCAAACACTTCAACATGAATTTCACACGAGTGCCACGTGGAGAGTGATTTCTGAACTAAACCCTGTTCCTGAAGATAGGTCCCGTCCATTAAAACAAGTTTGCTGAATACGGAAACCATCCATATGAGTAGGATTTGTGGACAGCGTTATAATGTGTGTATCTAGTGTTTTAGCGCCATCTAGTGAGTAAATTTTGTCATAAACTATCCATAGTTTTGAAGTTCTTGTACTTTTGAATATCTTTACAGAAAGAATCAACATCCTATATGGTTGGGATCTCGTGATATAAACATCTCTAATCTCAAAATATGCCACTTCATGGGTATAGTTTTACAATGATTCCTCCACTTGAGCGATACATCCCTCCAAAAAAATCTGTTAATTTAAACAAAAACTCCACTAAATTTACTTTGAAAATCATTTGAAATTTCAGAAGTACGTTGAAATTTAGTTAAGATATGGCAATTTGGATTTGGGGTCAAATTGACCCCAGGGTACAGACAACGTAAGTATTACAATAAAATGTTCCAATAAATATATTTTCAAGCTTCTTGGAGTAGATTTCATCTTATATTACAGAACTCTAGGTGGACACACATAGTCATGAAGGAATTAGTAAAATCAATCTACAAATAAAAAAAGTTACAACATTAGGCCACTTGAGGTCAAATTGAGGGTACACAGAGTTAAGGTTGTCTTCATTTTCAGCTTGGTTTAGTGTAGAAGAAATTATGCTTATCAGCACTGGTCTTCAGTGCTTGAATGTATAAAATATGACTACAATTAAATTTTCTATAAATTACACTCAACCTTAAAAAAAAACAGTTTTGGGATTTCAATCTATTGTCTATTGTCCTTTCGGCTGTCGAAAGACAAATCCTTTTGCCACAGATTCTCCAATCTTTATCTTTTCCAACACCCCTAAACATAATAATCCGTAAGATGCTGCATAATTGCGTGAGCATCTTCTTTTGTAAGCTTCATACCAACCCTCTGCGGATACCTTACATGTAAATTCAAGTGTAAGGTCCTCGTGACATCGCAAAAAAAAAGAACTCCACGGAAATGAAGGCAATAAAGAAACCGGCCGACATGAAGATATCGCTTTGAAATATATGTTCTCACCACGGCGCGCACTCCGCACGAATCACTAGCTGCACATGTTTTTCATGTACCAAATATCTCCCCACCCCAAGTTAAGCAAAAACGAACTGAAAAAAAGAAGAAGACCAACTACCTCTGCTGCTACTATTTTACTGAGTGAAATGACATCGCTGCTTGTGGTGACTATCTGGGGTTTCGGTTGGAGGTGCTATCAGCAAAGTCGAACCAGAAGACGCCGACGACGACGACGACGACATCGCAGCGAACAGAAGCACTGAAACATTGGCTGCCGAGTAGCTGAGCCACAATGACTTCATCATCCTTCAAGGGGGGGAGGGGGGAGAGCGCGTTATCGTCTGCACCTTCTCCAGGCCCAGGTTTTTCCATATTTTTTTCTTGCTCCACATTTACACTCCATCACACTGTCGTTTATGATACTTTATTCGAATAATCATGAATATTATAATTTACTTCTTCCTTCCCGAGCCGGCGCTGCTACCGTTGTGAGATAGTTGCTGATGCTCTTGAGCCACGCTACATATTGGAGCACTGTATCTTTTTCCCCGTGTAGCTCAGCTGGCTTTTAGCACCATCGCCTCAGGACGGCGCTATCAGGACAACGGATGACGAACAGCAGCGGTGCAATTTTTATCGTCACGGAAACCGTGAGACAATTGGCAACGTTCGCCAAGAAGCACAGGAAGGAATCCAGGCAAGCAGCAGCGGAATACGGAAAAGAGATACTACTTTGCATATGGGGAGCATTTCCATCATCGGTAATTTACTGGTTGCGCACAGCAACCGGAAAGCAGCACACCAGCGTTGAGTGAGCAGTCTGTTGCAAAGCTTAGAAGAGACCGGAAAAATTGAATTATTCGACCGGAAGGAAAGCGAGATTTTTGCAATGGTAATTAGTCAATCATGGGAAATTACATCCGGTGACCATCGGTTTGCGAGCTGCTTCCAGGGGCAAGTTATTATGCAAATCATCAACCTATCCAACATCCATCCCACGGAGCTTTCCCCTGTTCAAGATGCTTTACTGTTCGGTCTTATTCTAGTTTGACTGATGATTAACCTTTCGTTACTCGCGCCCACATTTGTAACAAGAGTACTCGTGCGTTGTACTTCGTACAATAGTGTGAGCTTTCCATTTCCATTTTCCTGCCGAGCTACAAATCGATCTGAAACCAACGTTTATTCCTCAAAAAACTTGTTTTGAACTTAACAAGCTACACTTTTATTACAGTAAACCAAAAAAAATGGAAGATGTTAATGGAAACCGCGTAAACGCTGTTCATACTATGTGGGATTTAACTTAATTGGTTACAACATGGAATTAATCCAATCCAGATCCACGTAACAGATAAAAAGTTACTGATTTAGAAAAAGTTGTTCAGGAGATCATAACCTTTTCGCTGGTGGACAGTAGCTCTGAATTTTCTCACTGCGTATCGTTAGCATCCATGTGAAATTATCGCAGGTGATATATCTCGAGATCCTGACCAGCTAAAAAGTTACTGTCTTCGGCACTTTTGGCTAGTGAACAGTAGTTCAGAGTTTTCTCACTTAGTGGTGCTAGTATACATGTGAAATTCTCGTACATAAAATATCTCTAGATCTTGACCATTCTTGTAAATGTGTTAGGCAAAGTTCTTCAGGAAGTCAAGATCTTTTTGATGGTGGACAGTAGGTAAAAATGTATTTTACTACGTAGCTCCACCATATATATGTAAAATTCTCGCATGTGGTATATCTCGAGATCCTAAACAGCTAGAAAGTTACTGTCTTTGGCAAAAAAATAAATAACATGTAACGAAAAAAATATAAAGTATTGAATAAATTAATTAATACATTCATTTAACAAATATTTTAAGAAATTTTGCGAATAGGAATTTCAATTTTTAACTTAGCAATTTTTATTGCCCATTCAATATTATTGAATTTTTGAAGGTGATGATGGTGGAAGAGGAGAAGGGGGGTTACCATAAAATAAAAAAAAAAATAATTTGCGTCAGCCTAAGTGGGATACGAGAAATATATTCTGGATTTCTTTTACTGGGGATTTTCATGCTGATTTGTGGATAAATAAATAAGGGTGTGTCATTCCCCTGTAAACTCCTGGTAAATTAGTGATAACATTTTATCTCTAGTGGTAAGCATTATCTAAATAGATAAGTTTCGCTGAAACTTCCACCAAATGAAAGTTTAGAGACTCCCTTTAATTTTAGGTCAATTTCTAAATTTCCTATCGAGCGGTCTAGAACAAAAAAAAAGTATTTTCGTGTGCATGGAGAATGAAACTACTCAGAGAGTGAGTCACTTTTACTCAGTTGTATGGAAAAAAAACTTAGGCTACTCAGCACTGAGTGACCTACGCTCATGGAAATTTCTCCAGGCAACTGCTTTTTTTTATTTTGCTGTTTTCTCTTCAATGGTTATATACAGGATACAGAATAAAGAATCAATGACTTTTTTGACTTTAAATGATCGTTATTTCTTGTATTTGTTTGGTTACAAGTATGCATTATCAAGTGACACAGATGAGTCTTTTCAACTTTAGTACATTTGAATTTTTAATTATTATTTTCAGTTTCTAGTCCTATCAGGCCTGTTTTAGAGTATGACCTCCTTGGTGGGATTAGTTTGTTGTGAATTCGAAAAAAGAGACTACTTACAACTACTATTAACAACTAAAACTAACCTATAACTGCTATATACACCTAACCAACTATAAACAAAGTGCTTATGATCTGATGTATTGCATTTCTGCACAAACCTAGACTAATTTTGTCATCAATTTTGAAATCTAATTTTAGAACAGGCGCTTGGTTGACGCCTGAAATTCTTGTCTCAAAGGGACGATCCAAGATCATCCTATGCACTCTGTTCTGAGTGACCTGGATTTTGTTCCTGTGAGTCTGTGCACATGATTCCCACACCGGAGCTGCGTAGAGGATTGCAGGTGCTAAAATTTGTTTGTAGACAGCCAGTTTGTTCACCCCAGGATCTGCGGCAAATCAGCGGATACAGACACCTAACTAAGGCGGGACACAACAACGGGGCTTATTACGGATGTCACTTCACGGTGAAAACTTGTCACTTGTCGTCGCGGTGAAGTGATTCCCTTTTGATTTGTACGGTAATCACGGCTCTTATGCTGAGTATCACTTGCTTATCACCGTGATAAGGCCCAACATCCCGAGATAGGTTACTTCGGCGGACCACTCAACCCCGAGGGGAGGAATGTCAGAAGTGTAGATGCTGTAAAGCAAAGGGCCTAACAGACTTCCTTGCTGAACACCTGCTGGGATGGAGAATGTGTGTGAAAAGCAGAAATTCAATGATTTTTGCTGAAGGTAGTTACGGGTGATTTTAACAAGATGCAAAGGAAAGTTGAAGCTACAAAGCTTGTATACAAGCCCATTGTGCAAGATATTGTCAAACGTTTTCGCAACGTCTAACAGTTCCATGGTTGTGGACTTGGATACAGCCTTGTTACTTCGGATGTTATTCATCATCCGTACTAGCTGATGATAAGTGGAGTGCCCCTTCCTGAACCCGAACTGTTCCGGTAGGAGAATGTTATGTTCCTCGACAAACTTGAGCAAACGATTGAGAATAAGTTTCTCGAACAATTTGCTCACCGCTGAAAGGAGGCTGATCGGTCTGTAGCTTGAAGCTAGCGTTGGGTCTTTGCGGATAAGTATGATTTTCGTTGCCTTCCAGATACTTTGAACGTAGTGCAGTTCCAAGCATCTGTTGAAGACCGCAGCCAGCAGAGAGTGAACCTTCATGTTGAGATTTTTCAACACTAGGTTGAATATTCCGTCGAATCCGGGTTTTGGTGCATTTCAACGCTGAGCTAATCTGTTCCACTGTGATTCTATCCTCCGGAGAGATAGCACAAGGGGAGGAATCAAGGTTGAATACGCATTGCTCAACTTGAACTTCGAGCCAATCAAGTGCGATTTGGCAATATGCTCACCAATCGCATTTGCTTTCTCCTGAGGGGTGATTATGAGCCGAACGTTATCATTTTCATCTTTGAGTGGTGGAATGGGCTTGGGGTGCGTCTTTAAGACCTTGGCAACTTTCCAGAATGGTCTGGAGTGGTCGTCCAGATTCTGGACGAGCCGCCCGAAACATTCGTTACGGAGTGAGACCATTCTGGAAGCAATCTCCTTGTTCAGATCGGCCATTTACGTTTCCTCGCCAGGTTCTTTGGAACTGGCGTCTACGAACATTTCTCAGGCGAATCAAGAGTGGGGTGTGGGAATCAGTGGCAACTAAAGAATCAATGCAATGTTGCTTACTTTTATACTCTTTCTTCGGCTGCGTCACACAGCAGAAAATTAATTTTAAAATTACATCCAAGAGGATGCACTTCAATCATGTCGAATATCTCATGTAATTTGTATAGCCACAAAAATAAACAAATGCAGTAAAAGCAGCGTAAGGTCAGTTCACTGTATTAATGATACATTTTTTTCCTTTTTGGCAAGTAATAATTCCATTATATTTTCGACACGATTGAAGTGCATCCACTTTGATGTGATATTAAAATTAATTTTTTGTCGTGCAGCCAATCAAGATTCGTCATTCGATGACGTCGTTCATTTGCTTACTGGAAGCGTTCATCGCGTACAATATGCAATATATTCACTTTTGGATCAGTGCTCACGTGAGGTACATCTTGACGTTCGTTGCTTTTATTAACGTAAGTCGCTACGGGTTCTGGTCTGATATCTGATCTGGTGATGATACTTCGCTCATCCCGATGCTCGTCAGCTGCTTCGGGTTCTGGACTGTTTGGGTATTTCAACATACAGGTCGATGTCCACAGAGCACTGATCCAGATGTTCGTCACTCGCTTTTGGTTCTATACTACTATAATAAGACAACTTATTTTACCTGTACAATTATGAAGAAGAACTGCAATCGACAAATATTACAGATGACTAATATATATTAAAAAAAATGCTGTTTTGTTTTCTCAATAAACTGATTACTTTAAATAACCTCAACATATTCAATTGATAGGGCAACAATTTTCACACAAAAACTCCTTATGTTTGAAGAAACGAGTCGACTCTAAGAGATCTTAACAAATTTTGGGCATAATAAGATGGATTGGCAATTCACTTTTATCTAACAACGAACTGCTCATGTTTGATAGAAGGAGTCAACGCCAAGAGAGTGAACATAATCCGATCAATTGGTCATTTGCCTATATCTATCCAAGAAATGCTCATGTTTGAAAGAAGGAGACATCTCTAAGAGGTAAAATAGCATTCAATTGTATCAGATTGATTTTTCAATTTTATAAATTTCGTGTAAATAGTGGGACGACATCTCAAGATCTTTGCTTGAAATAATTGCTGTTTTCTGCAATGCTGTTCAGGAGGCCAAGGCCTTTTAAATTTTGGACAGTTTAGCTCGAAAATATTTTTTTTATTCATTTCGTGAAGCCAGTATAGACTATGTACAATGATGATTGCAATGTTTACTTACATACTATGCATTAATTATATTCTGGTTTAGCTTAGTTTTTATTTGATGCTTGGACATAGTGATGTCAATAGTTCCGCAATGCAAATTATACAGGCGCATCATTCCATTTATTGGGTAATTTTTTGCATAGTTTTTTTCTGTACGATTTTTCAGAAAATAAATTCCGTGTTCTAAGATATCGATAAGGTGTGTAAAAGTTTAATTGTGCGAGAATTTCTGCCGAATCTATGCGCATTGAAATAATGTCGTTGATGAAGAACAGCATTGCAAATTCTAGGCGCTCCTTAAGTGTTTGTATATTGATGAGCATGCAGAGCGCTTCATAAGATGGTAATGGATATGCGGTCCAATTCAATTTACGTAAAGCATATAAAAGAAATTGTTTTTGGACAGATTCTATGCGTTCTTCGTGTATGGAAATGTATGGATTCCATACTAGGTGGCAGTATTCCAGAATTGGCCTTACATATGTGGTATATAATAGCTTAATAGTGTATGGGTCTTCGAGATTATGACTGAACCTTTTGATGAAGCCTAGCATTCTGCTTGCTTTACTAATGATAGTATTATAATGTTTTATAAAAGTTAGTTTGGAGTCTAGGATTACACCTAGATCTCTTACAATTTTGCTTTTTTTCTACTATTTGGTTGCCTAATGATATTTCAATATGCGTTGTTTCAATTTTTCTGCTAAATGCTATTGCAGTACATTTTTTTACGTTCAGTTGAAGTAGACTTTTACTACACCAGGTGTGGAATATATTGATTTCATTCTGGAATTCTTCTGCATCGCTAGAATTACTTATTTCCATAAAGAGCTTCATGTCGTCTGCATATACAAGCAATTTTATTTTTTTAAGTATGTAGGAAATGTTCCCCTGAGAACCCTGGGGGCTCTGAAAGTTTATTTTGAAAGCGAACTATTTGTTTACGATGTGTTAGGTATGATTGAAGCCAATTCAAAAGTCCAGGCTCCATTCCTATTTTCTGCAATTTGAGGATTAATAATGGTATGTCGATGCGGTCAAATGCTTTACTGAAGTCGGTGTATAGCGGAAGTGTGTTTGTGATTTTCATTGCCTCCTGGGAGGCCCATTCACCGTGTTTGAATGTCACGCTTTCGGCGTGTAGTTCTTTCGAGACCCTCGTCACCGTGTGCGAGTTTGAACACGGTCCGGTTGGCGGGTGAGCCGGGGAAAGTGCTGATAATGTGTCCGTCACGAGTTTTGGTGGTGATTCGGTGGCCGACGTTGCCGTGAATCAGCAAGTTTACGGCTTGCAAAGGTGCTCGTCTGCAGACATAAAGCTCAAGTGAAGGTGCCGGAAAAAGGTGTTGTAGGTGTTGTCCTAGACAAGTGGTAGGTTGCAAATTCGCTGCTGTCGTCGTCGTAGGCGCCGTCGCAATCGCCATCGTAGTCGCCGTAGTAAATTTAAATTTAACCATCAGCCGCTGAAACTATATGGATTTTCGAGGATTTCTGATGTTCATTACATACCAACTGAAAACATAATCATATTTTGCCGTGGAGTGTTGTGGTTTTGAGATACTCGATGGCCCTAGAGGGATCGGTGTTGCTTAATGAGCAGAATATCATGGGTTTAATCCCAGGAGGTCTCGGTGAAGCTATGTTTTGCCGGGACTTACGTGGCCAGACTCGGTGGAGGGAACTAGGTGTTCAAGTTTATTTTCAGCTCTTTGAATATATTACATCACTAGATTTAAATAATAAAAATTGTACATTGTTTTCAGTTCTCATTCATGCTGGATTTAAATTATGTTAGCTTAGTTGAAGATGCTAAAAACCGATTTGTACCTTCCTTAAAAGTTGTCCTAGCTCGCTATTCTAATATCTATAAGCAATCTTCACACTGCCATACTCTAACGTAACTATCAACTCTATGCTTTCATCTACTCCATCTATCGTATAAAAATTACCACTACAGTCTGTTATTTGAAATTAGCATCTTCAAGTATGTAAATCGTTGACTTCACGTAGAAGTAATACTAAAACATATAGTCAAAGTATTTTAGCTTGTTTTCAGCTATTCAATGATTGAACATCTCGAAAATTATATTATAACAATTTTATTATATTATTGAATTTTGTATTTATATTATAAATGTTCACTTTTTCGCCTTAGAGATGAACTAGCCTACGGCTAAAAATCTCTTTAATCAAGATTAAAAAAAAAACTTTATAACCTTCTGTTGACCCGGTTGTTGGTTGTATGAAAATGATTTTTCAGTTCTTCGATTATACAACACTTTAAGATTAACTTTATAATGATTATCTTTTCTTTTCAGCTCTTTGATGATGGAAAATGTTTAGATTTATATTATAATGATTTAATCTTTTAAGCTTGCGCCCTGGTTGAATCAACTGATTTGATTTGTTTAAATTAGTTTTCAGCTCTTTGATGATGGATCTGTGGATTTATTTGACATGAACAAATTCTCTTAATACAGCTTATCGTCTACCGAAACAATCCCAACCCTAATATCCAACATCCCAGTGATTTCTCGTGGAAGAGTAGAGAATTTCACGGCATCGTGCAACACGAGTTTTCACGTCAATATATTACTACCCATTCCTTGATTGACCTGCATTCGGACATGGCCGGTGCTGGTATTGCCTTTTAAAAGTATGAGATCACCAGTTTTTACACATTGAGGATGAATGCTAGTCCCAAGCATCATCTGTTCGTTCTCTGTGCAATTACAGCTGATCTGTCAGTAACGGCGTAGCGGACACGGGCGGTCAATCATGCCAATGCTCATATTTCTGTTGCTGTTGGTGCAGCTCCCCTTGGTTGTTTGGGTAAGATCATTAATTTTTATTTATTTATACAGTAACCCCTCCTTATCGTTAGGATATCCCAGTGATTCCTCGAGAATTCCAGAGGATTTCTAAGCTTCCATCAAAGCGAGTGTCACGTCAACACTTTTCTACCCATTCTTTTCTTGAGCTGAGTTCGGGTGCGGCTTGACGATCCATTTGGTAAAATGGAATTTGGCCAAATAACCTGGAACCGATATTACAATCTGTGATATTGAAGCTACGAATATCAAACTAACAAAACTCAGCAGTTACACTTCTAACCAAACCGTGGTGAGTTTGAGTTTCATGATTTTTGCTTTACACCCGACTACGACCCAAAACTTCCATCAAACTTGAAAGAGGTCATCTTATCCTGGGAAGACCTCGTTCTTTTTAATGTTTTTAATGTTAGGATATAAAGGTCACATGACGACATTGATTCAGGATCGAGTCCAATGAAGAAGAATCCTTCATTCGGCATAGAGCCATAGCGAATTGCAGCTACCCACGAAAGTACATTCCTACATGTATCAAATGTGACGTTGACAGGTATATGATACTCTTATTCCCATAGTCACAATCGCACCATTGATTCCCATCAGACACAACCACTATCATCGAAATTCAATTACGATCTTTTCCAACTGCAATAAACAGAACCAAATTACTACATTACCACTATCAAGTCACCCGAGGCCAGATTAGTCAGCAACAATCAGTTTAAACCATTTATGGCATTGATAATTAACTTCCAGCAAATGCATTGTGCTGGTCCCCTCCTCCTGCGCCCGCCCTTCGGTGGCACATTTCCATTGTTTCAATCGTGTCATCAGTTCGTAAAAAATCTCACAAACGTGCCAAAAACGTTTCCCCCTTCCGGTCATGTTCGACTCGTAGACTTTCGCCCTTGCCAGCAATTCTTAGAACCTGCCCTCCGGCCTCCGAAGCCCATCGCAGAAATGGTTTCATCAACTTTCCCTCCCTTGGAAAACGGCGAAACTGCCGAAAGTTCCCACACTTTCTCCAACCGGTCGACCCCAGAAGCGAAAGGCATCACCACTGTATGTTACATTCATTATCGCTATAATTACATTTAATTTAATGAAATGCCATGAAGCAATTTCTACCCTCCCTCGGCTGTCATTTCCCCGCCCACCATCCCATCAGGAGAGGAACTGTTCCGACCGCCTTCCGGATCGTTTCTTTTGAAGCAAACTTTTCAGACATCCCTTTTCCTTTCCCGATGGGAGGACGTGTGTATGTGTTTCGCCAGGCCGTGCCGAGGGGGGAGGGTGGCATAAGTATAGACTAAGCTGGCTCATCATGATGGGAAAATGGCAGGGGGATACGGAGTTTCGACCCGGTGAACTTTTTCGTTCCGGTAAAATCCCTACCTGTGTCGACTTAGAAGGGGGTGGGGATTGGGGGGGTTTGGACAGGATACGGGAGTCTTCTTCAACAAATTATCAAATCCCTTCGGTGGTGTGTGGTGGTGGGGTAGGATCGAGATAGGGAAAGGTCGCATTAGGTCTTAGTGTATGCCTGGGAGTCGAAAATGCCTTGGAAGGAAGGTGTGTTCGAAGGTGGAGACAGGCAGGCAGGAAAAAAAACTCAATATTTATTCGTACAAAGCTTCCGGTTCTCACCCACTTCTGTGCGAAAGGATTGGAGTAGAGGTAAAGTACCCGTTCGTTATAGGGAAATACGGTTGTAGCCCGGCAGTGGAAGTACCAGCCAGCATCGTAGCATATTGCTGAACAGCTTTATTCCTCTAATTATACTATAAATTTAGACGCCTTTCTTACACGGGACGAGGGAATTTTTAGCATAACTGCATGAATTAAGCGTTCCTTGCTTGTTGTGAGGGTTTTTTTTTGTTTGCGAAGGGATGGATGGATGGGGATAAGTTGAAGAAAAATTCCTTTAGGCTCCGGAGTGTTCTAATGGAAACATTGAGAAAGGTCTTTGTTGTGCATAATCTTTGTTGTACCTTTGATGGTTTGTATTTTAAATTAGGGATGGAGAACATTCCACGGGTGTATAAAGCTGAGGAGATGTTACTTTGCCAGAAGCCGAATGTTTGTCTTGTATTAGAGAATAACCTCTTCGAAAATTGTCTCACCTACACATCATACCTGAAAGAAGCTAATGCATTGAAAAGAAAAACCATCCAATTTCAAGAACAGATAATAAACCTATTAGATACTCAAAGCTTACAACCGCCACACGTGTCGTACAGCTAAACCCTCTCGGGAACTATCAAGTAATAGCATCCGACCCCTCCTGGCACGTACCATCAGAATCACCATCATCATCATCATCACTACCTATTTCCCTCAGCCGAACACACACACACACACACACACGCCACTCGTCATTGTTCGGAAAATTGGTATTCAACCAGCGTAGTTGTACATACTTTAAAGAAAATCGCTTATTCTCCGCTCGGAATTTTCACTTGGTCCTGGTCTAACGCCAACCAGGTATCTACCAGTTACCTTCCTACCATCATAACGAGTCAAAGGCTTCAAAGGCGACAGCAATCCTTTCGAGAGGAAATTGAGAAGAACAGAACAGGAAGAACACGACAACGACGACGAGGCACCACCACACTGGTGTGACAAGGAGCTACCCGCGGTGAGAATAGAATGGCAACAAAACCAAACTCCAGCGGCAAAGCAGCACAGCAGTAGCAACAGCAGCAGCTCATGAGAAGTGTTGAATTTATCAATATGAAATTATTTAAGAATTTTCCGTTGAAGGTGCTGCCCTGCCCGGCTGGTTGCCTCACATTTTCTTCGGATAAGGGAATTTTTTTTTCTCCATCGCTTTTTACTTGTCACATTCTCATTTCCTCCGGACGGAACGAAGCTTAACTTCCTTTCTATTGTTAGCTTGGAGGATGAGTGTTATTATAAAGAACATGGTTAGACCCCCGATTGGATGATTATGAATCAGACACGAAGTCAATAGACTTCTCTGACGTTTGTGAATTGCACAAGTGTTAGTGCAGAACTTTGGGTTAATTCAAATGCTTTACTTGAAAAGTTCCGCACTAATTCAGACAAGTACAGACTTAAAGCCTTTGGAAGATGATGATGACGCTTAATGGGCAATCGGAAGGGTCTTGGCGCGGCTGCTGCTGGACACGGGTTGACTAGGTGGCTGCAACTGGTTGAAAGGTCGCAGTGAAGGATACCTCAACGACGAATGGGCTCTTGGAAGAGTCTCAGCCCGGCTACTGCTGGACACGGGTTGTCCCGGTGGTGCGAAAGGCGCAGCGAAGGATACCTAAATTTCACTACGATAAATGGGCACTCAGAAGATTCTCGGCCCGGTTGCTTCAGGATTAAAAGCTTCGTCGCTACCGTTTTGCTGGTTGCTTTTGCTGATCGATGGTTCTACTTCAACACAGGGGTAGTTGCTTTGTTGGTTATGTGACTAGATGAGCGAAAATGATTTTTTTTTTCTTTGGTTTGTTTTCCGTACTGAGCACCAATGCTACCGACGCGCCAGGAAGGCAGCTCCCACACCTGGACCCTACCTATCGACTCATCAATTCACGAACCAACAGCTTTACTTCCCTTCGTGATCAGAGATGTTATGCCTCAGAACATCCCGGCGGTGCCGACTGGGATTGAACCCAGGCCTGCTGGGGTGAGAGGCAATCACGCTTACCACTACACCACCGGCGCCGTTGAAATGAAAAATTCTTGAGAGATTTTTGAAAATGTCATTGAGGTTTACCTCAAAGTTTACCTATGGTTACTTGATGATTAAATAAAAATAAGAATCTGTTATGATTACCTGAGTTTTGTCGAAAAACGTAAATATTTATGCTGTATGCAGCAAAGAATAGGCAGTCCTGCAGTTTTGTGTCAACCATATGATATGATCACCATAAATACTTCTATTTACGGCTACTGCTGGACACGGGTTGACCCGGTGGTTGGAAAGGCAGCGAACTTCGCTGCGAGAAATGGGCACTGTCGGTCGGTCCAGTTGCTTCAGGATTAGAAGCTTGGTTGCTACCATTTTGCTGGTTCCAGGAATTTCATTCATGCCAAGTTTAATAGAAATCCTAAATCATCTCTTTTGAAATCAAGAAGGTGATTTGTAGTGTCTTTTGTAGTGATTGGTTGACTAAATAAACAGTGGTTTTTGTTTCTCGTGGCAGGTGAGTCCCAGTGTCTTTTGTAGTGTTAAAAAATGACTGAACTACGATTGGTCTCTGTTTCCCCCGGCAGGTGATTCACAGTGTCGGTAGTAGTGACCGATTGATTGAAGGAACAGTTGTCCTTGTTCCTTCGGAATGTGATTCTCGGTGTTTGTTGTAGTAACCGGTTAACTGAACGAACATTGGTCCACGAATCATCTGACCCGTTTATTTCAACAATAAGACCCCTTCAAAACAAGCAAAACTGCTTTTGTCCGAAGATGCTCAAACTCTTCTAGTTCAATCTACCGATGCATGAACCGATGGTGAAACAGAAGTAAGCGACAATTCTGAAAGTGACGAGGAAATGGGTAGCGATGAATATTTTTTTCTTTGATATTGTATGAAACGGTTGATGAAATGTAACTATATTGAGATATAGGTAGTAATAATTTAAGGTAGTAATTTTGTTCATAAAAAAAACAACAGTAAGACAATTATATGGGAAGTCGTGACCCTATAGTTTGGTAATAAGCAGATTAGCAGAGAATACTAAAGAAGACTAATGATTTGGTATGTAATGTGCAGCATTTTAAGTATACTTTCAAATGTAATCAACCTGGTTTGCCTAATTTTGCCCAACTTCGAGCTACTGACTGTAGGAAGTAAGAGCAAGTAAGCTGTTGATAAATAAATATAAAACGGTCAAACGGTGCCGTCGAACGGCAAAATAAAGGGATAAAGGAGACTCTAGCTGCCGCAAAGCTTGATAAAGTGCATTGGAAAGTGGCATTGGATAAATATATACAAGTTCATAATAAAGTAAGACCTTTGTCTCGTTTGGGTGTAACACCATTCGAATTACTGGTTGGGTGGAAGTTCCGGGGAACATTCCCCTGCCTCTGCGATCCCATCGCAAGTTCAGACTTGGATCGAGAAGAAATAAGGGAGAAAGATGCTCTATCAAAACTAAATAGCAAAAAATATGCTGACTCACGCCGAGGTGCTAAAGAGTCGGATATATCAGTGGGAGACAAAGTGCTGATTACCCAACAGAAACGATTGAAATCTGATCCAACTTTTTCGGCTGAGAGATACACCATAATGGCAAGGGATGGAGCAAAAATTGTAGTCAGAAGTGGTCGTGGTGTCCAGTACTCCAGGAATGTTCAGGACGTAAAGCTTGCCTCAACAATCTGTGACGATTTCAAGCAGCTAGATGAATCTGCAGTGAACGAGCATCTGCTTCACGAGTCACAAGATTCCGATGTTAAGCCAGAAATCACGACGCGGGATGTACCAGACAACAGCGCACAACCAGCGATTCGACCGAAGCGGTCAGTTGGTAAGCCCAGTAAATTTAAGGATATGGTGCTGTACAGAATCTTTGAATAAAGAGTAGGGGTTAGAGGAGATGTAGGAAGTAAGAGCAAGTAAGCTGTTGATAAATAAATATAAAACAAATCTCGGTTTTGTCCAGTGTATGAATTGATCAACTGAAGAACAATAAGAAAAAGGAGGGTATATGAAGTACACTGCAGTTTCCAGTCAGTTTTCCGACGAATCTATACACGGGCGGTTGAGATGTCGAAGAGGAGCGTTCTCAAGGGTAAAATTGGCCCAAGGTCCGGCTCCAGACCTGGTCAGCCTGGACGGCCCGGACACGACACTGACCTTGGAAATAATGCTTATTTTGGATGAAAACCTTGAATATCTTAAGAAATATTGAAGATAGGGACTTGCTTCCCAAGACAAAATGGCGTATTTTTAAAAATCAAACATTTGTGTAGAACATACTAATGTCAAAAAATTAATTCCTGAAAATTTATTTGCAAAAAAATGATTTTCTGAAGGCTCTTCCCAAAAAAATTACAGATCTTTAGAAACATTAGAGATAGAGGGTTGACATCTTCAGCAAAATGTTTGTCAACTTTGTCCACGAAATGGTGTCGCTATCTCGAAAAACAAAAAAAAAGTAAATTTTTCATCTCCCTGCTAGGAGGATTAATGATGAGATGGCTAAGCTCAAAAGAAGGGGTTTTTAAGTGCAAAAACTTTTCCGAAGACACTATATGGCTTAAATGGACCGTTTTTGCATAAACTAAAAAACGCACGTTTTGGCACTTTCAGACCACTGTGCGTTGGTTTGTTGACGATATCTTCAGCGAAGTTAAACAGGAAGCCCTTCCACAAATTTTAGATGAAATCAACAGAATTCACAAGGATATCATGTATACTCAAGAGGTAGAAAAAGGCGGGAAACTCGCATTTCTCGATTTTCTAGTCATCAGGGAATCGTGTCATCATCTTCTTCGCTTGAATACGAAATTTACAGGAAACCAACAAGCACCAAAAGAGTTATCTCCTATACTTCCAACCAGGGTTGCTTCCACTCACTTGCTATAAAAAATATTTTTCCGAATTATGCAATCATGAGATGGTATAATGATAATTAGTACTTGTAAGTTACAAAAAGAGATCGTGAAGTATGTGTTAGACACATAAAACCTGTCAATTTTGCTTTCAGAGCGTCACAATCAGCGATCTTAAGATTCGCGAGCGTTCACTCAGAGTGAGCGCTCACGAGTCGTAAAATCGTTGATTGTGACTCTCTGAAAGCAATACTGACAGATTTTATGTGTCTAACACATACTTCACGATCTCTTTTTGTAACTTACAAGTACTAATTATCATTATACCATCTCATGATTTCATTATTCCGAAAAATATTTTTTTATAGCAAGTGAGTGGAAGTAAACCTGCTTCCAACCATTCCAACCATATACTTCCAGCAGAAAATGGCCGCCTTCCACCTCATGATTCATCGGATGCAGACTCTTCCACTCAGCGATATAGGAAAGGTTAAGAAATTACAGTACATCTTCGAAACAGCGAGACTCAACGGACCACAATCCAGGCAATCATCGAAAAAAGGCGATAATTCTACAAAGGAGATTATTTACAACCCTCACCTGAACCCTTGAAACGAGTGTCCGTTTCATTTGATCAAGATATTACTTGTAAGCTAAGACCACAGTTAAAACAATTTTGATTAGATTTAGATTTCACCAGTAGACATAATCAGTTGAAATCATTGTTAGGATCCACTAAAGGCCCAATTAAACTTTACTCAACAGGAATCAAGGAAACGGACACACATGGCTTTCCAAGTTACTACCTAGGACACATCAACGAGTAAGCAGCGGAGTACCTAGTATTAGTACCAGGGCGTCACAATATCAGCTTCAATCGACCAAATCTATGCGACGAAGAGACTGCTGGCTTTGTTTTTCTGTTAAAGTCGAACAGCTTCGCAGCATTCTTGAACCTCAGTCGGCGTGCACAAACAAATGTTCAATCGCTTGTCTCTCTTTCTCCCGTCGCTCCATTGGTCTTCCTTTCAAGCTTCGGTGAAACGGATCAGCGAAAGAGCGCTCGACTTTGATAGTTTTCTCGTTCATGAAACACAACAGATGTTTCATGACGTATATGACGGAAAATGAAATAACACATTTAAAGCATTTCTCACGTGAAAACACGTGAAGATAACACGTAATTTATCTTCCATCCATATATTTATCTAAAAAAAAATGATCAACAACGGGACATAATGCATTTTAAACAAATTGAAAGAGCGGTGATAGAGTGTTCGTGAAAGGGGATTGAAAGCCATAATGAGGTTCGTTTAACTAGGAAATCGACGTTAGTTACATTGAAAGCGATGAGCAAAGCAACGACGAGAAGTTCCACAGCCAGCCTTTCCTTCTAAGCGTCCTGCTTTTTTATTTCGTTTCTTGCTGATAGTCTAGCTAGGCGTTATAGAAAGGAAGCGTCGAACACGTATGTATGAGAGAAATAAAACACGAGTTCATTTTAGAGCTTCAATGTAGATCCCTGATTAGTACAAGGCACTGAAGAAGTCTGCACATTGTATACGAAATACGCGTATCTGTCAAGGATAAGTAATTAAGGAAGTCTCTCTCTCTGTTTATATAGTGAAGCATTGTTTAACTAAGTTATCCGCTTTCTGATAAGACTCACTCACTTCAAAAACTTTTAAAAGACGAAAGCTTTCCATACGGTCAGGATCGGCAAGTATTGCCGAGATTCGGCAAACAAAATTAATTAATGAATTTAGCGTTGGATGGATTTTTGAAAATCCCGTGCTGAAAAAAAAGGGAAGGCACTGTACATCAATGATTTTGGCATGAACGAATCAATCATACGTTTAGTACGAACGTTTAGTTCAAAAGCTACAAGTAAAACGCCTGCTATGAATATTTACATCCATTATTATAAAAAAAATGCAACGTGAGTTCATTTATTCTGCCTTCATCCGTGTGCCGAAGTGAGTTAAACGACTTTTCACGGAATTGGATAAGTCAATAAATTTTGAAACTCATCTGTGATATAAAAAATTATTTTGTTATCAAACCCGTCCGATAAAGGCAGGTCAAGTGCGGGTTCTACTCAGTATGACCAAAATTAGCCTTTAACCCTACTACTAAGTGCAAAAGTAATGACTACTCTTTGATCCATTACAAAATTGATTACGGCTTGGCTTGAGGAATCCGGAATGAGCTGTCGCTCTTACTCGCCAATTTACACGCTTCTCGAAACCACCCACTCAAAGAGAGTTGCTGTTTCCGTTCGCTTCGAGACTTCGCACTGGCAGAAGACTAACAGGTTTGGAATATAAATAAGGGGAAACAAAATCCATTAGGTGCGCAGGAAATGGGCTATGATGGGCTGGCTGCACTGTGGAAACGTGGAAAGTTTGCAACCCAGCCATGGTTCAACGGAAAACCACAAAAGAGCCGTTCCAGGCCAAATAGCGAAAAAGAAAATGGAATTTTTGACTCGACCTTCATCGATTTGCATTAAACTTTGCATATTTGTTTTTTGTGGGTAATCATTCTCATTTGTGCTTAATTCGATTATTTTGAATCATGGATGTTTTTTTTTCAAAATGGTGAATTCGACATTTTTCAATAAATCGTAGCACGAAAACTTTACTTCTAATCAAAATGATGTCTGGGACAATGTTGTAGGAAAATAAATAGTTTTTGCAGTTAAGATATACACGGTAACTTTTTATTTTATATTCTGATAAAAAATCCAAATAAATGCTACAAATTTAAATTGCAAAAAATGCTCTTGTTTAATATATATATATATATATTTTTTTGACGTGACTAAGTCTGTGATTTCTGTGATTCTTTGTGAAAACCATAAATGGAACATGTAATGAAATTATGAAAGATTTTGAACGTTAATAACTCAGCTGTCATTGGACCAATTTCAATAATTTTATCACCAATCGATCAGAAATATTTCTACGCATCTATAACACTGCCGCCGACTGTTGATGAAAGAATGAAGATGAAGAAACTATGGAAAAGTGGTAAATGTCAAGCATTGTCTAAAAGCGTCGAAATTACTAACAAATCCATCAATGACGTTTCCGCTTCCCCAACACAGTCATCAGAGAATCGTTAGTAGACGAAACAAGTCGAAGTGGCATTCGCCTGCGATCTGGGCGAGTGCGAATAGGGAGGACACAATTGCATAACATTTTGCACACTCATCGCCATATTCAGAACCACACATAATGCTCTCCAGAGTTGTAATCTTGTAACCTAACTTGGAAGCGTGATTTCGTCCTACGATTTGTCGAAAACTTTCAAACACGCCATTTTGTAAGAAAAAAATCAAAATGGCCGAATTTTAGCACAAATGTGAATTTTGTGCAAAGTGTCATGCAAATCAAAGAAGGTCGAGTCTAATCCATTCGTCATTTGGCGCGGAACTGCTCAGAAGGGAAAATATCAGCATGAGCGGTGGTGGGCGAGACCGAAGCACAGCTCCGAAGGCCAAGGGTTAAGAAAGTTGCCACTTGAATGGGAAACTTTTGGAAATAAATTAAAATGTTGCTCGTTATTAACAGATTTACGGCCTAATCCGAGGGTGCTGGAAGTTTTGCTGTTCGTTCCCCGGGACTGTTCCAGACTGTGTGGAGATCATGTGTTGAATAGGGAAATAAGCGGAAATTTTCGGTTTCGTTACACTTCCCGCGTTGGGGCCAAAAGAGGTATCAGTATCGCACATAGGCATAAACAAATTTCCTATTGTTTTGAAACAACACCCAAAGTCAGACCATTTTGTAGCAAATTCCAAGAACGTCTCATTACTTTACAAGAAAATCTCATTTCGTTTGTCCACCTGCCAGGCAAGCAGGAACGCAGATTCCACGTAACCCATGCAAATCGTACCTCGCAGCGGTTCTGATTGATGAGTTTTCACAAACAAGAAAATATGTTTGTTCAACTCGGGAGAATCCGTTGACGTTTGTCTGCATACAGCGACTGGTTTCGCTAAACGAACGAATGCCAGCAGAGGAGGGAAATTTTCAATTCATGAAACAACAACAACAACAATAACTAACGACGACGACAAACGAGGACGATCATTGCGTGGCAGCATCAACTGTAGAACAACGGGAAATTAAACTGCTCGGTGAAGGATAACGAAAAGAAAAACAAATTGCTGTTTTCTGTTTTCACTAAACTTTCACCAACGTCTCTCAACAATTGGTATTTCCCGCGGCACGAACACGAAGACGATGACGACGCGTCAGTTTAACGTTGTTTTGTGTCTTTGGCATTCCAGCTCTGAGAAAGAGCTTGATTGACCGCCCGTAGTTGCTAGTCCACTGTTGCCATTATTTCTACATTGAAACCAACAGATGGCGCAAGAGCATGCCTCGTGCATAACAAAGGAGAATGCAAGAATACATCGCTCTGTTGTTACACGGCCGTAGAATCTGATTTGAATTTGGGTTCTATTTACTTGCTTATTAAAAGGGAAAGAGAGAGAGAGAGAGAGAGAGAGAGAGAGAGAGAGAGAGAGAGAGATAAGGATAAGTAATTTCCATTTAAATTATTTTTTCTAACTGTCATCTGGCTCAGACTTATCGATCCATAAAGCCAAGTCTTGTGAAGGAATAGTCTTGTGTTGCCGAAACCATCGATTTAAACGAACTCGAACTTTTGATGCTCCTTTAGTGTTTTTAGTGGTACTCTTCGTTTATGTTAATATTCCATTGGATATATTTATCTGAATTTTTATCAAAACTCGAAGTTAATCCTTAAGACTCAAATATTCTGTTTTATTGTTTTCAGATATTCAACTATTGCCATATATTCTGCTTCATTATTTTTTTGCTAGAATTAATTGAATGTGAGTGTTATTTAATAAAATTGGAGACCCAGTTCTAATCGAATGGTATTTTAAACAATCGAAAAGTATGTGTCAAAGGTTCTCTGTCACATCACATTGGGCACAACGATCATTTGGAATCAATTTACATGTAGCCAGCCTGTCCTTTGTTGTCATGTGTCCCAACCTGATGTGAGATAACATGATAGTGTCTAAAGTTTCAAAACTCTTTTTTTTAACCAGGGTGACAAAGAAGTTTGTTTAGCATGTTCAAAGTGAAGTTTGCCTTTTTCAGTTGAAATTTGTGAGTATTGATCTTGCTAGATGCTTTCTGTTTCATTCTTAAGAATATTAATCAAAACTTGTAAGGTAAAATTAATCTGTTCTACATTGTTTCGAGTGGTTATTAGTGGTTTAATCCAATATTTTTTGTTTTTTGCAAGCACTCTTTAATCTGTGAAAATAGCTAATTTCTTTCTATTTTTGGTTTCGGCGTATTCTATTGCTTTGTTTATTACTACTATTTCAGTATTCATAATTGTAAAACCTGTTTTTAATCTTTGACTAAAGGATATTTTTACTTGAGAATGATATAAACCAATACCTGGAATGGAATTTAATAATGAACCATCTGTATACAGCTGATAAGTGTTTTGTATTTTGTCTGGATTAGATCTGTAATTATTTGTCTTTGGGTTGATGTTGAAAAAAATTCTTTTTTGAGGTTATCTATTGCATCATTAACCTTGAGTTTATTCTCTAATGTAAGTTCACTTATTATTTCTATATTGTCAGCTAGTTGATAGAAGTGGAAATTATTAATTAAAGCGATCCTTTCTATGAAAGATGTATGTCTAGGTAGATAGTTAAGTTGCATCAATTCTGAAAGATTTTTTACTATTGGACTATTTTTAAACTATATTGTTTTTGTAATTCTTTCAGAGCTAAGATTTCTGCTCTTAGCTTTAATGGTAGTTCACTTGATTCATAAAAAAAATTCATCATTCGGAGTTGACTTTAATAGTCTCATGGAAGTCCTTACTGCTAAGAGATAAACTGTTTCTAGCTTTGCAAAATTGGTTTAGCAGCTGCGGCTACTAATGTGATTCCGTAGTCTAAGTGTGGTCTAACTATTGCTTTAGTTATTCTTAACATCTCTTCAGGATGAGCTCCAGTACGTTTCTTGGAGATCATTTTAAGAATATTTATTTTCTTTTTTGTTTTGATAGCAGTCTGTTCTATGTGTTTATTGAATAACAATTTGTTTTTTTTTATTATTATTAATTTATTTGATAAGGCTAAACCGAATTAACTTTACAGAGCCGAGGATTCTTGTTCACTATACAATACATCTTAAAACTATAGTTAAAAGGTACAACATAATAAACACATTATCTTCCGCTTTCGGGAGCCGCTTCCAGTGGTTTCATTGCATGGCAGATTCGCCAACGAGGGTCAGAGCGCTTCCATTGTAGCAATGGACGCAAAACGTGGTCAGCACTCACACATTCATCACAAAACGGTTGCTTTGCAAAGTCGACGACGCATCGACTTAAAGAACTGCTGATGAAGAACAATGAGGAGGACCACACAATGGTTGCTGCCGAGTAAATAGACGATCGCGTGACACACATTGAGAGTGGTCTGCTTCTGTCGACAGCCGAGTGAACACTGAATAACAATTTGTGATCTAAATGGATTCCCATAAAAATTTGGCTTTCTATTATAGGTACCAGGGTTGAAAAAATCATGAAAAAATCATCAGCACTTCACTATGAAATGAATTTTTCACCCATAGTGAACTTTGATGAATTTTAGTGATTTTTTCAGCCCTGATAGGTACTGATGTATTATTGATTCTAACATTTATGTTTGGTTTAAATTTATTTGTGATTTGTGTGGATTTAATTGAAAACCTCATTTCCTGAATTCTATTGTTAATTTGGATACAAATATTTTTATTTTATGAGATACTACTGCTGCACTGAATCCTATAATTACTGCCATGAAATCATCTGCAAATTGAATCCCGTCTTCCTGAATTATGTTATGTACACTTTTGGTGTATAGGTTAAATGAAAAGGGAATAATGGACACCCTTGAGGTAGTCCACTATTAGTTATGTGTGTAATTTCAGTACCACCATTTAATTTTAACATAGTTTCCCTGTTTCTAAGGTAATGGTATATCCAGTTTATAATATTAATAGGGAAACTTTCTATTCGATGCGTTTCTAAGAGTTTATCTACATTGACATTATCAAAAGCTTTTGAAACATCAAGAAAAGTCGAAACCATTAACAGACCTACTCTTTTTGATTGTTGTACTATAGAAACCAAGAAATTGACGCAATTGATAGTTGATATTTTTTCTAAATACAAAAGAGTAAGTTGGAAGAATGTTATCGGTTGTTATGTACTCGTTCAATTCCTTTTTGACTGTACAGTTAATGAGTTTTAATAACACATTAATCATAGCTAATGGGCTGTACGAATAAGATTAACTTGGATGTCTTCAATAGAGGTACCGAATGCGTGATAATGTTTGAACTATTGAGCAATGTCAAAATTTAAAAAAATCTCAGAAAGTGAGTTTTCGAGTTTTTTTATTTATTTAAAGGGGGGATGTTTCTCAGAGTCTTAAACTATGTAATCATAAATCGAGTTTCCACTTGCTGCACTTACGGCCTCCACACGCTTCCGGAATGCACGGCAGGTTCTAATAATGTAGTCTGGATCCATTTCTCTCCAGGTACGGGTCAATGTTTGTCTGAGGCTTACTGTACTCGGGTGGCGTTTAGAACAGGCCTTGGCCTTCATGATGCGCCATATTGAGTAATCCAGCGGATTAACATCGGGGCTGGATGGCGACCACGTATCCTTCGCCCAGAACGGAAGATGTTCCTGCAACCACTTCTGAGTGCGGTTCGAGGTGTGGCACGGAGCCCCATCTTGTTGAAATACAACATTTGGCTTCGGACCGTACTGTTCTTTGATCTACGGAAGAATATACTTACTTAAAGTCCCGATGTAGACCTCCGTATTGACCTTGTCGCCTTCTGGAATGAACACCGGGTCCATTTTTTTGCCATCGAAAGCCACCAATCCAAACAGGATGCTAGCAGCATGCTTGGTCAGATTTACGTTCTTGTGCTCGTCAGCCACGTCTTTCACCGGAAGAGAACTAATATACCGGTTGGTCCTGGAATTTGATACGGGATCGACGGTAAAAATGCTCTCGTCGATGATTTTTTCGCTTCAGGAAGTTCAAGATTTTCTTGCATCGTTCGACTCGTAGCTCCCGGATGCGGTTGGTAATCATGTGAGTTTTTTTTTCCGTGCCCTCGACTTCACCCTGCAAACTTCCTTTACGATCTTCCGTGCCGTAAAGTCACTGATCCCGTGTTCCTTTGCCATTTTCCTTATTGAACGCACTGGAATCACCTGAATCTTCCTTTTGATAGCAGCGATAACCCTCGGAACCAGAGCTGACCTCGGACGACCTGTGGCCACCTTCGCGGATAGTTGTCCTTTCTTTTCTCGGTCTAAACCCTTGTTGACGGTCCACCGGGACACTCCCACGGCGGTTGAAATGTCTTTTTGCGACATTTGCGCGTGGGAAAAATCACGAATACGCTGCCACTTCGTCATGGTGCAACTGTCAAACTAAGTAAATGTTTTTTTTATACACAGCTTACTACCAACAATCAATACGAAACTAACGCTTTTAAATTGGCTCACTACTTGACTAGCCTATTGGTCCCAAGCAAACGATTAACGTATCCCATTCTAGTCTAAATTCTAGTACCTACTACGCAATGTTCGTTTTGATTCGCTATGAAAGTTTGACAGATAAAATGAGGGGTTATTGGTTTTTCCTATGTTTCGAGGGGTGAATCGAAAAGCTTGGAACCGAAGAGAGTACCAGAGCTTAGCCAAAAAGTTGAGCACATTATTTCGGGACCTTCTAGTCTTAGAGTTACCTCTATGCTACTACGGTATGAGCTATAGGTTACGTGCATGCAAAGAAAACCAAGGCATTGTATGCACAGGTGAAACGGGAACCTTATTTGTACGATGGTGCAAACATTATCACGCATACGGGACTGTATTGATTGCTCTCCATTCTACTGGTATATTACCTGAATTGAGAACTTCATTCAAGAGCTCAGAGATTCTTATTTGTAAATTTAGATTGTTACGTTTCAGTATATAAAATGAGAGAAGAATAAATGATCTGTCTTATATCTATGAAATCTATTTTAATCTGCTGCTGTGTTGTAATTGGAATATAGTTAATTTCAGATAATATTGTAGGGATGTTAAGATGCATGAATTGTGTTGCCAACTGTTTGTCGTTTAGTAATATTAAATTATTTTTAGATGGACGTTCTCCTTTTATCATCTTAACCGTATTCCACAACTCTTTCTGAGACATATCTGTATTTATAGTGTTAATTAGATTTTTCTCTTTTCGCTTCTTATTTTTCTCTTTAATATTGCTCTTTCTCTTTTAAATTTCGGGTTGTTTGATTTTTATTAAATTCTTTTAATTTTTTGTTTTTTGATTCTAGTATTTCCTCAATTTCTTTAGTCCACCAAGGTTTTGGTATTCATCTCAAGTAACAATTTTGGTTTTATGAGGGTTCTGTAGACCATGATTTAGACTTGTAGAATGCTAGAAAACCGCGATAAAACCTGAAATGTTACTTGGGTAACCTTTCCTATTTTTGCGGCTGTATTTGATTTAATTTCTCTTCTGCTTGAATTATGTCAAAAAATTCTGCATTGGTTCGATTATTGGAAGCTGAGTTTCTTATTTCTATTTTGATGATTTTGTGATTTCTGAAAAAAATCTTGATCTAATACTGTCCATTCTCATTAGCAAGCTATTGAAGGTGATGCAAAAGTTAGATCTATTGCTGATGGGAGCGAATTTGGTGGTTTAATCAATGTACTGGATGCGTTATTAAATAGAACTAAGTCTCTGTTTTCAAGTAAATGGTCTATTAATTCACCTCTTGGACAATTAGGGTGATTTGGATTCCATAATTTATTATGTACATTTAAGTCTCCTGCTAATATGGTTGGTTTATTATCCTTTTCTATTATGTCTAAAAGTTCCTTAAGTGCATTTTTAATATCATTGTTGTTTATGGACAGAGGGGGTATGTACATTGATATTATTTGGGAATGATATTCAAAGTTTGGGAATGATATTCAAAGTTTATATTGCTTTTGCTTCTATTGGATTTATTGAAGATAATTTAAATTCATGTATTGCAATATCATTTTTAATTAAGAAACCAACTTCGCCATAACCAAAATGTGAATCTTGGAGCTAATCGAGCTATGCAAAGGGGTCCGCATTTGATTAGTAATGTCGCATTAATGTACCTTCGCTCAATTTCAACATCTGTTCAATTTTCACACTGCCGTACTCAAACAGTACTATTATCCTACCCTCTTCAGAACTTCCGCTAGCTAATACATGATCGCTCTAAAGTTCCATGTTGATATTCGTATAGCATTTTCTCCCAACTCCACAATTGAGCTCCAGTTTTATAACATATACATGAAATTATAATTACCTAAAAAAAAAAAAAACATTCAACTCAAAGTAAGGTTCACATGAAGAAAAACAAATTATCTAGTCCTACGGAACACAAATTGCAACTACAAAACCAAACGACGGTTGTTCCATGCGATCGTTAAACTCAGAATGGACAGCGATTTGTAAACCGTACGAAATTATCTACCCCAAAGCCGCCATGATGTTCGTAGCAGTAGCGACAGGCTCACCTTCCCACAAGGAGAGGAAAAAAAAAGAGGGCGCAATTCCTATTTTTACAAATTGCTATTCAATTCGGTAGGTAGCGCCAGGGCGGATGTGTACCGAATCCAAACCGGAATCGATTACAATTCGGGCACGGTTTGAGCCTGGAGGAGACATAAAGGGAAAAGGGGCAAAATGTGGGCAAAACATGTTTCACGTTTAGGATTCACGTGTCGTTTCGGTGTGTGAGAAAAAGAGTCTAGGTTTTTTACATACTTCGTTTATGTTTTTCCCTTTTCAGGTATGGTTGTGAGTGTAAGCACAGATCAAAATTTTGTGGTTGTAGAAACTGGTATGAAACCATTTACATTGAATTTTACTCCGTATGTTTTTTTGTCATCGGAATAATTGAGATTTGGTTAGCTTATTCCGCTTAAAGCTGGCTTATTAAGCTACATAGAAGAATAGTAAGCTTTTCAACAGTATTTCAGGTTGAACATTGCATTACGTCCTAAGTAACATTGACAGATTTTCTTCGTCAGACACGTCATATCATGAACTCAAATATCATCCCTGAACAAGACACGAATAACCGCGAGATACACTTAAACTCTAGAATTATCTATATGCGGCACATTCAAAAACAAATCCATGCTTGAGATATTATTTTTCAATTTCCAGAATTTTGAAGAACCTTAAGTCTCAAAATCGTTCAGATTTTAAATAAACGGGGTTCTAACAAAATGTGTAAGCAAAAGAACTAAATTTAGCGGCACCGGTGGTGTAGTGGTACGCGTGATTACCTCTCACCCCAGCAGGCCTGAGTTCAATCCCAGTCGGCGCCGCCGGGATGTTCTGAGGCATAACATCTCTGATCACGCCTTCCTTGGCAAGGGAAGTAAAGCCATTGGTCACCCGTTTTATGAGTTGATGGGTCCACAGGGGTAGGGTCTAGGTGAGGAAGCTGCCTCCCTGGCATCGGTAGCATTGGTGCTTAGCACGGAAAACAAGATCGACGGAAAACAAATCAAGGAAAAAAAAGAACTAAATTTCTGGATCGTTAACTACTTGATGTGCATGGAACCTTGAAAAATGTTATGAGTCTAAATTATATTGATCCTTATATTTCAACACTTCACAGATTTCTTTAGAATATTCCCATGCATTTCTTTAAAATCATTCAAAGATTGACACAGACCGCGTTTCAGGATTCGTCAAAATCAGTGCTGGAGTTCTGCTAAGAAAACTCCACCATTCACTTCCCATCGTTAATAATTTTCCTAAGATTTTTCATAAGTAACATTCAATCAAAATTAGGTTAAATTTCTTTAAATAAATTTTTCACAAAATTCTCAGTTCACCTTTCACAATAATCCTAGATTTTTTTTTGCTTTATTATAGAAGAGCTTTGAGTGGGTTGGTATATTTCCTTTTAATTCCGTTATAATTGCTTATCTTTTGACAGATACGCGTATTTCGTCTACTACTTGCAGACTTCATCAGTGCCAAGTACACCAGTGGTGTTGAGTACTTGGCACTGATGAAGTCTGCAAGTAGTAGACGAAATACGCGTATCTGTCAAAAGATAAGCAATTATAACGGAATTAAAAGGAAATATACCAACCCACTCAAAGCTCTTCATAAAGGGATTCCGTTAAGAGGTTCGACAAATTTAAAGGATTTATTATAGAGATTTTCAGCCAGTGGCTGGTTCGTCTCTTTGATGGCAGAGGGCGCCTAAATGGGACCCCCTGGGACTTCAACATAATTACAATACACAACTTATCATTGGTGGTCGCGTATCAAACTAAATGGTCGCGTTCCTTTTCGTTGCTGGGTCGTCATCGGTTGGTGGAGGGAGGGAGAGGGATTTACCTTTGGTTACCATTTTATTACCGTCTGTGTTCGTATGTCGTGTCGGATTGTCTCAGAGCATGTTGTGTGCCGTGTTGTCGTTGTTGAGTAGTTGCTATTGGGTTTCTTATTGAGGATTTTGTGAGTTGTCGTCGCTTTTGGGTGTTGTTTTGTAAGTTTATTTTTGCAGGTATTTTTCAGATTTTGTGGTACAGTCCACTGGCTTTCAGGAACTCGTTAAGTGCTGCCTCCTTGGCCGGTTCGTTGCATAACAGGTCCCGCACGCTACCTTCCAGGTCATAGAGTAGTCTGTTTTCACGGTAGATGGGGCATGATGTTAGCGCGTGTTCTACCAGCTGGACGGAGCACGAATTGCAGTGAGTGTGGAAGATGCCCGTGCTTGTTAGGTTATGCGTTAGACCAGTGTAGCCTGGCCGAAGTCTGGAGAAAATTCTCTGGTCTCGCCAGCTCTTGACATCGACCCATCTGCCTGTTTCTCCTTTTATTTTTCTCAGGAAAGCCCGTGTTTCTTGGTTCCATTCAATCCACCACGCGTTCCTTACCGCTCCGTTGACCCAGTGTTTAATGTCTGGTGCTGGTATCTCATCTGTAAGAAACAGTGAGTTCCTTCCAATTTCCGCTAGAATGTCGGCCCGTTCGTTTCCATGGATATCACTGTGGCTTAGTACCCACATGAAAATTGTATTTTGCTTTATACGTTGCGGATTTCCTGAACCCACGGATGACGAATCCTTTGCGCTTCCGAAACCTTAAGTACGCTGGCAGAATCAGTAAGGATGGCTTTCCGTGTAGAATCTACTTCCGTGATGGCCTAAAACATCGCTGCCGCTTCGGCAGAGAAGATGGAAGTCATATCTGGAAGCCTTTTATGGAAGTTAAGCTGTGGACCGGAGACCCCGATCCCCACCTTACCGCTAGCCTTCGAGCCGTCCGTGTAGACTATCTGGTAGCCTCTGAGTTTTGTAGATACTAGCTCACTGAAACGTTGTACAGCTGAGGTTGTACCAGGATCTTTCTTCCGGATGCCGTAGAATTGTCTTGAGAATTTGGGTTTAGGTCTCAGATACATTCTGAAAACTCCCTTTGAATTCTTCTTAGAACTCCCATGCAATTCCTTAAGAACTGTACGTAGAGTTCGATTCCATGGAAGGGATCACATCATTTCAGTGTCAACATTTCAAAAGGGCATAATTGCTTGTGTAAGCAGTGGATTTTGCCGTTAAGCTTGGGCTTTCCCATGGAACAATATTTTATTTTTTTTTTCATCTAGATCCCCGAGAAAATAGAATCTTATTTATGCTAAGCATGAAAATTATTGAATTTAAAGCGTCATTTTCGTAAAATCGCTGGTACAATGGTTTTAAATTTTGCTGTGATCGAAGTAAGCCACACTGCTAAATTGCCGTATTTTTGTAAAACAGGGTTATTATATGATGCGGAATTGCGAAACTTGTGTAGTGAAATGTTAAGTAAATTTCTTGGTAGTGCCAAATGGAGTCCCATATTATTAATTATTTAAAAATAGAATTTAAGCTTTTCATGAAAAATGTCACGCAAAATAAGGAGTAAATTCCATTCCATTTCCATTCCATTTCCATTCCATTTCCATTCCATTTCCATTCCATTTCCATTCCATTTCAATTCCATTTCCATTCCATTTCCATTCCATTTCCATTCCATTTCCATTCCATTTCCATTCCATTTCCATTCCATTTCCATTCCATTTCCATTCCATTTCCATTCCATTTCCATTCCATTTCCATTCCATTTCCATTCCATTTCCATTCCATTTCCATTCCATTTCCATTCCATTTCCATTCCATTTCCATTCCATTTCCATTCCATTTCCATTCCATTTCCATTCCATTTCCATTCCATTTCCATTCCATTTCCATTCCATTTCCATTCCATTTCCATTCCATTTCCATTCCATTTCCATTCCATTTCCATTCCATTTCCATTCCATTTCCATTCCATTTCCATTCCATTTCCATTCCATTTCCATTCCATTTCCATTCCATTTCCATTCCATTTCCATTCCATTTCCATTCCATTTCCATTCCATTTCCATTCCATTTCCATTCCATTTCCATTCCATTTCCATTCCATTTCCATTCCATTTCCATTCCATTTCCATTCCATTTCCATTCCATTTCCATTCCATTTCCATTCCATTTCCATTCCATTTCCATTCCATTTCCATTCCATTTCCATTCCATTTCCATTCCATTTCCATTCCATTTCCATTCCATTTCCATTCCATTTCCATTCCATTTCCATTCCATTTCCATTTCCATTTCATTTCCATTTCATTTCCATTTCATTTCCATTTCATTTCTATTTAGTTTCTATTTAGTTTCTTCGCTGATTTTCAATGTTTATTTTCTAGGAATGCAAGCAAGTATCGACGTTTTCAGGGAAGATTTATGAACAGACTGCGGGATAATAAGATAAGATCGGAAAACTATAACGGACTACAAAAACTACGGACGCTTCAGGGATGCATCGAGAACTTCCATCGGCATCGGCATCAAGAAAACTGCAGCGACTTTAAAGAAGAGCCTCAAACAAACAAGGTCCAGAGATCTTCAGACAAGCTCAGAGATCTTAAGAGCTGTCCCAATAACTTCAATAAAGTCCAGAATGTTGAGGAAGTTTAAAGATCTGTAAAGATTAATATCCATAAATTCTGAACAGCTCCATGAGTTCCAGGAAAATTTCGAGAAACTTTAAAAGTCCTGGAAATTTCAGGGAACTCCAGACAACTCCTGAGAAATTTAAAGAACTTCATACATATTTAGGGAATTTCACAGAAGTTCCAGAGTTTTTTAGGGAAAATCTTCAGGTTATAAACTTTTCATGGATTGCGCAATTTTTCTAGTAGCTTCGAGAACATCAAAAAAGATTAATGGACCTCAGTTTGGTTCAATTAACATATCATTCTTATTATCTTAGAGAATTTCCGAATACTTTAGCTTTCCATCAGAAGTGTTTCATTGATTAGTTGAAGGAACTTCCAAGAACTTCCGGCAAATTGTAGAAAATTCCAAGAATTTCTGGAGTGTTCCGGAATTTGTCCAGAAAAGATCACGAAAGTTAGCAATGGCTTCAGGAAAACTGCGAGAGAGCAAATCCACGCCAACTTATCGATTTTATTTTACCCTCTCCAAATTCCCAGAAGCTTTGCATAATTGTTCACTTGAGGAAATGTGGAAGTTGGGCTTGGTTATCTGGAATTCCGGAATTTTGACTCTTGCCTAATTTTTCCAAATGGCGTTTTCGATATTTTTCAATTAATCATAACTCGAAAACGGCTCATCTTATCGAATGATGTCTGACAGAGTTCTAGAAAAATTGATTGTTTTTTCTGAAAACAAAAATCACAAAAATCAGAAATTATGGAAAATGACAAGAATTTCCGGAATTTACCAAATATTTCAGGAATATTGCGTATTCTAGTTTTGTGCATACTTCCTTTAGTTAAAATCACGCTCATTAAAGGGGCCGTATGGATATGCAAAATCAGTGAGTAACCAGCTTCAAATTCAGCAGCACTGGTGGTGTAGTGGTAAGCGTGATTGCCTCTCACCCCAAAGGGCCTGGGTTTAATCCCAGTCGTCGCCACCGGGATTTTCTTAGGCATAAAATCTCTGAGCACGCCATCCTTTCGGAAAGGAAATAAAGCCGTTCTTCCCCGGTCAATGAGTTGATGGGTAAATAGCTAGGATCCAGGTGTGGGATCTGTCTCCCTGACGTCGGTAGCATTAGTACTCAGTATGGAAAACAAGATCGACGGAAAACAAATCAAGGAAAAAAAGCTCCAAATTCACCGTGACAGCACTGCACGGAATGCGTTATCTTGGGATCGGTTGAACATTTGGAACATTTTAATACATATAACGCACCGATGAATATATCGGAGCGTGACTTGTTTCTTGATTTTGAGTGACCACTATTTGATTATCCGGGAAATTCGGAAATGTGGCCTTTTCACGACAGTCGAACAAAAGGCAGCAATTTTTATTAAACCGTTGATGAGCTCAAATCGTTTTACGGAACCGGCTCAAAAAAATAAAAATTGTGTCTCTATAATTCCGAATCATCCAATGAACTGTCAAAATTATCGGGAATTTCAAGATCATTGTGATTAGTTGTGAACAGTGGGATACGATATTAATATGAAAGCGTTTATGACCATCGCACACTGAGTAACTAACACAGGACTATTTGGATCATTTAATCGATTAGCCTGTGGCCATTAGTTGGAAGTATTACTATAGTTTGGACTTGGTTCGTTTCACGGTTTTAACGGATTTTCCAAAGGCAACTAGGCAAAATTAATGAATAATTTAAATCCTTGATGAGATTTTTAGTAGCAAAAATGTCGTTTTCCACTGTTCCATTTATAGAAGCTAAAAGTTCTTCTGATCTTTCAGCAACGCTCCTCTCCTCTTGCCAGTTCAATTCGCAAAAGACGAGCCCCTCAATAGTCCCATATTGATTACATTTCACCACACGATTTGGGATCCATTTTTTCTTCTTCTATCAAATAGGAAGTGGTGGCGGCAGTGCCATATAGACCCCATACAACGCCAACCACGATGACGATGACGACGCCGGCGACTATGGCGTACATGTAAATTTATTGATCCAATTTTTAATTTGCAATAAAAATAAATTTCTTTACATCCGAATCGAAACGGGCCTGGCGCCACGCCACCATCCGCCAAATCGTTCCATCTGCCCGGCCCGGCCAAATGGATCAGCATTTTCATACAAATAACTTTCGGCAACACGAGTCCATAGAAAATTGAACACTGAAACGTTGAACAGCAAAAAAATAATACTCAAATTGACCGAGTTTCGAAATGTTGTTTTTTGGTTTTACTACGTCTCCACTGGGACTTTACGCCGGCTCTCAACTTTGTGTTCTTTGAAACACTTCCACCGTTGATAATTGAAAAAATTTTAATCCGGCTGACCGAGACTGGGACCGGGAATCGATCCCAGCCGCCTCTCCCCAGCATGGTCTTACTTTATAGCTGCACGCCTTTACCGACTGAGCTAAGGAAGGCCCCCGATGGAATGTGTTTACATCGAACCACTAGGTCCACTGCTGTGCTGGTGATGGTGCGGCTGGTGCCGGTCGTAACGCGGCCTCGCAAAATGGCGCATCGCAAGGAGCAAGAGACGAGAAATTTTATGTTTATTGACTTCTTCCATCATTTGGATTCGGTGTACTTTGGCAGATCGTCGGGACGGGATGAAAGCGTGGGTGGCGGCGCGAGTGAATGTTATGCAGTGCAAACGCTTTGATTGAGGACGGGGCTAAAAAAAACGAAGGCAATTACAAATTTCATCCACAAGTAACGAAACCGACTGCGGCTCAACATTTCCTGAGAGGGGGGTGGTTGGGTTTTTTTCCCTTTCCGGTTCAAACTTCCGACAAAAAAGCTAATGGCGACCTCGATTTAGTTTATGGCTTTCAAACAGATTTACACCCCAGCCGAAAACGAAACAAGCTCCCCATTCACTCGTCCATCGGTCAGCGATGGGAGAATGAGACGTAGGTCAAGATCCCCGAGTCAGCAGCAACGTTGATTCCGAGTAATGGCTACAAGCCCTGCCAAACAACGAACGGTTTGGGGGGGAATTAACGTTCCGCTCGCTTTGCTCTTAGGACTCTGGTTGGGTTCTGCTTCACACTCTCCTCCGGCCACTTTTTGTGTATTGTTTTGATCGTTACAATCAAAATGGGGAAAATTAACTGTTGAACGAGGGTAGTTCGTAAAAAAGGAACGATTTATCGACTCATTTGTCGGGGGAGCAACCGTAACTTTTTGCTGAGACCTACTCATTTTTATGTGTTCAACTCTAGTACCGTGAAACAGGAAGCAGTTTATCGTTGAGATGAGTTTTTTCACGACAACGGTTAATTCTATTCGGGGCGGTATTAGTTAACCCACTCCAACAACTCTTCATAGGGGAGTCATCAATCTCCACTATTGCCACAGATCCGAGCGGTACTGTCGGGCAGAAATCCTACAAGCTTCTCCGTGCCTAACATTCGTAGAACCTTGCAAGGCCGTGAAATCGTGTCTTTTCAGGTGAGAATAGAAGCAGCTCTCAACAAGAAGGAACTTCAACATTCAAGAGGAACAAATTCAATTTATCAATCAGGGCAATACAACCTCCCTTAGCTCAGTCGGTAAAGGCGCAGCTTCAAAGAAAAACCATGCTGGAGGTGGCTGGGTTCGATCCCGGTCTGGCCTAGAAATTTTTCGGGTCGGAAAATTTCTCGTCTTCCCTGGGCATAGAGTATGATTGTACTTGTTACACAATTATACTAATGCAAAAATGGTACAGACATCTAAAGCTCTCAATTAATAACTATGGAAGTGCATCTAGAACACTAAGTTTAAGAGCACGCAATAAGCTTGAAATGCGAAGATGAATAAGAATAAGAATTAAAAGAAGATGAAGAAGACATTACCACCAATTGTTTACCGAGGTTCAACCCTGTAGCAGGTCTGTGTCATGGTGATTACTACTCATAATCAGGGCTCTAGATTTTCGAAACTCTAAAATGAACTCGAGTTTTGATTCTCTCATACAAACGTGTTCAACGCTTCATTTCTATAACTAGCCTAGCCAGAGTTGAGACCTATCACAATCACGATCGCCAAACAGCTGATGGTAGTAACGCTTTATACATTCCTATCTATGTGCTCGTCGAAGCTCTCTCCATGACCATCCATCAAGTTGACGAAAGAAGTAAAAAGCAACTGGTGAATGTCGTCTTCTGTTGTGATCCATCACCGATCTGGTCATTCCCGACAATCACGACACTCATCTGTGCTCGTTTTAAAGCAGTTGCTGCTTTGCTTGCTTAAGTGAGTGTGTTGGCGAGTGAGCCCAACAGATTCCGTTTCATGTTGCCTGCTTTGTCTGTAACTCACACAGTCACGCCTGCCGAGACGAACTTGGAATGCGTAGGCATTGTTTTCATTTACTTCTGTCGTTTTGCTATTTCTCATGATCGTACTGCAGAAGTCTTCACTGTTTTCGTTGTGCTTTTCATCATAAGCAGCGAGTGTAACGTTTTGCTTGTGAGCAGCGACCATTACTGGTGATTGTTGTTTACCATGGCTCTAACTCTCACTGCGTGACAAAACGATCTGTCAGCGATAGTCGGTTGACGATAACGAAAATGAAAAAGAAGCACGCTTAGAAGGTTATAGTACGTTCAGACTACAGAGTTATAACATGTTATAGCGCTATCTTGATGGTGGTTTCTGTGTTGCAATTATTTGACAACCGTTATAACATGTTATAACTCTCCAGTCTGGACAGCGTTTTAGGCTGGCTATGGATCTTCTTGTCGTTGCTTTGCTCATCGCTTTCAATGCAAGTAACGTCGATTTTCTAGTTAAACGAAACCTCATTATGGCTTACAATCTCTTTCACGAACACTCTATCACCGCTTTTTCGATTTATTTAAAATGCGTTATGTCCCGTATTCGTTATATTTTTTTTTTTTTAGATAAATATGTGGATGGAAGATAAATTAAACATATTACGTGTAACGTGAAATCTTCAAGTGTTTCACGTAAGAAATGCTCTTTCGCTCGTCCGTTTCACTGAAGCTGGAAAGAAAGGCCAATGGAGTGATGGAAGAAAGAGAGACAAGCGATTGAAATGAGGTTCTAGAATGCTGCGAAGCTGTTCGACTTTAACTGAAAAAGAAAGCCAGCAGTCGATTTGGTCGATTGAAGCTGAATTTGTGACGCCCTGCTCATCGTTACTGCATGAGTAACCAGCTCCGAAACCCGATATATTTAATTTTTATATTCAAAACTAGCTAGGCGCAAAAGTATCGATCTTCATGCGCTTTCCGGTGAAAGTCACTCTTCTTCTTTTCCTTTATTTAACGTCGGTCTCTGTTCCGCAATCTAGTGCCAATCACCGACGGACATCGATTGCCATCCATTGACGGCAACCGAATGTGCAGGAAGGCAGCTTCCACACCTGCGTAGGATATCGCACCCAATCACAACACACATAGGCCAAGACCAACGAGTTTACTTCCCTTCCAAAGGAAGACGTGACCAGAGATTTTTATGCCTCAGAAAAATCCCACCGACCTCGGCTGGAATTGCACCCAGACCTATTGGGGTGTTAGAAAGCAGTCACGCTTACCACTACACCACCGGCGCCGGCGGTTAAAGTTAAAGTCACTCACAAAAACAAGAAACAAAAAAAAAAACGGGAGATTTGACAGTCTTATTGATATGTTATTTTAGTTGTCTTGTCTTGTCACATTTTTTGATAAAAGATACAAAAAGTAAAGGAGTAATTTTCAAGATCACTAAACCGAACGCAACCGGACTGCATGGGTCACTCGACAAAATTGTGAACAGTGAGAGAATGTAATAAGAAATTGTTTTCAAGATTTCAAATGATATCCAGGGAAAATTAATGGAGATCACGAAGCAAGTAAAAATGATAACATTCCGTATTCTGTATCTAATACAGTCAACTCTCCATATCTCGATATTGAAGGACCATCAAGATAAGGAGAGATCGAGACATATTAGAATAATGGCTTACTAAATCGTTTGAAAGGACTGAGATATACATCGACATATAGATATAAAGAGGTTACAAGTCGAGATATGTTACATCGAGGTATGGAGAGTTGACTGTAATATAAATTTTTAACAGTGGGATTGAAGAAAAAATTCCAAAATTGACATTTGTGTAGAGTTTTAGACTATGAAAATTATTTGAGATATGTGCCATAACTGACTGATTTATTAAAACAAAATGGAATATTGGAATCACTTTGCTACTGAGAAAAATATTCAAAATAAGGGATGCAAAAAAATATAGATTATAGATTTTGCAGTCTTTTTGATAGAATTCTAACGTGAATATCAAATTCTTGGAAACATTTTATTGGAACTTTGACAAAAATTTTGAGATAACATTCTAAGGAACTCTAAAATGAAATCCAAGTAATTCCTGTTGAGAAGAAAGCAACATCTGAATGAAGGAGATTAAAAGGAGTATTTATGGGAATCGTGACGCCGCTGGAAGTTGCACTACCCATGGAAGAGCATCTTGGCGCAGCTTCTCTTGAAGATGACTGAAGGTACATCCGTTCTGCCATAGGTAGTACTGCTGCAGCGGCACTAGGTACTGCGATCCCGGACCGAAGAAATGACTGGTTTGACGGCGAATGCAAACTGTTAGTAGAGGAGAAGAATGCAGCACGGGCGAGAATGTTGCAACGTCACACGAGATTGAATGCGATACAGACAACCGCAGAACAGACAAAACTCGATTTTCCAAAGGAAGAAGCGTCAGCAGAAAGACCGAGATCGTGAGGCGATGGAAAATCTGTACCGCGTAAACGACACACGGAAGCTCTACGAGAAGCTAAATAGCCGATATGTCTAAGGACTTGAACGGTAACCTTCTCAGGTGGTGATTGAGAGGTGGAAGCAGTACTATGACGAGCACCTCAACGGTGATGCAGTCAGAAAATGAAGGTGGCACGGCAATAGACCTTGGAGCACGCGCAGAAGACGACAAGCTACCAGCTCCTGATGTTCAAGAAGTTGAGGAGGAGATTGGTCGGCTGAAGAGCAACAAAGCAACTGGTATAGATCAACTACCAAATGAGCTATTAAAATACAGTGGTGAAGCACTGGCTAGAGTGCTGCACTGGGTAATTGGTAGGAGGAGATATTACCGGAAGAGTGGATGGAAGGGGTCGTATGCCCAACCTACAACTATCGCGGTACTCTCCCAAACCGTAAGCCGCCGCCTGTCACCATTTGCAAGAGAGTTCGTGGGGCAATACCAGGCGGGATTCATGGGTGCCCGCGCTACCACGGACCAAATTTTCGCGATTCGGCAGGTTCTGCAGAAATGCCTCGAATACAATGTGCCCAAATGCTCCGGAGATGAACCAGCATGTGGATGAAAATCTCCTTAATAAAAACAACCAACCAACCAACCAACATGCCCACACATCCTTTGATCATCGATTTCAAATCCACCTACGACATAATCGCTCGAGATCAGCTATGGCAGATTATGCACGAGAACGGATTTCCGGATAAAATGACGCGATTGGTCAATGCGACGATGGATCGAGTGATGTGCGTTGCTCGAGTATCGGGAACACTATCGAGTTTCTTTGAATCTCGAAGGGGGTTACGGCAAGGTGATGGACTTTCGTGTCTGCTATTCAACATCGCGTTAGAAGGTGTGATCAGAAGAGCTGGGATAGACAGGAGTGGCACAATCTTCAGGAAGTCCATCCAGCTTCGCCGATGACATTGACATCATGGCACGGAACTTTGAGACGATGGCGGAAACGTACATCAGACTGAAGGCTGAAGCTAGGCGCATCGAAGACAAAATACATGAGAGCAAGAGGTTCTAGGGAAGACACCCCGAGTTCAGATTGACGGTGACGAAATCGAGGTGGTCGATGAGTTCGTGTATTTGGGTTCACTGGTGACCGCCGAAAATGATACCAGCAGAGAAATTCAAAGACGCATTATGGCAGGGAATCGTGCCTACTTTGGACTCCGGAGGACGCTCCGGAGGACGCTCCGGTCGAATAAAATTCGCCGCCGCACGAAGTTGACTGTCTACAAGACGCTGATTAGACCGGTGGTCCTCTACGGCCACGAGACCTGGACTATGCTCGTGGAGGACCAACGCGACCTTGGTGTTTTCGAACGGAATGTGTTGCGTACAATCTACGGTGGTGTGCAGATGGATGACGTAACGTGGATGAGGCGAATGAGCCACGAATTTCACCAGCTCTGGGAGAACCATCCATCGTCCACATTGCAAAAATAGGGCGACTATGGTGGGCTGGGCTTGTCGTAAGAATGCCGCACGACGATCCATTGAAAATGTTTCTCGAAAGCGACCTAACAGGAACAAGAAGACGAGGCGTGCAGTGGGTTAGGTGGATCGACCAAGTAGAAGGTGACCTGTGGACCCTGCGTAGACAAAAAAAGCTGGCGAAGTGTGGCCATGGATCGAGTAGAGTGGAGACGACTACTTTGGACTGCAGAGGACAACAAGGCCGTAGCTGGATTGGTAAGGTTAGTAAGAACCACTGTGATATATTTAAATACCTTGTTCTTGTATCACAAGGCCACTTTATAGCTTTCTAGGCTAAATATGGCATAAATGTAAACTAATGAAATACATTTAGTTGTTTATGTTTATCAGCGTTCCAAACTTAGCTGTTTTTTTTTTCACAAGACCCGTCAACGAAATTATCACGAAATTTTACTTAAATTCACCAGAAAATTCCCTTGAAACTCTTTTCGTATGAACCATTGGAATTCCCTCGAAATTCTCCTAAGCATTTTCTTTGAATTCGTCTTAAAATACCTTTGAGTATTTTCATGATACACAATAGTGATCTACCACCCATTGTAGCATGAAAACTTATTCCGATAGTAGTGGGATCTCTTCTCTGTTTGTCTTGATCAAGATTAATAACCTCTGATTGTCCTCAACATGTCATGAGTGGGGAGAACAGCCGGTGCTTTATCCACGAAATGTTATCAACCGGGTGCCCTGATGGTCCGTCTCAATCTCAGCATGCAATAATTAAAATTTAAAATTTAAAGCGATCTCACCTACTATCGCTGTTTCTTCCGAGGGGGACGAGTCTACCTTGTTTTTGTGTGGTTAACTGCGCGCACGCTGAGTAGACAGAAAGAAGATTGATGACGATTCTGAAGATTTCCTTTAAAAAGATACGATGCAAGTAGATACTAGAAATAAAAGAAGATTTTTCGTAGATTTATTCCCTAGTGCGTAATTTTTTTAGCATCTAGAATTGAGATTAAGATGTAATGCCCTCCTAGGTTTCTTCACCCTTTTGCCCAATTGTCGTGCCTATTTGTGAAATCGTTGCCCTTCTCTGCTTCACTGCTAGTCACTACTAGTCGTCCGAAAGACTCCCATGTTATTTCTGATGTGCTCTACGACGTTTCGACGTCCATTATCTTTGTACGACGATCTTGATACCCTAGTTGCGCCTTATAACACCATAACACCAGTGCGGAAAATATACAGTGTCTCTGGGTATTTCCTTAAGGAGCATCACTCCATTTTCGTACTGCATTTGCACCATTTTGCAGCTCTTCTTGGGCTTTTATTTTGTTGCCTGCAATTTCACAAATCAAAATCGGTTGTGGCATGAAAGTCCATTTTGATTCCCAAAATTTTGATCCAGAATTTGGGAATTTAATTCTTAACACTCCGAACACGATGCCTCCGGTAAATTGTGTAACGGCAAATTGGCAATGATTGAAAAATTATTGTTCAGAAATTTATCAATAGATTTTAAATCTATTGATACCGAATATTTTTTTAAAGTACGTTATTTTAAATGGTGCCAATAGGTTTGAAATTCGCCATTAAATAGCTGAGTTATGATTTTTCAAACATTGCAAGTTTGCCGTTACACATTTCACCGGAGGCATCGTGCTCGGAGTGTTAATACGCCAATCGATAGGAAATTTTTCTACGAATCTATTAAAATAAGATTTTATCACTCTTAAAAATGTCTATAGAAAGATGCACGATTGTGCTACTGTCGCTATGATTACACTAGTTTACAGCATATTTGAACTGTATACGCTGATGGTAATTTCCCATGTAAAATCATGCGTTGAATCCACAATACCGTCCAGGAAAATTTCAGTAGGTTTCTTTTTGAGATATATCGAGTGTTCAATAAAAAATGAGAATGATTTCAGTGCCGTCCAGCTCTCTTGTGAGAGCATCGTGACTAAGTTGCGTCGTACGGCTGACCAGGGCCCCTTCTCCAATATTCATTGATGTTTTTTTGAAGAATAAACATTTTGTTTTTAATAAAAAATACTGAATACGTAGAGAAAAAAAAATCTCATTTTTTATTGAACACTCGTTAGCTAATAAAATTTGAACAAATGTGTTTACTAAAATACAAATATCTCTAATTGTAATAAAGTTATATTGATTATTTTAACGTCAAACTAAAGGATGACATTTTCTTTCGATGATTAGAACACCATTTTTAAGTGAAATTAGTGGTACAATCACTACACACATTTTTATTTACACTGCTCAAAAACTTAGCAGAAATTCATTTTTTTCTGGTAATAATGCAAAATATAAAAAATGTATTCAATAAACTATTATTTAACAACAATACCACTAACTTTGACTATATGTTTAGTATAAATTCTGCGTGAAGTCAACGATTTACATAGTTGAAGATGCTAATTTCAAATAACAGACTAAAGTGGTAATTTGTATACGATAGATGGAGAAGATGAAAGTCTAGAGTTGATAGTTCCGTTAGAGTACGGCAGTGTGAAAATTGCATATAGAAAGTAGATAGCGAGCTAGGACAACTTTTAAGGAAGGTACAAATCGGTTTTTTCATCTCTCTTTACCAAACTCCCCCTTTGGAGAGGGATGGTGAGGGGTGTCCCCCTCCCCGCCAGCACTGGCAAAAAGAGATGAAAACCGACCACTCAAGTACCAACGATGAGTCGTAGGTTTGGAGGGGGGACACCCCTCACCATCCCTCTCCAAAGGGGGAGTTTGGTAAAGAGAGATGAAAAAACCGATTTGTACCTTCCTTAAAAGTTGTCCTAGCTCACTATCTACTTTCTATATGCAATTTTCACACTGCCGTACTCTAACGGAACTATCAACTCTAGACTTTCATCTCCTTCATCTATCGTATGGATATTACCACTTTAGTCTGTTATTTGAAATTAGCATCTTCAAATAGAGGAAAAGTTGGCTTCGGCAATGCCTTAACCTATTATCGTCAAGGGGGTAAACAACGTCCTTGAGAGCTCAATTTTGGCATGTAGATACATTGTGTTTCAGAGCAACTATTGGCCAAATTTAAGTGCTCTAGGACTTTGTTTACCCTCCTGACGATAATAGGTTAAGCTACTGCCGAAGTCAACTTTTCCCCTACCACTAATTTCATTGACAATTGAATTCTTACCTTTAATTTGGCGTTAAATTAATTGATGTAGTCTCATTACAACCGGAGATATTCGTATTTTAGTAAACTATCCTACAGAGATTTTTCTTGATACATTTTAGGATTCAGCGCACGATTTTACATAAGAATCATTGGCCAAAGATTCAAGTTCATTTTGTTTTTTACTTTTATTTGTAAACTAGTGTTATTAAAGTTTTTTTTTTCTTTCCTTTATTTAACGTCGGTCTCTGTTCCGCAATCTAGTGCCAATCACCGACGGACATCGATTGCCATCCATTGAACCCAGACCCATTGGGGTGAGAGAGCAGTCACGCTTACCACTACACCACCGGTGCCGGCATGTTATTAAAGTTGTCACCGATTGCCTGCGAAAAGTGCTTTCCCTAACACAAATTTCAAAATTGAATTCCATCCAGTCTCACCGAACGGTGTTCATTCAATCTCCGCGTGGGGTGAGTGGTGATGTTGTCCAGTACACAACGAAAGGCTTCCCGCAAGCAGCTAGCTATCAAGGCTGCCCTCAACCGCTGATCAGATTCAGTTGCTCGCCGTGAGGCGCTGTGGGCCATCTATGCCAAGTGCGTCACCCTCGTTCCAAACAGCATACAGCCCGTCAGCCTCATCCGTGTTGAACACCCTTATAGCTCAGCATTACGAAACATCATGACAAAACGGTCCTTTTCAGGACCACCATAAACTATTGTTGTTTAAGAGTTAATTTGCATTGAACGTTTGCTCGCCTTGCTGCCAGCCACATCACCCCCAAAGCTCTTTGATAATGTACCCAACAACAAAACGTTTGCAGTCAAATGCGTCAAGTATTGAAGTAGAACATACAAATTCTCGCAAGAAGAAAGAACTTCCGACCAGAGAGACTTCAAATTAAGATAAGGCTTTTTCTAGGATGCTCAAAAAAATGCGTAATTTTGTCATCAGAAAACGAGGCGTATCCATGATGGGAAAAGTGGTTTCCCTAACACAGTCACCGAATTCTGATACCGAGCTTTGAGCATACAAACATACTTTTTAATGCAAATTTGAGGCCCTTCCTATTAAGAGTCTTATGCCAAAAAAAAAATCTTTCCGAATTCTCTTAATTAAAAGGGGCTTAAAATTTGCTTCAAAAAGCGTAATCGCAGGTACCGTCTGGTAGACTCAGATTCTGTGATTGATGTGTTTTCCCTAATACATATTTCATTTCCGCGCTGCTATCATCTCCATGAACATCGAGGAAAAAATTCCACAGCATTGTTCTAAACTGGCGTCCAAGCTTCCAACCCATCGGTCCTTTCAGGACCACAAATGACTGATAAAAGAGTTAACTAAAGAGATCAAATAAGAGCTTGTATCCAAGACATATCGTCCAGGACATCGACAAAGCACCTCAAAAACAGAACTCTCAAATTGCTTCCGAATTTAATCCAATCGAAATCAATTTAATCTTCAGTATACTTTTGCTGTGACATCAAAACTACCTTTCGTAATCCTACGTCAAATCTACGGTCGTGTCTTGGATACAACCTCTTAATTTTTACCTCTGCGATGTGTTTCTTAAGTCTTGTCTCAAAATTGCTTTTCGTCTGACCAATGAAGATATTATTACAATCTGAACAAGAGATTTTGAAGACACCGGCTTTCCTATGACATTTATTGAATACTAAATCTAAGCCAAAACTTCAGAACTTCGAACTCAATGGTTTGGTTATGTTCTTGTCGAAATTCACCGCTATCCGTTTTACACCCTCTGTGAGTGCTGGAAGAGTTGTCAAAGTACGCCTAGTAATGGTCCCTTTTATTATAAATACCTTTTGGAAGGTGATCAAAACAGAAGTCAACATGTGTAACCAATTGACTACAAAATTGAAATGAATCAGTTAAAACCAAATGAGTGGAATAGCTTTGAGCATTATTCCTTGAGCTGTTTTTTGTATTGAAGAAATTAGTTTCTGAAGGTCACCCTTGAGAAAATTATTTTGCTGGCCTACGCATTGGAATGACACTCCATAAATCTGTTTGTACTAACTCACCTTCTCAAAAAGTCTCTCGCGATAGTATTTTGACAACTTCAGAGTTTCAGGAAAATTCGACTATCGGGACCTCCGAGACGGAACCTAAATTCACGCAGCATTATCATCGTGTGATGTCGTAGCACTAATTAGAAAGCCAACAAAAAGTTACGACCACCGATACTGTCGACCATTTCCGTAACAATGCATACATAGTGCACCACCCCCGGACGGAACGGCTTACACGACAGACGGAGTCTTTTCTCACTGTTGATGCACACTATTGCATGCAGTTCAGCTTGCCTGGACTTGGTTCGGTCGTGTAATCAAAATATCCACCCAGCAGCCAACCTACTCTTGTATCATGCGTTGCTCCTTCCGGCACCAGCTCACAAACATCCCTTCACCCACAGAAGTTCAATCCCATCCCTGTAGTGGGTCGCCCGGTGTGAACCCTTGTAAAGTCCATTCAAAATACATGCTATGAATAATAAAAAGTGGCATAGCAGCTGTAGGGACATGTGCCTGGGCCGGTACAAAAGCACCTTTCGGCAAGCTTGAATAACACTGTACATACTCACCTACCGAGCTACAGCAACAAGCCAAGTTGCCTAGCTGCTGATGGCAGCAGCATTGAAGAATAGCTTTACGTTGCACAAAAAGCCATGAACTGTCTCATTGAATATCTGATTTTCATAAAATTTGCATAAGCTATTTGCCGGTACACAAACTTCATCCCAGAAGTTGGGTTGGGAGCTGTGCAGGGGTGCAGTTGTTCCAAGCAAGTTTGTTCTTTTTTCAGAGATTTTTGCTTTCTCTTCGATCGATGGGAGTAGTTTCGGTCGTTCAATGGCGAAAGAAGGGGAATGTGATTACAATTTGATCAACTTCCAGTGACAAGCCATGTAACTTAGCATGTTTTAACATCTCTCCTCCCCTCCCAGCAGACGGTTAGCCAGCGCGCCAAAGTTCCAATTCAAAGGTGAAATAGATTACATCCATTTTGTCGTGAGAAGTTTTTCTGATCCCAAACAAATTGCCTGACGCTTACGGTTGTTGGCCCTCCCAACTTTCTGTTTTTCTCATTTTATTTAAATCATAATTAATACGAAAATTTATTGCTTCATCCAGCGAGTACTTTCAGCGCTTACATCCGCGGGCATTCTGATTCCGCGAAGCCCGCCAGGAGAAGTGCACAAACGAAGCGAACGTTAAGAAAATTACTTCGCGAAACTCATCATCGCTCAATCATATTTGTTTGGGTTACATCCACCAGGAGCGTCCCACCAACGAAAGTCTGAAAAATTGTCGAAGGAAGCACCAGCTCTGACGTTGCGTCGTCCCATTCGGTGGCGGTGTTAAGCTTCGATGAAACGACGACGTTCCGTTCTTCCGCCCACCCCGGCAATAACCTGGCATCCATGCTCGGGAGATATATTCTGTAATTTAAAAATGCATAAATCATCCGCTAGATGAGCGATGTGTAAGCTTTCACCGTTGGATGGAAGGAGGAAAGCTTACCGCGACTACGCTCAGCTCTTCTGATGGACGCGGTGGCACACTTTTTTTTTTTTACCGAGGAACGAACTTGCTGGTGCCATTGCCGTCGCAGCTGTTTCCGGTTACGGTGCGGGGGGGGTGGGAATATGGTAAACGAAATGAAATTTTGCCCGCGCTTTTTCTCGATCCTCGAAGGCAGTGAGAAAGGGATCGAGTTCTCTCAAGGGGAAATCTGCTAGGGGTGTCGTCGAATAATGGTCGTTGTATTTTTTCCACACGTGTTATGGTGGTTACTCATACTCATCCGATTATATTTTTTTATCTATCAAAACAAACTATCGATCTACATGCGTTTTTCTTATAAAAGCTGTGCATTTGTGGAATAGTTAAATAAATTAGGTTATCATTCATTTATGGTAATGTTTTTATAAGGTTATCCATGTGTGGAAATTTTTTTTTGATCGATTGGTGATAAAATCATTGAAATTGGTCCAGGGGCAGCTGAGTTATTAACCTTTGCGTGCCTAACGTCTAAATTTGCATAGATTTAAAAATTCAATTAGCTCTTAAAACAAAATTTCTCAATCTTTTTCTTCACAAAAAATTGCATATTGTCGGGAATCTATTGAAATTTTTGAATCCATCTGAAAATATTTGGATCAATACATGGTTCCGGAGTTATTCCGGTTCCCGACTTCGTGATTTTACAAATCTTGGCCGGTAATGGTTCCCTCCCCATGGACATGGAGGTTGACGGTACTGAAGCAAAGGGTTTTCTTTCTTTTATTTAACGTCGGTCTCTGTTCCGCAATCTAGTGCCAATCACCGACGGACATCGATTGCCATCCATTGACGGCAATCGAATGTGCAGGAAGGCAGCTTCCACACACCTGCGTAGGATATCGCACCCATTCAACACGCATGGGCCGGGACCAACGGCTTTACTTCCCTTCCGAAGGAAGACGTGACCAGAGATTTCTATGCCTCAGAAAAATCCCACCGACCCCGGCTGGGATTGAACCCAGACCCATCGGGGTGTTAGAAAGCAGTCACGCTTACCACTACACCACCGGCGCCGGCTGCAAAGGGTTATGTTTAATATCTTTATATTTGCAACGATGATGATTTCCTATAGTGACACATATCACCTTCTTAGTGCTTCAGTATGCCTCAAACGATTAATTCTTGGTTGTTAATAGAACTTCCTTGATGAAATCGGCTGCTTCATGAAGACTGAACAATTCTGATTATAATATCAGATTTGTTCTGTATACAGAGGAACTGGGAGGGCTTATTAAAAACTTCTCACCAATAAAGTAATGATCTTCTTGTAAATTTTGCATATAATTTTATTAATATTTTATTTTATTCAAGCATATTATTTTTGTATCAGTCAATAAGCATTAGCATACGATACAATTTAATATTACTTGCTCGTTTTTGCGTAAAATAATCAATATTTATTTTACTTGTAATTACCTTTGAAAGTTTTTTTTTAAGTTTTTTTTTCGTGATATGAAAATTTTCCCAATTTGGTTAGAAGTTTCGAAGCTAACGCATGTCCACAGGCCCAATAGAAAGATAGGCAGAAAAAGTGTATCATGAAGAATGGTTGCATGCAGGGTTGCTTCCACTCACTTGCTATAGATGAGTGATTTTCGGAGTTTTGAATTCGTTAGATGTTGTAATGGAGATTTGTGTTGTTGGATGCGAGAGGAGATTGGGTGGCGGGTGTTTGACGCATAGAGCCTGTCAATTTCGCTTTCAGAGTGTCGCAGTCAGCGGTTTTATGATTCGTGAGCGCTCGCGATTCGTAGAATCGTTGATTGTGACTGCAAGTGGATCTGGCGGGTTTTGTGTGCCGGACGCTTGCTTTTTGGCCTCTTCTTGTGTCTCACAAGTGCAGAGTATTATTATAGCGTCTTATTGTTTTGAGATTCCTAGTTGCGTGAAATATATTTGTGAGAATATCTTTTTGAGATTTTAGTTGTCACGTTTTGTTTGTAGTTTATATTTTATTTCTTTCCTGTAATTATTGTAAATAATAATTATTCAATAATAGATTGTTCATCCATATATTCGTACTTCGACGCGAAGCGCTGTGGATTATGAGATGCTCGATGACCCTGGAGGGATCAATTTTGCTTACTGAGCAGAAAATCATGGATTTAACTCCAAGCTCTTCCACAGCACAATAAATCGCCACCATCATTTGAATATTTGATATTGAACATTAACCTCGGAAACTATTTGCCTATCAAGCGAAAACGTAGTCCTGTATTGTCGCGAAGCGTTATGGTTCTGCAATGCTCGATGACCCTGGAGGGATCGTTTTTGCTTACTGAGCAGAAAATCATTGGTTTAATCCCAAGCTCTCCGTCATGACTCTTAAAATTCATGATCACTAAATAAAATGAATATTTTCTTTCGATAGCCGGCTATTGAGAGATTAAATAAACAACAAATAAACAATACATACTTTTGGTTGCATCGCCAACTTGAGGTGAATCCTAACCGAATACCCTACCCAACCCTCCAACTCCGTAGCACTTATGAGGGTGTCGCTTAGTCGGTGGCCTCTCGTTAAGTAACTACTGCATCAACATTTCCTTCCATATCCCTAGTTATGGTAAAGATAGGCGTGGCCGGGAATAGCGGCAGTCATGCTTCTGTTACTCTTATTTAGATTGGAACCAAAGTTTACTCCCCAGCATTATTCCTGAAAGTAGTCTAACTGAGAATTTCAGAAGAGACGTGAGTGTCACTAGTATCCAATCTACGAAGTATATTATAACAACGCTAACGCTAACGCTAACAAATCTTGGCCGGTAATGGCCTCCCAGAAGGAAAAATGTTAGCGTTAGACCAACGTTAGACGTTACCACGATGATCGATCTGCATGACTCGGGTCGAAATTATGCTCGGGCTGCATGACTCGAGTCGGCTTAAGCTCGACTCGAGTTTGTTCGCAGCTGTCATTGGCTTTGACGGTGACACTGTAACTCTCTCCTAGAAATCCATCCGAGTATTTCTACTCTTTACTCCTATGGTAAAATCCCATAAGCAAACGTCAGTCTGTGAGTGAAACATGGTGTACTTTGTACTATCCTTTCACTCAACTGGAAATTCCCATAAGAATCTTTGACGATAGAAGAGGACTTTTCGATGGTGCCGTCAACACCAATTCGATTGTTGTTTAGTTTTCGTCGTAGTTTCCCGTAAGTGCATTCGTTTTTCCTCGGTTGTGCTGCTGGACTAGGATGACTTTTATTAGTGTAAACTGCTGTTCTGCTAAGTAGTCAGGTAGGTGAAATAATCTACCCGCGTTTCGAGGAATGTGCATCAGTTGCTTCTTCGGTTGATTTTACTGTCGTAGCAATAAAATGTTGGTTTAGGCTGGGATTGGTATGAAAGTGGATGCAGTAGCGAAGTCTTGTTTTTTGCTTCAATATTACTAATGTAATGATTGTGAACTGGATGAAACATGTAAATCTCATTACGTTCCTTAGACGATTGGTATATCTAGGAGACGTAATGACATTTACATCTGGTTGGTTCTGGTTGCATGTTTAATCCACTTTCATGCCAATCCCAACCTAATCCAAGATTTCCTGCTACCGTAAAGGAAAAGCAACCGAGGAAACAACTGATGCAACCGAACCCATGAACTGTCAGACCACTTAGTAGAACAGGAGTTTTCCCTCAGGAGTTTTCACAAAAACACGTCTTAATCCGTAGGCAGTTTTACACAATGTAGATAGTCACAAGACTCTGGTTGCCTACCGAGGATGACATTGAAAAAAAAAGGAAAATATGGGTAGGTCTTATATGTAATTTCTAATCTTCTATTCGTTGTTCTAAAGTTTGAAGTAGTTAAGGTAAGGATTCTTATGCATGGCCAATATAGGTGCCATTGCTTGATTTTGTCCTCAAGGATTCCGATTTTGCTTCTCTATTACAATTATTATGGTTATTGTGGTCAGGGTGCCTTCCATTTATTTTGACTAAAAAAATGTTTTAGGAAATTATGGAATAATACGATATTATGATGGTATTTTGTATGTGTAAGGAACAAGACAATTTTTTAAAGTTTGTGTTTGACACATAAAACCTGCAAATTTAGCTTTGACAGAGCCACAATGAGCGATTTTCTGATCGCCTCTTCGCGTGGGTGGGTGAGATAAATGACAAAATCGCTTATTGCGACTCTCATGCAGCAACATTGGCTGGTATTATGTATCAAACACAAACTCCACAATCTTTTCTTGTTGCTTACACAAACAAAATATTATTATAATATCTTATTATTCCATAATTTTATAAAACATTTTTTTAGCCAAAATGAATGGAAGGAACCCTGATTGTGGTTAATGACGTGTTCGTGGTATCATCCAAACAATTTGTTGAAAAGCTATACCATTTGGGTTATTGACAATTTATGGTACTTGTTAATTAAGGTTAGCAACAGGTAGACCTGTGAGGGGACTACCATATTTCGAAGTACGTATATAAATAGCAGGACATATTATTTGAATTGATTCCTTTGAGATAAGGGCAAAAATTACAACTGTATCAAAACCAAACCAAGTAACTACTTCGTTATTTTTAATACAACATACACTAAACTAATGACACGGGATAAATTACAATAGATCAAACTATTGTATGTCCCAAACAGAGGAAAAAAACTGATAAGCATGATCCTGTATGAGAAGGATGGTACAGCGGAAGAAATTCGAACGCATTACGAACTTCCGGATGTTTTTGTTTTATTAAATCCGAACCATTTTCTTGGGGTTGGTTATTTTTTTTTTGCTTTGGCCCGAGGCAGACGATATAGACGAAAACACTATAATTCAATGGTATTTTATAATACGTTAAACGTTACAGAAAGGAGTGGGTAGGTTCTAATAAACTTGTAACAAAACTATCACGAAGGGGTAGATGGGTGTATGGAGTGCAAATTTTTGATTTACACTCAGGTCTTTTTTTACACGGGGGATATGTATCGTGTAAAAAAAACCTACCGAGATTTTGATTTTTCACATGCTTATAAGTTTAAAAAAATGGATTTTGATACGATTTGTTATTATAGCATGCTATGGTCCATATAGACATATTTTAAGAATTTCTGTATTCAGACCAAAAATTGTGATTTTTTTAAAAGTATGTCATTCGATTACCTATAGCATGAAACGGATAATGTGATTGGAATCAAAGATTGCTTCGTATCATTGCTTCTTATGTAAGGGGACATCCCGTTTGGCTGTTTTCCCAACTTTTCAAGTTCATCGTTTGAGTTCATCCAGTATGGATATATGGACAATTAGCTATCATTTCCATTGAAAAAGTCAGTTAACAAAATGCAAATGGAACAGGTTTGCAAAGAGTGGCAGTAGGTATAGAGCATTTTTGTAGTTTTGATATGATTCTGCGTTTCGTTTTGCAATGTTCCATTCCGCTTTATTCCATTCCATGAGATCAGTGACGTTAGATCAATTAATACTAATGATTGAAAATTTTAATCCTGAAATAATCTGTTTGCTTTTTTATATAAACATATTAACTTTATTTGTATGTATTTTAGGGGGAGTAATGGGTTATTTAATGAGAAATGTAAAGTTATTTTTATTTTAATAAGTCATTAGTAATTTATACATTATTTTTTTAAGGGAGCATATGATTTGTACCTGTAATTTCTACAATTTGTTTTAGTAAATGACTATTCATTTTAGGAATATATTGTTACAAAAGTTTTGATAAAGGATGAAATGAATATCTCCCTGTCCAAGGATGAGCGGCTTGTTGATGATTTGTCAAGTGTTGGTAATATTTTTTTTTTGCAATTTGGTAAAATTGTAGTTTTTCTCCAGTTTATTGATTTGAAAGGTTCAAGCGGGTTGATTTTACGGAGCCGTAAATTGTAATTTTATCATAATTTTAATATTAGCATAAAATAAAATAGTAATTTTAAATTCGCTTTTGTAATGCTAAGGTAAATAGTTTGCTTTGAGTGTAAAGTTAATTTATAAGAAAGTTCTAACAGTTTTTTTGCACTTCGAAACTTAACGAAACTCTAACATAGTAGCAGTGACAGTGTCGCATGTCCTAACAACAACTGCCTGCGACCAGTCTTGGAGGGGTCGACAGGGCTGAATACGGGTAAATACTAACAAAACTATAACACCAACATGATCCCGAAACTAACGTTCATCCATTGCACTAATAGTTTTAACACGTAGTTATACTTTCCTAATAACCCATCTATCATAAACGCTGTCCAGACTGGAGAGTTATAACATGTTATAACGGTTGTCAAATAATTGCAACACAGAAACCACCATCAAGATAGCGCTATAACATGTTATAACTCTGTAGTCTGAACGTACTAATAGACAAACAGACATAACACTCGCAGGTTGTTCACCGAACATGCAATTTGAGTGTTTTTGGTTGGTGGTGCCACCACCTGTGGTGAGCACGGTCGGTTCCCTTGCGTTTGACGTCTGCACACTAGCGCAATCTGATCAGCGTACTATCCATCACATGATACTGAACAGATGGTGGTAGTGTTTTAGTGACTATGTTTTGTGGAGATAAATATTAAATGTGTTATTTCTGTTGATCTGTGCATCTTTGTTTCTTTTTTGCTGTGTATGTGTGTGTGTGTGGGGGGGGTCAATGTAACCAATACTAATACCTTTCTCTCTGTTCTTTTATTCTTTTTTTTTTACTTTAAATGATCTATATTTCTTGAATTTGTGTGGTTTACATATATAACTTATCAAGTGACACAGATGCGTCTTTTCAACTTCAGTTCTTTTGAAATTTAAATTATTATCAATTACAGTTCCTAGTCCTATCAGGCTTGTTTAGAGAATGACCCCCTTGGTGGGATTGGTTTGTTGTTTTTTATTCGTTTCTATATCCCTTCATCATCACCCCATATCCCATCATCTTGACGAGAGATGAGTTACTTGCATGGTGCACAGTCCGCATCGTGCTCTCTTGCCGTGCGGATCTATTTGCTTTTTGCTGAAGGAAGTGTTAACCTAAAGCTACAACAAAATTAAACAGCACTTTTCAGTGCTCAACCTGTAAAAAATTTTCTACCGTGTGTCTCTTCGATCCTTGTTTGGACCCTACCCGAGGTAATCCTTCTTGGATATCGATTTGGAAAATTCCTCTTCGATTCTTCAGATTCTTATAGTAATCTGCTTGGAAGTCGATTTGGATAAAAATTTACTGCCGCCATGGCACCTAAACGCAAAAGAAAGGGGCAAACTCTTGATCCCCCTTCTGATGAAGTTAATTTGAGTAATCAATTTGATTTGCTCACGGATGATGAGAATGATCCATCATCCAAGAAAAATTCTAGTAAACTTTCCCGGCTTAATGCCATAATAAGATTCCTCCTATTGTGATAACCACTTCCGATTTCCATGCTCTTCGCATGGAACTTTTGAATTTCGTGAAAGTTAAGTTTTCACTACAAGTTGGACGTCGGGGTGAATGCCGTGTATTGGCTGAAACCTTGGACGGATTTAAATGTCTTCTCAAGTATCTTACTGAGAAGAAGCACAAATTTTTTACTTACGACACCAAAACTGAACGTGTGTTCAAGGTTGTCATGAAAGGACTGCCCAGTGGTGAATCCCTGGATCAGATCAAAGATGAACTGGCAAAATTACTTGGAGTTGTGCCGTTCCAAGTATTCAAAATGAAAATGTCCGTCCTGGCAATTCGCGGAACAGGATTTCTAATGATTTTTATTCAGTTCAGCACTTCAAGTCTAGTGAACTAAACAACCTTAAGGCCTTAGAAAAAGCTAGCCTTATGCTCCATGTCCGAGTGAAGTGGGAACACTTTAGGAAGACTGGAGGAAATTTCCAAAACCTCACTCAGTGCCGTAAGTGCCAGGGATGGGGTCACGGAACTAAAAATTGCTACATGCCAGCTAAATGCATGAATTGTGGTTATTCCTCTCACGCAAAGGACGACTGTTCCGTGAAGAAAGATCCTAAGAAATTTAAATGTTTAAATTAAAAAAAAATCCAATTTTTGGGAATGTAAGACGCGCAAAGCGATCCTACAATCTCGTTCTAAGCGCCAGGTAAGAAACGCTCCACGTTTCCAACCAGGTACAAATTCCTCTGCTGTTAACAACGGTCAGCGAGGAGCAAATCCTACATTCGTACCCGTAGGTACAAATATCACCCCTGCTTCAAATTTTTCATCTGTACCTACTCTCTTCGCTGCTAACAGTGTTCAGCGAGTTAATGGCGCTACCTATGCTGCTATTGCAGCGGGTAGAAATCATAATACTAATCAACGTATTTCTAACGGAAATTTTGATAATTTTAACTTAGGAAGCATTACTGCCCCTAAAATGGAATTTTTACAGAAATCATTAATTGACATGATTTCTGATATGCTTAAATCTAACTCCATGTTTGATGCTATTCAAACTGGGGTAAAATTTGCAAATAATATTGTCATGACTTTAAAATTCAGTAATGGATTTTAAAGCATTAAATATTTTAAATTGGAATGCTCGATCTCTTAAAGATAATGAAGACGAGCTATTTAACTTTTTGAGAGTTCATAACGTGCATATTGCCGTTATAACTGAAACGTTCCTTAAACCTGACCATAAGGTTAATAAGGACTCAAATTATTTAATTTATAGAAATGATCGTCTTGCGTTGCCATCATTCTTCATAGACCAATCAAACATAAAATTCTTTCTTCATTTGAAACTAAAGTTTTTGAAACTTTGGGTGATTCTGTTGAAACAAAATTTGGACAACTTACGTTTATAGCTGCCTATTTGCCATTCCAATGCGGAGGCCAGCAAAAGAATTTTCTCAAGGGTGACCTTCAGAAACTTACCCGTCATAGGTCTAAATTCTTTATTATTGGTGGTTTTAATGCAAAACACCGCTCATGGAATAATGCTCAAAGCAATTCCAATGGTAATATTTTGTTTGATGATTGTTCTGGAGGTTATTACACTATTCAATATCCAAACAGCTCAACATGCTTTTCTTCTGCAAGAAATCCCTCCACTATTGATTTGGTCTTAACTGATTCATGTCAACTTTGTAGCGAATTGGTTACCTATGCTGACTTCGGTTCTGATCACCTTCCAGTAACTTTTGAAATATCCCAAGAAATAATTTGTAATCCCAAAGCTCTACTTTCAATTACCATAGAGCTGATTGGGAGCAGTATCGAACATTTATGGAATATAACTTCGATCCAAACATTCCTTTGCAAACCAAAGATGAAATTAATTATGCTCTTGAATCTCTGACTTCTTCTATAGTTGAAGCAAGAGCTGCCTCAGTACCAAAATGCGAGGTTAAATTCGATTCAATTATAATAGACGACGATCTTCAGCTCTTGATCCGTCTTAAAAATGTCCGTAGGAGACAATATCAAAGAACACGCGATCCTGCCATGAAAGTTATCTGGCGGTTTTTACAAAAACAAATTAAAAAGCGATTCTCTGCCCTGAGGAACAAAACTTTTGAAAATAATGTTTCTAAATTAGACCCGAGTTCCAAACCCTTTTGGAAACTCACAAAAAATTTGAAAAAACCTCAAAAGCCAATTCCAGCGCTTAAAGAAGGTGGTAAAATTTTGATCACAAATTTGGAAAAAGCTTAGAAACTTGCTAAGCAATTCGAGAGTTCCCATAATTTCAGTTTGGGTCTTACTAGTCCTATTGAGAAACAGGTTGCTCGGGATTTTCTGAATATTTTCTCTCGGGAAAATATTTTTGATGATTCCTGGGGGACTGATTTGGACGAAGTAAGATCTATAAAGGCGCAGCTACAAAGCAAGACCATGCTGGAGGTGGCTGGGTTCAATTCCCGGTCCGGTCTAGGAATTTTTCGGGTTGGAAAATTTCTCGACTTCCCTGGGCATAGAAGTATGATTGGACTTGCCACACAATTATACCAATACAAAAATGGTACAGGCATCGAAAGCTCTCAATTAATAACTGTGGAAGTGCATCTAGAACACTAAGTTGAGAGCACGCAATAAGCTAATATGCGATATGCAATAAGCTTGAAATGCGAATAAGAAGAAGAAGAAGAATAAGAAGAAGAAGAAGAAGAAGAAGAAGAAGAAGAAGAAGAAGAAGAAGAAGAAGAAGAAGAAGAAGAAGGTCTATAACTAAAAAGTTTCATAATATGAAAGCTCCAGGTGATGATGGAATTTTCTATATCCTCATCAAAAAACTCCCAGAGAGTACCTTGTCTTTCTTGGTAAAATTATTTAACAGATGTTTCCATTTGGCATACTTTCCTGATAAATGGAAAAATGCAAAAGTTGTTCCAATTTTGAAGCCGGATAAAAATCCAGCTGAAACTTCTAGCTACCGCCCAATAAGTTTGCTTTCTTCACTAAGTAAACTTTTTGAAAAGATAATTATGAGTAGAATGATGCTTCACATCAATACGAACTCAATTTTTGCAGATGAGCAGTTTGGATTTTACCAATTTAATTCGTTCAAACAAATCTGAAGGCCACTCAACTGGAGTTGCTCTTCTAGACATAGAAAAAGCATTCGACAGTGTTTGGCATGAAGGTTTGATTGCTAAATTGAAAAAGTTTAATTTTCCACTTTATATTATGAAATTAGTTCAAAATTATTTAACTGACAGAACTCTGCAGGTAAATTATCAAAATTCCAAATCTAATCGACTACCTGTTAGAGCAGGAGTTCCTCAGGGTAGCATTCTTGGGCCTATATTGTATAACATTTTCACTTCGGACCTCCCTGATTTGCCTCAGGGTTGCCACAAATCTTTGTTCGCTGATGACACAGGAATTTCCGCTAAAGGAAGAAGTCTTCGTGTTATTTGCAGCAGAGTGCAGAAAAGTTTAGATATTTTCTCTTCTTATTTACAAAAATGAAAGATTTCTCCCAACGCTTCCAAAACTCAACTTATAATATTTCCTTTTTGAAACCTAGTAGTAGTCACATAGCCACTATGAACGGAGTTCATATTCCCTGGTCAAACCAAGTGAAATATCTTAGATTGATACTTGACCAAAAATTAACTTTTAAAGATCACATTGAGGGCATCCAAGCCAAATGTAACAAATATATAAAATGTTTGTATCCTCTTATAAACAGGAAATCCAAACTTTGCCTGACGAATAAACTTCTAATATTTAAACAAGTTTTTAGACCGGTCATGCTTTAAGCTGTGCCAATATGGTCTAGCTGTTGTAGTTCCAGGAAAAAAAAAGCACTTCAAAGGATTCAGAACAAAGTTCTGAAAATGATTTTAAAGTTGCCTTCCTGGTACAGTACTACCGAAGTACATAGAATTTCGAATGTTGATTAATTCCCTTTATACTTAGATAAGATTTAGTTTTAGTTTTAAGTTTTAAGATATCAATTGTTATACTGACATGCAGGTTTAAAAAACCTATTTAAAATACTGAATTATCAAGACAGGAACAATGTAAAAACACTTAGATATATATCATAACAATTAAGGCTGGTAAGTTACTGTAGTAACTGGAGCACCTAGGTTAAAATGAAATGTAATTTATTTTAAATTTGGAACAAATAAAGAGTTAAAAAAAACCTGCATGGTGCACACCCAAGTCGTACTACAGGGTAATATGCCGAGAGTAAGTATATCACAAAAACCATGCAAGAAAGAAAATCGATGGAGCTGAGGAATAATAAGGTAAACAACACAGTATTTTAAAGGAGCCAACTCTAAGCAGGTAATAATAGCAATTAATAATCAAACAGCCATAAAAAGGTAAGAATGAATTTATTTATTTTAAATATATTCGGAGACGAGCCAGCCAACGGCTGAAAGTCTCCTTAATAAAGATATATAAAAAAAAATAAAAAAATATTTTAAATACAGTAATGACCCGATTTTGTCAGCCCCTACGCTACAGTCTTTTTCCTTTCTATAATTTCACATAACCATAATTCTAAATTTTTCTAAATCACCGTTAAGAAGGATATTTAAAGTATACTTTGGTGCAATAAGATGACTGAAAAAGGGCATGGGTGGTTTTGTAGAACATTGGAAAACATTTTCAAAAGAGGGGGCTGATAAAAACGGGACATTACTGTATTCCAATTACATTTACATGGTTTATCAAATATTTATGGTCGTAATCTAATACACACCTTTAATTACAATACGAGCCTAAAAGCTGCAGTGACCTGGTGAGCACAATAGCTCGAGTCGTCTGTTATTGTTGTGTATCGCATGGAGAGCCCAACCGAGATTCTAGACTATTAAGACTGCAGTTGCCCGAAAAAAATAATTATAATAAAACAAAGAAATTACAATGTTGGATAATTTATTGTTAAATTATTGTATTATTGATTTTTAACGATACAATGCTCGAACAACGAAAATTTGTGTGATGAGATCAAATTTTTTCGGGAAAAATCACTTTTTTATATTGTTAAGATGCTTACTGTAAATTTCTCAAATACTATAATTTTCATTGTTGTGAACCATGAATTTCGTTGTGATTTTATGGTAATGGACAAAAATGTCCAATGTTTTGACAGTAAATATCATGGTTACAATGACAATGAAAATCATTGTATTTTTATTGGATTTTTTTTACGGGTGGTCAACTCTCGAAAAAATTATGAAATGAATATCTTGTAGGTCAGATATTATATACACCTCTTCAAGAATTAATAAAAACAATAATAATTATAAAAAAAATATTTTTTAAGTTATATATTCGTGGATTTTCGTACGCTTCGAGGGGTGCATCGACACGGATTTACTTATTCAATCGGATTACGACGCAGTTGTATCTACGCGCACACGTCACTTCATTTTTTCTATAACTATCTTGAAACAATACACACGGAATCCAGTGTTCAAGCTAGTAACCATAGGTACGTTATTTCGCCTTTTTGATTACACTGAAACAAGGACCATCGTTATGAATACTATTTTGCAGAAAACACTTACTTTCAATATAACGACGCTTATTACCGTTAAATCTACTACACTGAACAAATTTCAAAGATTGTTTTTATATGTCCCACACATGATTTTTTGCAATGTGATCGACAAAAAGATATCTATGTGTCGGACACATACTTAATATATGTACACATAAAAGCCATGGGTAACCACACATACTATTCATTTGGCTCATAAAGTTCATGTGTGCTTCTGGGTAGATTCTGTTTATGTGTGGCTACATGAAAATAATGTAGAATTTCACATGGAAATTCGTCAATAAAAATGTGTGGAATTTTATTAGTGTAGGAATTAATTATAGTTGACTATGAATATAAACAAAATTACTATTATTCTGGCAAAACTACTTTGCTTGCTAAAAATGCATAGTAATTTTGATAATTCGTTTACTGCAAAAATCTTTTGGTGAAGGTATTCAATTTAAACCAGCAATATAGTATTTTTTTCCAATGGATTTTGTTTCAGTGTATGTACAACTGAACAACGACTATACCAGTGTTTGCAAGTTCTGATGAGGCCCGTATATAGCCAAAAAGGCGAAATAACGTGCCTATGGTTACTTGAGCAGGCTAGTCCTTCTGCTGTATTGTCAAAGAAGGAGCAACATTTATTCAAATGGTTCAAGTCTTGAAAACAAAACAATAAAAAATAGTAATAATAAAATAATAATAATAAAATAATAATAATAAAATAATGATAATAAAATAATAATAATTATAATGATAAAAATGACTCTGCATAAGAATAAGAGGATTGACGATGATTTGTCAAGTTTTATTTTTACATTTGCTTTTGTTTTCATCAAAGTTATTTATATCAGTTACAGTGTCTCATGATCTAACAACCACTGCCTGCAACTTGTGTTGGAGGAACTGGAAGGTCTGATTACGGATCAAAACTAACATAACTCTAACACTAAAATGATCTCGAAACTAACGCTCATTCATTGCACTTTATGTTATAAAGTAGTTACTATACTATAGTATACTTTTCTAATATTCTGTCTACGTTTCTTTTTCTTTGTTTTCTACTTTATCTTTATTCCCTTTTTATTTTTCTGTTCTTCTTTCCTTCTTCTCTTCTTTTGTTAAAATGTAACTAATACTAATGCCTCCTTGTTTTCTCTCTAATTTGTCCGTTATATCCCACCATCACGATGAGAGATGAGCTACCCTACTGGTAAACACCCATATGGGCTCCTAAAATAGTATGGCGCAAATTCAATAATATCAACGAGAGGATAAATGATGAAAATTCTTCGAACAATACAGGAATGGCAACATCTCTAATAGATAATTACCGTAAAACGGGGTATCTTTGATAGCGCGGGTAACTTTGATAGTATAATATAATGACTAAATTAACCTTCTGCACTATTTCCTAATTGAAAACATTGGTTTCAATCAATTATCATGAAAAATGTTAAATTCTTTTTTAAAGGAGATGAACTATCATGAAATCCTAAAGTTGCAGCAACATAATATGTATCATGCAATACAATATCAATTGAAGAATTAGCAAGAACTACTAACTCCTGTTCATATTCCAAATACGGTGTAGGTACCTACGCGAATCTCTTTATTCACTACCGCTGCTGCCCCTAATAAATCAAGCCAGTGTGGGTGAGCCTTGAAGCTCACCTTTGGAACCCTTATCGTTATGGTGTATAATTTAAATATTGCTAATTGCACCTGAAGCTGGACTGCCCCAAAAATTCAAAAATTGCGATAAAAGTGCACGTGTCCGTCAAATCGTTTTAGTGTTTTCGGCGTACTTATTGCTTGTATAATAAGGAATAAGTGCACCGAACACACCAAGACGATTAGACGGAAACTCGCAATTTTATCACACTTTTTAATAGTTTCCAGTTTGGTGTAAATGCGAACTATGCTAGCTTGGAATGTTTTCAACCTCTCTGTGCTAATCTAAGAGTCCTTAACTAACTATTATCGATACAGCTCAAAACCGGAATAACCCACTAGCGACAATCGAATTTACTCTCGTTTTATTCATTATACATAGTATCGGAAGTTATGGCACATCATTATGCGATTACAGTGCACTACTTCCGACACTTTGTATAACGTACACAACTAGTGTAAAATCGATTGTACCGATAATATTGTAAATTTTCTTCACCGTCGTCTGTTACCCAACAAAACAAACACGCCGGTTCCAAATCCTCAATAATATTAATACCGCATAACCGACTCCCACTCCCACTCCCAGGATCCACAAATTAGATACGCTAACCAGCAGTATCGCCACCACGATGCACCAGTATCGGTTATTAGTTCTACCTGTCAGCGCATTCCACCCTGGATAGCTACTGCACTGGGAGGCCAACTCGATGAAAACAGCCTCTTCCTCTTAATACTTACCTTTTCTAACTCCGGTTACTGTGCCATACAATCCTCCGGTCCACTCCGCGATTTTCACGGTAGTCCTCATAGGAAAAAAATACAGCCGTACCTGTTCTCCGGGCGCTCGATCTTGATTATCGGTCCAGAGTCTAAAAAAGTCGCAAAGTGAAAGCTTGAAATTTTCACTATTCAATAAATCTAGACCAACAATTTAAATAGGAGGAACAACCAAACGTAAACAATGACTTTAAACACAAATTTCTCGAGAATCAAAACACACGCACACAAACTAACAATTCTATTCAATGAAGGAAGTTTTCTCTTTCAGATGCTGGAATTAGATTATGTGGATGTGTTTTGATTCTCGGGGAATTTGCGTTTAAAGCCATTGTTTAAGTTTGGTTGTTCCGCCTATTTCAATTGTTGGTCTAGAAATGCTCGTTTGTTTACACTCTGCGATTGGAGCACGAAGTTTGACACTTGATGCTGTAGCAGAGTGTAAGCGAACAAGCATACAATTTTTATGCTTGTTCCTTACTCTGCTAGAACCCGAGCGTCAAGTGTCAAACTTCGTGCTCGGATGGCAGAGTGTAAATAAACGAGCATAAATTCCACCACAGAGGTGGTCTAACGTCGTCTAACCAGCCATACAAAAAAATGTCTAACGTTAGTCTCACGTTAGACTAACATGTTAGATCGAAACGAGCTGTAACGTCTAACAGACTGTGTCATATCAGTCTAATATTAGACGAACATTAGACTAACGTTAGACCAAATGTTAGTCTAATGGTCTAACGTGTTAGACTAACGTTAGACTCATGTTAGACTAACCTTCCGTGCTGGGCTTATTGAGAGTCCATGGTAACACTAGCCCTCGCGGGAATGTTCCGGTGCCCCCGGGGAAGTGGCCGATTCTCAACAAGAACCAAAACCCATCATGCGACATATCAAACTACATCATTTTACAAATCTTGGCCGGCAATGGCTTTATTGAGAGTCCACATATCTCGATAACCCCTGAACCTAATTTGTGTTGATGCTAGTTGGGTCAGACCTTGAGCAATTGACATCACATGCACACCCCGGGCAAAACGCCCGATTTTGTTTTTCATAGCTATTCCACTCTTTATTCTGGGATTTTTTGTGCCGAAATGTTAGTTTAAGTACTTAACTATCCCTGTGGATTGACAAATTTATGAATTAAAAACGGGAATGCTATGAACAATCGTATCGGGCGTTTTGCCCCAGGATGCATTATGGGCTGATTGCCTCTATGCAAAAGCTAACCTGTCTTTTAGCCGTCCTCTTTTCTCCATGAGAATGAAAGAGATAGGGACGAATGAAGACCATAGCAAATCAGGCATTACTTTCAATATTTGCGGGTTAGGAAAGGAGATGGGGAGATTTAGGTTAGATTTCGCGAAGTGTTCTAGATGGATTTTGATTTCATTCAAATTGCTTACAAATGGACGACGTTTCAGTCCTGTGTGTCAAATGTGTTAAGTTGCCATTTTTATAATGGATAGTGACGCTAGTTCTGACTGTGAGAGTATCAGTGATATTGATACAGCGGAAGTAGATTATGACGTAGAAAATGATGCTACAGCGGAGCCAGCATTGTTTTAATCAGACTTAAAGGAGGAAGAAAACGATGACTTTTATGTTTCTAAATGTGGAACTGTAAAGTGGAAAAAATATTCAAGTTCATTTATTGAAAGTTCAGTTGTGCGGCATAATCACGTCAGTAATAGAAAATTCACTGTTGATATAAAGAAAATTAACACGCCTAAAGATGCGTTTAAAGTGTTCATGGACCGCAGTATTATTGAAAATATTGTAAAATACACGAATGCGGAAAGTGGCCATGACACTTTATTCAAGCCTGTAAACATAGATTCAATGCATGCGTTTATTGGAATCTTGATTGGTGCTAGAAAAATCATGATTCCAAAATTAATATTCGGGAGCTATGGTCAAGTGACGAGCTTATGACACGCGTATTTTATTCTGCCATCATGAGTCGAAACAGGTATTTGTTGACTAAAATTAAGTTCCTTGGTAATTAAATTAAGTCTCGTGTTTAGATTTCACCAGATATGCCGATATATTCGGTTCGATGATTCGTTGTCAAGACGACCTGCTCGATCTATGAAGGTAGTGGCGCAACTAGCCAAATTTACAGCATTAAACTTAGATTCTGGACAGCCAACCGTGGCAACCGATCGATTGCGACTGATTCGCCCAATAACTGAAAAAAATCCGAGAAAATATGTGTAGCTCCTACATTCCTTCTATGAATTTGACTGTAGATGAGCGAATGATTCCTTTCCGCGGTAGATGTGCCTTCAGAGTCTACATGAAAGGAAAACCATGTAGATACGGCATAAAAGTTTGGGCTGCAGTTGTTGCTGAAACTTCTGTTCTTACCAATTTTGACATTTATACAGGTAAATAATATGATCTTCTTGTGAATTAATTATCTTTTTTTAATCATTTTATAACAACATTGATAACATTGTGTAATACTAATATTTAAAATGTTCACTTCTTCATGGCTTAACATTTTATTTTAATCTCTGATTACGTGATTATTAAAATCAGGGATATGGAACTGCACAAAGCACATACATGTGCAATGAGCTGATACTATGAGCTTTTGCTAATTAAAAATAAACGATCCTGCAAAATTATCTCATTTTCCAAAATATAACATTTTTTAAAGTTTCAGTGAAGCACAATATTGTTCCATGATACGGAACTAAAATCCAAAATGTTGCTCATTTTTACATTGATTCTGGAACTACTAAATGCTTTCTCTTGTCTCCTGCTCTCGAAAAAAAAAACTGCGTAGGAGATTTAAGGCGTACATACGATTCCTGATTACAAAACAATTGTTAATTGACTTTTTTGTTGTTTTGTATTCAGCTAATACTTATCTTGCTGCTTTCGTACTACGATCGTAAGTATTGTTAAATTTTTCAGATTAAGTGAATTTTATTTTTTATTGTAGGGGCAAAACAGCTTCAATACTTCTTAACCTATTAGCGTCAGGGAGTGCATGCAGGTGCGTCATGCTCCGAAGCATTCTTTTGGGAAACTTAACACTCAACGACTTTATTTAACCCCTGACAATTATTGGCTAAGGACATGCCGAAGCCGACATCTTCTCTAATGACAAGGCAAATTATTATTATTTATTAGGAAAAATCAACGATAAACCCGAGAATAATCAAGGACAGCGTGTTGTAACACAACTGCTGAAACTATTCTACAACTCTGGACGCAAGGTTTGTTTCGATAACTTTTTTACATCAGTACCTCTAGCTAAAGGTTTGCTCGACAAAGGTCTTGTGTCTTTGGGTACTCTAAGATGCACTACAAAAGAAATCCCACTAGAGTTCATCGATAAGAAAAAAAAAACTAGAGCCTGGCACTGTACTACATGGTTACAGTGAAGAAATGATGCTCACATCTTGGACCGAGTGTAAGGGTAAAATTGTGTTGCTTCTGTCGACGGATCGAGAATCGATTGATGACATTGAGAAAAATACTGATCCATCAACTTCTAAGAAGAGAAATAAATCAACTCTGTCAACTTCTATGAAGGCGAAAGTAAGTATGCAAGTTAATTGCTGTTTCTTACAATAAAAGAAAATTTACGTCTGTAAGAAAGCTATTTTGCATTTTTTTGCATAAGTATTTACTTGAATAAAGTAAATACTAACACAACATATTGCAAAATCGCTTTTGTGAAACTAACTTATTACAACAATATCAATAACAACATCAGTTATGGGCAGTAATTGGTATCAAATAAAATTGCAATATTTCGTCCACTCAATAATAAAAGTATACATCTACATTGTGATTCAACTGCATTTTTTTAAATTAAGGACAAATTGAAGAAAAATTTAAGAAAGTCGAAAATAGTACAGTTGTACAACAAATTGAAAGAAAGAGTGGATAAGCTAGATAAAGCGACCGCGGGATACACTTGTAAACGGTGAACGGATTGATGGTCGTTTGCTGTTTTCATGAACCTTACGGATATGTGCTCCCATAATGCGTATTTTTTTATTTACGGCTGCATATCCGCATTACCTACCGAATGACAAGAGCCAAAAGCGGACATTTTTAGACTGGCTGGCACTTGAACACGTCAAAGAACGAATAGAAAGAAAAGGATTGGCAAATAATTCAGTGGAAAAATCTAAAATATTTACATCCAGTTACACTCGAATGTATGAAGAAGGGAAGCCCTAAGTTTGCACCTTTAGAATTGATAAAACGATCCATAAAATATTGAAAAACGTTCCATTAAAAACATCCAAATGATCCATAAAACGTCGGAGAAAATCCCTAAAAAAGTGTGGGTGATCCATAAAAAATATCAATATTATCAATATTTTATGTGAAATTTAGCAACACATTTGTAAAAATGTATCACTAAATTTCTTAATAATGAGCATTGGAATTGTACGAATAACCTTTAAACATATTGCAATTGATCCATAAAACATTCAGTAATGAACCTTAAACTAAAGAAAGTGATCCATAAAAAATCAAGTTTGCACACTTAAAAATATAGGCATGATCCATAAATTAGACGTATATTATTCATGTTTAGGACACTATTTTTATAAATTTTGATCCATAAACCTTGAAAAATTGCTCCACTGCTTATCTACTTAGATTTACTGTCCTGCCCGTGTATTTAAGGTAGATGTGCGAAGCGACGGGCAAACGTCTAGAATTAGCTTCCAAAAGAAGATTCTATAATAATATTGTTAAGAAGCTTCCTATGGAATCTTCATTTAGAAACTTTTTAAGAAGCTTATTCTAGACGCTCGCCCATCGTTCTGCTCTTCTGAAAAAAAAAAACACGGGCAGAACAGTAAACCTGAGTAGCTACGCACTAATGTAGCAATTTTCCAAGGTTTATTGATCAAATTAAAAAAACATATGTATATATACCTAGGGGGGCGACTCTATATACGATGCAGAAAAAATTGTGTTTTGTTTCGGCTAGCTGCGCGCACGCTGAGTAGATAGAAAGAAGATTGATGACGATTCTGAAGATTTCCTGTAAAAAGATGAGGCGCGATGCAAGTAGATGCGAGAAATAAAAGAATATTTTTCGAAGACTGATTCGCTAGTGGTAGATCTGTTGAGCATCTAGAATTGAGATTTGGATGTGTCGCCCCCCTCGATATAGACTATAATTGGAACACACCAAAATAAGCATGTCTACCAACAACTGGAACACCTACCCTAGGTATGATCCATAACATTAACATTTATGTTTCATTTTTTCTTCCGAAGATTATTATAGAAGCTTCTTTTGGAAGCTAATTCTAGACGCTTGACCATCGCTCCGCACATCTACCTAAAACACAGCAGGACAGTAAATCTAAGTAGTTAAGCAGTAATGGAGCAATTTTTCATGGTTTATGGATCAAAATTAATAATACCATAGAGGTAACTCTAAGACCAAAAGGTCCCGAAGAAACGTACTCAACTTTGGCTCAGCTCTGGTACTATCTTCGGTCCCAAGCTAATCGATACACCCTTCGAAACGTAGGAAAATCCACGAGCCCCTCATTTTATCTGTCAAACTTTCATAGGGAATCAAAACAAACATAGTGTAGTACTGGAATTTATACTAGAATGGGGTACGTTAATCGATTTGCCGGGGACCAATAGGCTAGTCAAGTAGTGAGCCAATTTAAAATCGTTAGTTGCCACCGGTTGATAATACAGTGTTCAAAACGTGAATAATATACGTCTAATTTATGGATCATACCTGTTCGGAATATCGGGATAACCCTGTACCGCCAAACCCAGTGACAACCCTGTGGGTGATTCAGAAATCACAGACGTCAGGTTTGGTTCAATGGAACTGTGAACGTTGAACCAAACCTTAGATAGGTCGGAGTATGAACGAGAAAAAAAGAGGAAAAGAAGATACAATTCCAAACCATCTAAAAAACGTTTTACAGCTAAATTATTTTAATTGCCTAAATTTGTTAATATATCGATCGTTTAATTAAATTGTAGTTATTTGTAGTGAACTAGCTACCAACAATCAATACGATACTAACGATTTTAAATTGGCTCACTACTTGACTTGCCTATTGGTCCCAAGCAAATCGATAAACGTACCCCATTCTAGTCAAAATTCTAGTACTACACAATGTTTGTTTTGATTTGCTATGAAAGTTTGACAGGTAAAATGAGGGGTTCGTGGATTTTCTCGTGTTTTATAGGGGTGCATCGATAAGCTTGGGACCGAAGATAGTACCAGAGCTTAGCCAAAAAGTTGAGCACATTTCTTCGGGACCTTCTGGTCTTAAAGTTACCTCTATGTAGCTACTGAAGTAGGTTAGTTGGAGGTGGAATTCGTGCAAATATTGAATTTAATAACCTCATATTTGCTTAATCTAGATACTACAATTTGATCCTAACATCTGGTAACCTAGTTGAAGATGCTAATTTCAAATAACAGACTGTAGTGGTAATTTTTATACGATAGATGGAGTAGATGAAAGCATAGAGTTGATAGTTCCGTCAGAGTACGGCAGTGTGAAGATTGTATATAGATATTAGAATAGCGAACTAAGGCAACTTTTAAGGAAGGTACAAATCGGTTTTTTCATCTCTCTTTACCAAACTCCCCCTTTGGAGAGGGATGGTGAGGGGTGTCCCCCCCCCCCCGCCGCCACTGGCAAAAAGAGATGAAAACCGACCCGTTCAAGTACCAACTGTGTGTTTGAAACAGTTCTACCGATTTTTACCGCACTTCAATTGTTATTTGAAGGAAGGCATCCAGTCGTAGGTTTGGAAATTGCAACTATTGTTACCTACAATTTGTTTCTAAACGCTATATACATGATTTACCCTAAGTAACTAGTAAGTAGCTCATTATACATCGTTTGCGTGCATAACTAAAATAATAATTGAATCCCTAAATGCTAAATCTAGCCAAATCTTTGTTGACGGAAGATAACTCTCGGTTTGAAAATCTCCCGCTCAGCCTCCTATCGCTTTTCATGGAGGAATTTCTCTTCTTCCAGCGCTTTCTTATTTGCGCTTTTCTCCTGCAGCAACTGGTCTAGGGATTTTTCCAGGCTAACCTCATTGGTACTTCCTTTTCCAGATTCGGTTGCGGCATCACTCCTCGCTCTATTATTTCTGCTAGGTGGTTTCTTTGAGACAGACTTCTTGGTTCCTTTTGCCACCTTCAGCATATTTGTGCACTTAGAGCACGTCTACGGAACCTCCTTTACAGCTGTTGTCTTACCAGCACAACTATAATGGGTCCAGAAATCGCAGACATCACACTGGACCATATCATCTACGTGGTCATGGCCTTCACAAACCGTACAGTTTTTATCGCTGTTCTGTTCTTCACTCAACGGTGGTGTTGATCCCTCTGACATTTTGAAGTTATATCCGATGTTGTTCATCATGAATGTTCGGATTAATTGATTCATAATACATTCAGCAGTGAATCTTAAACTAAAGAAAGTGATCCATAGAAAATCATGTTTGCGCACTTAAAAATATAGCCATGTTCGTATTAATGAAAGCAACTTCCTCAGAGCAGTCTCATTTTGGACAGCTTGAAGCTGAAATAGGTTTTATTATAAGCATTAATATTGGTTTTGATTTTATATTAGTTAAATAAAACCTATTTCAGCTTCAAGCTGTCCAAATCGAGACTGCTCTGAGGAAGTTGCTTTCATTAATACGAACATGTCTATATTTTTAAGTGCGCAGACATGATTTTCTATGGATCACTTTCTTTAGTTTAAGGTTCACTGCTGAATGTATCATGGATCAATTGCAATATGTTTATGGGTAATTGGTACAATTTCAATGCTCATTCCTTAGAAATTTAGCGGTACATTTTTACATTTGTGTTGCTAAATTTTACATTAGATATGGATCATTCACACTTTTTTAAGGATTTTCTCCGAAGTTTAATGGATCATTTGGATGTTTTTTATGGAACGTTTTCCAATATTTTATGGATCATTTATTGGTTTTTATGTTCAAAAGTATGTTTGCCATGAAGAAGGCAATGCATTGACCAAAAGTTGCATTGAATGTTTGTGCAAATCAGTCCTTGATAAATGTTACAAGGGCGGAGACGTTATTTGCGAAAATCACAAAAAATGTATCAATTTATACTTGTGCCATTCTTGCAACAACCTACATCAACCAAAATCTTTGCATCAAGACTATAAATGTGGTTCTGGACGTAAGAGGTGTTCGTTTCGCTATCGTTCCAATGATGAAAAGGTAAAATCATTGTGTCACGTATGTCTTAAAGCTACATGTAAGAAACATAAATCGGAAGAAAAGGGGTACTATTTTTGTAATAGCTGTTGGGCTTGCGTACACTGTTGAATAAGAAAAAAAGGTTAAAATCATAAGAATAAAACCATGTCTAGTACAACTTCTTAATTCTCTTGAATCAGCATAGGGATGAAATGAAATACTGTCTTACTTCGATAATTTACTTTAGGTGTAACAGCATTTCTGGGATAGCAAATTTGAACTCTTAATATGGTCTATACGGACGGAGTTTCGTAAAATAATGTAGTTTGATATGTCACACGAGGGGTTCTGGTTCTTATTGGGAGTTGGATATTCACCCGGGGAGGGGGGGGGGGGCATTTCTGGGGACAGTGGAACATGTCTGGAAGGGCCAATTGAATGGGACTGTGGACTGTCTAAGACCATTACTGGCCGTGTAAAATCATAAAGTTTGATATGTCGCACGACGGACTTTGGTTCTTGTCGATAATTGAAAATATACCTGGGGACACCAAAACATGCCAGGGAGGGCCAATGGGATCGTGGGCTCTCAAAAAGACCATTACTGACCGAGTTCAGCAGAATCATAAAGTTTGATATGTCGCATGACGTATTTTGGTTCTTGTTGAGAATCGGCCACTTGCCTGGGGACACCGGAACATGCTCGGGAGGCCTAGTGTGATCGTTGAGTCTCATTAAGGCCATTATTGGCCAAGATCAGTAAAATCATGTAGTTTGATATGTCGCATGATGGGTTATGGTTCTTGTTGAGAATTGGCCTCTTCCCCGGGGGCACCGGAACATGTCTGGGAGGGCTAGTATGACCATGGACTCTCAATAAGGCCATTATTGGTCAAAATTTGTCAAATCATGAAGTTTGATGCGTCACATGATGGGTTTTGGTTCTTGTTGACAATTGGCCTCTTCCCCGGGGGCACCGGAACATGTCTGGGAGGGCTAGTATGACCATGGACTCTCAATAAGGCCATTATTGGTCAAAATTTGTCAAATCATGAAGTTTGATGCGTCACATGATGGGTTTTGGTTCTTGTTGACAATTGGCCACTTCCCCGGGGGCACCGGAACATGTCTGGGAGGGCTAGTATGACCATGGACTCTCAATAAGGCCATTATTGGTCAAAATTTGTCAAATCATGAAGTTTGATGTGTCACATGATGGGTTTTGGTTCTTGTTGAGAATTGGCCACTTCCCCGGGGGCACCGGAACATGTCTGGGAGGGCTAGTATGACCATGGACTCTCAATAAGGCCATTATTGGTCAAAATTTGTCAAATCATGAAGTTTGATATGTTGCACGATGGGTTTTGGTTCTTGTTGAGAATTGGCCACTTCCCTGGGGGCACCGGAACATGTCTGGGAGGGCTAGTGTGACCATGGACACTCAATGAGGCGATTACCGGCCAAGATTTGTAAAATCATGAAGTTTGATATGTCGCATAATGGGTTTTGGTTCTTTTGGAGAATTGGCCACTTCCATGGGGCACCGGAACATTTCCGGGATGCCCAATGTGATCATGGACCGTCGGTATAGCTGCCATTGGTCCAATTACATCATTTGAGAGAAAAAACATGATGTTCATGTTCATACTTATTACAGAACAGTAAAGCCGAATGCCGACCAAAAGGTACCCCAACGAGAAACGGAATAACTCCGGAACCATGTATTGATCCAAATATTTTCAGATGGACTCAAAAACTTCAATACATTCCCGACGAAATACAATTTTTTTTGAAGAAAAAGATTGAGAAATTATGTTTTAAGAGCTAATTGAATTTTGAAATCCATGCAAATTTAGACGTTAGGCACGCAAAGGTTAACGTCTAAAATTTTTCATGACTTCGTTACAAGTTCCATTTTTGGTTTTCACAGTAAAAATTAAAAAAAAAATTATACAAAACCTAGATATCGTTTGGTATCAGTTTATTGCCCAAGAAATATGCAAGAACTTTTTAACAGTCAAGGAAATCCTAAAAATCTCTTTATGAAAATTTATAAATCTTCAGGTTAGTTAAGATAATTCAGAACTTTAGGAGAGTTTAAAGATCTTTAAGGTTTGTTCTGAGAATTGTGTATTCATGATTATAAGTAATATTCATGAAAATAGCGAAACCCATCAAGAAGTTGGAAAACGTAAACGTAAATATGAAAGTAAAAAAAAAAACAGATTTGCAGAATATTCCGGGAAGTTGAGAGATCTTTTGGGCAGGTTTATTAATTCCAAGGAAACTCCAGGAACATCATCAGAAGAGTAGCGAAAAATTCAGAGAAGTTCCATGAGCTGCAGGAAAGAAAAGATAATTTCATGGTGTTCCACAAAAACTGTAAAAACTTTAAAGTAGCTCCTGAGAACGTCAAGGTGGTTTTGTCAGCTTCAGGGTACTGCAGAACCTAAACGTTCTAGGAACTGCAGGCATATTTACAGAACTTTATGATACTAAAGAAAACGCAAGAGAAGCACTTCAGGAAAGAGCACACATCTGTAGGACAGTCACAAAGAAATTTCCAGACGTTCAGACAAGTTTGAAGGTTTGAAATTCAAAGTAGCACTATGAAACTCGGGTCACTCGTGACATTTTCGGGGATGATACTTGAACTCGTGACAATGGCGTGAGAGGTATGGAAGTTAACCACTACGCCAAGGTCGTTCCCTAATTTGAAACATGTTTTGGGAACATTTAGATTTTCAGGGAAATCAAAACATTGTCTTGAACAGTTCCTTTAACTTCAGCACAGTAGTACCAAGAATTAGGACAGTTTATTAACTTCAAGAAACTTTAAGGAACTGAACAAAAATTCCAAGAATTTCAGGTAATTTCCGATATCTCCAGGGATGTCAACAGAAATTTAGAGGAGTTTAATGATTTCAAAGCAGTTTTATTAATTTCAGAGATGATATAATTTGAGAAAGATCAGAGAACTTCAAAGCGATTCCATCCCTGAATTGCAGAAGCTTTCAAGAAGCTCCGGAGATTTATTGAATATTCCAAGAATTTTGCAGAATGTTACAAACATTTCTTGAAACGTGCGTGGTTTTCGGAGAAGTTCATTGAATTTCAGGAACTTTTTTGGACCACTGGATAAGCCCAGATTACTGCTTCAAAAATTAGAGAACGTTAGAGAAAATCCGAGAAATTATAAAAGACATTCCTTGAGTTTCATGGAAGTATTGAAAACATGGAAAAAATTGTGCCGTATTTATTTATTTTATTTATTTATTTTTAAATTCAGTTCAGTTTATAGTTAATGTTCCTTAGTCAATGTGCTCAAATCCTGTTTAACACTTTTAACATTTAAAGTTTTTTTTATATTACTTCATTCGTGAAGTTTACGATTTTCAGTGTTGGTTGGAAATGCTATCTAACATGAAGCTTAAGTGTGGTAATTCATTAGCTAGTGAAAGGTCTGAGTAGGGTAGGTAGTTAGTTTCGCTAGAGTATGGCAGTTTGAAAATTGAACTGCCTTACTCTAGCGGAACTAACAACCTACCCTCTTCAAACCTTTCTCTAGCTAAACATTATCACACTAAAACTTCATGTTAGATAGCATTCCCAACCAACTTTGACTTTTAGCATATTAATCAAATGTGTGACATTTGAACAATGTAATAAGACACCTACTTTAATGAAAATCAATCATATGCAACTCCCCCTGCACATCCCTCGCATCGTTGGATAACTCTCACGTACGAGAACTTTATTTGCCTTTCCTGGGTGCTGTCCTAGTACTCACCCTGGTATTTTTTGTTTTGTTTTTGCGCCCCCGTGTGCCCGACTGTCAAACTAGCTTTCCCCTTCAGCCGGTAGAGCCGGGTCTTTTGCAAAACCAGAATCCACGCGCAAAGGGTATTACAACTCTTGTTTCCTCACTGCTGCCCGTCAGGACCGAGACGAGGAAGCAGACCCGCACAGTCGGAAACAGACGCGGAGCGAGATGGCGAGAGGCGAGATGGGAAATGTAATGAAGTACTTTTAACCTCATGAAAGTATGAAAAATATGAAAGTAAAAAAAAAAACAGATTTGCAGAATATTCCGGGAAGTTGAGAGATCTTTTTTTTCATGGTGTTCCACAAAAACTGTAAAAACTTTAAAGTAGCTCCTGAGAACATCAAGGTGGTTTTGTCAGCTTCAGGGTACTGCAGAACCTAAACGTTCTAGGAACTGCAGGCATATTTACAGAACTTTATGATACTAAAGAAAACGCAAGAGAAGCACTTCAGGAAAGAGCACACATCTGTAGGGCAGTCACAAAGAAATTTCCAGACGTTCGGACAAGTTTGAAGGTTTGAAATTCAAAGTAGCACTATGAACGCCAGACTAGGGTCACTCGTGACATTTTCGGGGATGATACTTGAACTCGTGACAATGGCGTGAGAGGTATGGAAGTTAACCACTACGCCAAGGTCGTTCCCTAATTTGAAACATGTTTTGGGAACATTTAGATTTTCAGGGAAATCAAAACATTGTCTTGAACAGTTCCTTTAACTTCAGCACAGTAGTACCAAGAATTAGGACAGTTTATTAACTTCAAGAAACTTTAAGGAACTGAACAAAAATTCCAAGAATTTCAGGTAATTTCCGATATCTCCAGGGATGTCAACAGAAATTTAGAGGAGTTTAATGATTTCAAAGCAGTTTTATTAATTTCAGAGATGATATAATTTGAGAAAGATCAGAGAACTTCAAAGCGATTCCATCCCTGAATTGCAGAAGCTTTCAAGAAGCTCCGGAGATTTATTGAATATTCCAAGAATTTTGCAGAATGTTACAAACATTTCTTGAAACGTGCGTGGTTTTCGGAGAAGTTCATTGAATTTCAGGAACTTTTTTGGACCACTGGATAAGCCCAGATTACTGCTTCAAAAATTAGAGAACGTTAGAGAAAATCCGAGAAATTATAAAAGACATTCCTTGAGTTTCATGGAAGTATTGAAAACATGGAAAAAATTGTGCCGTATTTATTTATTTTATTTATTTATTTTTAAATTCAGTTCAGTTTATAGTTAATGTTCCTTAGTCAATGTGCTCAAATCCTGTTTAACACTTTTAACATTTAAAGTTTTTTTTATATTACTTCATTCGTGAAGTTTACGATTTTCAGTGTTGGTTGGAAATGCTATCTAACATGAAGCTTAAGTGTGGTAATTCATTAGCTAGTGAAAGGTCTGAGTAGGGTAGGTAGTTAGTTTCGCTAGAGTATGGCAGTTTGAAAATTGAACTGCCTTACTCTAGCGGAACTAACAACCTACCCTCTTCAAACCTTTCTCTAGCTAAACATTATCACACTAAAACTTCATGTTAGATAGCATTCCCAACCAACTTTGACTTTTAGCATATTAATCAAATGTGTGACATTTGAACAATGTAATAAGACACCTACTTTAATGAAAATCAATCATATGCAACTCCCCCTGCACATCCCTCGCATCGTTGGATAACTCTCACGTACGAGAACTTTATTTGCCTTTCCTGGGTGCTGTCCTAGTACTCACCCTGGTATTTTTTGTTTTGTTTTTGCGCCCCCGTGTGCCCGACTGTCAAACTAGCTTTCCCCTTCAGCCGGTAGAGCCGGGTCTTTTGCAAAACCAGAATCCACGCGCAAAGGGTATTACAACTCTTGTTTCCTCACTGCTGCCCGTCAGGACCGAGACGAGGAAGCAGACCCGCACAGTCGGAAACAGACGCGGAGCGAGATGGCGAGAGGCGAGATGGGAAATGTAATGAAGTACTTTTAACCTCATCAATCTTTCCACAGCAGACATTTCGTTGCTCTTTTGTTTCAATATTTTCTGAAACTTATGGATCTGCGTCTTTGCTTTGGCATGGTTCTTTTATTTTTTTTGCTACTCGTCTCCAGTCCGGATCTTTCATCAACATCATCGCCATCCGGGAAGCGACCTTATTTGTTGCCGCCCCCTCTCAGTTCTTCCGTTTTTCACATGTCCCCCTTTCCCCCTTTCAGGAATCGGTTTACACACGGTAGAATGCCAATGAGCAAAAATGCGCAGCACCAACGGGTCGCTAGTCGGAAGCCGAAGCCGATGATGGGCCCTCGGGTGGGACCGTTTATTATGTGTAACTGATTATAAAATCGTGACGAAATTCTCATTTCCTGTATTTACGTATTCATTTCGTTTTTATACTTGCTCATTCCGTAGGCGACGGGTGGGTGGCTCAAATTTACGGAAAGGATATTGGATAATGTGAGTATGAGCTTCTTGGAGGATGTCAGGAAATTTGAAGAAAGTTCTCTTGACGACGAATGCGTAGAAGTTGCTGTATCGTGTCTAATAAATATTTTTTTTTTTAATTTATCTGCCCTTTTCTTATTGCCTAAAATTCAATTAGAACTATTGTTTAAAGTCTGCTTTTTTTAACTGTGTCGCTGAAAAGAAAAGCTGATAGTTACGACGGCGGCGGTGTCAACGATGCGAAGGCCAACAATAGTAGCAACGATAATCGAAATGTCAAAAAGTGTATTTGACAAAGCGGAAAAGCCCGTTCATCCATTCTTTCGTTCCCTCCTCTATTTCCTTTTACCACGCGTGGAATCGGATCTTTGAGGTTATACGCTCCCTCACGCACATCGATGGATTGCCAGACTTGACTGATGGTGGCAGTGGAGGCTTTGCCAGGATGAATAGGAGTTGTCTGGACCCCATAGAAAGGGACACGTTTTGAGATTTAAATTCCTGGTGGTACATCATAGTAAGAAGAATCGATGATTGGGGGAGCGGGAGGTGGTTGACCCGAGGGGAGTCAAACGGCGTGAACTTTGCAGCTAAACGGATGTGACTAGGATGATTGATGAAGTTGATGGTTGGAAAAAAGGCTTGTGCGTGCTTGGGAAATTTGAGGAGCGAGCATTTTTTTTTCTGGTGCCACCATTTTTCATTATCGAGAGTTTGAGGGGTGAAATAAAACATCAAACCAGCTCTGATATTTTTATTTTTGGAAGATACGGGTAGGCTGATTGAAAAAAGAAACACTTCAAAGCGATCAGAGGTATATCCCGGTGGAAATTATATCCAATATAAATATCAATCCGAAGAAAACAAGTTTGAAGCTACGGTAAAAAGTTTCGAGCCAGGACTACTGGAATGGATGTGTCAGAATCCAGCAGTATGAATTTCTTGTCTTACTACTTTACTTAGTCCTGTATTTACTTGGATGGATGTGGGTCATAAAATCAGTTAAACCTATGGTTAAGATTTGAAAAATGTTGAGTGCATTCTCGATGTGGTTTGTTTTTCTTAACCCTTACGTGCCGGCAACTATTTTGATGTTCACATTGAATAAAAATCAGCATCATGTATCACTCTGTAGACACTTTCTTGTGACATGTTTCAGTCACAATTAAGCTATTGAAACTTTTCGTGATGGAAGTATGCTAGGGTAAATTAAGGCTTTGGAAATACCATAACCTTTTAAGGACAGAGGCAATGCTTAGTTTTGGCAGATAGGTTCTCTGAATCCTAATATATCCTCATGCAAAAAATGAGCACTAAAGGACTTAACTTACCTCCTGACGATAAAAGGTAATGGATTTGCCGAAGCCGTCATTTACCATACATGGAATGGATTGGATAAATCATGAAGTCACACAAGTTTATACTTGTGTGACTTCATGATTTATCAAATCGATTCCATTTGAATTGGCAAATCAAAGTTGGCACTCGTGGAGAATAGATGAACTATGAAAGTAATGATGGTTTCAAAATTTTACACGATGAGGTATACGAGTTCAATCTTAAAATGCCTTTATTTTGCAAATGGAGCATTTTATTTAAATCTGGTTAATGCTACGTTAGTAGAAAACTTAAGGACTACTCAATAGATATATAATATAGAAAAAAAAATATTTATTTTCAGATTTTTAGGTGTATGCATGGATTTCAGCTTTTCTACAAATGTAGCAACAACCAGATTTAAATACAATACTCCATTTTCAAAATAAAAGCATTTTAAGATTGCACTCGTATAGCTCTCCGTGGAAAATTTTGAAACCATCCTCACTTCCATAGTTCGTCTATTCTTCACGAGTGCCAACTTTGATTTGTCAATAGCTTCATTATCTGCTGGACCGTCAAGCAGTACAGTTTGGTTATTACTCGCTCTCTCGAGTGGTTCGCTAGTTCGTTGCGACAGTGTTCGCGCTCTTTTTTCGGGGTGTTTGGTTAAGCATGGAGAAATCGCTATTGGCAAACAATCGTTACACCATCCTAGAAAACGGCGTCACCGAAAGTGGAAAAGAAGGAGAAAGTTACACCGTTCCTCGTTAATGGGGTGTTTACACTTATGCTATTTTACTAGTGCTAATGAGCTAGCTGCTAGCAAAAATGCTCACTAGCATAATGTTAACAGGGAATTAGCGTCTACCAGCATGATATTTCAGGAGCAACTGAAATTCGTGCTAGTTGGCGAGTAAACTAGCGCGAGGATTTCCGAAAAGCTTGCGGGAGAAAATTCATTTTACACCGGTAAATGTCTCCAGTGTACCATGCACCTGTGCACTGAAGGCAATCAAGCTGATGATACCAGCGAGGCCGTCGAGGCGTTGCTGAAGCAGAAAAGCGTGGAGTATTTTTCCCACGATATTGAGGCGACCAAGCCGCTCTAGGTGGTCTTGCGTGGTCTTCCCAACATGGAAATAGTCACACTGTCGGATGAATTCAAGCAACATGAACTTAAGCCAATCAACATCTTCAAGATTAATAGTCCTGACTCTTCACGTAAGTACCACGACTAGCACTATCTGGAAAGGAATTCAACATGTTTGAAGGACCCTCAGAGCACCTTTTCGACATCATGGTGATTTTGTAGTAGTACAAGGCAGTGATGCCACCCAATGCACAAACCATGCTGTTCGGGCATGGAACAAGAAACTGCCACATGGCCTATCACTGCAAAAATTGCGGCAAACATGCGAGCTAATGAAGGACGCAGATCCCAAATGTGCCATTTATGGTGCAGCACCAGCAAAACCCCGAAGCCCGAAGCGGGCGGAATTCATTAATATAAAAAAAAGCCTCTACGCAGCCTGGCCACAGAAGGGTGCCAGAAAATAACAGGCAGAACTTTCCAGCCATTCTCCAACGGCGTCAAATTCCCGTGCTTCCGCCACTTCCACTCAACAACCGTAATGAAGCATGAAGGTGCTCCCCCTTCACCAACGATCGAGAACGCAGACACTCTGCTTACAACGGTGGAGCTAGTTATACTCGTAACAGAAGTTATCATGATCCATCCAGTGCATCCATCAGACCTGAACAGAACAGCTTCATGCTGCCGTATCCCTCATCAATAAGTATCCCAAGCAACAATTTGGGTTTTATGAGGGTACTTGAGTGCTTTAAAACCTCAATAAAACTTACAATGTTACTTGGGATGAACCAAAAAGCCATCAAAATTGCCATTTGGAACGTTTGGTCGCTCCAGAGCAAGAGCATCGAGTTCGTTGAATTCCTCAACAAACGAAACATCGATATCGCCATCATCACCGAATCGCACTTGAAGTCCGAGATGAATGTCGTGCTTCCCGATTTCCGGCTTGTGGGGCTGGATCAAACCAGCTGCAGGGGAGAAGAAGTGGCCAACGCTCTAAGGAGGAACATCGACTGTCGGCTGCTGCCGAGCTTCCAGCTGAAGATCATCGAAACCGTAGGGGTGGAAGTTTCTACCCCCATCGGTCTCCAAACGAGTCAACATCAGGGATGGGTCGTCACTAGACCTTTGACGAGATATTCTCAAGCTATCGACGGCAGGAAAACTTCATCATCGCTGGTGACCTGAACGCCAAACATCAAACTTGCAGGAAGCACAGTACGACATCTTGAGTCTGGACACTCCCACCCGGTTGAGAATATGCGGTGCCCACGCTACCATCGACATATAAATCAACAACATCGCTCAACCTATCACCTACCAGGAACTCAGCTCATACCACCATCCGGTGGTGGCCGAAGTTTGTTCCTCGGTGAACCGATTCGAAGCTTCCCGGCACAAATACCATCGTGTCAACTGGGATCAATATCAATACTGCGTCGACACAACCAACAACTACGATGCCGAACCGGAGACGACCGAAGACGTTGACCAGTACTTGCTTTCCATCGTAGAGGTGATATCCCGGGCCAGGAAACACCGCGTGCCAGTATCCAGACAGGTGAGCAATACTCTGAATCTTGACAGATCGACCAAAGACCTACGTAACATCATCCGAAGGCAGTACCAACACTCTGGTTTGCCTGTCCATAAGAGCAATTGGAATCGCGTTACCAAAATTTTCCAAGCCAGAATGGCTTAACGACTTTGGTAGTAAAATTCGCTATCTCCCAGATTGTGCTGTTCTGGAATCTTACCAAAATTCTTAAAAAACAAGCCTAGGTCCATTCCACCACTGATACCGCTGAATCGTTCTGACGATTCAGTGTGTCATCTGATAACCCATGTAAGGAAGGCTGCAGTGAAAGGTCAACACTTCGTCAGTTCCCACAATTTCGGATAGAACAGCATAAGTCCACACGAGGCCGCGGTTGCTGTGAAACGCAGCCAACCTCCATCAGATTCCCAACATTTTTCCTGAGGAATCCAAGATCACAGCTGTCGAACTGTTGGCCAATATCAAATCATCAAAAAATATGAGTTCCCCAGGTTTCGACAACATCCTCAATCTGGCACTCAAACATTTCTTCTACCATTTGGAATTGATTTTCAATCAGTGCCTCCGACTTGGCTACTTCCCCTCGGGATGCAAGTCAGCTAAAGTCACACCCATCCGGAAACCTGGGTAGGATCCTTCCTCTCCTTCAAGTAACCGACCTTCTCTCAACCTTCTCTCAGGGCTACCCAAGCTGTTCGAAAGAGTAGTTGACAGCCGGTTTTCTAACATCTGCCGAAGAAAACAACATCTTACTCGAGGAGCAGTTTGGTTTTCGAAAAGGTCGATCGACCGTCCACCAACTGACTCGAGTAACAAACATTCTTGGACGGAACAACCCAAGTAACATTGTAAATTTTATTGAGGTTTTAAAGCACTCTACAAGTCTAAATCATGGTCGTCAGTACCTTCATAAAACCCAAATTGTTACTTGGGAAGGCTGTTTCTAAAACATCTGCTATGGCATTGTCAGATGTTGAAAAAGCATTTGACGATGTCTGGCATGATGGCCTGGTGTACAAGTTGTATCGATAAGGTCTTCTGATCTTCCTCGTGAAGATCATACAAAATTATGTATCGGACAGGACGTTCCAGGTCTCTCTGAATGGCATCACATCGGATGCCTTCAACATCGGTGCAGGTGTGCCCCACGGGCCCATCCTGTTCAATTTATTCACCTCTGATATTCCGGCTCTCCCTGAAGGTGGATCGTTGTCTCTGTTTGCATACGACACATCCATCGTCTACAAGGGTAGGTTTATCGGAGCTCTGACTACCAAACTCCAGAGAGGCTTGGGTGTCCTGTCAGAGCATTTCAACAGCCGGAAGATCCGTATCAACGTGGCGAAGACCCAGGTCATAACTTTTCACACTCAAAATCTCCCAGGCTTGTTCCGTATGAGAATAACAAAATCTGTCTAAACGGCACAGTGCTGGAATGGTCAAAAGAGTTAGTCTACCTCAGACTGACTCTAGACAGTCGGAGCACGTCGACAAAACGAAAACCAAGTGCAACATCTTGATAAGCCACTGGAAAATAAGCTTACTGTCTACAAGCAAATCATCCTTCCGGTAATCGAGTACGGTATGTCAATCTGGGGGAGTTACGCCAAATGCATTACATGCATTAATACATTCGGTTAAAATGCTAGTTCAATCTAGTAGTAGTGTTGCCAAGTGGTACAATCCAGTAGTAGTGGTGTTGCCATGTGGTACACTGAAAAATTGCAATAGCAGGTTAGTCACCAAAGTTTTCGAGCCGCTCCGTCTGTCACTTCGTTTGTGCTGCTACTGCTACTGCTACTGCTACTGCTACTGCTACTGCTACTGCTACTGCTACTGCTACTGCTACTGCTACTGCTACTGCTACTGCTACTGCTACTGCTACTGCTACTGCTACTGCTACTGCTACTGCTACTGCTACTGCTACTGCTACTGCTACTGCTACTGCTACTGCTACTGCTACTGCTACTGCTACTGCTACTGCTACTGCTACTGCTACTGCTACTGCTACTGCTACTGCTACTGCTACTGCTACTGCTACTGCTACTGCTACTGCTACTGCTACTGCTACTGCTACTGCTACTGCTACTGCTACTGCTACTGCTACTGCTACTGCTACTGCTACTGCTACTGCTACTGCTACTGCTACTGCTACTGCTACTGCTACTGCTACTGCTACTGCTACTGCTACTGCTACTGCTACTGCTACTGCTACTGCTACTGCTACTGCTACTGCTACTGCTACTGCTTAAAAGATCGTCGGTCAGAGTGAACTGATGTGATGATAGGGCTCGGTGGCTTAGAGATGACCGTTATTGGTTATTGAGTCGATCGAGCAAATGATTCAATCGCAGACGCCTTCTCATTCGCATCTAGATCTCTAGAATTGTCATTATATATAAACCTGGGAGGGAGAAGCTGACTCGAAAATGTGAACGTCAAAAAGAGCCAGAACCAAGCTGTCACGAACCGTCATTTTGAGTCAAGTTGAGTTTTGATGATGCTTTTCTTACAGTTGAATGAGAATGCACAAGGCGGTATTGAAATCTTGCGTTAAGTAATGTATGACAAACTATCGTTTCCAGCTACCTTGTTCAATGGGATATCGTTGTTTACATTAATTCATTGAATATAGGGTAGAGCACTAATTCGACCAAATCGCCCATGTTGGACCTATAGAGCAGAAAACATCAAATAATTTAATTGTTTCAGAGTTAACAAATCAATTGTGCATTTGGTACGATACTTTAGTTCAATAGCTACTGAACGAAGTAAATGAGAACGCGTGATATGAAACCCATTTTTCTCAAAAACAAAAGAAGCGCTCGGACGTGGCAAGTGAGGCAAAGGACTTGGCAAAGGAGGAGCCAGTTGTGTTGCATGATAACTTACAGAGTATTACCAAGTCCGCCGTCCGTCGTCTGATCTAAAACCCGAGTGTGCTTCAAGGTAAGGTGATGCTGGAAAACGTCATTCGTGGCGCTGTTACCTGAAGCGTCAGGAACGCACCTGAGGTTAAGCTTCGTTCATTTTCCCTATCCGAAACGGCCTTGTCCAGGGCCACCAACTAATATCAAAAGAGATTGTTTAGGAATTCTACTAATCTTGGCATGAATGAAATTCCTGGAACCAGCAAAACGGTAGCAACCAAGCTTCTAATCCTGAAGCAACTGGGCTCTCTGAGTGCCCATTTCTCGTAGCGATGAAGACTAGCTTTCCAAACACCGGGTCAACCCGTGTCCAGCGTAGCCGTACAAAGAAGTATTTATAGTGATCTTATATGGTTGACACAGAAATGCCTTATTGCATTGAAAAGCAAGAAATTCAAATAGCCAGAAAATTTTTGTGACCCTGAAAAGGGCCGTTTGATTTGTCAGATGAGTTCTGATGAACACAGCATAGCTTTGCTGTTGGCTTACACTCCGGTACGGAGCAGATTGCCAACGCCCTGAGTTAAGAGCCTAGAGCTCGAAAAGTGACAAAGTGGTTCAACGTGTAAGAGTTATACTTTTTACTGTCAAGGCGGACGTTGCAAACGAAAATTAAGTCCACTCACGATCCATGTCCAGGTGCAAATATTTCTTCATGAGCTCGACGAACTTCAAGTTCCCTTCGTTCATGAGGTCCATGTTAAAATTACCCAGCACAATCATGGGCATTGGCTCCAAGCAATATTTCGTCAGATTCAGCGCACAAAAGTACTGCTTCTGCTTGTACGACAAATCTGTACGATAGTAAATAGAACAGAAAATCAAAATATAAAAATGAGGTAAGGAAAATAATTAAAATATGGTTCAGATTAATACCTGGCTCAATAAAGATACACATTACCATTTATTATATAAGACCACGTAGTCTTACGTCACCATTGCGTACAACCCCATAGGGCTGTCCCTTGTAGTTTTTTTTAAATCTCAAAATCACCCATGGTGTGCAATGTGCATGCACACTACACACCAAATTTAAATCGCTAAAAATCAGCATAATTTTTCTGATCTTAGACTTGATGAAAGGTCAGCAAACGTTCCAGTTATATAATGCTGTTCACTTTTCCAGCAATTCCAACATCTGTCAAAATGACAACATTTTACTGAAAATCAGTATTGATTTCAGCAATATTTATTTACTGACTTTTTCAGCAATTCAAAATTCTGACATTTGGCAGCATTCTGATGATAAAACTATTAAACTCAGTAAATCGAATTTGTTTTCACTAGTAACTTCCAGCTTCTGTAAAAGATCGTTAATACAAAATAAAGACAAAATCGACAGGCTCTTTTCCATGTATAATTTATTGAATATAACCAGTGTCCTTCGTACATAATTTTATCTATTTGTAGCTGTAGTCTTCCTCATCCTGCAGGCTTGACGATGGTGTACAAATGAAAAAAATACTTGCGACTGAGATGCTAACAGTTTGACAGCTTTCGTGTTCAAATGATTTGCGATGGTCAATTCTCAATTATTAATGATTTTTGGCACCAATTTCGTGCCCTCGCTGACCCCGTGCTCTGCTACCTGTGTGAATGACTAGATGATTCGTTTCCTTCCACATCATATGGGCGACCATCGTCGCCAACCAAAGCTGACATGCTACGTGCTCCACAATATGATCGATGATCCGCCCTGTAGCACCCCATCGGAACCCACCTAAGCAACATGGTAAAACGCAGCAAGTAATTGCATCGCAGAAGCACATCACAACAACACACACACACATCGAGTTTCATCACCAACTAACCTAACAGCAGCATCAGCAGGGCCACTACAACAGGCAGACACCCATGGTTTATTTTTGTACAGCGAACCCGAAAGCATTCTTTCGCTTCTGGGGGAAACATTGCTCGACTATCGCCCTGCAGCAGCAGCAAAAAAAAATGTTTCCGCCGCACATCGTTTCCTTTAATTTCGTTTTAAAATTTAATAAAAGCTAAATGAATGAAAAGTACCGAGCGAAAAAAAAAACTCTAGCAAACAACAACCGAGAAGCGCTGTGTGTGTGTATGTTAGTGAGTCATCTCGTCGCTCCACTTCCCAGTTAGCGGTTAAACAATAGATGCTACGTTGCGCTGTTACCATTGCCTTTAGAAGGGTGCCGATTCAGTTTTGCGCTTTAGTTGGGTGGGTAATTTTTTTTTCGCCGGCTGCTCACCTAACAACGTGAAATATGTTTATAAAATAATTTTCATTGTTATACGTCCCCCCGGTGAGATTGTCCGTCTGAGCTGCAAGAATGTGCGTGTTGTTTTTGTTCCGCCCTGTCGCACACAGTGGTCGGAGGAGGATCAAATCGTGGCAGAAATTAAGGGCTCTTCAAGGTTGCATTATGGAATCCTTGTGTCTTCAGCAAAGCTGATCCTTCGTACCTAGACCTTCATTTGGTGTCATCATTTTAGTTTTGTTTTTACAAGAGTTATATCCAACAGTAAACAAGGTTATCTATAAACTTCCCCAAGGCACCATCCTTCTATAATCACGGTGACTCTGAAGTAAAAATCTATTAGGAAAAAAAAATCAGTATCGCTGAAACACCCACCAACCGAAAACTTAGGATCACCCCTATCACATGAGATTAGTATGGAAATGTCTAGAACAAATTTTGTTTTCTTCGACTTTTTCACTATTAATCACGCCCAAAAATCAACCCTCCCGTCCATTGCAATGACCTCCGATAGAACATTTTAAAACTAGCCTCAAACTAAAGAGGGGCTCCTAAGGTTTCTGTTCACATACTCGCGAAAGCAGCATCTGGGTGTACCTGTATCGACCGATAGCACCATAAAACTGATCCGTCGATCATGGTGCACAGTGATACAAATTGAATTAAAGATGGTCGTTGTTGTAGCGTTCCACACGGGCTTACTATGCGCACTCACACAATCATAGCATGCTGCCTATCTTAACTACAGGCAGAAGATGCCTTCTACCGGTACGCCAATGAAAAGTAGAGCCACTTTCTAATCCGAAGATCCACTTCTGTTCTGTGCACATCCAAATTTTTTTTTTCCTTGGCTTGTTTTCCGTCGATCTTGTTTTCCGTGCTGAGCACCAATGCTACCGACGCCAGGAAGGCAGCTCCCACATCTGGACCCTGCCCGGATAAAAATAACCATAAAATTACAATAAAATACCAATAAAATACAATAGATTCTATTGTTGACAATTTATCTTATTGTGATTCTATTGTATTGGCCAGATAATCAAATAGTCACCACAATAGGTTTACAACAAATACTATGGAATCAAAATTTTGCACAATAAAATAACAATAAAATTTATTGTAATGAGATCAAATTTGTTAGAGAAAAAATTGATTTTTTTTTATGGTTACGGTAACTAACAACCCCCCTTTTCTATTGTAAATGTCTCATAAACAATAGATTATATTGTACATAACAATAAGTTCTATTGTATTTTTATTGTTTTTGACAATAACATTTATTGTTGCTACAATAGATTTTATTGTATTGTAACAATAGGTTCTATTGTTTTTGTATGGTAAATTTTTATTCGGGTACCTATCGACCCATCAACTCATGAACCGGGGACCAACGGCTGTACTTCCCTTCCGAAGGAAGGCGTGATCAGAGATGTTATGCCTCAGAACATCCCGGCGGCGCCGACTGGGATTGAACCCAGGCCTGCTGGGGTGAGAGGTAATCACGCCTACCACTACACCACCGGCGACGCTTATGCACATCCAAATTATAACTTTTTGAAGTTACGAGATAACGGGTTCATGTCTTGGAAAAAGTTGCAGAACAGTTGATTTTATGAACATTTGTATTCCATTTAATGGAAGGTTTCCTACAAATGGGAGAAGGGTGATTGAAAAATTCATTTATTTTTTACGCTATTTTGTCTGCAACTACTCACTCACAAGGCTTCCATAATGCAAACCTGAGCAGATTTAATTTATCCCACAATTTGATACTTCTCCAACCACTGTGCATCGGTCGAGGTAGTGAGGAAAAGTGTGAAAAACTTTTTCTGTTGAAAATTTTCTGCACACTCTTTCTGTGTCTTTGTGTGTACTCCTGTTTGGGACCCATCGATGGGTGACGACAAAGACGGCGACGGTAACGACGACGACGACGAAGATATCAACGGCGGTCGGTGCAGCCGTTCAACCACATGCACATGCACTAGAACTGGTGAGTGGTGAAGAACCCATTCCAGTTGGTGAGCGAGAACAAAGAGATCCGACACTAGACTGTTGTTGGTCTGTGGAACGCTGCCTGGGTTGGGGCTTGGCGGTTGTGTGACGAAATAATTCTGTTCCACCCGGATTCTTTGAAGTCATTATATATAGCACACGTTATGCCAAGCGGAACAATCAGCAGAAGCAGACTGTTAGCGGCGAGGAAAACTGTGCACAAACATTGTAAGTATATGTACAGATTTCGAGAACAAAAGGGAGATTACGATTAGTGCTGCGGAGTAAACAAAGTGTTGGAGTTTGCCACGTTTGCTATCACTTGGAAGTGATTACGGGATTCCGATTGATCGACGTGGCAAATAAAAATTGACGGAAGGGACGTTTTTTTCTAAGACTTCAAAATCAAACCCCCTTAAGTACTCATCCCATAGGTAAACGCGTCAATATCACAGATATAAAAATGAAACTACAACGTGCCTAACTTATAACCCAAGAATTAAATAAAGTAAAGAGCCTTTATTGGGATCGACACTGATGAAGACTACACGTTGTAGTCGATTATAGGGATATACACATGAATTACGAGGTTCTTCTTTGGCTATTTATTAGTCAACGGTTCCGGACATCAAAGCGAGTTACAATAGTAGTAGTAAAATTATATTTATTTCTGTTGATTATGGTAGTATATTGATTTTCATTGATTAGCCTACCTGGCTCTTCATCTTTGTTTAATTTGATATTCTAAATTAATATTTGTGTTTTTCAACTAGTTTACAATTTTTTTTTTATTGAACGGCTACACAGTCTTTGTTAAATTGAACGAGTTTTTATTTACCCGACGTTTCGACACGGAGATTGTGTCTTCTTAAGAGGGAACTGTAATTTTATGTATCAATATACTATGTTTTCCTTACATATTTATGTTATGGTGACTTACAATAGTTTTTTTCGTTTTATGTCTTATGTTTTGTCTAACTTTAACTGTCCGGTCTCTAATGTGTTGGTACATGCTGTAAATTGAGTATTTGTTTGTTACTTATTGTTTTTAGTATACTAGTTTTCAGAATATCCCTTTGGGGATGTGTTTTATTTGAATTGGAAAAAGTGATAACCTACCTAAATACGAGTATAACTTAACCTAACGTGCCAGATCACGTATGATCTGATGATTTGATCTCAGACAGGTGTCTCTGAACCTTTCCAGGATGAATACTCTCCGTTCTTCTAATGTCTGAATTCCAGTCCACGGGGGACTGTTTAGGACCATCCTAAGGATCTTGTTCTGGATCCTTTGGAGTTTAAGGTGATGGCATTTTGCGCAACTCTCCCAGATTGACATACCGTACTCGATTACAGGAAGGATGATTTGTTTGTAGACAGCAAGCTTATTTTTCAGGGACAGGGTTGACTTTCTGTTGATAAGTGGATACAACGATCTTATCAAGATGTTGCACTTGGTTTTCGTTTTGTCAACGTGCTCCCTAAAAAGAAGCTTGCTGTCTAGTGTTAGCCCGAGGTACACGACCTCTTTGGACCATTCCACCACTGTGCCGTTCAGACAGATCTTGTTATTCTCCGACGGAACAAGTCTAGGAGATTTAGAGTGTGGAAAGATAATGACCTGGGTCTTTGCCGCGTTGATACGGATCTTCCAGCTGTTGAAATATTCAGATAGGACATCCAGGCCTATCTGAAGTTTGGCAGTCAGAGCTCCGCTGACCCTACCCTTGTAGACGATGGATGTGTCATCTGCAAACAGAGACAACGATCCACCATCAGGGAGGGCCGGCATATCGGAGGTGAACAGGTTGAATAGTATGGAGCCAAGGATGCTTCCTTGTGGAACCCCAGCACCAATGTTGAAAGCATCCGATGTGATGCCATTCAAAGAGACTCGGAACGTCCTGTCTGATAGATAGTTGTTTATGATCTTCACTAGGAAGATTGGAAGACCGTACTGCTGCAATTTGAACACCAGGCCATCATGCCAGACATTGTCGAACGCTTTTTCAACATCCAACAACGCCATGGCAGATGTTTTCGACACAGACTTGTTCCGTCTGAGAATGTTTGTTACTCGAGTCAGCTGGTGGACGATCGAACGACCTTTCCGAAAACCAAACTGTTCCTCGAGTAACAAGTTGTTTTCATCGGCAGATGTTAGGAGCCGGTGGTATAGTGCTCTTTCGAACAGTTTTGAAAAATGTTAGGATTCTGAAGAAGATTGATGGCATTTTCAGCAACCTCAGATTCATTAGGGCTGACGATGTTTTGTCCGAGATTATGGCAGCTGACGAAGTGTTGACCTATCGCGGCAGCCTTCTCTTCAGGAGTTATCAGATGAACCACTGGGTCGCCAGGACGATCCAGTGGGGTCAGTGGGGGAATGGGCCTAGGCTTGTTTTTAAGAATTTTTGTAAGTTTCCAGAAGGGCATAGCACAATCTGGGAGAGAGCGGATCTTACTAGCAAAATCGTTATTTCTGAGATCCACCATCCTGGCCTGAATGATCTTTGTTCTTCATTCCTTTATTTAACGTCGGTCTCTGTTCCGCAATCTAGTGCCAATCACCGACGGACATCGATTGCCATCCATTGACGGCAACCGAATGTGCAGGAAGGCAGCTTCCACACCTGCGTAGGATATCGCACCCATTCACAACACACATGGGCCGGGACCAACGGCTTTACTTCCCTTCCGAAGGAAGACGTGACTAGAGATTTTTATGCCTCAGAAAAATCCCACCGACCTCGGCTGGGGATTGAACCCAGACCCATTGGGGTGTTAAAAAGCAGTCACGCTTACCACTACACCACCGGCGTCGGCTTTTTTAAAATATCCCCCCTAGGACTAATGATCTTTGTTAATCGATTACAATTGGTCTTCAAGTTAGGCAGGCCAGTACGCTGGTACTGCCTACGAATGGTGTTACGGAGTCTAATGAGATCTTTGGTAGGGCTGTCAAGGTTCAGAGTGTTACTCACCTGTCTGGATACTGGCACGTGTTGTTCCCTGGCCCGGGAAATCACCTCCTCGATGGTTTGTAGACACCGGTCAACATATTCCGACGTCCCGGTTGGACATCGTAGTCGATGGTTGTGTCGACGCAGTGTTGATATTGCGTCCAGTTGACTCGATGGTAGTTGCGCCGGGAAGTTTCGAATCGGTTTACCGAGGATCCAACTTCGGCCACCACCGGGTAGTGGTCCGAGCTCAGCTCCTGGAATGCCACAGGTTGCGAGACGAGCGAGTTACAATAGGGTGCTTAGGATTTATATACCTACTTGACCGGATGTTCATTCTTTTTCTCGTGAGCACTACCAACTCTCTATGTAAATTATGTTCACTTACAATACTTCAATATAATCTACATGAAATGGTATTTTGTCAAAATACAATAGGGTATGTTATATAACAATTAACACTACGGAATTGTTACATTCCAAGGTCCAATCGTTGGAATCACCGTCACCCAGGATTACATGAATTTCCCTGGAAATCATATACAGTGGAAGCCTGGAAGCGTACCTACCTGCTGCTTTCATCCATGGTCGTCTCAGTGGCATTAGCCTCGTTACCGTCGCTGTCGCCGTCGTTATATCTGTAGAAAGGAAGAAAAGAGAAACCAGAACCTGAAACTACCTGTCCATCCCGCCAAGTTCTCCGGTGAGTCACCCGTCATACAACAGATGTTTTCGGCAGCTTATGATAACATTCTACGTTTTACAACTTTTTTCGAAGACAGCAAACCTGTATTTTGTATCGCTGCATCATCTCTGCGGCCAAAACTTGAACAATTCCACCAAATTATAAAGGGTGATACGGTCAAAATTTGGTCAAGGGAAAACGCGTGTAAATCGGTGAAATCGTTTATTTAAAAAATCAAATTAAATTTCTTTTTCAAGTTCAATTAGTATAAAATTCAGGAAAAATATTCAGTTAGGCGTCCGCTTCTCCAAATCCGAATTGCCGGGCCTTACGCTTGACCCCTGCCATCAGATTTTGTACAGCCACCTTGTCCACCTTCTTCGCCGCAGAAAGCCAGTTTGCCTTGAACTGCTGCTCGCCCTTAGCAGTTTTTTTTTGGTCTTCTTTAAGTTCCGCTTGACAATAGCCCAGTATTTCTCAATTGGGCGGAGCTCTGGCGTGTTGGGAGGGTTCTTGTCCTTGGGAACCACCTGCACGTTGTTGGCGGCGTACCACTCCATGGCCTTTTTACCGTAATGGCAAGATGCCAAATCCAGCCAAAACAGTACGGAACAACCGTGTTTCTTCAGGAAAAGCAGCAGACGTTTATTCAAACACTCTTTCACGTAAATTTCTTGGTTGACAGTCCCGGAAGCTATGAAAATGCTGCTTTTCAAGCCACAGGTACAGATGGCTTGCCAAACCAGATATTTCTTTGCGAACTTTGACAGTTTCATGTGCTTGAAAACATCTGCTACCTTTCCCCTTCCTTTTGCCGTATAAAACTCCTGTCCCGGAAGCTGCTTGTAGTCGGCTTTGACGTAGGTTTCGTCGTCCATTACCACGCAGTCAAACTTCGTCAGCATCGTCGTGTACAGCCTCCGGGATCGCGCTTTGGCCGTCGTATTTTGTTTATCATCGCGATTTGGAGTCACTACCTTCTTGTAAGTCGATAGTCCGGCTCGTTTTTTGGCTCGATGCACGGTTGTAGACGATACACCCAGCTTATTTGCGGCATCTCGGAGAGAGAGGTTAGGGTTTCGCTTGAAACTACCGGCAACTCTCTTTGTCGTCTCAGCGGCTTCCGGTTTTCGATTTCCCCCCGATCCAGACTTCCTGGCTGTCGACAAACGTTCCCCAAACACTTTAATTACATTTGTAACGGTTGATTTGGCAACTTTTAGCGATTTTGCCAACTTTGCGTGCGAGTAGCTTGGATTTTCGCGATGCGCGAGCAAAATTTTGATACGCTGCTCTTCTTGCTTGGACGGCATTTTGACAACTGAAGAGTGAATTCCAAAATCAAAATAGGAGCAACATTCTACACACACACACCTTCAAAATGAGGGGTGTTCAGGTTTTTTAAATGCAAAATTGAAAGAAATACGTCAAGTTGATATTGACCAAATTTTGACCGTATCACCCTTTAGTCCTAATAAATCCAAGAAACTTCACTCAAGACGTCAATGCACTTGGAGCAGTACGATCCTCAGCGTCACGGAGCCACTTATTTCCTATGTCACCCTGGGTATCTGGTTCGAATTTGAGGCAAATTGGTCAACATTTACCCATCTCTAAACCGTGTTGCAATTTGTATGGGAAAAATCGTCAAAATGTATAGAGAAACTGTAGTATTTTTTTTCCTTGATTTGTTTTGTACTGAGTACCAATGCTACCGACTCCAAGGAGGCAGCCCCCACACCTGGACCCTACTTATCAACCCATCATTTCATGAGGCCGACGACCAACGGCATTACTTCTCTTCCGAAAGAAGGTGTGATCAGAGATATTATGCCTCAGAAAATATCGACAGTGCCGACTGGGATTGAACCCAAGCCCATTAGAATGAGAGGCAGTCACGCTTACCACTACTCCACTGCCAACGATAGGGAGATGCAGTAACTTCAGTGCCGTACATCGCAAGTTCGTCCCTTGGCACAAGTCAGCAAGCCGAGAAAAACGCGTTTAAAGTTATCTTCTCACCATTGCTTTTTATGTAATAGGACAATCTATTTGGCTATTTTTCCAAACTATTCCAGAACAAAGCTGTTGAACTCTGGCATTAAAAAAATATGAATATAAAATAAGTCTCCATTGAAAAAAATCAATTTTGACAAAAAACGCAAGTGGGACCGACTTGTGATGAGCGGCAGTTCAGGGATATACAAAAAACTTTAGCAAAGTCAAGAAAACCTCGGAGAAGGTCAGAGAACTTTGTGGAAACTTTTAATAAGTTTCAAGAACCTCATTGAAGCTAGATCTCGACATCTTCAGGGAAGCTCAGAGATCTTAAGGGCAGTCAAAGTAACTTTAGTAGTCCAGACCATTAACTTCAGGACAATTAAAGAACTTTCGAGAATATTAGAGTGGTCCAAAGAACTCCTGAAAAACTACGCAATCTTCAGACAAGTTTGGAACACAAGTCCAAAGATTTTCAGGGCAGTTTAAAGATTTTCATGACAGTTTTATTTATTTCAGGGCAGAACCAACAACGGCGAAAACTTTGCTGGAAAATCAGACAACCTCAGCTCAGGCAGTTCAGTTACTTCTAAAAGATTACGGGAACTTTACACAGCTGTTTCTGTGTGTTGTACTCTAAGTTCTGTGCAAAATTATCATACAGGAGAAAATTGACGTGACTCTCCGCTGGCAGCAGGCAATTCTGTTGCGGTGCTAGCACATATCGTTGATAATAGACAATTGAAGTGTATTAGAGAACGCCTGCGCAAAAAAGACTATGGTGGGAAACGGATTCGAAACTCAAATGGTATTAGCCAAATACATCCATACACGCAAACCAAAAAATTAATAACAATGAATGTTAGTTCCACTTCCCATCATCCTCTGTTCATGAACATCGCAGCGAATGTTAGAAGTTGAGCTTGCAGGCGATGTAATGGTTTTTTGTCTTTTTTATTTCGTGATCTATCTACGCTTTCGACAATACCAGTAAGCTTTTAATTTATAACATTGTAAAACGACACACACACACACTTGCCTCGAATCTCTCCAGCAGAAAAAGCAGACGAAGTCGAGTATGATAGGAAATGAGCGCTTCATGTTCAGAAGTATGGAGAGAGCAGTGGAGAAAGCACAGGTCTGTTAATCGCAACGTTCGTGGTTCGAGTCCAGTCGGCATCCTTTTTCCTATATTTTTTTTCGACATAATTCATTTCACTCACTAATACACTTCACATTTTTCGGTCTCCAATTTTCTTACATTGGACCGCAGCTAGGTATATCGCATCCTCGGTTCATGCGGTCTCCACTTACATCCTATGGTGATGAATCCCACATAATTGTAACCGAATCTTACATCCCCCGGTTGGGTGTAGACCATATAGGTCCACCGTTGTATAATTGGCAATGCACCCCTGTACTGAATAGAGTTCTCTACCATCGTTAGTATTAATGAGCTGTTTCACTAATACAAGCGTTTTTCTGGTTGAAAATAAAAAACAAACCGCTGTCAAATCGAACACTTTGACAGCTGATTTCGTGGTTGAAAATAATAAACAAATCCATTTTACACGGCTACACTAGCAACGTTGTATTGGTGAAATCTTGCGGCAAGAAGTCAATGGGAATTGTGGGTTCGAATCCCACCGGTGCCCTTAGATGTTTTCGCATATTTTCCCACACACACGTCTCTAACCGATGATATGTGCTTACCTCTCAGTATGTTCAAACTTTCTTACGTTGCAATTCTTTTTCGACATTAAAATACATTTTGTTTAGGGACTGTTCATAAACTACGTAGACAGTTTTTTTGGGATTCTTGATCCCTCTCCCTCCCCCTTCGTAGGCAATTGTCCACACAAAATTTTTAAAATTTGTATGGGTCGTGGATAATTGTAAACCCCCCTCCCCCCCTAAACTGTCTACGTAGTTTATGAACAGCCCCTTATACAAAACTAAGTAATCAGCGTTAAATTATAAAATTACCGAATGGTTTATCTGATAGCACGCCGCCGCCATGCCATGCCATGCCATTTCGCTTCGTGGACGTTGCCATGTTTGAACGCACTCACACGATGACAGACCAAAAGGCTTTTCAGTGCGAAATCTTAAGCTGGGTTTAGATAGGGCAAGTCAATTGATCAAGTCAGTTGAATTCAACTGACTTGAACGCGAATTGAACGTGTAAACCATGCCATTCATCTGACTTGATCAACTCACTTGAATTGAAAAAAGTTGAACCAGGCTCAACTTTTCAAGCCAATTGAATTCAACTGAGTTGATCATTGCCCTATCTAAACCCAGCTTTACTGACAGGAGAATGACAGAAAAGGAGCAGGGCAGAATCTAAGAGAAGAGGTGACAATACGGAGGCAAAAATGAACCACTTTTATATCAAACGTGAACCAGCTCGTGATTGGCTGATTTGATGAGCGTACGATAGAGATAGACATAGATAAAGATAGAGATAGAGATAGAAATTATAGAGTAAGAAGCCAATTGTCACCTCTTCAGGGTAGAATAAAAACATTTCAGGGAAAACATGTCAGCATGGTATAACTCGAAGCGTAAACAATGACTTTGATCGTCGATTTCTCTTGAATGACCACACATCCACGGAATCTGACTACAGCAGCTCGTAGAACAAACATTTCTCTGTCAGATGATTTAGTAAGTTTGAATGGGTGTGTAAGAAACCGACGATCCAAGTCATAGTTTACGTTTCGAGTTAGACCCTTCTGAAATGTTTCCCCTGATTTGAGAGATCTAGTGGTGTTTATAAGAGAAGGTGAACATCTTCCCGGTGCCTCTTCTGTTCCAAAACCAAGTGAGTTCGTTGTGCCTGGTGTCCGTTGGGGATATCGCCCCTTTGAGGCCGTCTAAACTGTGTAGACCGAAAGCTTCGTCTCGTCAAGGAATAAATCCGTGACTCCAGTGTGTGTTCGCGGTGGTTCGACGAAATGTACATCGGAAACTGGGTGGGCTGAAGATTTGACACGTCGACGGCACGGACGATCAGGCGTTGTCGTAGTATCACTATTTCCGTCACATTGTGGAAACCGAAGACCCACAATTCCGGGTGTGTGAACCACGGTTGGCGTGTAACGAGCAAGAATTGACCCACTGCACAGTGGTTCAGAATGCAGATTTAGGTAGAATGATATGTTTTGAGTCTGAAATTGAAACTTTAGACTAAAAGTCTCTTGTAAAAAGTTGTTCCTTATAGTTAGGCTCTCATTTTTATGACAATGAATTCTAGGGTGGTTCCTATTATCATTTAAATAAAAAATCTAACTTTTTTGTTTGAAAAAATTAAGGTATACATGTTTCGGTAAAGTTATAGCTGAGCTAATTTCAAGCAACTTTGTTGGAAACAACTTTTTTGTATCTCCTAAATTGATCGATTAAGAGCTATTTTCTTGAATTCAGTTAGGGTGGCTCTAAAAAAAATCAGTTGTTTTGCTCTAGTTTTCTTATTTTGAATTTCTCAGCAAAGGTGTCTTCAGATAACTTTTAAATCTTAAGAAGGCACAAAGCTTGTTAATATCTTTAGCCGATCAAGAGTTATTGACGTTTTTATACTAAAAATATGCACTTTTCAAATGTTAATATCTCTGGTAGGGGCAAACAAAAATAAAAGTTTTTTTACTGCATTTGAAATGGCGGTTGTTATTCTCAGTGATATGAAAAAATTGGAGGTGTGTTGTTTTTTAAACTCGTATAAAATCAATTTGAATGTATTCATATTTTTAACTATATTTGGTATATCTTTTTTATTAGATATCAAATATACAGACATCAAATTTGGCTATACAACATTGGTCTTAAAGAGTTTTAAAAGTCTCTAAAAGATGACTTTCATGAGAAATTTTAAATAATATTTTTATTTATTTTTTTTAATATTTGAAAAGGGCATATTTTTAGTAAAAAAGTAACTCTTCATCGGCGAAAGATATTGACAAGCTTTTTGCGGCAAAAATTTGCGCCTTCTAAAGATCTAAAAGTTATTTGAAGACATCTGTGCTGAGAAATTTGAAAAAAGAAAACTAGTGCAAAACAACTGTTTTTTTTTAGAGCCACCCTAACTCAATTCATGAAAATAGCTCTAAATCGACCAACTTAAGAGATAAATAAAAGTTGTTTTGAACAAAGTTGCTTGAAATTAGCTCAGGTATAACTTTGCGCAAAAATGTGTATCTTAATTTATTCAAACAAAATAGTTAGATTTTTGATTTTAATGATAATAGGAACCACCCAAGAATACATTGTCATAAAAATGAGGGCCAAATATAAGGAACAACTTTGTTGAAGAGATTTTTAGTCTAAAGTTTCAATTTCAGGCTCAAAACATATCATTCCACCTAAATCTGCATTCTGGACCACTGTGCACTGTCCAACTGATGTGTGGAAGCGAACCACGAACGACGTTGGCGAATGGAGGGCATTGGTTGGAGGGACTGCTCCCGGTCGAACAGCTTGTGAGTAGTGCAAGAAAAGAAATCATAGGTCTAGTTGGTAGGGAGAGGCTAGATTTTGTGGATGGCAGAGGAATAAACGTTTAAAACCCATAGGATCTTAATTTTTGGCATGAAATACGAAGAAAATCCAAAAGAAGAAAACTTACATTGCAACAAGATCTTATGTGAACCATATTGTCGCGCTCCACATCAACCTTGAGCAGGTCAACGAATTCCAAGAGTCCCTCTATTTGGTATTCATTGACTACGAAAAAGCTTCAACGGACTCAATCACGAAAATCTGTGGAAAGCCCTGAGACGCACAGGAGTCTCGGATAAAATCGTCAACCTCTCGAAGCACAGTACGAGGCTTTCACATATATAACGGAACCTTGTCCGACCCTATCCGGTTAGTCGCAGGTTTAAGGCAAGGATGTATACTGTCACCGCTACTAATAGCTACGTAGTAATCGACGGGATCATGGTCACATAGGTGCACGAATTAAGAAGGCTAGGGTTGACATCTGTGACATCTGTGTTGATATACGCCAGCGAAAGTGGTTTGTATCAGCGTAGAACACTGAAAAGCTGCAGGTCTGCATTAACCGATGCCAGCGCGTGTATAATTCGTGCCTGGTGGCTTCACAATTGAATCGTGAATACTGAGCACGTCGATGTCATCAGAAAACGATTTCAACAGAAATTCGAAAACGTAAGTAGAGGTAGGTCAGCCACACACTACGGAGGGGTGAAAACGAAATCTGCTAGCAAGCGCTGGATTGAAACCATGGCAGCAGAGGCAACGCCAGGAGTTCATGACGGCCGGTCGTCAGCAAGGAAATAAAAGAAGTGGAGGTCATGGCAAAAGCGAGCATCCACCCAGACTCGAAATCTTTCACGTTGGCCTCTATCACTAGGGGTGTGCAGGATACATAACGAAAAACTCAGGGAATCTCCAAAAACTTCAGCAAAGTCTGGGAAGACCAGGGAGCTTCAGAGTTTAAAGATTTTTAGGCCGTTTAATTATTTTCAGGGATGTTCTGAGTATTTATTAGAGGACCAGAGAACTTTAGGGAAGTTCCGTTAATTAATTGTATGATTTTTCGAGAAGCAAAGAGGATGTAATGAATATTCCTTAAATTTCAATGAAAGTGCGACTTATTCAGAAAATTTTCATTGAATATAAATAAATTGTGGAAGCGTATGAGAAGTTTGAAAAATTCTTTGAAAATTTATGAAATTTCATAAAAGAACGAAAACTTTATGCAAGCCCAGAGAAGATCAAGGAAGCATAGAGTGGATGAAGTAAGTTTGGAAACTTCAGATAAATTTCGGGAACTTCATAATAGATAAAATATTTTCAAAGCATTTAAAATAACTTCGGAAAATATGTGGGAGCTTTTAAAAATGTCTGATAAGTTCAAGGAAACCTAGGAAACTTCATTGAATGTCAGAGAAAAGATCTTGAAGAATGAGTAATTTTTATTCGGATTTGCAGTATCTATGAAAAAAGCAGATTACAGTTTTATTTTCGTTGAGATCTTCGGGGCTAGTTTTTGTTTTGTAAAGCTTTTTTCACTCAACGAAAGACGGTATAATTGGATACCTCTTAAAGAAGGTCAAGTCCAAAAACCATAACATCAGACATGAAAAATCGTTGCGTTTTGATCCACCGTTGAATCGCTAAGCCAATATGTAGTGTTTTTAAATATTATGGCGAGCTGCTAGTAGATTAATTTTAGCCGTATCCTAGTTTTAATCAGAGGGAACTAAATTGTGAATACATTCCTAAATAATAAGTGCGGCTGGAGCAGCCACACTTATTATTTAGGAATGTATTCACAATTTAGCACAAAGAGGCGCATTCCAAGTTACATTGAAAGTTTTATAGAGGTTTTAAAGCATTCAACAAGTCTGAATCATGGTCTATAGAACCCTTTTTTTCTTCTTTGGTTTGTTTTCAGTCGATCTTGTTTTCCGTGCTGAGCACCAATGCTACCGACGCCAGGGAGGCAACTCCCACACCTGGACCCTACTTATCGACCCATCAACTCATGAACCGGGGACCAACGGCTTTACTTCAGATGTTATGCCGCAGAACATCCCGGCGACGCCGACTGGGATTGAACCCAGGCGCTTACCACTACACCAGCGGCACCGCTAACTATAGAACCCTTATAAAACCAAAATGGTAATTGGCGTTAGTAAGTGCTTAGGGTTTGCTGTGCTGACAAATTATTACTAAACATTTTCCCCAGATAAGGAACAGCCCTTCAATTTATGTTATCTGTTCACAAGGAATTATTTTTGAAGCTGTTTGACTCAACCAACCAAACCTGTCTCACGTAAATCATTCACAGCACAAATTTGGCTTCTATTATCTAGGCAAAAATAGAAGCTACATGCTGCAGCACTACTATTAATTATTCATAACTAATGTTGAACACGATTCCGCACCTAAACCAACGCACCAAAAACAACACAAACACATATCTGAAGGAACCTAATATTGGTGCTTCAAAACCCACCCCAAAAACAAAAGCAACCAACTTGAAAACCTCTTTTCCACGCTCGAAGAATGGAAAAAGATGCAACATTTACCCGAAAAACACGTTCCCCTAAATGATACAACATTTGTTTGGAGAAATTTAGCTAGCCAAAATTAGATAACAGTTTATTGTTAGCTCATTTCCGCCTCGGGACCAGCACACAATGCACAACGTTGCGCAGTTCAGCGAGGGCGGCAAAAAAAAAACGAAAATCAACCAAAGAACAACTTCTCCACACTCAATTTTGCTGGTTTTTCGTATAATTTTTGTTTCCACTCAACCTTCATTGTGTGCACTCATCGTCATCGCCGTCGTCGTCGTCGTTGGATGTGCATGTGCATCCACATTTAAATTGCAAACACGTAAACATCCTGAAGCGAAGAGCACCAGGGAGTGCACTTTTCTAGTTCATTCTTTTTCTGCACTTTATCAACTCGGGTCCTTTCCTGAAGTTTTCTATTTTTTTTTCGTCTCTAGATTGGGAAACCCTGCCAGCCTTCTTGCCTGCGTCATATGTTTGACGTTAAACATATTTTCTTATCATTGTACCGCTCGCGATACACAATGGCAGTTCTTGGCAGAAGTGTCCCACGGCACAGTTGAATGTTGGCCGTCAGAGAAAGCTTCTGGAATTTTCATTTTATTTTTACTTCTGTAATTTGGAAATTCTAACGCCCCCGAGGAGCACTCCAACCAATTACATCAACCAGCGACCGGGTTGGAAGTTTCGCACATGATCACTCTCGTTCACGATACACCTTTCCCACCGAGCAATTCTCCGAGCAGCCAGCAAAGTTCACTGTTTAGAGAAGAATATGTTTGAAGATTCTCCATAAATAACCTTTCCGGTATGCGCGCCAGGCCAGCAGCCAGAGTTCATGCCCAGCAGCGGAAAACTTGCACAACAGAACATCAGCGTAGATTGCAAAACTCTTCACGTCGCTCGCTGTTCGGCCCTGGCCCAAGGCTCTCTCTCTCTCTGGGAAGGGCGCGTACCCAGGCGCGAACCCAGTGCACCACCGCTGACGACGACGGCGGTGGTGGTGTTTAGTCAACGGAAGATATGCGGGTAGTTTTCAAACAAAAGCGATAAAAATTTTCTGTTGATGTTTCCGGCTGAAAACAATTTTTCATTCCGGTGAGTGAGTGGGAGCTGCTGGCTGGGAGCCGAACCCGAGCAGGAGAAAATAACGTATGAATACCGAATTCTGGTATGATAACTGCATAACTGGTAACCTAAATATGGTGTAATAACTGACTAATAATCAACTTAAAGTGGAGGCGAAACAGCCCAAGGCTGAAAGCCTCCTTAATAAAATTAAATAATAATAATAATAATAATAATCAACTACAGCTATCCCCCGAAGAACGCGTTACCCATTGAGTTGCACCCATCGCTTTTTCTCGGTGGATTTCAACAAGTCAGTCTGATTTTTTGCATGTGAGTAGTGCCAATGGAGAACTAGTCACTCGCAGAAAATCAGAGCGTTTGGTTGAAAACCCAACGAGACAAAGCGGTGGGTGCAACTCAGTGGGTAACGCATTCTTCGGGGAAAAGCTGTACGTCTTTCTTTACTATACTGGGAGTCATATTAAGAAATTGAAAATGCGGCATGTAACGAAATAGGGGGGTGTTTAAAATGCCAATTTTCCCAAAGCATTAATGTGTAATATGTCATGAAATATAGCATTCGGTGAAGAATTTATCCAGCATTTTTTTTTTTTGACATATGGCACAAACAGTGAAAATAGTTATGCAACTAAGATAAGACAAAAATTTGAAGCATCAAAATATTGGACCACGAGGTGTCTTTCCTAACAGAGACATCACATAGTTGGTGCCAATCGAAATAAGCCGAAGCCGCATTTTCATTCGTATCGTTCAACACAAACTATCACTTCTATTCCCGTTTTCGTACAAATCGTTCGTTCGTACGAACGACTCGATTCGAACGAGTTCGAAAACGGCATTCTGGTTTTCGTACGAACCCGTTCGAACGCAAGCTTTTTCGAAAATAAACAGTGTTAGTGGTACCAGATGCACTTTGACATTTCTTAACAATTCGAAGCATAGACCGCGCACGAAATTGACATTTTTCGGTCAAGTAGACTGTCAAACGATGTCAACAAAACAATAAAATTGTTGAAATTTTTTGGTTGAAAATTTGAAAATCTCACTGATTTGAAAAGATAACTTCCTGATGTCTTCTGAGAAGTTGTTAAGCAGAAAGTTGGCCACCTTTTGGGACGATTCAGTTTCCGGTAAGATACAAGTCTGATCCTGTGGATGATCCGGAATATCCGTAAGAGTGGTCTATTCATGAAACTGATCCTAGAACTCCGCGTTTTTAGAAACCACTTATAAACGTCTTATCAGAATGAATTCGGAGTTGTGACCGAAATATGGACACTGGGGACTACAGGATGGTCCACTAAAAGAACCGGAACATCCGTAAAAGTGGTCAATTCATGAAACTGATCCTAGAGCTCCGCGGTTTTTTTCAAACCCACTCATAAACGTCTTATCAGAATGAATTCGGAGCTGTGACTGGAATATGGACCCTGCGGACCACGAGATGGTTCACCGGAAGATCCGGAACATCAGAAAAGTGGTCAATTCATGAAACTGATCCTAGAGCTCCGTGGATTTTAAAAACCACTTATAAACGTCTTATCAGAATGTATTCGGAGGGACTACATGATGGTCCACTGGAAGATCCGGAACATCCGTAAAAGTGGTCAATTCATTAAACTGATCCTAGAGCTCTACGGATTTTTCGGAACCACTCATAAATGTCTTGTCGGAATTTTTTTTTTTTTTTTTTTTTTTTTTTTTTTTTTTTTTATTATTATAGTCACTTTAACGCTCTTGGGTCATTCGTGACTTGTCCGGAGGTGAGATTTGAACTCGTGACTTTGGCGTGAGAGGTATGAATGCTAACCACTACGCCGGGGTCGCCCCATGTCTTGTCGGAATGTATTTGGAGTTGTGTTCAGAAATAAGAATATGGAGACTACAGAATGGTCCACCGGAAGATCCGGAACATCCCTAAAAGTGCTCAATTCATGAAATTGATCCTTGAGTTCCACGATTTTTTAGAAAGCACTCATAGACATCTTATCACAATAAAATCGGAGTTTTGACCAGACAGTTTATACTGGGGACCACGGGATGGTCCATTAAAAGATCCGGAAGATCATCAAAAATTCCGTTAAAAGTGTCTAGAAGTTATTAATTACTTAAATACCACCTACAAATCATCCATGAAAATAAAAAAAAAAAAAAAAAAAAAAAAAAAAAAAAAAAAAAAAAAAAAAAAATGTGTCTATGAGCAGTTCTAAAAAACCATAGAGTGCTTAGATCAGTTTTCTTGACCTATCCACTTTAATGGATGTTCCGGATATTCCGAAGGACCATCCAATGGACCCTGGGGTCCATTTTCCAGTCACAACTCCGAGTTCATTCTGATGAGTTGTCTATTATTTTCCAGAGGAGCGTTCATGGTCTCCAGGGTCTGTTTTCCTATCATAACTCAGAATTCATAATTATAAGACGTCTATGAGAGTTTACGAAAAAACGGAGTTTTTGGATCAGTTCCATTGATTGAGCCTTTTTACGGATGTTTCGGATGTTTCGGATCTTTCGGAGGAGCATCCACTGCACAATGGTCCCAAAGCCGTATTTAGGAAGACAAAAATGTTTGCGCCCAAACCGTCAGCTTTAGGTATATAGTGTCTTCGGGAAAGTTTCTTCATATTGTTTGGCCGATCTTTTTATGTTAGTGAAATTAGGGTGGTCCACAAAATTGGAGATTTGAAAAACATACTTTTTTATAATTATTTGAGATAGACCAATGCAATTTTCTAAAACTTATAGAGCAATCAATTCGAAGCTCAAGACACCAAATTTTTATCTCTTAAGGTTCATGAGTTATGATTTTTTAAACAAGCAGGTTAGAATGGCCCATAAAAAACAGATTTCTTCGAATATCTTTTCATTAGTTCATTTCTCGTAAAAAAAAACTTGTTTTGGTTACATTTAGAACTTATGATGATGCATATTTTTGCTGAAGCAACCAGGCTGTCATTTATTTTTATTTTTATAAAATTAATGGAGATTTTCTTTGAAAAAATGGTTCTATGAAAATGACAATGTCTCTAAATGGAGCAAACCGATTTTCAATTTTCGATTTCATTTAAAAGATCGTGTTTTTTTCAGTATTTGTGGAAAAACTGTGAGAGCGTTTTTTGTTTAAAGTATTTAATTTAATTTAAAAAAAAATCTTTTTTTTTATCAAAAACTATCCATAACTTTTAAATAAAGGAGATTCAAATTAGTGACTTCTGCAAAAATATGCGTCATAAAAAGTTCTAAAAGTATTTAGAATAATGTTTTTACGAGAAGTTAGGGTGGCCCCTAGAAAATCGGGTTTATTTAAATATTGTTTATACGTTGATCACCAATAAAAATATTTAAAGAAAGATTTTCCAGGGGCCACTCCAACCTACTTGTTTAAAATAACCATAAGTCATGAATCATAAGAGATAACAATTTGATGCCATGAGCAAAGTTGGTTCAAATTGATTGTTCTACAACTTAAAAAAAACTGCATTAGTCTATCTCAAGTAATAAAAAAGGTTGAATTTTCAATTCACCAATTTTAAGGACCCCCCTAATTTCAAATCGGCTAAAAATACGAATAAGCTTTTCCCAAGACACCATATACCTAAAAGTGATGGTTTCGGTGCTAATAGTTTTGTCTTCATAAAAACGGCTTTTATGGATGTTCAGGATCTTCCTGGTGTACCATCTCGTGGTCCCAAAGGTCCATTTTCCGTCTAAGCGTTCATATTCCGGTCACAACTCCAAATTCATTCTGATAAAACGTTTATGAGTGGTTTCGCAAACTCATGGATCAGTCTCATGAATTGACAACTTTTGCGGATGTTCCAGATCTTTCGGTGGACCATCCTTTAGTCCCCAGAGTCCAAATTCTAGTCAAAACTCCGAATTAATTGTAATAAGACGTTTATGAAAGGTTTAAACAAAAACACGGAGCTTTAGGATCAGTTTCATGAATTAACTACTTTTCAGGATGTTCCGGATCTTCCGGTGAACCATTCCATGGTCCCCAGAGTACATTTTCCGAACACAACTCCGAATTTATTGTGATAAGACGTCTATTAGTGGTTTCAAAAAATCCGTGGAGCTCTAGGATCAGTTTCATGAATTGAACACTTTTACGGATGTTCCGGATATTATGTTGGACCATTCCGTAGTCCCCAGGGTCAATTTTTCGGTAATAACTCCGAACTCATTCTGATTAGACGTCTAGTGGTTTCAAAAAATCCGCGGAGCTCTAAGATAAATTTCATGAATTGACCACTTTTACGGATGTTCCGGATCTTCCGGTGAACCATCCCGTGGTTCCCAGGGCCCATATTCCAGTCACAACTCCGAATTCATTCTGATAAGACATTTATGAGTGGTTTCGAAAAAGCCGTGGAGCTCTAGGATCAGTTTCATGAATTGGCCACTTTTACGGATATTCCGGATCTTCCACAGGATCAGACTTGTGTCCTACCGGAAACTGAATCATCTCAAAAGGTGGCCAACTTTCTGCTTAACAACTTCTCAAGAGACATCAGGAAGTTATCTCTTCAAATTGCCGTACAATCAGTGTTTGGTCTTAATTAGCTCTAATCCCATATGCTACGTGTATTCGTTAATGCCGGATCGACCGTACTATAGGAATCCAGTGGCATCAGTACTATAGGAATCCGGCAAGAACGAATCCGCACTATAAGAATCTTGACTGTATATGGCTATGGCAATGTTTTGGAGTCATAATTAAATACATAAATATTTGTTATGTAAGCTGTTACAGAAATGCCTTTGTCCAAAATTTTCTAGTTGTTTCGATCCTTTTTTTTAATCTAAATTATATTTTTATTGCATGATTTTTCAATCAATTTCCATATGAGATCTTTAACTTCACGTAATTTTAAGTAAAATTATTACAATCAAATACCAAACATTTGGTTGTAGATTTTTTTGTACACTAAGGCCTTCGAACGAAAACGGGAATGGGAAATTGCTTTCGTTTCGAACGAATCCGGTTCGTACGAAAACGGGAATAGAGGTGTATATGCGGCCCGAAGGAAGGGGAGCCCGCCAAAGCTGCTTGCTAGAGCGCTCCAGCCAGAGAAGTAGTGAAGAAGCAGTCGGACAGTCGCTCTACGATACGCCACTGTGGGCCATCTTCACCAAGCGCGTCATCATCATGGCGAAGAACATACAACTTGCTGACCGTATCCGTGGAGGAAGCGCCTACAGATCTCATAATTCTTCAATTACGATAAAGAACAACCTTGTACCGTACACCAAACACACCGCTACCATAAGAATACGAACCAGCGTGTATCCACGCTAAGTGTGTCATCATCATCATCCCAAAAGACTTCCAGCTCGTTCCTCGTATTATCAGCCTTCTACTCTTAAGGTCTGTTTAGAGATCGAAGCGAAGTGAAAATCCCATATAAAATATTCGACTTTTTACCATGTAAAAATGTAGTTGACAAAAATGACAAAACTGTAAACAGATACGATCCAGGGAAATCCCATTAGGTTCTGTACAACATCTGGCTGCAGCTTCTTATGTACGGAAACCCACTATATCTTCATATCTTCCTCAGATTTGACCTGCTTGGGATGCTTCCGTAGTGCCTGCTTCATAATAGTCCAGTATTTTTCGATGGGCCTTAGTTCCGGAGCGTTGGGAGGGGGGGGGGGAGCTCATGCCCTAGGGTATGAAAGTGACCCCGTTGGCTTCGTACCACTCCAGGACAACATTTGAATAATGGAACGAAGCTAGATCCGACCAGAAGATTTCAGGGCCCTCGTGTTGCTTCAACAGAGGAAGCAGACGCTTCTGTAGACACTCATTGAGGTAGATCTCTCCGTTTACAGTCCCGGTAGTCACGAACGACGCACTGCGTTTGCCACATGAGCAAGCGATCTGCTCATGTATTTCTTGGTCAACTTTGAATTTTTCTACTTCCTTACCATGATACCACCCAACAAACAATTTTAGCTACAGCTTAGCTTATCCAGACAAAAATTAGCTGCATAAGGCAAATTTTGGCTGTATAAGCTAATCTGCAGCTAAAATTGTTTGTTGGGCATGTCTTCCATGATGAGACAGTGAGGCTTCGTCAGCATCTGTATTTTGCCGTTCGTCACGATTTGGAGCCTTCTGCACTTTGTACGTATGCAGTCCCTCCAGGTCCTTGGCTCTATGAACGAAAGACTTGGACAGATTCAACTTTTTGGCCACATCCCTGACCGAAACATTGGGATTCCGCTTAAACGCTTTCACGACACGCTTGTGATACTGATCACTGATAGAACATCCATTCTGACCGCATTTCTCCTTCCGTTCAATGCTCAGGGTTTCGTAGTAACGTTTAATCACACGACTCACCGTTGACTACACGATTTCGAGTTGTTTTCCGAAGTCCCGATGAGAGAGTTGGGGATTTTCCAGGTGCTTGCGCAAAATCGATTCGTGACGTTGCTTTTCGGGTCCAACTTAAAAACTGACAGTGATACAAATATAGTTTAAACAATACACTTTAAACTACTTCTACCCAATTCTTCAAGAGAAAATACCCTATAGGTAATTTTCTACAGCGTTTTTTTCCGTGATGCAATTTGATGTGGGACACCAGATCAGAAGGTTGCCAGTTATGCTCTTTTTGTACCTGGATCGGGTATTCATAAGTTATTTTCTCCTGCTCGGGTCGGGAAGTAAAAGAAATATTCAGACCATTTTAGGGCGCTCCGTCGCCGTCGTCCTCGTTGCCAGCACAATGGTAGCTGTGCTTTTTGTGTCGATGTTTTCCCTGGAGGGGGCGCGCACTCAGTCGCGAGTCTGATAGGGGTGTGTGAGAGTGCGCGTACGAGAATATCCCGTACCTACCCTGCAATTACCCAAGAATGTGAAAGCACCGTACAGCCCTTGATGTAGGTTGGTAGGTTGTATTTTTTCATGTTTTCTCCACCGATTTATGCAACATCGAAAATGGTAAAGTTTACAAGCACTCCCCCACTATTATTCTGCCGGTTAGATAAAATGTTATCGTAGCTAAAAGCTCGAGTGAATCTGGTTGAAACACACACGCAGCGCTGTTGGGAGGCTGCTCGTCGGATAATGAAGGCAGATACAGGTTCTTGGCAATTGTTTTTGCGCTGAAAGTCTTACTTTGATATTGAAGATGCAACCTTTTCTCGTTAACGAAAGCTGCTCTGGAAAATGATCAGGAACGAATATGTCATCTAAGGAGCAGTTTTTAAACTACGTAGGCAGCTTAAAGGACGGTGGATGGAAAGGGTGGGAGGTTGGGGTAGCAAATATCTTCAGTCCATACCAATTTTTACATAATGTGTATTGTGCTATGCATCTTCCCATGCAATTAATTATCCAGTACCAGCAAGAACATTTCCATTTCAATCACAGTCAGATGGCCAGCACAGCCATCGATGCAATTTCGGAAACATACCATTTAACACGCAACTAAGGGACAGCCAGGCATGTGCGTTATGAACGTAACAATATAATAACCCAACACATGTTTTGCTGACTCAAATTGCATACCGGGGTGGTCTCGCACCACAGCCCCAATAAACAGCATAAGCAAAATAAATCAAAACAAAGGCATCGATGGGCGCGCAAGGGCAAAAACCCAAATATCAATATTAGTCAGCATTATGTCCCAGGCGTCTCTTTCGTTCTCTTTTTAACCCATTAGAAGATAGGAAAATTCAATGTAAATTGTTGTAAACCGAAGGCTTTAAAAGCCAATGAAATTTGTAGAATAAAACAGTCTTTTTCCAACCAGAGACTCAGCTTTCCTCAAAGCGATTAACGACTGTAACAAGTCGTAAAAGACCGCTAACTGAAGAACTCCTCCCACGGCGAATCTAAGTCCTCGCGACTGAAGATAACCGCCTGAGTCTCCATGTGCACGTGCGAGTAAGTTGTGATGAGCGCGCCAAAGTGAGTGCGTAGTGTTGTTCACCGCAATGTTTCCTTAAGGAAGAAGGAACATTGCACATGGTGACCGTTAAAGAAGAAACTGCAAATAAGTGTGAATCTAAAAAAAAATGGAGTTAATCGCGACACTGTTGATAGTAGTGTGTCCCACAACAGGGCGTACCCTGTTCAAGTATTACGAACTGACCTACGACGAGAAAAAAAAAAACGATGATTAAGTGAAAACAAAATATATAGGGTAGAGAACTACTTCGGCCTAATCGCCCATTTTGGGCCTATCGAGCAGAAAACTTCAAATAAATCCATGATTTCAGAGTTAACAACTCAATTATGCGTTTGGTACGATACTTAAGTTAGTAAGCTACCGAACGAAGTCAATGAGAACGCGTGGTATGAAGGTTTGCACATATTATTCCCAAAAACAAAAGAAACGCTCCGACCGAATCAATTTTTATCTTCATCCTATAGGCCGAAGTGAATTCATTGGCGTTTCAATTGCGTTTCAATGTGTTAGGCCGAGTTTAAAATCCGTAGGCCGAGTTTGGCGTCAAGAAGCAGTGTTTGACTTTTGACAATATCTCAACGATTAGTTTCTCGTTTTCAAATCTTACGGTACATACGGAAAGGTAAATATATTTGGGAGCCATCAGTAATAATAACATTCCGTTTGGTGCTAAACTGAACTAGATTAAGAAAGACTAAGTGCGGGTTATGCTTAATAGGCCGGAAATGGGGTAGTTAACCCTATATATATAAAGTGCGCGAAGCCTTTTAGGGCTGAAAGAAAAAGTGTGTCAACATGGGAACTGAAGAATCCAAATCACAGGTTGAACACAACGGTGATCAGCATGTGGACATTATAAACTTACAAAACGTGCATACCGGAAAGTTCGAAGAGAATAAATGTATCCTTTGAATCATTCTCGGAATTTTGGCAGTGAATCTAATCATCACTCTTTTAAATGAACTCAATAAAATCTTGAACAATAAAGCGACTAAAAGAGCGCAATCAATGGTAGAATTAAGAAAAGTTGCAGTGCAGGAATAAGTGCCTTTTTATTCCAATGTTCATACAAACATTGCAAGTGCTAAACGAATATGGCAGCATTCAAGGAATTAAAATCGGTGATCAGAAAACTGGAAGAGGGAAGAAAAAATAAATTCCCAATGACTTTAATAGTGGAAACAGGATCGGTAGAACAAATAGTGAAGGCGTTAGAAGATAAGGAAATAATAAAAATATTATCCGTGGAACAAAATCGGTACAAAGTGAAAGTGAACATTTCAGTAAATAAAGTGATGCCAGGTGAAAATGAGGCAATAAAAGCGAAAAACATTCTAAAACACTCGGCAAAACTGTTACCATCCATAAAAGGGACAATAATACTGTCGACGCCGAAAGGAATAATGAGCCATGAAACAGGGTGGACGTGTACTAGTGATAGTGTATTAAAAAAAAAAAAAAACAAACGGGACAAAGTGCGCGTAAAATAATAACTTGTAATAAAATGGAGAAGACACTCCAAGAAAAACTGGCAGAAAAAAGAGCCAGAGTGGACAAAACACGAAAGATAGAAAGCCAAATGATAGTGAAACCTAAAGAACACAAATGTAATTCGTATTGCGTATTCATGACATGCAAACTTCACGAGATATACGTCAACAAAATGTGACTAACCATTAAAAATGTGAATCAAATGAACATTACACACGAAGAAAAAGCCCTGCAGTAAAAATGCCCAGCGTAAAAAAAAAGCAGCCATCTATAATATAGCAACGTTAGGCGTGCACGTGAGCTTGGAAAACTAACGAGTGGTAACATAGAAGACATTCGCACCGCTGGAGCAGCACGAGTGGTAACCGAAACGGCACTCGCTACGTGGGAGCAGCACGGATGATAAGCGAAAAGCCATCCGCAACGAAGGGATTTCAACAGTAAAGCTGATACGCGATACAAGGAACAGAAACACACCAGAACCGAAACTCGGTGAGCGAAAATTTTTTTTTTTCATATATATGAATATTTATAAAGAAAACATATATAATTTTTACTATTAGCCAATTTTTTTTATGTAGCAAAAAAAAGAGAGAAAAAGAAAACTATATTGTAAACAAGATTCATGGAAAATTCCGTCGAATCACAACTCGAAATATTGAACAAAATACTGAGTAACTTGAAAAAAAAACAACCAAAGAAAAGAGAATATTTGAAGGAAACATTGGAAAAGAAACTAGAACTATCACTCGAATGCCAGAATAAATTTTATAATACATTTAAAACTAACGAAGCGAACATAACGGAAACACAAAATAAATATGTTATTGCAATTACAAAGCAAATTTATAACGAAATACAAGTACTCATAAAAGGGGAATTAATTAAGCTCAAGGAAGAGAGTAATAACACCTTCTTCTCAATAGCTTGTACAATTCTTTTTATCTCAAAATTAAAAACAAGACACAAACATAAAATGGCTTCAGAAGTAATCAAAATAGATTCATCCCTCATTCCGCAATACGACGGGAGTGGAGAAAAGTTAAATAATATAATCGCTTCAATGACAGCTCTCAAATCTGTTGTAACAGCAGCAATAGAACCCACAGCAATTCAAATAATCCTTTCTAAGCTTGAAGAAAAGGCGCGTTCCGCTGTTGGGAATAACCCACTAACCATCGACGAAATTATACAAAAATTTCAGGATAAATGCAAACAATATGTCTCACCTGATTTGGTTATGGCTAAATTGAATTCCACGAGACAGAATGGTACATTTAATAAATTTACAAACGAGCTAGAAGAGCTCACTGCTCAGCTTGAAGCAGCCTATCTAAATGATCAAATACCGCTGGATACTGCCACAAAAATGGCAAATAAGGCAGGTATCAAAGCGTTGGCCAAAGGCTTAAAAAATGTAAATACCCAAATTATAGTCAAAGCAGGTACTTTCGCAAACCTTAATGAGGCAATTGCCAAAGCTGCTGAAAATAGCGACAATAACGAAAGCGATAATATAATTGCAAAAACTCTGCAAGTCAGAAATAATACTTACAGAGATAATCGTTTTTCCCAAAATATGAGGGGACATAATAATTACCATCCACAGCCTCGAAATACGGGCTGGAGAAATACACCGTCTTGGAATGAAAACTACCAATCAAGGCGACGATATCCTAACTGGGGAAATAACGGTCCAAGTAATAATTCATACCAACAAAACCACGAGTCGTACCAGAGAAACCGTGATCATCATCGTGATCAGCAACAAAACCAACACCGTGATCAACAACGTGATCACCGACAAGACCGACAATACAATCGAAATAATGACAACAGGAACAGTTCAAGTAGAGGTAGAATTTTCCATGCTACCTCTGAAGAGAATCATTCTGAAGAGCGCAGGGAAAGACAAGACGACAGACAAAATTTTTTAGAGGAAAGGGCGGATCGTATTACCCGATCCTCACAATAAATCTCAATGCATCAAATTTTGTGAACGTGGAAACTCAAATGTCCATCTCAAAAGCAACTTTGATATTAGATACCGGAGCAGATGTTTCACTCTTTAAATTAAATAAAATCAAAGGAGATCAAAAAGTTTACTCAAAAAACAAAATTTCATTAACAGGGATAACCGAAAATCAAGTAAAAACGTTAGCATCCAGTGAAACACAAATAATTTTTAATAATGAATTAAGATTACGAAGCCTGGATGGTGCACTTCAATGTAAGAGGCGCATCAATATCTATACCGATAGAAGACAATTTCAAGAATGGATTCATTTTACCACAAAGAAGTGAGTCCATTCGACGATTAAATCAAACATATCAATGCGACATGATCGTACGCTCTCATGAAATCCAACCAGGATTTTTTATGGGTAGTACCATCATTTCGAAAGACGAACCTTTTGTAAAATTCATTAACACGACAAATAAACCGGTACACGTAACTTATAATCAAATTAATCCAATAACAGAACCAATTGACAATTATCATATTCTTAAATTTACGAAAAATTATACGCAGGAGACCAACCGCAAAGAAAATATTGCTAATGAAATTAAATTTGACAACATACCTGCATACATACACAAGAAATTCAATAAACTAGTAGAGGATTACGCAGACATTTTTTGCTTACAGAACGATAAACTATCGACAAACAATTTTTACACTCAGGATATACACCTTACAGATAATGCCTCAACGTATATTCCCAACTACAAACAGATCCATTCACAACCAGAAGAAATTCAGACGCAAGTTGATAAAATGCTTAAGGAAAATATAATTGAACACTCAATCTCATCTTATAACTCACCAATCCTATTGGTGCCCAAAAATCCGAGAATTCTGACAAAAAATGGAGATTAGTTGTTGATTTTCGACAACTGAACAAAAAAGTAGTGACAGACAAATTCCCTCTACCCAGAATTGATACTATACTAGACCAACTGGGTAGAGCAAAATATTTTAGCACCCTAGACCTTATGTCAGGTTTTCATCAGATACCTCTCACCTAAGAATCACGAAAATATACAGCTTTCTCAACTCCAGCAGGCCATTATCAATATACGCGAATGCCATTTGGACTAAATATTAGCCCAAATAGTTTCCACCGTATGATGACAATAGCCATGGCTGGATTGACACCTGAACATGCATTCATTTATATTGACGACATTATTGTTATAGGATGCTCTATCAAACATCATTTGACAAATTTAACCAAAGTTTTTGAACGACTAAGAACCTACAATTTAAAGTTGAACCGAAGCAACCTACCTAGGAGACAAAATTACCGATAAAGGAATTTACCCTGATGAAACTAAATTTTCTGCAATAAAAAAAATTTCCCATTCCGACAAACGCTGACGATATACGCAGATTTGTCGCATTTTGTAATTACTACCGTAAATTTGTACCTAATTACGCAGAAACAGCTAAACCTTTAAATGACTTGTTGAAAAAAATATAAAGTTTAATTGGACTGATAGCTGTCAAATAGCTTTTGAAAAATTAAAATCACACTTATTATCACCGCAAATTTTAAAATACCCCGACTTCACACAAGAATTTACTATTACCACTGACGCATCTAACGTAGCATGTGGTGCAGTGTTATCACAAAATTTTGATGGTGATGACTTGTCCATTGCTTACGCTAGTAAGACCTTTAACACAGCAGAAGCAAGAAAACACACTATACTACAGGAAATGATAGCCATTCACTGGGCTATTAACCATTTTAAACCATATATATACGGACGAAAATTCAAAATAAGAACTGATCACAGACCTTTAGTGTATCTCTTTGGTATGAAAGAACCTACCAAAAAGCTTACACAAATGCGATTAGATCTAGAAGATTACGACTTCGAGATTGAGTACATCAAAGGCAAAAATAACGTAGGTGCAGATGCACTCTCAAGGGTATAAATCACATCCGACGAATTAAAGCAGATGTCAATCTTAACTGTGAGCACTAGATCTATGACTAGAAACCGAACTATGACAAAGGAACCGAATTCAAACGATCTGTTGGGTGGCCAACCAACAATCTATGAAACGGACTATCCTTCAAAAACTTACCAACTACCAAAAATAGTAACCGAAATGAGCTCAAACAAAATAACTATGATAATCACGGATCCAAAAGAAAATAAAAAAATATGCGCAATTAGAACCGAAGAAATTCAGACACTCGAGTCAGTCTATTCAAGGTCAAATAAAAGTAAAGCAGTCACAACCGATGGAATTCAGACTCTAGAGTCCGCTTGTCTAAAGTTGAATGGCATGCTGAAACATTTAAAAATAAAGAAGCTAGCAATGTCAACAAGCAATACAATAAAGGGTGTCCACGATGAAATTGCCACACACAAAATTGATTCGCAAAATTCGAGTTTTCATCCGATTGCCATCAAATTTTCAAGGATTGACAAATAACTATTAAACTTCATTTTACCATTTTACTCGTATTTTATTTACAGTCCATACGCAAATGCTCGCACCTTGGCCTTAACCCCGGCCATAAGATTCTGCACAACCTGTGAATCAACCGTTTTTTGCATGTAAACCCATACTTTCTTCAGTTCCTCGACTGTCTTCACTACCTTAGGTCGTTTAAGAAGGTGCTGCTTCATAATCGCCCAGTACTACTCGATGGGGCGGAGCTCCGGAGTGTTGGGAGGGTTGAACATTTTCGGCACGAAATTGACCTTATTGTCCGCATACCACTTCAGCACGTCCTTGGAGTAGTGGCATGAGGCCAAATCCGGCCAGAAGATTGTTGGGACGTTGTGGGCCTTCAGGAGAGGAAGCAGCCGCTTCTGGAGGCACTCTTTTATGTACACCTGTCCGTTCATCGTGTCCTGGGTCACGAAAGGTGCACTCCGCTTCCCGCACGTGCAGATGGCTTGCCAAACCAGGAATTTCTTCGCAAATTTGGACATCTTCTGAGTGCGGACATGCTCCGGAACGCTGAACTTATCCTTGGCCGTGAAAAACAGGTTGCCGGGGATCTTTTTGAAGTCGGCCTTCACATATGTTTCGTCGTCCATGATGCAGCATTCAACTTTCGTCAGCATGTTGAGGTACTGGCACGGGTTTTGGCGGACTTGTTCTGCTTCTCGTCGCGATTAGGGGCCTTTTGTACCTTGAACGTTCGAAACCCAGCCTTAGTTTTGGCCTTCTGGACAAAACTTCGGCTTAGGTGCAGCTTCTTAGCCACATCCCTAACGGAGGCGTTCGGATTTCGGTTGAAGGCCCCAACTACGCGGTTGTGATTTTTGGTGTTTTACGGAATACTTTTTCCTTCACTTCTGGGCTTCCGATCGGTGGTCAACCGTTCCTCGAACCGCTTCCTTGTTCTCGTGATGAATGCGCAAGATTTTATCACGCACGAGCTGTTCTTTCGACTCCATTTCCGCGAGTTTTGATCACAGGACTTTAAAACTTGCAGGATGTAAATAATGCACTATGAACTAAATCCACCCAAATTTTCATTAAATTCTACCCAACGGTTAAAAAGTTAGAGCAATCTCATAGTGTGGCAATTTCATCGTGGACACCCTTTATTTGCGATTTTACCAGTAGAATCGTTTAAAAGGGTCGCGACCAAAACATTAAAAGATGTGGAAATTTTACTATACAAGCCACAAATTAAAATTACAAAACCAGAAGAAATTGAAAAGATATTATATGACTACCATGTGACACCTACGGGAGGTCATATTGGGAAAAACAGGTTATATAAAAAATTAAAATAAAAATATACATGGAGAAGTATAAAAAAGACAATCACAAGGTTTGTAAAAGATTGCAAATCATGCAAAGTAAATAAAGTATGCAAGCATACTAAAGAACCCAATATAGTGACAACAACACCTGCTAAACCATTTGACGTCATATCAATTGATACAGTAGGACCATTACCAAGAACAAACAACCATAATCGATATGGCATAACTATACAATGCGATCTGACAAAGTACGTGGTCATAATACCCGTGCAAAACAAGGAAGCTACAACTATAGCTAGAGCTTTAGTTGAGAACTTTATACTTACATACGGAAAATTTATTGAACTTAAATCAGACCAAGGAACGGAATATAATAATGATATACTGAACCAAATAGGAAAAATACTAAAATTTAAACAGAATTTCGCCACAGCATATCATCCACAAACTATAGGTGCGTTAGAAAGAAATTATAGATGTCTCAATGAGTATCTACGGTCCTTTTCAAACGAACACCATGACGATTGGGATGATTGGACTAAATTTTATACATTTGTCTACAATACTACAACACACGCGGATACAAATTATACTCCACATGAATTGGTATTCGGAAGAACAGCAAATTTACCATTGCACAGTATGAGTAACTTCATTCATAGAGGAGGGGAATTAAAATCCCTTTAAAAACATCTACACGCTTAGAATATTGCACAGATTTTTTGATAAAAATTTACCGAAATCTCAACAGCTGAACGTTCGGTAAATAGTTAGGAAAAAGTTCAGTTGGTAGATCGTACAAGCCATCGAAGTACCACCTTGAAGTACGGTGCTGCTGTTGGGAGTCCTTTTTTGACGTAGGATTACGTTTTTCGGCAACATATTGGGAGTGCAATTTCAAAAAACCAAAATCGACCGCGTTACGACAAGTGGTCAGATTTTGACCACTTATAACTTTATCAATACCGGATGGATATTAATTCTAAATGAACCAATCGTTTGGAATGTCATCTACAAATCTGCTAAAATGAACACATTATCAATTTTCAAAAGAGTACTATTGAAAATTGCACGAATGTGAAAATTATCACCGATTGACTGCGGAAAGCGCTTTCCCTAACACAGATTTAGAAATCGAATTCACTCCAGTCTCACCGTGTCTGGTGAGCGGTGGTGTCCAGTGGTCATCATCAGCACCAGCAGCAGTGCTTTCGGAGCGTGGCGTTGTAGATTGTTCTCCAGTACACGACGAAAGGCTGCCGGCAAGCGCGAGCTGCAGCCCACTGAGCGGTCCATTCGCCGAAGAAAGAGGAAGAAGTTGCACCACTACTGATCGGATTTCAGTTGCTCATCGTGAGCCACCGTGGACCATATATGCGAAGCCCGTCATCGTTCCAAACAGCATACTGCTTGCCAGCCTTATCTGTTGAAAACATCTTAATAGCTCTGCATTACTCAACCATCACGACAAAGCGGACCTGTTCAAGACCACCATATATTTGTTAAAGAGTATTTTCTGGACATTTCTCGCGTTGCCTTTCAAATAAATCAATCTACATTGATCGATTCTCTTCATCGACTCTCTTTTTCGTTAAAAACTGGGCTCCAAAAACATGTTCAGCTGTTTTTATCGTCTAATACGCTTAATAGTTTCTTTTAATAGACTATGTAGAAAATTTAGCCCAAAATATGAATGCAGCCAAGTTCAGGGACTTTCATGAAAGTTCCTCACAATTTCCTTCAAGTTCTTTTCCGATTGCAAGGTAGTTTGAATCCATAATGTTCCTAAAGTTTTAGTTTCGAAACATCTCAGTTTTTTCTTCGAATCATCTCTGTAGTTCGCTCGGAGCTTCTCTGATAACCAACTGAATCCAAGCTGTGCTGCTAATGTATTATTTTATGACGTCTTAACAGAAAAAGCTTCTCCCGAACAATTTTCTGTTATGTCGTGTTCGTTACATTTATGCCACATAACGCTGTAAATAAAAAAAAAATCTACAATGAATGATAAAATCTACCTGATTTGTCAACCGCACAATGTCACCGAGCTTATCATCGTCTGGATCCAGAAAACCACCGTGCTTAGCACCGAGACACCCAGCATCAACCTTTAAGCCGCAATCTTCTACGATTCTGAAAAACTGATGCCGAAGAGTGATAAACCAAGTGGGGACAATAGTAATCAGAAAAGAAAATATCCTTTCAAGGCGTTGTTGTGCCTTCCTCCGGATCTCAGCACGGATCGGGCACGGTTCATCTGCAGCCGTGTGTCCCATCACCATCTTCTGCCCCTGCTTTGTTTTCATGGTCAATCGAATCCCTGGCAGCAAGTTGCTTCCCATTGTCTCCGGAATGGATTCTTGCCACCGCCGATGCGGATATAAATGGTAACGACAAAATAAGATTAATACCTTATATTTATGACTGCTCTCACACACAGCCTCCGGTTTGCCGTCGTCGTCGTAGTCGTCGCCGGTTTTGGTCTTGTGTGGACAAACATCCTACAGAAAGTGACCCCTCTAGCCAACGGATCCCAGTGCGATGGATGGAGATAACAATTGTAATTTAATTTTGGACAGCTTGGCGCTTCGGATCGGCCCCTTGCTCGGAAGAAGGTGGACACTACGATGTCATCATCGGTACAGTCCGAGCTGGATCCGGATTTGGTGGAAGAAGTGATAACCATAAAACAGAAACTAAGTGCTAATGGAGGTATTGGGTCATTTAATTTATATAATACACCAAACGACAGAATTTAGCCCAACATTTATTCTGTACGTGTGTAGTTGGGAGCACATCAGGATCGAAGCATGAGTGTGACTTTTTCGATGTGCCAAAAGTGGATTGCTTCCTCTATCGATTGTATCGAAACGGGATTGAAACGTGTTTCAGAAAAGCGAAGGAGGGAATCGTCAGAGAGCCATTATCGACAAATGGGTTCAGTAGTAACAATGGAACTGAAGAAATTGACCATGGTCATCCGGAAGGAGGAACGACCATTCCAGCTAAATTGTCCCCACTATTACTGTGGAGGGTTTTTTTCAAATGGTTGGATTATGTCGCTATCCATTCAGGATGTCTCTATTATGCAGTCCACTCCCTTTTATTTTAAACCCACCACACACTCACATTACATTATTGCATATTAAAATTCAAATAGTGTGACATGCATAATTGAATTTTTCATCGAACCACTTCCCCAGGGGAGACGGATGTTCAAAGGCAGTCTGACGCCACACAATTTATCCCCTGGCTCTGCCATGGTCGAGTGCAAGGAGAACAACAATCTTTCTGACTTGTGGAATGATCAAACAGATAAATAATACAACACATAAAATAACTCCACTATCGCGCTGGTTGGGCTTGGCTGGGAGGAAAACAATTTTGCACTCCTATCGGATCGGATGCTGAGGCTAGGATAGCCTTTTGCGCTCACATTGCTCCGTAGAAAGGCATTATCGCTGGCAAAAACTGCAAGCAAAAATGCAATTTATATGTAAATATGGGTATGGAATCATTAAACAGCCAGGAGAGCGAAACGACTCCCCGGACAGATTTGTGTACATACTGGCAATGGTACTTGGCTACAGTGGTGGTCGAAAAAGTGGGGGCAGGTCTTCGGAGGGAATCAAGTGTTTCTTTTTTTATTGCGGTTCACGGCCTTGAGGTGGCTCCAAGCAAGGGGCGTCAATAGCATTGTTGAACCGAGAAGACATGACCCTAATTGAGTCGTGTTGACTTGAACAATTTGGTACACCTGAAGAGCACCACTACAGACAGAATCACAATTCGTTGCATCGTTTTTTATTGATGAACGACACTTCTCGGATATCATCGACGTGAGTAACCAATTTAGCGACTGATTACGCGCAAAATTTCGAAGTAGCGTTGCCAGATGAAGCAGTGCCGACCGAAACCCTGCCCGAATAAATGACGGGTTAGACCCGTCAAAATGTGAAACGATGCAAACTGAAGCAAATACTACAAACTCTTTTCCGGGATAAATAGTCTGTTGTTGATCCGAATTTCAGTACCAAAGAAACTACATCTGCCAGTTGGTTTCCCGGAGCCTCCTCTACTAGCCGGATACCGGGACACACTCTTGTCGCTCACCTTGCGGAAGCCCCTTTTCCACTCTCCGCATTCGAACTCTTCCCGCCAGCGACCAGCAGACATCCCGGTCCTGCGCTTGAGTCGAGAAACGGGGTTTTCCGACAACGGACCTACTTGCACATCGTTCTTACGAAAAGCTGCTTCTGGACCACGACCATCACCACCGAGACGCATCGTGGATACTATCCATTGGATAGTACTGTGGAGGCCCTCGATTTCTCTGCCTCAGTCGCGCTTACTCCAGCCAGCGCTTATTAGCATAGTCGTCTCGGCCCTGAGTGTAGATGTAAGTCGGGGGTCTTCCAACCAGCTATTACTGGCAAGTATATCGACGATTCAGCCTCTCCTTTACCTGATACCGCTTCAACTTCTAGCTGTGTTTCCGGTTCTGCGGCATTCGCACTAGTCACATCATGTCAATGCATCCATCCTGCCAACCGCCATCATGAGATATCCGTCTACTACCAGAACGTCGGTGGTATCAACTGTGATGACGACGATTTTCGCATAGCTAGCTCGGATCGTTGCTACGACATCATTGTTCTCACGGAGACATGGTTGGATTCCCACACGCTCTCTTGTCAGGAGTTCGGCGACGATTTCGAAGTTTTCCGTTGCGATAGGAATGCTGCCTGAAGGCTAAAGGTGGAGGTATTTTAGTGGCTGTATATTCTAGGTTTAAAGCGAGGTTACTAGAACATAATGCTTGGCTATGTTTAGAACAGGTGTGGACGTCGATTAAACTGGGCGATCGTACCTTGTCTCTCTGTGCGAGGTACTTTCCTCCCAATCGTATACGCGAGCGGACCTCATCGAAACCCATTGCCAATCGATTTTCTCTGTTCTGGATACCGCTAAAGTAACCGATGAAGTTATTGTGTTTGGTGACTTCAATCTCCCAGGGATTTCATGGAAAATAAAAAATCTAAGTGGCATTAAAGAGAGTTCTCTTTGACTCTCAAGTAAGATCCGTATTCATTATGTCGACTATAACCAAAATCCATTAATAATATTGCTAGAACAACTTTGTTCAGTTCACCAACAGCCGAACTGAAGAAGAAGCAGTGTCTGGCAGTGAGCAGGAAATATATTACTAACGCCCGCCCCTTTTGCAAAGTGAGCGAGACTGGGAGCATAATAGCAGGGGTACAACTGTGAGAGAACGCCCGCCCCTTATGCAAAGTGAGCGAGAATGTGAGCATAAAAGCAAGGGTACAACTGTGAGAGGACGCAACTTTTCATTCAACCGTCGACCGTGTCGCACCAAGCGAGGAGCCCATCCAGAGAGCACAACAGAGAGCATTCAGTATAAATTTAGCAGTTGAAGAGAGAACATTAAAATTAAAAATATGTAGAGAAGGAAAATAAATCAGTGTGAAAAGTGAACTTCTCCCGCGCTTTGCATCCGATCTCCGAACGTCCAATCCAACACTCCACATCATAACACAAAAAAGAGTTTTAGAACTTTCAGCCTTTTTCAAGGCTCAGCGAGTTAATTGCAAAGGTTGTTGCTAGCCAAGCGGGCTAGTCCAATCCAACCACGTCGTGGCTTTCCGAGTAAAGCCAAGTCTAGGTGTTCGGGCCAGTTGCCCTCCTGGAAAGGAACGCGAGGGTTCCTGCTCCCACCCGGCTCGGTTCCCGAAGGGAACGCGAGTACCGTCAACCGACCAGTGCAGTACAGTCCACCGTAGCTCGAACATATTTGGTCCTTCGAGCCGGATCTTCAACGTTTCGAGTATCTGGATGCGGAATGGATGGTTCGGGATCAGAGTAAGCACGGAGAAGATAGAAAGAACTGAGTGAAAGTACAAAAACTGTGAAAAACCGCTGTTAAAACTGCGAACTGAACAATATTGAGTGAAATAAGTGAAGAACCTAACGTAATAGTGAAGTGTGAAAATGTCAACAAAAAGAACTCCACAGAAGTTGTCAAAAAATGACAGTGAAGAATCAGAAGCGGAATTGAGCATGCTGATCCATATGCGAGGCATGGCGCAAGGCAATGTGACGCGCATTAAAAACATCTTGAATGAAGCTGATGTGGACCGAACTGAGCTCACACCTGCTCAAGTAAAGGTCTACATAAAGAAGGTAGAAACTTCCTACACCGAACAAGCGAGAAGAACAAGACGTGAAGTTCCTGAATTTCGAAACTTTGCACGAGCAGGTGTCGACCATTCTCGAAACTTGGCTCGGGAACCTTACCGCACCTCCACGAGTTCAGGAGCAACAAGCCATCCCATTGGCCGTGAATCAGCAACCCATTGTTATCCAGCAGTCCCTACCTCGTGCCATTCCCACGTTTGACGGGAGATACGAGAGCTGGGAAAAGTTCAAGATAATGTTCCGGGACGCTGTGGATCGCACCAACGAAGCACCAAGGATTAAGTTATATCACCTCGAGAAGGCTCTCGTTGGTGACGCTGCAGGACTAATAGACGTCAAGACAATCAGCGATGGAAATTACGACCATGCCTGGCAACTGCTGAATGAACGGTTCGAGGATAAGCGGTGCATGATCGATATACATATCGCCGGCTTACTAGGAGTGACAAAATTGTCGAAGGAGGATTTTTCTGAGCTGAGAGCGCTGGTCGAGACTATCAGTGGTCATGTGGAGAATCTTAAATTCCTTAACCAAGAATTCACTGGAATTTCGGAACCTATCGTCGTGCACTTGATCGCCCGAGTCCTGGATACTACAACGAAGAAACTGTGGGAGTCTACAATACGAAGAGGTGAGCTTCCCACTTACGAGAATACAATCCAGTTTTTGAAGGATCGTGTCTCAGTTTTGGAGAGATGTCACAGTTTTAGCGAGGAATCTAGATCACAGCGAACAACTGTAAAGCCGCCTACAGGAAAACAGGCCACTCCAAGAGCCAACGCTGCAACCACGGATCAACGATGTAACATGTGCGGAGAAACCCATCCGATATTCAAGTGTTCGTCGTTCAACAATCTTACTGTAAGTGACCGACTTTCCAAGATCAAGGAACAAGGTGTCTGCTTCAACTGCTTGAGGCGGGGACACAGCGTGAAGAACTGTCCATCGAAGAAGTCGTGCTCCAGATGCAACAAAAGACACCACACATTGCTTCATTTTGAGAGCCGTGCCAGTCCACCGTAGCTCGAACAAACTTCTTAATTAATTTCTCTTCCCTCATAAGAGTAAAAGAGAAAGGAATGAGCAGGACAGTCTGAGGCAGCCACGTAATCGTAGTAGGCATTGATTTTCGTCCTGTTTCGAGTGTTTTTGTTTTTATTGGAGGTATCGTATAGAAAATCTGGAAAAAAATAAAAAATAAACTTCATGAAGAAAATAGAGAGTTTGCTTGTTGTGCTTCGAAAAAGCGACTCCGTCAAAAAAATCAAGCCACTTTAGTAGCAACGATCGTTGCAAGATTTTTACTGGAGTTCAATAAAGGAGATAGTAGGTATCCGAAAGTTTTGTGTCCCGTACTCAGCAGGTGGTGAAGTTTTATTTGCTTGGATTTAAAAAAAAATATATATGTTTGACTCAATGGCGAGATCGAAAATAAATTCTGGCAACCATGACGAATTGGTTTGAAAATCGTCTTTTCGATAATACAGAAATGAAACTCACATGAGGTTAGCTACGTTTGCCCAGTGAGTTTAGGTAGACCTAACCTAGAATTACTACAGAATTGCTAGAGCTTCATTGCAATTCCCATATTTTGAATAAGGAAACATTCAGGAAGGTTCAGCGACTTTCTATGAAATTCTGCGAATTATAGGGGAACTGTAGTGAATTTAAGGAAAGTTCGGCAAACTTTAAATAAGTTCCTCCAAAGAAGCAGAGAAATTCAACAACTTTCAGAGAGGTTCATTGAACTTCAGGAAAGACTTCAGGAAAATTCTTCAAACTTTAAAGGTGTGCTTCGCTCTCCGGATCTGCCAACTTCAGGGACATTTTGTGAGCTTCAGGGGAGTTGAATGTCATCCTGGTAAGTTCTACGAACTTCAAGAGAGTTCTGTGAGCTATACCAACATTATATAAATTTCAATGATGTTCTGCAAACAGTTCTTTAAACGTGAGGAAATTTTTGCAAACTTTAGGATGGTCTGTGAACCACAGGGAAAATTTTATAACATTAGGAAAGTGCTATAAATTTAAAAAAATATCTGAGAATTTCAGGAAAGAAAATCAAGTACATCAAAGAAAGTCATGAAAGTTTGAAGAATTTCATCGAAGTTCAACGAAATCAAGGAAAAACTTTTGAACAGGGATTTGAATGTGAATGTAACTTCTATAAGCTGTATCATGGGGTCGTTGGTGGAACAACTCCCACTCCATGTCATAGAAAACAGGTATAAATAATAGTGAGAGTTTGTTGCAATATCTCTTTCTCTTTTACGCATTCTTTATGAAATGTGATCGAGGGCAGGGCGAAAGGCCGTAAAAATGATAGTTGGCCACCTAAAAAAAAAACGTGAGTACGGCTCACGCATGTTACATTGCCGTTTACCGGTATAAAAAAGGGAGCAGTTTATGAAAATTGAGGTTCACAAATATCCAGAAGGAAGATGTTAACAAGAAATTCAAATCAAACTCGACAGTCAAAGTTGGGCGGGTGTGTAGATATTTGTAATAAAAAAACACCACAGAAAAAAAGGAATTCATAGAAAATTTCAAATTATGTCGGACGCAGGTTTCTCCTGAGAAACGTCATGCATACATACAGTGAACACCGGAAACTTCAGAATCTCTCCAAATTGGCAGATGAACGTCACTTTGTTGCCAAAAGCATTAGATAGTTAGCAGGCAGAAAACTAGCCTAGGTTAGTTTTTCAAACGTCGCAGGAAGACCAATGGGTTTGAATTTGAAACAGTCAGGAAAAAAATCTCACGATTTCTCACGAAAATTTACTCAGCTTTAAGAAAGATCTTAATCTGAGCGTTAATAAGGTTAGTATGTAACAGTTATCTTTATAACTTTATATTTTACATGACTTTAAACTATAGTTTTGTTATATTTCAGACGTTAAAATTGGCTAAATGTATGAGACATACCGGCCGTCAAACTATCCAGCCCGGCCTCAAATCAGCTATGAAGAAAGACAACGCGGCCAAGAATGATCCCAATAACGCAATATGGTGGCTGCCGCAAATGCGACTCAGCATACGCAATTTGGATTCGCTGGTCGCCATTGTAAGTGCTTGATAAACGCCATTGCCTGATTGATAATCGTGCAGTTTTTGAAGGATGAAATTTTAATCATCAGCAAATGAAAAACAACACATCGCTGATTTTTCGATATGTTGTGTAAAAAAGCCTAAATATTTTCAGAAAAATATAAAAACACCCTCCATCTACAAACCATGAAAACCATTATAAACGAATACAATCAAAGATTTCAAATATAAAATTCCAATTTTTCAATATCAGTATGTTTCATCATTACAAGTTCTTTTAATAACCTTTCATTTGACATTTTGATCTTTGAAATCTGTCCAATTGTTCAAAAGTTATAAATTTTTGAAAAAAGTCATTTTTGAAAACAATAAAAGATAAACGATTTTTTGGACTACCCTAACGTTGAAATAGTCACCCTAATGACAAAATAAAAAAAAATATTTTGCGGTAAGGATCAACACTACATCACAACACAACATCATGAAGCTGGTCTGCCGTCGTTTATGATACACAATGGTAACGTGGCCTCATCTACGCAAGATATCTGTTAGCTGTTCTCTGAAATGCTGTTAGCTGTTCACGGATGAGAGACTGAGCGACGACCATGCCCGACTGGCTGCCAGTTACGTAGCACTCTCTGGCCAAACCATGAGCAGGATTGACATAAATCCCGAGATGTTTTCCAGGACTTCCTCGAAACTCAAGTCGTCGTACAATCCTGGTTCTGACGGAATTTTATCGGTGTTCCTCAAAATGCACTTGGACGTTTGCTGTCCCCACTGCCTCGCGTTTTTCAACGGTGAAGAAGTGGGCGTCCAATGTCCATGAAGTGCTAGAGGATGTTGTGCCATCTAGCAATTCAGCCTATCCACGATCTAAAGGATGAGCAGACAATCTCCACACTTGGTCTACTTTGGGAGCCAACCGCCGATATGCTACGGTTCAAGGTTGAATTACCTCTTCCTGCTGCCATCCTTACAAAGCGGAAAGTAATGTCGTACATCGCTCAAATATTCGACAACCAAGGCAAAGCTCTTCATGCAACATTTGTGGACGTTGAAACGCAATGGTATTTCCTGTGAATGGGACTCTCCACTACCAGAGAAACTTCAAGCCGATTGGAAGCAGTTTAACTCTACCCTCCACATTCTCGCTGATATCCGTATTCCTCGATTGGTGTTGGCTTCCGGAGTCGACAATATCCAGCTGAATATCTTTGCCGATGCATGGTAGGAGTATTTGTACACCTTTTGACAACTAAGTCTAAGGTCGCCCCGTTGTCTACACATCATTCTATCGCTAGACTTGAGGTCTGTGCCGCTCATCTAGCTACTCAACTTTACAAGAAGGTTTCAGCAACTGCATTCTTTTGGCCGGATTCCAGTACCGTGCTTCAGTGGTTGCATGTATCTCCAAACCGCTGGAAGACCTTCGTCACCAACCGCGTGTCAGAGATCCAGACCACTACGGATATCAATCTCTGGAGACACATCGCAGGCTTAGAGAATCCTGCGGACGATTTCTCTCGTGGCCTGAATCCAACGGATATTCTGCACCGTTCTCATTAGTGGCATGGCTGTCACAAACTCTTGATCTCTGGCCCAAGACCAGGAGTACTCCCTCGCAGCGTCCGAGGAAGAGCACAAAGTTCCGATTGTTGCAATGACTGCTGCACAAGCAAATCTCTGTGAGGATTTGTTCGCACGGTACTCCAGCTACAGCAAACTACGCCGAGTCTTGGCATTCTGCGAACGCTACCCACAGTGCCCGAAAGATCGTTCTCTCCTGCGCAAATCCGATCCCAGTTTCGCTGAACTAGTAGTACTTCAAGGAGATAAAGCCACATCCGTTGCACGAGTTAACACCACCGAGCTTCAACACGCCGAACAGCTACTGTGCCGTTTATCACAACGCAAGGCTTTCGCTGAGGAGCTCTCCCATCTTGCAAATAAGCGAACGCGTCACTAAGTTATTTTCACTCAAATGGCTGAGCCCGTTCGTAGACCAAAACGGTATCATCCGCGTCGGTGGTCGTATCCGTAACGCCGCGTTATCCGACGTAATCAAACACCCGATCGTTCTGTCCGCTAAACATCCGCTGTCTGCTCTGTTGGCTAGCAGTTACCATCAAAAGCTACTGCATGCAGATCCGCAACTCCTGCTAGCCACTCTCCGCCAGATGTTTTGGATTCTGGGCGACAGAAATCTCATAAAATCCGTCTTCCACCAATGCCACACTTGTTTTAGAAGCAAGCCAACTTTAGTTCAGTAGAGCACAGCCGATCTGCCGGTATCGCGAGTTTCACCGATGCGTCCGTTTTCCGTGTGCGGTGTAGATCATTGTGGACCATTCTACGTAAAGTCTGCAGTTCGAAAGCGTGGCCCCACCCAGGTGTACGTGGCCATTTTCGTCTGCTTCTCAACCAGGGTTGTCCATATTGAGCTGGTTAGCGACTTAACGACCACTGCCTTCCTAGCTGCACTCCGTCGCTTAGTCGCCCGTCCAGGAAAGGTCGTCGAACTCCATTCCGACAATGCAACTACCTTCTAAGGTGCTTCGCATGCCCTCAACAGGATCTACCGCATGCTGAAGGTGGAAACTTCCGACTGGTGTTCATCCAACGAAATCTCGTGGAAGTTCATTCCGCCCCGAGCACCACACTTCGGAGGTCTCTGGGAGGCGAAGACACACCTTCTGAAGGCGATCGGTAATATTTTCTGACCTTATTAGCGCAATTCGAGGTGTGTCTTAACTCACACCGATTCCGGAGGACCCCACCGACCTTGACGTCTTGACTCCAGGACACTTCCTAGTTGGACGTAATCTTCAAGCGGTTCCTGAGTTGAATTAGAAGGAGACAGCGGATAATCGCTTGAATCACTGGGAATTGACCCAGAAGCGTGTGCAACAAATATGGTCTCGTTGGTATCCGGAATACTTACAACAGCTGCAATCCCGTGCATCCAAGGGTTGCAATTCACCTGTCACCATTGGTGTCGGTGTCATCGTCATCATCAAGGAAGACAACGTACCACCAGCAAACTGGCCGCTGGGGAAAATCGTGAAGCTTCATCCTGGAAAAGATGGCGTCGTCCGAGTGGTGACTCTCCACACAGCCTTGTCTGGACTCCTCACTACAACAACGGTGTCGAAAAAGTTGAGTCTGTTCAGCGACGGTTCCTGAGATATGCGCTACGTAAACTGCCGTGGACGGATTCCTTCCGATTGCCTAGCTACGAAAGTCGTTTGCAACTGATACATCTGGAGCCCCTGTCGGTCCGAAGAGATACAGCAAAGGCATTGCTAATTGCAGATATTTTGCAAGGAAGCACCGATTGCCCTGTTCTCCTTGAGCAAATTGACATCAATGTTCAACCCAGAGCCCTACGGAATAATTCAGTGCTGCGCCTGCCCATACAGCGAACTAATTATAGCATGTTCAGCGCAATCGGTGGTTTACAGAGACTTTCTCCACTGTTCTCTCCATGCTTAGAGATATGGATAGTCTAAAAGCAAACAAGAAGCGCTCATTTCCTCGCATACTCGATTTCGTTTGCTTTTTCTGCTGGAGAGAATCGAAGCAAGTGTGTGCGTCGCTTAACAAACGCTTGCTTGTGTAGGTGAAAGCATATACAGACCACGGAATGAAAAAAAGATTAAAAATCATTACATCGTCTGCAAGGTTAACTTTTAACATTCACTGCAATGTTTATGAACAGAGGATGATAGGAAATGGATCTAATATTAATTGCAATAAATTTTTTGTTTGCGTGTAGAAATTGATATTGATATTTCGTAGCACTGGTCACGAAACTTTCCAACCGTATAAAGCTGTAAAACATGTGATTTACAAATTTTGACAGGCTTTACGTCGAACAGCACTAAGGAAGGTCTAAATCGTGGTCCCCCGCTAATCTGAAAGATACTTCGTTCATATTAACGGGGTTCATTTTTAATTTGAATTTCTAGTAACCCTATGAGCATCAGAAAAGCGTGTTTCTGGTAGCCTTTTTCGCTGTTTTGTTTTGATTCTGCGTTCCGTTTCACAATGTTCCATTTCGCTCTCCTCCATTCTGTAAGATGTTGTCATTGTTCACTTGTTCAAGTCTTTATTGCAAGGTAGTGTGTGATACAAGGTAGTTTACAACAAGGTATGGCACTACAATAAGATCGTTAGTGTAGGTAGGCTATTACGTTACATCTTTATTCCATTACATCTTCCGTTTTCAATAATATTCAAAATCACTTAATTTATTGGTCTTCACGGTGCGACCGAAAAGAGTCACTATGTCACCATCACTTGATGTCTTCACGGATGAACATCTGTTCCAGTTGACGCTAGTCTCAGCTTCTGCTTCATTTTGTACGTCATCCGAAATCCTATCAGCTAACGATGCACTTTCGTCTTCTTGATCATTTTGAGGAAGCTTCCGCAGATGATGGGCATTCCTTCTCAGCGTTCTCTCACCATCCGTCACTAGGTACGAACGATCTTCATCGAGCTGCTTAACTACTGTTCCTGGTGTCCATTTACGGGACACTTGGTTCGGCACAAGTATTCTCTCCTGTTCGGCAAACTTCGGTGGTTCTTTGGCTCCTCTATCCGCATAGCTCTTCTGAATCTCACGTTCTCGTTCCAGCAGTTGTTGTACATTGACTGATACTCTAGGCTGGAGTGCATCCAGCGTCATCGGCATGTTTGATCGTACAAAACGACCCATGAGTCTTTCGTTGGGTGATGATATGGAGCAGCTTCTCGGTGTATTCCGCATGTGAAGTAAAGCTAGATGTATGTCTGAATGATCATCGCTACATTCCTTCAACATTGATTTAGCTACTTGCACGTATCTCTCAGCTAATCCATTTGCTCGAGGATAATAGGGACTCGATGTTTGATGCTCGAAACCCCACTGGGTACAGAATTGACGAAACTCGGCACAAGTGTATTGAGGTCCATTATCGGTCTCCAAAATTGGAGGAATTCCATGAATGGAGAACCATTCCTTCAACTGCTTAATGACGTGTTGCGACGTTGTTTGAGATAGCTGCTTAATGTCGAAAAATCCGGAATAACTATCGACCAGAAGAAAATACTCCTTTCTTTGAAATGAAAAAGATCAGATGCAACTCTTTCAAACGGAAGTCATGAGATGTCCTTCAGAAGAATAGTACTTTTCGTGTTGTTCCGTTGATGACGCTGACAAATCGAACACGTTTTCACCATTTCCTGAATGTCACTCGCCATACCGACCCAAAACAGCACCTGTCTTGCTCGTCGAATGCAGCCAGGCTTGGGATTTGTCTACCTCATGACGATAAACTATGTAACAACGACAACAACAAAAAAGTCAACGCTCATCTGACAAGCACGATGCAACAAAATTCTGCTTGAAAGACTGATCTACTGGGCTGTCTCTCGACGAAACATTTTCTATTCTTGTCTTTCTCTCATTTGGGCACGAAACATCTGTTGCGTGACGTTTTCCAGAATGACTTAGTTGTTTCACGTACGTCGGACGACAAGATTGACGGAAATTGTCGACATGGTTATTGACGAAAAAAGTCTGTCATGTCATTCTTCCATTCTGTCGCGACAGAACTGCCGCTGGTCGTTTTCTAATAAACGGATGTCGCTTTGGATGCGAGACAAAACAAGATAGAAATAACTGGAATTGTGTTGTTTTGACGTGATTTCACCTCTGACTCGAAGTAGCTTGAATCTTGGCGCTGAACTTCGTGTTTGCAGTGATGGGTATTTTTGGAACGGACACAACTGAAAGCTGCCGAAAATCGATGTTTGGAATCCATGATAGCGGCGTCCGGTTTTAAAAAAGTGGGAAATACTGCCAAATACCCTTCAATATGTATATTTTTGGAATCGGGATGACCTCTAGAGACCAAATATCGATATCCAGCGCCATCTTGAAATCTAAGATGGCGGCTTCCAATTTCAAAAAAAGTGGGAAATACTGCTAAAAATACTTCAATATGTATATTTACGGAATCGGGATGACGTCCAGAGACCGAAAATCGATGTCCAGCGCCATCTTTAATTCCAAGATGGCGCTGGACATCGATTTTCGGTCATCTTGAAATAAAAGATGGCGGCTTCCGATATCAGAAAAAGTGGAAAAAAAACTTCCTAATACCCTTCGGCCTTCAATATGGGTATTTTGGAATAGGGATGACGTATTAAACCCGTTAATCGATTTCCGACGCCATTTTGAAATCCAAGATGGCGGCTTCCGATTTCAGAAAAAGTGGGAAATACTGCCAAATACCCTTCAATATGTATATTTTCGGAATCGGGATGACGTCTAGAGTCCGAAAATCGATGTCCAGCGCCATCTGGAAATCAAAGATGGCGGCTGCCGATTTCAGAAAAGTGGGAAATACTACCAAATAGCCTTCAATATGTATATTTTTGGAATCGGGATGACCTCTAGAGACCAAATATCGATATCCAGCGCCATCTTGAAATCTAAGATGGCGGCTTCCAATTTCAAAAAAGTGGGAAATACTGCCAAATCTACTTCAATATGTATATTTCCGGAATCGGGATGACGTCCAGAGACCAAAAATCGATGTCCAGCGCCATCTCTAATTTCAAGATGGCGCTGGACATCGATTTTCGGCCATCTTGACATAAAAGATGGCGGCTTCCGATATCAGAAAGTGGAAAAAAAACATCCTAATACCCTTCGGCCTTCAATATGGGTATTTTTGGAATAGGGATGACGTCTAAAACCCGTTAATCGATTTCCGACGCCATTTTGAAATCCAAGATGGTGGCTTCCAATTTCAGAAAAGTGGGAAATACGGCCAAATACTCATCAATATGTATATTTTCGGAATCGGTATGACGTTTAGAAACCAAAAATCGATATCCAGCGCCATATTTAAATCCAAGATGGCGGCTTCCAATTTCAGAAAAAGTGGGAAACACTGCCAAATACCCTTCAATATGTATATTTTTGGAATCGTGATGACGTCCTGAGACCGAAAATCGATTTCCAGCGCCATCTTGAAATCAAAGATGGTGGCTGCCGATATCAGAAAAAGTGGGAAAAACTGTAAAATACTTTACAATATGGATATTTTCGGCTCAAAGACGACGTGCAGATGCCAAAAATTGAAATGCCGAAATGGCGTCAAATGGGTATTTGACAGTCGGACATCAATTTTGAGCCTCTACATATCGTCCCCGTTCAAAATATACCCATATTATGGGGGTATTTAACATTACTATCCAGTTTATCTGCAACCAGAAGCTGCCATCTTGGAATTCAATATGGCATCGGACAGTAATTGCTAATCCGTAGCTACCACCGCGAATCCGAAAATACCCACATTCATGTGTATTTGACAGTAATTCCAACTTTTCCTGTATCCTGTAGCTGCCATTTTAGATTTCAGGTCAGTCATTTTCTATTTCTAGATGTTATTATCTAGACGTCATGTCTTTTCCAAAAATACTCATATTGAAAGTTATTTGACTGTATTTACATATTTTTCTGAAACCGGAAGCCGCCATCCTGGATTTCAAAATGGTATCGGACATTGATATTCGGCATCTACATGTCATCTCAAAAATCTATATTATTGGGTATTTGACAGTTTTTCTAAAGACAATGGCCGCCATCTTACATTACAAAATGGTGTTGGACATAAATTGTAGTTTTGTTCCGAAAATACCCATGATGTAGGGTATTTGGCAGTTTTTCCGAATTTGAGAGCCACCATCTTGGATTTCAAAAATGGTATTGGACATCGATTTTCGGCATCATACAGGCGTCCTGTACCCAAAATATCCATATTTTAGAATTTGACAGCTTTTCAGAAAACAACGGCCTCCATCTTGGATTCCAAAATGGCGTCAGACATCAATTTTCGGGATGTACACGTCGACCCAGTTCCAAAAATATCCATATTATAGGGTATTTGACAGTTTTTTTCTGAAGTCACTTGCCACCAACTTGGATTCAAAACTGGCGTCAGACCTTGATTTTCGGGATATACGCGTAGTACTTTTTCCGAAAATACCCAAATTTGATAGTTTTTCTGAATCTGAGAGCCGCCATATTGGATTACAAAATAGTGTCAGACATATATTTTCGTCGAACCCGTTCCGGTAATACCCAGACATATTGTAGAGTATATGACAGTTTTTCAGAATCTGAGAGCCACCATGTTGGATTAAACAATGGCGTCGGACATCGATTTTCGGTCTCAAGACGTCATCGCGATTCCGAAAATATACATATTGAAGGGTATTTGGCAGTATTTCCCACTTTTTCTGAAATTGGAAGCCGCCATCTTGGATTTAAACATGGCACTAGCTATCGATTTTCGGCCTCGAGACGTTATCCCGATTCCTAAAGTATATATATTGAAGGGTATTTGGCAGTATTTCTTACTTTTTCTGAAATCGGAAGCCGCCATCTTGGATTTAAAGATGGCGGTGGATATCGATTTTCGGTCTCGAGACGTCATCCCGATTCCGAAAATATACATATTGAAGGGTATTTGGCAGTATTTCCCACTTTTTCTGAAATTGGAAGCCGCCATCTTGGATTTCAAGATGGCGCTGGATATCGATTTTTGGTCTCGAGACGTCATCCCGATTTCAAAAATATACATATTGAAGGGTATTTGGCAGTATTTTCCACTTTTTTCTGAAATAGGAAATACCAATATTGAAGGAAATTAACATTATTTCCGTTTTAGAATGGATGGTTTCTTGTCGTGATCCTCCTTTTTAAACAACCTATATAGACTTTGTCTCAGAGAACAGAATGAGTGACATATGACTAGAATAGATAGTCGCGACTGGATGGATTCTTGATTTTGTCGTGGTGATCTTGTCGTGCGACAAGAAATTGTTGTTTGACGAGAATTTTCCAGGATGACCATTTTTTAATGTATCTCAATTCCCATATCTGAATGCAGCTTTGAATTCCTGAGTGTCCACTGTGCATTTACTAATTGATTTGACTTGAATATCAGTCCGTCGTAGACCGCCATTTCGACCCGAAAACACCAATATTTCCGCAATTCCAGCAATAGCTCAATCCTCATTTCCGGCCAACCTTGGATAATTACTGATTTTAATGACCGCATCTCAAAATCTGTGGTGTGCTGTATCAGCTCTGCGCTGGCGATCTTGGACATCTGCAATACAACATGCACTTCTAATTTCTCCTAATCGTTTCGGGGAGACATTGTCTGCATCCCGACTTAAAATATCTGGTATAGGAATGTTCGTACCCTTGACGTACACAACTGTGGGGTTATACTGCGCTACTTCTAAGCTTATTCTGCGTATCCTGCTAATATGTTACACATTCCATGAGCTAAATGACGTTTGAACCATTTTTAGTTTGCACGGCGCACAGATTAGTGGGGTTCAAATTGTTGCATTCAGATGAGTTCAGATCAAATCTGATCTGGTTTTAATTTGAACACATATGAATGCAACAATTCGAACCCCACTTATCTGGGGTCCACGGTATTGCGTCTTTCGTCCACATTGTATATCTACAGCTGCTTGTCGACCTAAAGCATTACCAAAATTTATTAAGTACTACGTCATTTTGTTTACCGTCGTTAACTTGGCAGCGATATTTCCGCCATGTAAAATATCCTTCGTGTAATTTTGAGCCAAACTAAGCACAAACATAACAATCGCAACAAGCTTATATGCAGTACCAGGATTTAAGCGATATTTCGTGTGCTCGATAAATGTGCTCAGAAATTTACATGACACAAGTTCTCTTTAGGATCTGTAAACTTGATTTGTAGAAAAGCCACATTTTTTAAAAATAGTTGTAGGTTTTGTTCTGCGATCCTGAGGACTCACTCTGTAAATCTAGTGGACACCAAGGAAAAACTAAAACACAATGTTTCAATTTCTGCCCCATTGTTACTTCCAACACTGTAAGCTAGCTACTAAGTTACATCTCAGAACGATCGAGTTATCCCAGAAACATCGAAAAATAAAAACTCCCAGCGCCTCCCACTACCCTCTACATATTGAATGTTTTCGGGACGGAAAGTGATCAATTTGCCAAGTGCGCCTCGGCCCGGGAGCAAAAGTGAAAGTACCCAGATTTATGACCCACCAGGCTACACGTTCGGAACCAATAAAGCACAAACTATTTCGTCCGACGATACAAGAAGAGCCCGAAAGGGCACCATACCTCGTAAAACCATTCCAAGAAGCAGCGCACCTTCCCAGCAGTTCGATTATAGATATAGTCTACTCCAACGCGCCGATCCCGACGAAGCATGTATTGATCAATTATTTATGATGGTGTATGAGCAGGAATTTATACGCATTAGAAATGAGAAATGTTCGCCGGTGGAAAAGACGCTTATCGTAAATAGATTATTATCGAGCAGGAGCGTTCGATGTGTAGGCAGGATTGCCTTTGGGTGTAGTAATTCAAATTGGCGTAAGATATACTTATTGTGCATCTTTGAGGCTGCAGCAGTTCGTTAGCAATAGCGGAAGTGGGACATGAAAACTGTTCACAACTGGAAGCCCACTTTGCTTGCTATACATTCAATTATTGCCATCAATTTTGAGCACACATTGCCGCGCTGATTCAATTCCAATGAAGTTCCGGATCAAAGCCAGATGCCTACTGAAAGGAAACCACATTTTTGTATACTTTAGCAGGAATCCTTTCCTTTGAAGCAAAATCCAATCAACCGACTCCAGTCAATGCACACGTGTCCTACCAGCTGTGCGAGTGCGTGTGTGTGTGTGGCATACAAATCAAGGTCCTTTCAATAAGCGTAGAACACAGCCATGTCACCGTACCGACGACGACGCTGGTAGTGTTGTCCAACGACGGCTGTCTATTTGTGCCCTGAAGACCTTTTGCGAGTTCTGCATCATCCTCGGAATTCGAGCCCCTTCAACCGTATGATGTGGAAAGTGACTGTGTATCACTTTCCCATTTTCAAATGGCAGGTGTATGCACTTCTTATCATCACATTGCCCAGAAAGACCCACAAGCAAGCGAACGTTCAAGTTAATTGCCATCATCCGGCGACAGCAATTCACCGACCATAGCGACTGCTGTTACACTGCTGATCCATGTCAAGTCCGTTACTGAGAAATATTTAACTTTAATTTCTTGTGTAAACAGAATGTACAGAGGACAACGGCGGTGACTAGCAACCGTTTTCTGCACTTTTGGCGCTGTTTGATCACTTTTTCCTTGCTCTCAATTCATCCTATGCGGAGAGGCTATCAGGCTATTATTGTTCTTGGAATAACCCACAGATGCTGGGCTGAAATCGAGGATACATCCAAAATGTCTGCATCATGACAATTGTAAGCTCATTAGGTAGATTCCTGGACTATAGCAAAGTGGATGTAGATGGAAAACATAAACGAGATTTGGATTCCATGAACCGAGCTGAAATGGAGTTATAAATAGGAAATAACAAGGTTGGTACAATGGTTCGCTGTCAGACTTCTTAATTAATTAATTTTCTAGTTCACTGGTCATGCTGATTGAACACATCGTTAATTTTCACTAATGTAATTTTCAATGGGAATGATTCTTTTCCCATTGCTTTCCATACAGGATGGCAGTGGGAAACCTGATGAGTATTATAATCACGATAGTCAGTAATCGTGATAAACTAGCTTTTCGGACGAACCGACACCGAAATTGTTTGAATTGTGATTGCTGGATGGTTTAATATTGATTATTCATGTGAGAAAATCGGAAAACTACAGAAAGTTTTATGGTGGCTTTTTAGAGCTTATTCAGCAATGTGAGAGGAATCGATCAATGAATAGGAATTGCTAATTGTTGGATCGCACCATCGGCGCTGGGCTCAAGGGCATTTGATGGTAGCGATGCGAATAACAGTGTTTGTTTCCCAATGTGTTGTATACGTTTGTTATTGTTTACATTTTGAACGGTTGTTTTCGTTGTAAATAATTATTGTGACGCCGGAGATGAACCAGCGTCTGGCTGAAAATCTCCTTAATAAAAACAACCAACCAACCATTATTGTGAGTGAATTTTATTGTTTAATTGTATTATCTAAGGAATCTTTTTTGTAAGTTATTCAATCTTCCTGCCTCTCGGAGGCAATAAATAGTGTAAAGTAGCAATCCATACTGAATTGAGTTTGTTATATTTGTGCTCAAGAACGTCAACGTTGAGTCTGCCGGTTTCCACTATTCGTCAACATAACAAACACAATGTAGGGCATCATCCTGGCCGAAACATTAATATATTTCACTGTATAAAATACACACTTAGAAAAATTTATGTAAATATAGGTGCTCTGAGACTGACATATACGAGCGTCAATTTGGACATAAAATTGAGTCATAATAGACGCAAAATTTAGCTCAATCAAACGTATTTTCGGACTTTTCAGTCTCGGTGCACTTAATTTTGCATAACATGTTTGCTTACGCCTCATCCTTTATGTCAAACATGGATTCCGCCACGTGTTAGATTAGGTATTTCTGAGTGTGTATTAGATTGATGCAAAATTTGAAATTTTCGCTCCACAGTGCTTAAACGGCTCCAAATTGGGTCCTGCTTAGCCTCCTCAAATTTCAACTACTTTAGTAAAAAACTGACTTGGCTTACTTACCTTACCAATCAGGCTAAGGCCTTGTTGTCCTCTGCTGTCCGAAGAAGTCGTCTCCACTCTACTCGATCCATGGCCACAGTTCGCCAGCCTCGTAGTCTGCGAAGGGTCCGCAGGTCGCCTTCTACTTGGTCGATCCACCTTGCCCGCTGCGCGCCTCTTCTTCTTGTTCCTGTTGGGTCGCTTTCTAGAACCATTTTCACTGGGTCGTCGTGCGGCATTCTTACGACGTGCCCAGCCCACCGTAGTCGCCCAATTTTTGCAATGTGGACGATGGATGGTTCTCCCAGCAGCTGGTGCAATTCGTGGTTCATTCGCCTCCTCCACGTTCCGTCATCCATCTGCACTCCACCGTAGATGGTACGCAACACCTTCCGTTCGAAAACACCAAGGGCGCGTTGGTCCTCCACGAGCATAGTCCAGGTCTCGTGGCCGTAAAGGACCACCGGTCTAATCAGCGTCTTGTAGACAGTCAACTTCGTGCGGCGGCGAATTTTATTCGACCGGAGCGTCCTCCGGAGTCCAAAGTAGGCACGATTCCCTGCCATAATGCGTCTTTGAATTTCTCTGCTGGTATCATTTTCGGCGGTCACCAGTGAGCCCAAATACACGAACTCATCGACCACCTCGATTTCGTCACCGTCAATCTGAACTCGGGGTGGGAGGCTAACATTGTCTTCCCTAGAACCTCTTGCTTTCATATATTTTGTCTTTGATGCGTTGATGGCAAGTCCAATCCGTCTAGCTTCAGCCTTCAGTCTGATGTACGTTTCCGCCATCATCTCAAAGTTCCGTGCCATAATGTCAATGTCATCGGCGAAACCAAGGAGCTGGATGGACTTCCTGAATATCGTGCCACTCGTGTCTATCCCAGCTCTTCTGATCACACCTTCTAACGCGATGTTGAACAGCAGACACGAAAGTCCATCACCCTGCCGTAACCCCCTTCGAGATTCAAAGGGACTCGAGAGTGTCCCCGATACTCGAACAACGCACGTCACTCGATCCATCGTCGCCTTGACCAATCGCGTCAGTTTATCCGGAAATCCGTACTCGTGCATAATCTGCCATAGCTGATCTCGATCGATTGTGTCGTATGCGGATTTGAAATCGATGAACAAATGATGTGTGGGCACGTTGTATTCGCGGCATTTCTGCAGAACCTGCCGAATCGCGAAAATTTGGTCCGTGGTAGCGCGGGCACCCATGAATCCCGCCTGGTATTGCCCCACGAACTCTCTTGCATATGGTGACAGACGGCGGCATAGAATTTGGGAGAGTACCTTGTAGGCGGCGCTCAGCAGTGTGATCGCGCGGTAGTTGCAGCAATCCAACTTGTCGCCCTTTTTGTAGATTGGGCATACGACACCTTCCATCCACTCCTCCGGTAATATCTCCTCCTCCCAAATCTTGGCAATTACCCAGTGCAGCGCTCTAGCCAGTGCTTCACCACCGTATTTCAATAGCTCACTTGGTAGTTGATCTACACCAGTTGCTTTGTTGTTCTTCAGCCGACCGATCTCCTCCTCAACTTCTTGAAGATCAGGGGCCGGTAGCCTGTCGTCTTCTGCGCGTGCTCCAAGGTCTGTTGCCGTGCCACCTTCGTTTTCTGCTGCTTCACCGTTGAGGTGCTCGTCATAGTACTGCTTCCACCTCTCAATCACCTCACACTCGTTCGTGAGAAGGTTACCGTCCAAGTCTTTGCACATATCGGCTTGCGGCACGTAGCCTTTGCGCGAACTATTTAGCTTCTCGTAGAACTTCCGTGTGTCGTTTACGCGGTACAGATTTTCCATCGCCTCGCGATCTCGATCTTCCTGCTGACGCTTCTTCCTTCGGAAAACCGAGTTTTGTCTGTTCCGCGCTTGTCTGTATCGCTCTACATTCAATCTCGTGCGGTGTTGCAGCATTCTCGCCCGTGCTGCATTCTTCTCCTCTACTAACAGTTTGCATTCGCCGTCAAACCAGTCATTTCTTCGGTCCGGGATTGCAGTACCTAGTGCCGCTACAGCAGTACTACCTATGGCTGAACGGATGTCCCTCCAGCCATCTTCAAGAGAAGCTGCGCCAAGCTGCTCTTCCGTGGGTAGTGCAACTTCCAGCTGCTGCGCGTAGTCCTGGGCAACTCCGGTGTCCCGTAGTTGCTCAATGTTGGGTCGTGGCGTTCGACTTCGACGTGTGTTATGCACCGTCGAGAGTTTTGAGCGCATGCATACTGCAACTAGGTAGTGGTCCGAATCTATGTTCGCACTGCGGTACGTGCGGACGTTGATAATGTCGGAGAAGAATTTCCCGTCGATTAGAACGTGATCGATTTGGTTTTCTGTGTGTTGGTCAGGTGATCTCCAGGTGGCTTTGTGGATATCCTTGCGGGGGAAAAAGGTACTTCGAACTACCATACCCCGGGAGGCTGCAAAGTTCACGCATCGTTGGCCGTTGTCGTTCGATACGGCATGCAGGCTGTTTGGCCCGATTGCCGGTCTATACATTGCCTCCCGTCCTACCTGAGCGTTCATGTCGCCGATGACGATTTTGACGTCCCGTTGCGAACAGCCGTCGTACACCTGCTCCAGCTGCGCATAGAACGCTTCTTTCTCGTCGTCGGGTCTCCCTTCGTGTGGGCAGTGCACGTTGATGATGCTGTAGTTGAAGAAACGGCCCTTAATCCTCAACTTGCACATCCTCGCGTTGATCGGCTGCCAACCAATCACGCGTTGGCGCATCTTACCCAGCACTACAAAGCCGGTTCCCAGCTCGTTGGTGGTGCCACAGCTCTGGTAGAAAGTAGCCGCTCGATGCCCGCTTTTTCATACCTTTTGTCCCGTCCAGCAAAGTTCCTGCAGTGCTACGACTTCGAAGTTGCGTGGTTGAAGTTCGTCATAGATTAACCTATCGCAACTCGGGAAGCCGAGCGATTTGCAGTTCCATGTTCCGAGTTTCCAATCGTAGTCCTTATTTCGTCGCGTAGGTCTGTGCCGATTGTTCCGATCCGTATTTCTTTCTTCGGTATTTGCAACTTTGTTTTTTTCCAGGGCGGCTTGTTGGACTTGGCACAAACCATTTCAAGTTTATATAGGAATTACTATGGGAAAACTTATGTTTTTGTTCATATCCATCTTACAATTCACCACATCACTATGCTTTTAAAAATTATAACAGTGATTGTAGCAAATTTTCCCAGCTACAACTTTGTTGAAAACTACTTTTCAATCAAATGTAAGAAACAAAAGTTATTAATGATTCAAGTTACTGATGTCTTATGATTATGCTCATTCAACTGTTCATCAGGCAACATTGGTGTTTCTGGTGCGAAGAATAGAGCACAAATATCATGGCTACTAAAGGGTGATACGGTGAAAATTTGGTCAATATCAACTTGACGTATTTCTTTTAATTTTGCATTTAAAAAACCTGAACACCCCTCATTTTGAAGGTGTGTGTGTGTGTGTAGAATGTTGCTCCTATTTTGATTTTGGAATTCACTCTTCAGTTGTCAAAATGCCGTCCAAGCAAGAAGAGCAGCGTATCAAAATTTTGCTCGCGCATCGCGAAAATCCGAGCTACTCGCACGCAAAGTTGGCAAAATCGCTAAAAGTTGCCAAATCAACCGTTACAAATGTAATTAAAGTGTTTGGGGAACGTTTGTCGACAGCCAGGAAGTCTGGATCGGGGGGAAATCGAAAACCGGAAGCCGCTGAGACGACAAAGAGAGTTGCCGGTAGTTTCAAGCGAAACCCTAACCTCTCTCTCCGAGATGCCGCAAATAAGCTGGGTGTATCGTCTACAACCGTGCATCGAGCCAAAAAACGAGCCGGACTATCGACTTACAAGAAGGTAGTGACTCCAAATCGCGATGATAAACAAAATACGACGGCCAAAGCGCGATCCCGGAGGCTGTACACGACTATGCTGACGAAGTTTGACTGCGTGGTAATGGACGACGAAACCTACGTCAAAGCCGACTACAAGCAGCTTCCGGGACAGGAGTTTTATACGGCAAAAGGAAGGGAAAAGGTAGCAGATGTTTTCAAGCACATGAAACTGTCAAAGTTCGCAAAGAAATATCTGGTTTGGCAAGCCATCTGTACCTGTGGCTTGAAAAGCAGCATTTTCATAGCTTCCGGGACTGTCAACCAAGAAATTTACGTGAAAGAGTGTTTGAATAAACGTCTGCTGCCTTTCCTGAAGAAACACGGTTGTTCCGTACTGTTTTGGCCGGATTTGGCATCTTGCCATTACGGTAAAAAGGCCATGGAGTGGTACGCCGCCAACAACGTGCAGGTGGTTCCCAAGGACAAGAACCCTCCCAACACGCCAGAGCTCCGCCGAATTGAGAAATACTGGGCTATTGTCAAGCGGAACCTAAAGAAGACCAAAAAAACTGCTAAGGGCGAGCAGCAGTTCAAGGCAAACTGGCTTTCTGCGGCGAAGAAGGTGGACAAGGTGGCTGTACAAAATCTGATGGCAGGGGTCAAGCGTAAGGCCCGGCAATTCGGATATGGAAAAGCGGAAGCCTAACTGAATATTTTTCCTGAATTTTATACTAATTGAACTTGAAAAAGAAATTTAATTTGATTTTTTAAATAAAAGATTTCACCGATTTACACGCGTTTTCCCTTGACCAAATTTTGACCGTATCACCCTTTATGTCACACTGCAGAATACAGTGTTGCCCACAGAACAGCTGCTTGATCATGCCATAAGATTATTAATCTCTTAAACAATTAATAACAATTTAATTTGACATTTGACTTAAAAACAATTTTCAGCAAAGTTGAAGCTTATAAAATTTCCAGTAAGAATAGTTATATAAATTTTCGAAAAAGAAATATGGAAAATGGGTAGAAAACAATGAACAAAAAGTTTGGTTCTCTCATAGTAATTTTCATACAAACTTCGAATAGTTTGTGCCAAGTCAGTTTCTTACCAAATGAGTTTAAATTTTGGGAGGCTAATCAGGACCTGATTTGAAACCGTTTGAGCACTGTGGAGCGAAAATTTCAAATTTTGCATCAGTCTAGTGTGTATGTTATGGTTGAAAATGGATTCTCAGGATTATTAACCATTTGTTTTTCAGCGAGTACCAACAATCTTAGTGTGACTAAATGAAGGTCTAAATTATGGACAATGCATCGCATATAAAACTTCATTGTACCTGCAGAAGGTGGAGTCTCTGTGCTTCTTATGTTTTTAACAAAAGGTGTTGCAAATCAGTTGCATGTGACATGCTATTTTGATGACACATTGATGAGGTTTTGACTGACTCAACTGTTATAGGCGTAGCCAGAGGGGGCAGTAGCCCTTCAAGGTGGTAATCGGAGGCCTACCCAACTTCGACCCCAAGGCGATCGAAGACGAAATCAAGGATCGGTACAAGCTGGCCCCAATCGCTGTTTGAATCGGATGACGAGGAGAGCGCAAGCGTGAAGACTTACCCAGATTGTCTTTTTCTGGTGTACTTGCAGAAAGGGACGGTGAAGTTCAAAGCGCTACAAGCCATCCGCTCGATCTACTCCATCGTCGTACGGTGGAAGCAATACCGTGGTGGCCATCGTGACCTAACGCAGTGCCAACGGTGCCTCAATTTTGGACACGGTACCCGCAACAGTAACATCAAGCCACCCTACAGCAACTGCGCTCAAGAACACGCCACTTCTGATTGCCCTGTGGGTGGAGCCGTAACGTTAAAATGCGTCAACTGCGATGGTACTCATCAAGGCTCCGACAGACAGTGCTTCAAACGCGAGAACTTAAAATGCATCCGAAAGTAAGCGGCAACAAACAATGAACCAGGACGCAAGAAGCATAAAACCCTGACAGAACGGATGATTTCCCGCCTCTTCGTGCTCCTCCGCCCCCCTTCCACATCAAGAAGCTTCAAATATCATGTCTAAGGTTGAGGTGAAATGATACTTAATCAGGACAACGAGTTACCTCACATCTCACATCACCCCACGAATAGGCCTGGTATGCGGTATGCATAGCCTCTCTGAAGTTTACAGGGTAAGAGTACTCGAAAGTCTGTACAACCACTCCAAAGCAGGGCAAACTTTATCAAAACGCATAGGATTTTTTTCTTAGGGTAGCAGAGCTTAGCTGAAGTTCGTAGAACTTCTCTGAAGTTATCTGAACTTCTCTCTGAGCTTCTATGATGTTTGCTGAACAGTTTTGAGATGTTAAGTGTAATTTAGAGAACTCTACGGAAGCTATTTGAATTTCGTTGAGCTCATCTGAGTTTTCCATTACATCTATGATCTCTGTTAATTTTTTCTGCAAATTGCAGATTGCTGAATACAGAGAAGCTGGAGAATATAACGGACTATATTGGAAGTAAACCCGTCTCCATCCCTTTTCAACTGGGGAGTTCGGTAAAGAGAGATGTCCAACCTGATTCGTACCATTCTTAAAGTTATCCTTGCTCACTTTCTACTCTCTATACAACGACATATACAATTTTCACACAGTCTGCGGAGGCTAAGCCTTGACCAATAATTTACCGTAATCAATCAAGCCCCTGCGGAAGCCCCTTCTTCTTCCGCCACAGTCGAGTTAATCCAGTCATCGTCCTGCAGTCGTCCTGGACCTGTGTGTGGGCTTGGAGAAGGGGTCTTCCAACCCGCAACTCAAGGCAAGTATGTTCGTGTCATCACCAGTTTCGCTCTTGATTCGTCCGTTGCTTCCAGCGCCTCACCGCCTCAAGAGCAACAACCAGCTGGTTCGACTGAAACGTCATACTCCGATGGCTTCAAATCCCACATCACCGATGGGACTTACAGTAGTTATCCGGATCTTGCTCGCTACGTTTTGGAACATCCCAGACCAGTACGCGCTGCCTACTGCCTCAAGGAAGTCCCTGAGCCACTCAACCCAGTCGCGCTTGCTGATTCCTGTCATCGTAGTTGTTCTGGCCCTGTGGTTGAGAATGGTGAGGGGTCTTTCAACCTACTACATCAGGCAAGTATGCGTTTGTTGAAAACAGTTCTTCTCCTGATCCGTCTCTGTGTTCCAGAGTACCACCATGCTCGTTTCGGCTGATCGATCATTCTGCAGACCTCCAACCGACTTCGTTCGATCACCTGTTGGTGTATTTCCAGAACGTTCGTGGCCTGCGACTGCCGTTGACTCTGACTACGATGTCATAGTTCTTACGGAAACCTGGCTCGATGACCGTATTAATTCATCTCAATTATTTGGCAGTCTATTCACGGTATTTCGAAACGACCGCAACTACCAGAATAGTACCAAATCGCGTGGTGGAGGCGTCTTGATTGCGGTATCCACACGCCTAAGCTCCTGCATCGATCCTGCTACAGTTTGCACTTCTCTAGAGCAGCTGTGGGTCAAAATAACGACGCCTCGTAGATCAATAAGTATTGGCGCTATGTATCTACCTCCAGACCGGAAATCTGATTCGAGCAGCATTGCAAACCACATAAGCTCGATTGGTACCGTGTTATCTCGACTAGAACAAAACGACCTAGCTCTGGTATTTGGTGACTACCATCAGTCTGGGCTCTCATGGAACGTTCCTGCAAATGATCTTCCTAGCATTGATGTTCTTCGCTCGAACATGCCCGCATCCTGCTGTGCTCTCCTTGATGGTTTCAACCTGCATGTCTTAACGTAAATCAACTCGATACTGATTAGCAACTCTCGGTTGCTTTATCTCGTTGTTGCGAAAGAAGCTGCAGGACTGAAATGTTCTATCCTAGAAGCCTCAGAGCCTTTGATTGGCATCGACACCAATCATCCTGCGTTGGAAGTTTCCATCAACCTATGTGTTCCTGTTCGCTACGATAACCCCCCCTGTTGATGTACATGAGCTCAACTTTCGTAGAGCAGATTTCGTCGCGCTGAGTCACTCGCTTGCCCAGGCAGATTGGCAGTTCCTTGACACGTGTTCATCTATTGATGAAGCCGTTAACTACTTCGCTGAGGTACTTGACCGGGCAATAACTGATTCTGTCCCACTGAGGAGACCCTCTCCCAAACCAGCATGGTCCAATGCTCGACTACAGAATTTGAAGCGGCTGAGATCGAAGGCCCTCCGTAAATACTGTCGTACTCGTAGCCCATTCACCAAACGATTATTTTCAACAGCGAGAAACGAATATCGCACATATAACCGCATTCTTTACAAGAGCTACACAAGCCGTGTGCAGGCTAATTTACGGCAGCTCTGGTCATTCGTGAATACCAAACGAAACGAGGAGGGGCTACCAGTCGAAATTCACCTGTGTGATAGAATCACCAGCAATTCCCTAGAGAAATGCAATCTTCTGGCAGAACATTTCAAAAGCATTTTCAATGACACTACGGCTTCGTTGTCCCAAGTTGCTGAAGCGGTCAGGGACACTCCCAGTGATGCTTTCAATTTTTCGATTACCTCGGTTGCAGTAGACCTCGTCGAATCCGCCATGAAGAAGCTGAAATTTTCTAATGCTGCTGGCCCTGACGGGATCAAGCATCCTGAAGCGATGCTGTTCAGAGCTTACAAGTTCCCTACGCGTTGGAGATCGTCATTCATGTTCCCGATCTACAAGAAAGGAGACAAGAGAAACGTCGAAAATTACCGAGGGATCACATCACTCAGTGCCTGCTCTAAAGTTTTCGAAATCATCATCAACGACGCATTATTCCCTACCTGTAGAAATTACATTTCTCCTGACCAACACGGTTTTTATCCCAAGAGATCAGTTTCAACAAATCTAGCTCCGTTCATTTCTTTATGTCTTCGGAGTATGGAAGCTGGAGCGCAGGTGGACGTTGTATATACAGATCTTAAGGCTGCATTCGACCGGGTTGACCAATCCATACTGCTAGCTAAACTTGAAAAACTCAGTGTATCCTCGGGTTTAACTCGTTGGTTCAAGTCCTATCTGACCAATCGGGAACTTTGTGTTAGAATAGGATCAGAGAAATCGGACTATTTTACAAACAGCTCCGGTGTTTCTCATGGTAGCAACTTGGGACTATAGCTATTCTCGATTTTTGTGAATGAGGCCAAACTGATCCTCCCAACTGGTTGCCGATCTTTCTACGCGGATGATGTGAAGTTCTATGTGATTGTTCGTAGCTTCGTCGATTGCTTGCGGCTTCAGCACCTAATCGATACTTTCGAAGAGTGGTGTTCAAGAAACTATCTCACGTTGAATGTACAAAAATGTAATATTATCTCATTTCATCGCAAGCTGAAACCAGTGGCATTCAACTAAATATACGATAAATCACCAAATTTTCCAACGTGTGGACAATGTTCGTGACCTAGGAATCACGCTGGACTGCGCCTTAACACTCCGAATACGATGCCTCCGAAAAACGTGTAACGGCAAGTTTGCAATGGCATAACTTAGCCATTTCTTAATGATTTGATGATTTTGATTGCGAAAAAATCGAAAATAGAGTCGTCTACTTTTTTAAAAAGCGAAAAGAGTTGTTACACGTTTTTTTGAAAAGTGTGTTTGTAGGGTTTTGCAAGTAGCGCAAGATTTGTAATTTAGATTAATGGGCACAAATGTTCACAATCAGCCAGAAAACAGTCATGGTTCCTATATATGGATCCTAGAGACATATATATTCCTATATATGGATTCTGGAGACAACGGTCCTCAAAAAATCCGGAACATCCGTAAAAGTGGTCAATCCATGAACCTTATCCTAGAGCCCTGCGGTTTTTTTGAAAACATTAGGAACCGTGATATAAAAAAAATATTTGGGGTAGTGACATAAACATGTACCTGGATGGCCATGAGACCGTCCTCCGGAAGATCCGGAACATCCGTAAAAGTGGACAATCCATGAAACTGATCCTAGAGCTCCGCGTTTTTTAACATTAGGATCTGTAATATAAGAATGAATTTGGGACATGGACACAGATGGCCATCAGACCGTCTAGCGGAAGATCCGGAACGTCCGTAAAAGTAGTAAATCCACGATCCTGATCCTAGAGCTCCACATTTTTTTTAACATTAGGAACTGTGATGATAGAAGCAATTTGGGGTTGTGACATAAACATGAACCTGGATGTCTATGGGACCGTCCTCCGCAAAATCCGGAACATCCGTAAAAGTGGTCAATCCATGAAACTGATCCTAGAGCTCAGCAGTTTTTGAAAAAAAAACTAAGAACTGAGATGAAAGAATGAATTTGGGATCGTGACATAAACATAAACTTTGATGGCCATGAGACCATCCTTCGGAAGATCCGAAACATCCGTGAAAGTGGAAAATTCACGAAACTGATCCTAGAGCTCCGTGGTTTTCTTGAAAACGTTAGGAACTATGATATTAGAATGAATTTGGGATCGTACTAGATTTGTGCAGCAAAATGAAAAGTAACCGAAAAAACATCTCCCACCCATTCATCCTTTCACATTTATTCCAAATTGATAATTTAAAGCAACCCTCAAAAATAAAAAGACAATATATGAAAAGGCTAGTTGCCTCCCTAAGCGGACCCCCCGCATCCTAACTGTTTTGTTAATCTACTTAATGTTATTAGACTGCCTAAATTTTCTTGTGATATGATATCTCATTAGCCTAATTTAATAAATAATTGAAATCTCTAATCTACCTAATCAATTATAACCCATGCTTTATTAAGTACCTGCACTTGTGTATGTAATCTAAAATTTAATATGTATCAAGTTGTTTTTGCCTATGACCTATATTTATTATATATTATTTCGTCCCAGGTGACACCTTCAAGTGACTAAAATGCTTCACTTTGAAGATAGTTTCCTAGCTGATTTTTAAATTATATAGGGTATATGCTCCAACTACACTCACACGTTTCCACTATGCCGTCCCAAAAAATTACGTATGAATATGTCACAATAGAAGCACGCCACAGTGGAAATCCCGAGCCATAGTTCAAACATTTTTCCCAAATCAAAATGAAGCACATATAAGACTAGTTACAATACCATGTAGAAAAATGGCATTTAACATTGTTCGCTGAGTAATGCTTCAATGAAAACAACAATTAAAGTTTGTCACGCAAGTAGCAGGAGCACTGTTGGGCACTTTCTGAAATATTTCAATAGTATAATTCCCGTGCAAACCCAAATAAATCTGTTTGTGTAAAAATAAATAAAATAACAGTGATTTGCGGCAAAACCCGCCAGTATCGCACCCAAACGTCAGTGCCTATACGTAACCGTACTACGACGCGGCTCTCAATCAAAGGAGTAACAAGTGTGATACTATCACTGCTAGACTAGATCTTTGGTTCTCTCATGCAGTGGTTTATCAGAGAGAGGAAGCTTAGTAAAGGGTGATACGGTCAAAATTTGGTCAATATCAACTTGACGTATTTCTTTCAATTTTGCATTTAAAAAACCTGAACACCCCTCATTTTGAAGGTGTGTGTGTGTGTAGAATGTTGCTCCTATTTTGATTTTGGAATTCACTCTTCAGTTGTCAAAATGCCGTCCAAGCAAGAAGAGCAGCGTATCAAAATTTTGCTCGCGCATCGCGAAAATCCGAGCTACTCGCACGCAAAGTTGGCAAAATCGCTCAAAGTTGCCAAATCAACCGTTACAAATGTAATTAAAGTGTTTGGGGAACGTTTGTTGACAGCCAGGAAGTCTGGATCGGGGGGAAATCGAAAACCGGAAGCCGCTGAGACGACAAAGAGAGTTGCCGGTAGTTTCAAGCGAAACCCTAACCTCTCTCTCCGAGATGCCGCAAATAAGCTGGGTGTATCGTCTACAACCGTGCATCGAGCCAAAAAACGAGCCGGACTATCGACTTACAAGAAGGTAGTGACTCCAAATCGCGATGATAAACAAAATACGACGGCCAAAGCGCGATCCCGGAGGCTGTACACGACGATGCTGACGAAGTTTGACTGCGTGGTAATGGACGACGAAACCTACGTCAAAGCTGACTACAAGCAGCTTCCGGGACAGGAGTTTTATACGGCAAAAGGAAGGGGAAAGGTAGCAGATGTTTTCAAGCAAATGAAACTGTCAAAGTTCGCAAAGAAATATCTGGTTTGGCAAGCCATCTGTACCTGTGGCTTGAAAAGCAGCATTTTCATAGCTTCCGGGACTGTCAACCAAGAAATTTACGTGAAAGAGTGTTTGAATAAACGTCTGCTGCCTTTCCTGAAGAAACACGGTTGTTCCGTACTGTTTTGGCCGGATTTGGCATCTTGCCATTACGGTAAAAAGGCCATGGAGTGGTACGCCGCCAACAACGTGCAGGTGGTTCCCAAGGACAAGAACCCTCCCAACACGCCAGAGCTCCGCCCAATTGATAAATACTGGGCTATTGTCAAGCGGAACCTAAAGAAGACCAAAAAAACTGCTAAGGGCGAGCAGCAGTTCAAGGCAAACTGGCTTTCTGCGGCGAAGAAGGTGGACAAGGTGGCTGTACAAAATCTGATGGCAGGGGTCAAGCGTAAGGCCCGGCAATTCGGATTTGGGAAAGCGGAAGCCTAACTGAATATTTTTCCTGAATTTTATACTAATTGAACTTGAAAAAGAAATTTAATTTGATTTTTTAAATAAACGATTTCACCGATTTATACGCGTTTTCCCTTGACCAAATTTTGACCGTATCACCCTTTAATCCCCATTGCCTGCCCATGACGCCATTCTATCGCGGCATGAGCCAGCAACGCCGGCCATAAACCTGCCGTCTCCAACACTCCACTATAAAGCATGAAATTAAGCCCGCCCACCAACAGCACGGTGCAAAAACTAGCCAAGGGGAGGGTCATCACAATTACTAACGTTTATAAAAAAAAAAAAAACGCGGCGTTTTAGGATCAGCATCGTGGATTTACTACTTTTAAGGATGTTCCGGTTGTTCACTGGATGGTCCGATGGCCATCTGGGTCCATTACCCAAATTCATTCTTATATCACAGATCCTAATGTTTAAAAACGCGGTGCTCTAGGATCAGTTTCATGGATTGTCCACTTTTACGGATGTTCCGGATCTTCCAGAGGACGGTCCCATGGCCATCCAGGTACGTGTTTATGTCACGACCCCAAATATTTTTTATATCACAGTTCCTAATGTTTTCAAAAAAAAAAAAAAAAACGCAGAGCTCTAGGATCAGGTTCATGGATTGACCACTTTTACGGATGTTCCGGATTTTTTGAGGACCGTTCCGTTGTCTCCAGGATCCATATATAGGAACCATGACTGTTTTCTGGCTAATTGTGAAAATGTGTGCCCATTAATCTAAATTACAGATCTTGCGCCACTTGCAAAACCCTACAAACACACTTTTCAAAAAAACGTGTAGCAACTCTTTTCGCTTCTTGAAAAAGTAGACGACTCTTTTTTCAATCTTTTTGCAATCAAAATCATCTACAAACCCTAGGAATTTTAATGGTATCACAATTTTTGAAATTCATTAAGAAATGGCTATGTTATGACATTGCAAACTTGCCGTTACACGTTTTTCGGAGGCTTCGTAGTCGGCGTAAAGTTTTTTACCCACCGTATTCGGAGTGTTAACATTCAAGCTTCATTACTCGGGCATCATTGCGAAAGCTAACAGGCAACTCGGGTTCATTTTCAAGATCGCTGACGAGTTTCGCGATCCTGCCTGTCTAAAAGCTCTATACTGAGATCGATCTTGGGAATTCAGCTCGGTGGTATGATGCCCGTATCAAGCAGTTTGGATAGCGAGGATTGAATCTGTTCAAAGGAAATTTGTTCGGTATGCCTTTCGTCACCTTCCTTGGAATGACCCTGTGAACCTTCCGCTGTATGAAGATCGTTGTCAACTCCTGGGTCTTGAAACACTAGAACATAGGCGGACGATTTGTCAGGCCGTGTTCGCAGCGAAAGTACTTATTGGTGATATCGACTCTCCAGGAATCTTGGCTGAATTCGAAATCTACGCACCCGAACGAGTTCTTCGGTCGAGGAGTTTCCTGCATCTTGAACCTCGTGCTGCGAACTACAGCTTGCATGACCCAATACGGTTCATGTCTGGGCGTTTCAACGAGTTTTACGAATTTTTCGACTTTAACTGTGGGGAGGAAACCTTTCGTCACCGTATTCAACGCAGACTCCTGAGAAGGTGAGTAGCTGTCCATTTAATGTACACGTGAAGGATTATGCTACCTGTGTTTTTGTTTCCGGTTCAACTGCATAACGAGGACTTCTACCTGATTCACGAACAACTCTATGCCATAGGAAGATAACTTTTTTTATGTTATAGACTTGATTGATGTTCGTTGTAATTGTATTGTATTATTGTGATTCATGTATTTCGAAAAGATATGGGGTTTTTACGCCGTTTCTAGGCTTTTCCACATCAGGATTCATTTAGACACGTTAAATCCGATGAAGCAAAACAAATTAAATAAATAAATTAATTAAATAAATAAATTTGATAAACCTTTTCACTCAATTAAACCGTCTTGACTTTGACTTTCCAAGTAAAAGCATGTTAAGAAAAAAATACTAACATATGTTTAGACCAATCATGGTTGATCAACATTGAGCCGCCAAATCTCACTTGGAGCTCAATAGATAATAAACGAAAAGATTCAGTTCAAAGTTTCATAAAGGAAAATAAAATTTTAATATTAATTCAAGATGAAACAATTGAACACTGAACACAGTGAAAGTGCAGAAAAAGTCTTTATTCCTGTGTCTTTTGAAAAAGCTACAAATAAAGCAGACAGAAACATGCAGAAACAAAAGTCAGAGTCGTGACAAAAAGCGAAAACTCAAGCATAAACATATCTATTCAAGAACCAGTCCTAGACCTATCGAAGGAATATTTGCTCGTCGACCAATCCTCCATCAAACAAATACACACACACACACACACACACACCCACCCGTTCGACACATTCTTCTCGTTAGCTGGCCTCACTCGCAGCCGGATGTGGATTAGAATCCATTTGCAGTTGCCAACCCGGTTGTCACTAGACACACGACATCAGTTCGATATCTGCAACCTGCTGGAACCTCTGGAAGACACATCTCGGCACACATGGCTTGGAAAAACGAACGGAGGCAAAAATCACTCACACAAGTCGTCACCAATAGAGAAGCATAGAAGCTCGATTCGATTGATCTGGCACCGATCCAAGCTCGCAGCATTCACAGTGAGATGAGAGAGAGAGATGTCAGAAGCCCAAAGTCAGAGCCTCGACAATAGAAAAAAGCCAAAAGACAAGCTTGAGTACTTCTTTCAACAAGAAAACAAAAGTGAGTGTGTGTGTGTTTTCTGGAAATCGACCATAAGCATCAAGATAGGATTCTGGGCAACAGCAGAAATGTGAAACAAAATGATACAAAATGAAACCTGATGGCAGCCCAGCGCAGCAGTGCTGAAGTGGAAGATGAGAAGTTTCGTGGGAAAAAAAGTTTTCCTTCTGCTTTGTGTATCTTGGGGTTTTTGTTCCAACATTCCACCGCTGCCGCTGCACTTCTTGTGTTGAACCTTGGTTAGGGGGTTCGGTCGGTGTGTTGTTTCTTCTCGTTAGCAGTCTCCCTCTGTGTGTATGTGGGGAGGTGGGGGAGATGATTGTTTTTTGCTCGGCAGTTCTAGTTTGGCTTTCTTAAGAACTGCAGCACACAACTTTGAGATCTGCTTCGTCCTAGATAGAGAGGAAGCGGCTGCTGAGATAGTAGATAGCTTCTGTCGTAGTGCAACTGTCGTAGTTAATCAATTATGGCTTTTGGTTGTTGTGAGCATGGTGCATGTCTTCATCTTGGTTTCCGCCGTGTGGGACGAGGGCCAGCAGCATAAAAAAGGACTTTGACATTTGGATCGTGCACTAATGGTGTTTCCGTTCGGTTGACGCAAAACAACTTGCAACAACTCTCCCAGAATTAATCGGAGGGTGGGTAGAAACAGAAGTTGCCGGGAAATGATTTTGCTGGCCGTAATTATCTGCGACACGGGTTTGGACTAAATGGTGCAAACAAGTTTTGACGTGCCTGATATATGGGTATACATTGAGTGGGATGATTGTGAGATAGCAAATTGAGTTTATTATTTAGCTGCACAGACAAAATTGATTAGTGCAGACAAACTTTGTTTGACTAAAGTCTGTTCTGTTCCATTTCCGTTGAGTTATTTTTGCATATGTGTAACAATTCAGTTTCTAATCTAGCACATTCAGGAATAGCACGGTGGGTGTTGCGTGTTCTCGGCTCATATAATCTGACACGGGCACCTATTTGCCTAAAAAAAAATTCTTTGTAAATGCATCCAACCGGAAGCCTAGATTTCCCAAATCAGCCAAATGATTAAATTTCTCGCTTATATAAAGAAACTCAACCGGTTCGTCTCAGTGCACATCGCGTGGAAGCCTCGTCGAACAAACGCGACAGCAGTGGTGGTGGTGAAAGCTAATCCAAAGCCTGTTGTGCCTCTTGAAAGCGACCAAGTCCTTTGAAGTTAAAGTCCTACGCGGTCCCGGCTGGACGGACGGAAGGACGGACGGACGGTTGGCCAGTCGTTCGTCGGTGGTTTTCTCCGCAGTTTGTCTCTCTGATGTGGTGAAGGCATCGCTAATTCACCGATGTGCGCAGACATCAACGTTTTGTGTCTGATTGGCCCCGCAGGGACGGGATTGCAGTGGAGAGCTCAGCAGCTGTTCTATTTGACCAGGTTTTGCTGAAACTGCAACACTCGGCCGTCTGGGTAATGCTCCGACCGGTGGGACCTTTTTTCCCAGAGAGAGAAAGAGGAAAAGGTGATTCCAGTCCGCTACCAGCATAATGAATTGCGGTTAAGTTAGGACAGAATCCTGAAGCCTTCCACCCCGAATGTGTTCTCCCTTTACGGTTTGGTTGGATGCATGGGGCGGCAGAGTTGTAAGCAGTAAAAAGCGCAGTTGTAATGAGACTCCAACCTATCCTCCTGAACGAAGGTTGAACTATGCACAGTGAAGGTAGGCAAATGGACGTGGTTCACCGCATGGTCTATCTTTGTCGGGACTGTCGATTTTGTAAGTAGGATGGAAGGCTCACAATCCCCTCGGAAATGTTCACAGGTGTCCAATCGCTCTTCCGCGGGTGCATACCGTTGGGTTCGTGACTGTGGAGGACAAAAGCGTCCTCGCAAACCTCGGTCGGTCGGTCGGATGACAGTATAGTGGTTTTTCAGTGATGTGATTCATATTTAACGATGTGGGAGACTGCATTCAGCAAGTGGATGTGACCATCAGTGATGACCAAAAGCAGAAACGAGCTGTACGGTGAGGTGATAACGTGTTGTTTGGAGTAAGTAAAATATGCAGATGGTAAAAGTAGCATGATGTTACATAGCTGTATGGAAACAGGCTTATGTTTGATACTGACTGTTACGAAGGATAAAACTAAACTCAACATCAAACATGATTCAAATAATTTGACTTCAATTGGCGCAATGTGCTCTTGGAGTTTTCAGACTTATTTCAAGTTACTCATTCATGGCCAGTGACGGCAAAGTTCGTGAAAACTCACAATGACTTGCGAACTTTTCTCTTGGAGAAAAAATCGTTAAATATTCCAATTACGTCCCAGCCAGAACGTTGCACCTGGCCTTGATTTTATGTACTTTGACTATATGTTTTTAGTATTACTTCTACGTGAAGTCAACGATTTACATAGTTGAAGATGCTAATTTCAAATAACAGACTGTAGTGGTAATTTTTATACGATAGATGGAGTAGATGAAAGCATAGAGTTGATAGTTCCGTTAGAGTACGGCAGTGTGAAGATTGTATATAGATATTAGACAAGCGAGCTAGGACAACTTTTAAGGAAGGTACAAATCGGTTTTTTCATCTCTCTTTACCAAACTCCCCCTTTGGAGAGGGATGGTGAGGGGTGTCCCCCCCCCCCGCCAGTGGTGGGGACGCTCGAGCGTAAATTCTAGTAAACTTATGCATTTTCGGGCTTTATTTTTATGTATTTACCTATTTTCCAAGATACGTATTCCACTCCACTCCATCTTCTAGACTTTTTACATTTAACTATTCCGAGTGTTTTGTCCGCTCTTAACCTAGGTGGGTCGATATGTAAAGTCCAGGTGTGGGAGCTACCTTCCTGGTGTCGGAAGCATTGGTACGGAAAACAAATCAAGGAAAATACAAAATAAAGGGTGTTTAGTTTTGAAAAAAAGTGTTAGATTTCTGATAATCCACCCTCCAGTTTGATTCATAACCCCAAAATATAAGACTGTGCCAAAAATGGTAAAGATTGCTGAAGGCAATGAGTAATCAACTCGGCACACTGTGCCACAACACAAATATGGGGGCACACTATTGAGCACGTTTAGGGCACATGTTGACAACTATGAGACTCAAGCAATATAACATAAAACGTCAACACTGTTGAATGCTGACTTTTTTTTCAATCGTTCTATACTCATTGCTGTGCTTACAACATTGTTTATTCCAAAGTGAAGCTAGTTCTTGAGAATAAATTCCATGTGAAGTGGTCCTTCAAATGCACACTTTCCTCTTCGGAATGTGTTTTTTGGTATACAGTAATTTCCAAGTCCTAAAAAGTGAACCACTGACAACAACTCGAAAGTTTGTGGTTAAACCAGTTTGACAAGTTGTCCCCATTGTTACTCAAACCCTGCCTAGCGCTGAAGAAGCATGATCCTGAATGAGATCATAAACGACTGGTTGGTAGTCTACAAAGATTGGCGAAGAAGCTTGTTACGATGTAGTTAGTTTTGCATGTCGAGACAGAGTCGAGTCGAAGCCGTTCACATATCGTCACTGAAATCTTTTCACCTCTTCCGTCAGGCACGAAAAACGACATCAGGGCAGGCGGTACCGATCGCAACTATTTGGTCGAGAGCAAACGAGCGGTTGGAAGCAGTTTGGCCATTGCAGTTGCGGACAGCGTTGCCAGTATTCCAGATTTATCTGGATTTTCCATATTTTTAGTCGTCTTGCCAGATACACAGACAGACCACGTCTATTTCCAGATTTTTTAAATATGTTCCAGATTTTATCAGATTTTCTAAACATGTTGCTTTAAAAATATCACTGCAATTGATTAACCATCTGTTAAAAAAAAAAAACAAAAATCCAAATTTGCTATTTGCTGTTGCTATTCAACGTTGGTAATTTTACAAAATAGTTCACGGTGAAGTGTAAGGTGAATTCCTTGGGAAATCACAGGAAAACTTCAAGTTAATTCTGAGTAGAGCTCCATCCATCATTGTGGGCTTCGTGGTCGTGTTGCGTCACCCGTCGTTCAGGCGTATTGTGAGTTCCACGAAGTGAGGGTTCGATTCCCGCTCCAGCCGGTGCAAATTTTGGCAACCTGAAAATTTCCCTACTGGTCTACTGCGTGTGGTGTGTTGTCCCTTATCTAGTGTTAAATATTCTGTCTGTGCAACCTCTGGTTGAAGACGGTGTTAATTGTCTTGTCAACTCTGATGAAAATTGCGTGGAGATTTTGTGAATATACACACTATGAAATTATCGCTGACTTCGGTCATTTTTACCGAAATCTGAACAGCTGAACTATTCGGTAAGTATTATGCAATTCAATTCAGTTGCTTTTCAGCTACTTTGAAACTAAATCTCCACTAAAATGACAAGATTTGAACATTTAAACAAGGTTGAACATGTTTTGAAATTATTTTCAAGTTCAATAGCATTTAAAATGAAGGTCAAAGTTTTAGCGAACGTTCAGCTGTTCTGATTTCGGTAAAATTTACCGAACACGAAAACAAAGTGTGTAGGAAATACAATCCGGAAGAGAAATCATAGAACATTGTTATGATGAAACTTAAGTAGTATGCGAATCGTGAGAATAATTTCAATGGCTAAAGAGACGAACCAGCTACAGACTGAAAGTCTCTATAATAAAAAAATAAAAATATCAATGGTATTCTGTTTCTATGGAGATTCATTTTAATAAAATTTTAAGACATTTTAACGGAATTATTCACAAATTCTGGGAGGCTTTCAAGGCCATTTTGGCAAAGTAATTGAGTACTTAGGAAATGCTGAAGAGGATTTCAAAATAATTCTGACTCTATCTGCAAAGCAGTCCAATGGTAATTATCGGATAAGTCTGAGAAGAGTGTGACGGTCATTCCGAAAAATGCACCAGGGAAATTATTGGGAGTATTTTAAGAATTTGGGCACAAAATTATGCCAATTCTTGGGAATTTGGAATTGGAGAGTAATTTATAAGAGATTACAAGAAGTAATGCTATGAACTCTTAGAATGTTACTGGAAAAGTTAGGATATTATCAAGATTATTTTAGGGGAATCCAGAAAATAAGTATGATGAAGGTAGGTAGGGTTTTCAAATGGAACTAAAAAAAGGGCTGTGAAGAGTTCCAAGTAAATTCAGACTAACCAATATTTTCATGATCTGAGACCCAGGAAAAATAGAAATTCCAGAATTTGTAATCATTTCAAGATCTTGCTACTTCAAAAATGACGTTATCAGAATTTCATTTTAGTAATATAATAAAATTATTCTTTGGCATACAATTATTCGTAATGGTCATGCGAATAGTGTAGTTACCCGTAGTTTAGGTAAACTTTGTGTGAGTACCACGAAGGTGACGAAGGTGTTTCTTAGAAGATTATCATGTTGGTGTACGCTGATTCATAAAGGAAATGGTATTACAATTGAGCAGTCTATAGTTGGGCGTTGTTGAACATGTGCTACTTGCACAACATTTCATGTGAGTACCAAAGTAACCATATAATACATAACTTTTAATGTAGGTTCAAAATGAGACAATGTCACTGAGATATGGTTAGTTGGGTATTCAGATGACTATTACTTTAAAAACTAATCCTGGTTGTATCTCTTTTCCGTTTGCATGTATCACTGTTTGATATTACTAACCGCACCAAGCCTTCATTCCGGGTGATGAGCGAATCTTAAGAAGAAGAAGATGACCATAAACCCCTTCTCGGAACGAGTGTGTTGTTGATGGACCTGGTCTACGATTCAAGATTGGTTTCTGTAATGATAACTATCACAATCTTCATCGAAATGTAAGTATTATTGACAATAATCATAACAATCAACTCGTATATACATTGAAATACATATATAAAAGGGAAGGGACGGTCCAACAGGGCACCCGATTGAAGCGATTTGGACAGGGAGAGTGGGAATGCCAACTCCCTGTTGATAACATTTCGTGGGTAAAGGGCGGGCTCTTCTACACACTCATTGGGACATCTTCTTGTTTGGGGGCTTGTCTTTTTGGCCAATTGGCTGATCAAGTTGCTGGAAGGAGATTCTTTATTGTTCCGTAGATGCGTATAGGCGACTTTGCCTATCGATCTACCCAATCCGTTTTTGGCCCTTCATACAGTGACATGTTGAGGACAATCAGAGGTTACTAAGCTTGTTCAAGACAAACAAAGAAGAGAGCCCACTGCTGTTGGACTTAGTTTCCGTGCTACAATGGGTGGTAAACCACTATCATCTACTTTGTGTGAGTACCACGATGTTAGGCTTTGATTCCCACTTCAGCCAGGTGAATTTTGCTTCAAAATAAAATTGTCTAATGGTCTACTGGGTGTTGCCTGTTGTATGACATCAACAATTAAATTGTAAATCTGATCAACCTCAGGTTAATATTAGAATTATGTAGAACTAAAAAAAAAACTTTATATTCTGGTACTGCAGTAAGGACAACATCGACTATTAGTTTAAAAAAATCCATCCCATCAAATTTGCTCAGTTCTTTGCTCATTCTTTATAAAAAAAAGTTACACAAAAAAAAACAATTTTAAACATATTTTCTGCAGTATTTTACCCACATTTAATTCAATTTTTTAGCTGCTGCGTAATGGATATGTAAATTTTTTGGGCACACTGTGTCAATACTTTTCAACTTTTGGATGATTTAGCAATGCTAACAAGTTATTTGCTTTATGTAATTTATTTAAATATGTAATTCATAATTATTTAAACAGGATTTTTTTGAGCATTCCAGGTTTTTCCAGATTTTGTATTTTAACTGGTCCACATTTTTCTGAAAATGACCTTGCAACGCTGGTTGCGGATACGAGAGCGACCGGCAACCCGTTAATCACAACCGGTAAGGGTAAATCTTGAAACCAGCAACTTGCCGTCACTGACGGGCATTTACTTTTTCCGTCAGGCACGATAAACGCCGTTAGGGCAGGTGATACCGATCGGAAGTGTGATCCCGAGGATTCTTTGGCGCGCTTCAGAACGCCACCGCCATTCAGTGGCCAACCGATAGTAAACTGGAAGCAAGTCCACAGTCAACCAGGACCGATATCAGGAGGAAACGACCCCACGACGGGTTGGTTACATTGTACCCTTTTTGTCTGACGGATGGTAACGGATGTTGCCCTTCAGGGTCGTTTTTTTGGTTTCTCGTTCAAGTTTTTTGCTTCATCAACTTCCCTCTGCAAGCACCAGCACCGATCAAGGAGTGAGCGGCTTTGGGCGGACACGAACGACGCACGACTGCGCCAACGACATCCACGCGTGTGGAACAGCGTTCAGTGAAGCGCAGTTATCACTTAAGAGCTTGGAGGACACCACCTAACGCGCTGCGAACAGCTTGCATTGGTCGCAATTTTTGGGTTTCGGCGAGCGAGGAGGTAGTGCGTAGGAGGTGCGCTGACGAGCGCAAAGAGTACGAACGGGCAGAGCTCGTGAAGAAGTTGGCAGTCCGATAGGTCACGTCCACGGTACCGTGAGCAATAGGGTTAAGCTAGACAGATTGAACTAGTTGGAAAGAACAGGCAGTAGGTCGCATAGGTGGTAAGCACTATGAGAGCATAAATGTACACAATGTAAGGTACCAATGGGGGGGCACAAAATATAAGCTATAAAATGATGATTTGTGTACCTTTGAAGATTTGTTGGTGCAATTGGCCTTAGTGTTTGAGTCTTAGTTCGCCCCATGGTAGCTCTGCTCTACCGCTACCGGAGAACTTGTAACAAGCTGGATTTTTTTGGATTATGCCAAATGGACAAATGTTTGTCTGTGACTGCAACACGGATCAGCACGGATTTATGCCTAACCGTTCGACGACAACTAATTTGACTTGTTTCACAGACCTAGACACAGACTTATCCACGGCGTTTGATAAAATGAACAAGCAAATCGCAGTTGCTAAATTCGACCAGCTTGGAATGAACAGTAACTTGCTTTCCTGGCTTCGATCCTACCTAACCGGTCGAAGTATGTCCGTCAACATTGGAGACCACGTTTCGCCCTTCTTTCCGGTTTGGTCCGGTGTTCCCCAAGGAAGTCACTTGGGGCCGTTTCTATTCCTGCTGTATATGAACGATGTCAATTTCATCTTGAATTGCCTAAAACTCTTGTATACCGATGACCTGAAGCTTTACTACATGATTAAGCAACCACAAGACGCGTTTTTTCTGCAACAACAACTGGAAGCCTTCGCTGAATGGTGCCATATTAATCGAATGTCGCTGAACGTGTCCAAATGTTTATATTTCATTTGGCCGCAAGCAATCACTCTTCCATTTTAGTCATGCTTTGGGAGGCGTGAATCTACAACGTGATTCGACAGTCAAGGACCTGGGGATTCTGGTTGATACAAAATTAACCTTCAAGGATCACGTCGCGTACGTTGTGTCTAAAGCCTCATCGCAACTAGGATTTTTGTTTCGCTTTGCAAAAAAGTTCAAGGACGTTTACTGCCCAAATGCTTTATACTGCTCAATTGTGCGCCCTATCTTGGAGTATTCGTCTATCGTCTGGTCTCCTTATTACCAGAATGAAATTCAACGCATCGAAGCTGCTCAGCGAAAATTCGTCCGTTTCGCTCTACGGCATCTTAGGTGGAGAGATCCATTCAACCTGCCCAGTTATGAAAGCCGTTGTCTACTTATAAATCTAGAATTACTAGAAGCAAGACGCAACGTGGCAAAAGCGTGCTCTTCTGCAAGGCAACATTGACAGTCTTACGCTTCTTAGTCTCTTGGACATCAACACACGTCGTCGCAATCTTCGGTCGCACTCGTTTATCACCATCCCTCCGGCGAGAACTAATTATGGCTTACACGAACCTTTGCGAAGCATGTCCCGTGTATTCAACCGGTGTTATTATGTGTACTATTTCAACGTGTCACGAGAAACAAATAAGCGTAGTTTTAAACGAGTTTTATGTTAATTTATGGTATTCGTTAGTTTTGTATTTAGTTGTAGAACAAGTGTCATTGGGGTAAACATTTTACCTGTTGACTGATAAACAATAAATAAATAAATAAATAAATAAATAAATAAATAAACACACTGGCCCTTATTACGGGTGTCACTTCACGGCGAATAAAAAAATCTACACGCTTCAGCACACAAAAGGGGGCTGAGATTCCCAAGCAGTCCGATTTGGAGTAAAACTAAACAACGGAAAACTACAACAACGAACGAAACGTGAGAAACCTCTTCAGAACAGTGTACTCATTGAACGAGAAATTAAAACTTAGCAATCGACACCATTATTTATAAGAATTCCAAACATTTATTTAACAAAAACGAATGGAACGAACAATTTGGTAACCAAACATTTTTACTCGGGAACTCTCTTTTATTTTAATGCATGTACTAAAAAAATTCTTGGCCTTCGTTCTGGAAACCGAAAAACCGATCTTATCAAAAGGCTATCTCTTGCGTAACATATGAAAAGGGTCTATCCTCTTGATCGATTCTCTTCATCGACTTTCTCTTTGGTTTACTACGGCAACATAAACAAATTTTTCGCTAGGCTCGCAGCACAGTTCGAAAGAAAATGATGTTAGCTTGCGCCTGAAACAGCACACTCAATGGGAAAAGCATTGGCAGCCAGGTTATTTGCGAAAGAGAAAAACGATGAAGAGAATCGATCAACAATGATAGACCCTTTTCTCGTGTTGCGCGAGATCTCCGATTACCTTCCGATTCGATCAGAGATATCCCACATCCATCTAGCTCATTCCAATGTTTAACTTTAAGTGTTTTTTTCTTATTATTAAATTTCCGACGACTGGTAAGCCTACTGGGAGATTTAGCTCAATCCAACTGATCAAATATCATGCCACATGAAATGAGAAAACTTACGCTTAGACATTTCTGTTGCAATATGGTTTCTCTGAAAATGTCTAAATTGTATGCACTTTTCTGCTATAATTTTTAGCCACTTCAAGACAGCTCGAACAAGTTCTAAAAATGGTTAAAAAATAGTCATAAATGCATAGACTAGTTTTTCCGTATAGAGTTTGGAAACGGCAAAAATATAAACGACACCTAAATAATTCACACATTGCATTGGGGAAAAATCAACCCAAAATTCCACTTAATTACTCTTGCGAAATAGCCTATCTTATGTTTAAAATATTGGAGAATCGATGATGGTGGTGATCCCGGTTTAGGTTTGACTTCGGGAAGTGGTCCGGTTTGGTACAAAGAGCTAAATGAGACGAGCTTTGCTACGATCTGAGTTGAAGAATATTCTCACCATACCACGATTCGTTAACATCCCAAGTAACCAACAAGCCTGCTACCGCCTTTTTGCAATATAAGGCTGATACACGGCTAACATAGGGTATTCTAAGCTTTATATTAGCCGCATATTAGCCTTATATTGCAAAAAAGAGAATTAGCGGGCTTGTTGGTTACTTGGGATGTTACTTGGGACATTTGAAACAACATTCAATGAAAAAAAAACTTGTCAAATCCTTAAAGAGAATTTGTCTGGGTTATTTGCATTTAAATTAGTCGTTTGTTTTAAGCCCCCCTTAGTTCAGTCGGTAAGGGTGCAGCTACAAAGCAGGACCATGCTGGAGAGGCTGGGTTTGATTACCGGTCCGTCATTTGACATAATGCATTGCAAGTAAGTGTAACATTAATGACACCAATCTATAAAAACACATGGTATACGAATTTGTTCAAGTTTGAGGGTGCTATAGCTTGAAATGAGGTTTTACAGAGGTCATCATTTTTAAGATGGGGCTTGTATCATTCGATTCCTTGGATAATTATACGATAATTAAGTGCTTATAGGTTTTAAAATTATAGTGTTATTTTAATTTTACACTTGATTTATATGGGATTTAAAATTGGAGGGGATATCGGGCAAAATAAACCATTTTCTGAACTCTGACCAAAATAGGACTATTATCATTCCATTTTACGGACATTTTTACAAGTATGGAGCAAATGTGTGTAGTATAGTTGACGCCAATCTATAAAACCACACGATATATGAGTTTGTTCAAGTTTTAGGGAAATAAATGTTAAATAGGGTTTTACAGAGGTCACCACAAGGCGAACTTCACAACATTCGATTCCTTGGATAATTGTTCAATATTTTGTCCGTCAAATTCTACTTTTCTTATCTAATTTTTTTTAGGCCAAGGGAAAATCAAATAAAATGGAGCACTTTTTGACGTCTGAACAAAGTAAAACTAGCTTCAATCAACTCCCCAGCTCTTTCTACAAGGATAAAGTCCACGTTGTTTGAATCTAAGCGCACCAAGTTCAGTTTCTGGATGATAATTATGTTTTGACGTAGGACTACGTCTGTGATTTCTATATGGGGTATATTGTGAAAACCGAAAATGGAACATGCACGAATGTGCAACTGTTGCTATGATAATTAAAATTATCACCGATTGCCTGCGAAAAGGGATTTCCCTAACACAGATTTCAAAGTTGAATTCCATCCGGTATCACCAAACAGCGTTTATTCAATCACCGCGTGGTGAGTGGTGGTATTTTCCAGTACACAACCCGCCAGCAGCTAGCTATCATGGCTGCCCACAACCGCTAATCATATTCAGTCCAATAACCGTGTGTGGTGATGTCTGGTCGTCAGCATCACCAGTGCTTTCGGCACGTGGCATTGCACATTGTTCTCCAGTACACAACGAAAGGCTGCCTGCAAGCAGCGAGCTGCAGCCCACATGAGCTTCCATAGAAGGAGGAAGAAGCCGCACCGCTAATGATCGGAATCAGTAGCTATTCGTGAGTCGCTGTGGGCCATCTATGCCAAGCGCGTCACCCTCATTCCAAACAACATACAGCTCACTAGCCTCATCTGTGTTTTACACCCTAATAGGTCAGCATTACTCAACCATAACGACAAAACGGTCCTTTTAAGGACCACCATAATTTTTTAAAAGAGTATGTTTTGGACATTTGTCAAGGTCATCAATCGGATGTCAGTTCCCATATCACGTTAGAACTGGAATTAGGGCGTAACAGATTTTTTTTAACTCTTTATTTGTTTCAAATTCAAAATAAATTACATTTAATTTTAACCTAGGTGCTCCTTACTACAGTAACTTACCAGCCTTAATTGTTATGATATATATCTAAGTGTTTTTACATTGTTCCTGTCTTGGCAATTCAGTATTTTAAACAGATTTTTAAAACCCGTATGTCAGTATAACAATTGAAATCTTAAAACTAAAAACTAAAACTAAATCTTATCTAAGTATAAAGGGAATTAATCGTTGCAAGTGAGGATTGCAACGATTTTTGCTTTAAATTATTAATTATTTTGTTGGACATTTGTTCTAAAGTCTCAACATTCGAAATTCTATATACCTCGATAGTACTGTACCAGGGAGGCAACTTCAAAATCATCTTCAGAACTTTGTTCTGAATCCTTCGAAATGCTTTTTTCCTGGTAGTGCAACAACTAGACCATATTGGCACAGCGTAAAGCATGGCTGGTCTAACAACTTGTTTTAATATAAGAAGTTTATTCGTCAGGCAAAGTTTGGATTTCCTGTTTATAATAGGATTCAAACATTTTATATATTTGTTACTTTTGGCTTGAATGCCCTCAATGTGATCTTTAAAAGTTAATTTTTGGTCAAGTATTAATCCAAGATATTTCACTTGGTTTGACCAGGAAATTGGAACTCCGTTCATAGTGACTATGTGACTACTACTAGGTTTCAAAAACGAAGCTCTAGGCTTATGTGGAAATATTATAAGTTGAGTTTTGGAAGCGTTGGGAGAAATCTTCCATTTTTGTAAATAAGAAGAGAAAATATCTAAACTTTTCTGCAGTCTGCTGCAGATAACACGAAGACTTCTTCCTTTAGTGGAAATGCCTGTGTCATCAGTGAACAAAGATTTGTGGCAACCCTGAGGCAAATCAGGGAGGTCCGAACTGAATTCTTTTCACAATATAGGCCCAAGAATGCTACCTTTAGGAACTCCTGCTCTAACAGGTAGTAGATCAGATTTGAAATTTTGATAATTTACCTGCAGAGTTCTGTCAGTTAAATAATTCTGAACTAAATTCATAATATAAAGTGGAAAATTAAACTTTTTCAATTTAGCAATCAAACCTTCAGGCCAAACACTGTCGAATGCTTTTTCTATGTCTAGAAGAGCAACTTCAGTTGAGTGGCCTTCAGATTTGTTTGAACGAATTAAATTGTTAACTCTTAAGAGTTGATGAGCAGTTGAATGCCCATGGCGAAATCCAAACTGCTCATCTGCAAAAATTGAGTTCGTATTGATGTGAAGCACCATTCTATTCAAAATTATCTTTTCAAAAAGTTTACTTATTGAAGAAAGCAAACTTATTGGGCGGTAGCTAGAAGCTTCAGCTGGATTTTTATCCAGCTTCAAAATTGGAACAACTTTTGCATTTTTCCATTTATCAGGAAAGTATGCCAAATGGAAACATCTGTTAAATAATTTTACCAAGAAAAACAAGGTACTCTCTGGGAGTTTTTTGATGAGGATATAGAAAATTCCATCATCACCTGGAGCTTTCATATTATGAAACTTTTTAGCTATAGACCTTACTTCGTCCAAATCAGTCCCCCAGGAATCATGAAAAATATTTTCCCGAGAGAAAATATTCAGATAATCTCGAGCAACCTGATTCTCAATAGGACTAGTAAGACCCAAACTGAAATTATGGGACCGCTCGAATTGCTTAGCAAGTTTCTGAGCTTTTTCCAAATTTGTGATCAAAATTTTACCACCTTCTTTAAGCGCTGGAATAGGCTTTTGAGGTTTTTTCAAAATTTGTGTGAGTTTCCAAAAGGGTTTGGAACTCGGGTCTAATTTAGAAACATTATTTAAAAAAGTTTTGTTCTTCAGGACAGAGAATCGCTTTTTAATTTGTTTTTGCAAATCCCGCCAGATAACTTTCATGGCAGGATCGCGTGTTCTTCCCAGACAACCTAAAGTCGTATAACAATGTACAGACAGTATCGTAAATTACTACAGTTTAAGTCAAAATCGCATATAAGAATGGCATACCTCGCATTATGTTTAAGTTAAATCGTATAGAATGCAAATTTCCGACCTATATGCGATGGCTCAATTTTTCGTCGTACTGTATCACAAATTAAATCGGATTACATCGTAAGACTTTTCAAAATGAATTTGTTATTACAGATTAATTCGTATATGACGTTAAACCAACTCGTTTAAAGTTAAATTAAAATATGCACGTATATGGCCTCCACTTTTGTACGCATAAGCCATTTCTGTGCATTATATGCGAATTGTTTGTTTGTATATATGTTTGTATATCACGAAAACAACTTTGAATATACATGCATTCTGGTTATCTGGGTTTGATATTGTCTCCTACGGACATTTTTCGGACGGATCAAAAGGAATGTTTGGATTGAAGCTATAATCCATAAATGTTCGATATTGCTTCCAATCAGCTCTATGGTAATTGAAAGTAGAGCTGTTGGGATTACAAATTATTTCTTGGGATATTTCAAAAGTTACTGGAAGGTGATCAGAACCAAAGTAAGCATGGGCAACCAACGTAACAGCTTTTGTAAACAATGACTTCTTTCGATGATGTCTTGAAAGTCAAGACTCGCCCACGCAAATCAACAGCACCATCAGGTAGAGTAAGACCTCCCCTACCCGACGGTAAAGTTGGTTTGCGTGGGCGTGTCTTGAATTCCTAAAAATCGTCGAGAGAAGTAATTGTTTACAAATTCTGTTACGCCTAGTTCCAGCTCTATCTAGATATGGTTAAATCTAACATACCATTTACTTTAAGGTAACGTTGGGGGTGCGATTTCAAAAACCAAAGTCGGTCGCAGCATGGAAGTGGTCTGATTTTGATCCAGAGATGATGGATTTTAATTCTTTATATGCCAATCGATAGAAAGGTTTTCTACGAATCCGTTTAAATTAACAGTAGTACACAAACCACAAGCTCCACAAGCAGTTAACAAATAAGATTTATTATATAAGACCACGTAGTCCTACTGCGCACAACCCCATAGGACTGCCCCTTGTAGTTTTCTTCCGAATTAGGGGTAAATCGGGAAAACTCGACCACTTCTCGATGGCAACCCTAAAAGTGACCATCATCAATCCATTATCCGATTTTTGTCACATAAGATTTGCAGACTATTTTGCAGGACTCCTACCGTGTGCCATCTAATTAAGTGGGGTTTTGGGTCACTGTGTCTGCTTGCTCACGAAAATCTGCTTGCTCAGGAGCAATAAACTATTGAAAAAGAGCATTAAACTAGTAGAAAGTTGCAATGGAAAATTGTAAAATTGCAATGGATTTTTTTTTAAAGTTAACCGCAAAAAATCGGAGGTAAATTGAAAAATTGCAACAGAAAATTCAAAAGTTGCAATTGAAACACTTGTTTGAGAAATACAATGTTCCATAAATGTTCAAGAATTTCCAATAAAAAAAAAAGTTGCAATGAAACAATAAGAATGATAACTTTAAAATAAAAAAAAAAATCAAAATACAACGCTAAAAAATTTAAAAAGGAGCCTGATTTAAACCTCAATCAATTCACTCAAATCAACGTTTAAACCTTCTCAAAGCCACAATTTTCTAAAAAACTATCTCGAAAAATTCACTCATCTCCCATCAAATCCGACCAAATTTGGTCATCAACCTCTCAACACTTCCATTCCATTCTAGTAGAATGGAAAAGTGGAAAACCCCTCGAGAGGTGTCCGTTCATGCCAATAAACAATAGTTTTCGAAAAGTGCCCGAGCGAGCGTAAATAATACTTAAAGTCACAGTCAGCAGCAGCAGCCATCACGGTGACTAGTGGGTTATGGTCCGTGCGTTGTCTTGTCGTCGCTTTGCAGCAGTCAGTGCAACATCACCCGGTTTATTCCCATCGTACAGCGCAGTGCATAAAGTTGTAGATACCTCCGGGAGAGATTGAAAATTCTAGCACCATGCTCAACCCAAGCGATGACACCACGGTGAGGTCCTTTTGCTCGTCATCAGTTACTTCCGCACACATCCTGGACCAATCCAACAGATGATGCTGCAGTTTCACGCTCGTTTAGAGTTGAGGGGAGACACTTGATGATATGCCGGCCCAGGAACTGCTGAAGCAGAGAGGTGCGGATGTCAAATGGACTATTTTTACGTCTCCAAGGAGTTAAGCATCCTCAACTTTTGAATTATTTTTATAAAACTCCTCGTTGAGAGTCATTCCACAAACCTCAACTGCTGCATCTCCGCCACCACCGCCACCACCTCCGCCGTAATGGATTCGCATAATGGGACGATAAACTTTTTTGTTGTGGTAAACCATCGGAAGTGAGCCCGGCTTTTTGTGTGATTCTCATTTTTCAAACTGAGGTGGCAATGATAAACCGGCAACAAACGGTTTAGCTTTCTGCCACCGTCGCCACCGCTGCTGCTGTTGTTATATTTATATTTAATGCAGTTTATGACAGCAGCGAAGGAGGAGAGTGAGGCTTTTCGTGCAATTTTCATCCGTTTTTGTTGAGCTGCTGACCGGTTAGCCAGTATCAACTATCGCAAACACCAAGCAGCAGCAGCAGCGTGGAGGGCTTAACTCGCTCTCGTTGTCGGACAAAAGCCGCAACTGAACCGGACAGCAGCGAGCGCGCTGGCAATTGGGGGACGACAGAGAGAAAAAAAATGTACATCACCATGGGAATCGTGATTTTGTCCAAACATAAAGTTATAATTTATTGCTTTTTCAGCTGTCTCTGGTGGATTTGATTATGACGAACCAGGTTGGCTTTTTTTTTGGTCTGTTTGTTTATTTGTTCCGGATGAAATAGGGAGAGAGCTCGCTGTACTTGAAAATTTGATATATTGGCAGGGCATAAACATTATTGATGGCATAATTTATGGCTGACGTATGGAGTGGAAAGGTTTATTTTTATTCTGTTTACGAGGTTTTCACCGACAATGGTTTTTACGCCTTATCGATTTCGGTATTTCAGCGTCAACAGTTGTTTGCATGAGTTGGTTAATGCACCGATGATACGATTCAGCTGTAACGTGGATTGCTTTTTATACCAAAAAGCTGATAATGATTTCCTGGGTTTTGGGAGTTTGAGTTGAATTTGAGGTAAATGTTTGATTGTGACGATATAAATGGGCCACTTAAAGAAGTTTACGAAAAACATCCAGCATTGATCTAGAACTGAGAGTGAATGCATCATTATGGTTTAGTTTTATAAGATTTAGAATTGTACCTATTTTAAATACTACTGCTTTGGTCAACAGACTCACATATTGGATAGCATAAGATTTAATCCTTGAAAAACAAAAAAAAAAAAAGAGTTCCAGGCCTAAACATTTCCATAGCAAAAAAAAATGAATTCTCGCAAGCAACGTCTTCAGAATTTAGGGTTTGATCAGTACGCTGATTATGAATATAGTTCGCTAGTATGTATTTAAATTTGTTAATAGTAACTAAGTAATTTAATCATAAGCAAAACTTGAATTCTTTGAACCAAATTGAATTCAAACTGACGTAACAACTGCACGCGATCACTGTAAATTTTCTATTCTCTATCCGAGCAAAGCCATTAGCAAATTGAATTCAGTTGCAAATATACAGCAGGAGCGTTCGAAATCCATCCCGTGTTTTCTTTGTCCGCTCGATCGTCTAAAGGTAATCAAGTGAGATACAGTGCAAGACAATCTAAAATTAATTTCCTCGTTCACATCCGAAACAATCCAGAGTTTGTGACCTTCCGGGAAGTTCCGTCGGACGTAGTGCGTGAGTTATCCATGGACTGTTTCGTAGATACGTGTGTTCCGAATCCATAAATTCGTGAAATTGGTTATAGTGCGTTAAGAGATAGCACTGTGAGGATCAGTGCTACTGCAGTGAAATTTCGTTTTCCCAGAGTTGTGACTCCGTTGTTTGAAAGAACGTGTAGAAAAACCTAGTAGCATCCAAGCCACAATTCAACGCGCGAAAGGGATATTTCGCCATCGTGGTAAGTGGTCAGAGGACGTTGATCACTAAAGGTAGGCTATTCAACCTCATCTCTATTGAGTCGAAGTGCCATTTGCTTTCGCACTCCCGATCGGCGCCAATTATTTTGCACCACTTGCTGTGGCAGCGCAAGTAGGTAGAAGTTTGCATGGAGAAAGGCTTAGTATAAATGATAGAGATTTCATTACCTCCTGATGGTTAAGCGCGATCTTAGAAGATTTTTTGCAATTCGTCTGCTGTGGTGGCATATAGGCTCAATCAATTCGCCTTTTGAATTAATTGCTCGAGGTGTGCTGTACAGTGTCGCACACACTTGTTGGTACGGTGGTGGAAATTGAAATTTCAAACTTGTCAAATTGAATTTCATACACGGGGTGGCGTTCTAGCGGATCCGCGATTCGTACAAAAAGGGATACGTAACGCGTCGGAAAGGATTATTCGTAACGATTTCACGTATTCCCTTTCGGTCGTTAGTTCCGTGGTCGTGTAGAAGCATCACGTGTCGCGTTGGGAAGGATATTTTCGTACGATTATCCGTGGTGTTTCCGTCGTTTTCGTGTAAGATCAGCAAACGCGACGGGAAAGAGTAATCGTGCGAACTTATTGTGTTGTTAACGTCCGGTGCGCGTAGAAGGAGAAGAAGTTAGCGGAGGACCAGCTCGTTCTGAAACGGGTGCTGGCTCTTCGAGATGTGGTGGAAAGGTTCGTCAGCGATTATGACCAGCAACGTGATTCTTCCGAAATCTCAGTACAACTGGATACATTGGACAGGATAAACAAGGAGTTCAACTATATTCAATCGGACATCACACATCACGATACGCATCGATTTTGAGAACCGCTTCTGCAGGCTGAAGGGTTTTCTGCTGTCTAAACGGGAACGAAATCATCCTCTTCTAAGCTCTACGATGTCATCATCCTTCGCTTCGGTCCACAACTCTACCAACTTCCAACATCGTCTACCAAAAATCGACCTTCCGAAGTTTAGTGGGGACGACACACGAGCTGAATACTCTAGTCGACGACTTTCAACGGCACGTCAAGGCTTTGGGCAAACTCGGTGAGCCTATAAAGCACTGGGACACTCCACTCACCTTCATCCTCTGTAACAAACTCGATGTATCCACGCTGCGTTCCTGGGAGCATGAAACTCGTCAGAAGCAACAAGAGGTCAATCATATTTGTAGATAGTAGAGTTTCTCATACAACACGTACGAATACTCAAGTCAGTTTCCAGTGATCTACAGCATCGTTCCCAAAGGGCTACCATCAAGGTGGCTGGCGCAATTCCGAAAAAATCGACTTCAGTCAAGTCCATTGCAAACGCTGCAACGAATGAATCTGATTCGAGCGCTCTACAATGCCATGCCTGCTCACAGAAGCACCAACTCTATCAATGCCCAACGTTTGCCAATCTTAGTGTCAAGCAACATCGAGAATTGATCTCCCAGCGAAGCTTGTGTTGGAACTGCTTCCGCCCAAATCACCAAGCAAAGATCTGCAAATCTAAGTTCTCGTGCAGAACGTGTCACGCTAGGCACCACACGTTGTTGCATGACCAAGCTGCTCAAAAGATCACAACAAATCCTGCCACCAAATCAACGCCTGCTACCTCGTCGAATTCTGCTCCGCAACAACAAACTCCATCCACGTCGGAGAACGTGGGGAGCGCTGGATCATCTAATCCACCCAAAATGAACCTCTCCGTTCAATCACGCCATAGTAAGGTCCTACTGGAAACGGTTGTTCTGACCATTGTCGACAAACACGGCAAGGAAATTCGTGTTAGAGCCCTACTCGATTCAGCAGCGATGTCCAACTTCATCACGAAGAAACTGGCAAACACACTTGCCACCAGGGTTGCTTCCACTCACTTGCTATAAAAAAATATTTTTCGGAATTTTGCAATCATTAGATGTTATAATGGTATGTTCTACTTTTAAGTAACAAGAAGAGGGCGTAAAGTATGTGTTTGACTCATAAAACCTGTAAATTTCGCTTTCAGAGCATCCCAATCAGCGATCTTATGATTCGTGAGCGTTCACTCTGAGTGAGCGCTCACGAGTCGTAAAATCGTTGATTGTAACGCACTGAAAGCAATATTGACAGATTTTATGTGTCATACATACACTTCATGACCTCTTCTTGTAACTAACAAGTACTAATTAACATTATACTATTTCATGATTTCATAATTCCGAAAACATCTTTTTATCGCAAATGAGTGGAAGTAACCCTGCTTGCCACCCGTCAAGCTACCGTGGACATTGCTGTTGCTGGAATTGGAGAATCCGTCAAGCAATCAAACGGCAAATTACTGCCACGATCAATTCACGGACAAGCTCCTATTCCACCACGCTCGAATTTCTCATAATGAAGAAGCCAACCGCTAATCTGCCAACAATTGCTATCAATACCGCTATGTGGAATATGCCAAACGTTCCACTATCCGATCCGCATTTCAACATTCCGAGCATGGTCATTATCGGTGGAGAATGCTATCATGAAATCCACACCGGTAGCCGTTTGTCAATCGGTGACGGTCTACCACTACTGGTCGACACGCTTTTCGGGTGGACAGCTTCTGGGAGAACATCCACCAATTCCTCTGTCGTACCACCAGTCTGTTACCTATCAACCGTCGATCGATCTCTCGAAACAGCAATCTCGAGCAATTGCCACCCGCCGATTCTACAGCCTCGAAAGACGCTTCGAAAGAGATCCCGCCTTAAAGCAAACGTACCACACATTCATCGAAGAATATCTCCGCCTTGGTCACATGCTGAAACTCGATGTAGTTGACGATGAAATCCCGCACTGTTATTTGCCACACCACCCGGTATTCAAGGAGAGCAGCACCACCACTAAGGTACGCGTAGTGTTCGATGCCTCTTGCAAGACCTCCTCAGGAATATCGTTAAACGACACACTTCTCGTTGGTCCAGTTGTGCAACAAGATCTCGTCACAATCACCATTCGATTCCGTTTCCACGTGATTGCCTTCGTTGCTGATGTGGAAAAAATGAACCGACAAGTATTCCATTTTCCCATCGATCAAAACTTCCTATGAATCGTATTTCGCCGAAACCCGACTGATCCTCTCGACGCGTACGAACTGCTTACTATTACGAACGGCACCGCTTCTGATCCCTTTCTGGCAACACGGACACTTCAACAACTGGCGAAAGACGAAGGCGACAAGTATCCAGAAGCAGTGGAAGCCGTAGTTGAGGATTTTTACGTAGATGATCTTCTCTCGGGTGCGGACAATCTCGAATCCGCAATCGAAAAACGTTCCGTTGAGAAAATGGGCGTCAAACGTAGTGAAAGTCTTGGAAGACGTCCCACCTAAAGACCTAGCTTCGGTGTCAAAAGTTGGGATTAATCTGGGACACAAGAACAGACATGCTTCGCTTCAATGTTCAGATGCCACTTGCAGCATCGATTCTCACCAAGCGCAAGGTGATTTCCTATAGTGCTCGAATCTTCGATCCTCTGGGACTTGTTGGTCCTGTTATCGTGACAGCAAAAATATTTATGCAGCGACTGTGGAAGCTGAAGACAGACGATGATCATCCATACGAGTGGGATAGACCTCTTCCATCGAAGCTGCAGGACGAATGGAAAGCATACCATGCAATGCTTGACGTGCTATCTGAGTTACGATTTCCACGCTTTGTTTCTTTCGCCGCTACTCCTCGGATGCAATTGCATTTGTTTTCCGATGCATCAGAGTCAGCCTACGGGGCTTGCTGTTACGTCCGATCCGAGAGTGATGAGCGCATCCTTGTACATCTTCTGACGTCTAAATCAAAGGTGGCGCCGCTTGCTACCAAGCACTCCATCGCTCGACTCGAACTCTGCGCTGCAGTTCTGTCAACTAGACTCTTCCAAAAGGTGAAACACTCGATAAGATTCACCCCTGAAGTCTTCTTCTGGTCAGACTCCACTACTGTTCTGCACTGGCTTGAATCATCACCGAACCGCTGGAAAACTTTCGTCGCGAACCGAGTATCAATAATCTAGTCGAATACAGAGGGAGATACTTGGAGACACGTTGCCGGTAGTGAAAATCCAGCAGATGAACTATCTCGTGGCTTGACACCTACCGAACTTCGAAACCAGTCCAGTTGACCCAGACTCTCTCCTTGATAAGCCAAACCCCAAATCACTGATTTACTCCACCATGGGTGTTGGTCTGTCGTTGTTCACAAATAAAAAGTGGGAAGCGATATTAACAAAACTCTTGGCAGAATTTCAGAGCATTAAGCAATAGACGTCATCAATTCATGCGAAAATATGTATCTCCAACAAATAGCAGTAGACAGGACGACTTGAAACGTGACTGTTATTTGCTACAGTCAGATATTAACAGTGAAGTAAAGGCCATAGAGTGCCTTTAATTTTCCAGCTGTTCATAGAACAGCCCTAAACATAACGGAATTTTCCAAAATTTCGCGGTACTACTCTGAAGTTTACATAATTTTCTTAACAATATCAAAACTTTCGAGATTTTTTCTAGACTTCCTCGAAGTTCTCTGAACTTCCTCGAAGTTCTCTGGATTTCGATGAAATTCTATTTTTAAAGAACCTACCATTTTCCTGAAGTAAATTGAACTGCTCTGAAGTTCTTACGAGGCCCAAGTAGCACAAATTCATAGAATTATGTTTAATAAACTTCTTTAGAACCAAATCCAGTCATACATAGGTTATATAAACTGTTATATAACATTTGTGTTGCTTGGGGGTTTTCATCAATGATTCATAAGAAACTTAAAATCTTTGCACTTCCATGAGCTTCTCTCGACTTCCTCAATTTTCCTAATGAACATGAATTTGCTTGAAGTCCCCGATATTTGTCTGAAATTTTAGGAAGTTCTTGAAGCTTTAACGACTTACCAGACGTTCTCGAAACTTCTTCAAAATGTGTGAAATCTCCCTAAATTTAATTAAACTGCCTTGGAGTTTTCAGATCTTCCCTGAAGTACTCGAAACTTCTCTAAAAAAATTCCAATTCTGCTGACGCTCTTAGTACTACCATGAATTTAATAGAAATATCCAATGCATACCTTAACCTCCTTGAAAATCCCTCAACTTCAGTGAGGTTCTCTGTGAACGTTTCTAAACATCTTTGAGTTTCTCTAAACTTCTTGAAAATTTGAAAGTTTTCTGCAAATTTTCTGAAATTACGACAATGATCTTCCATTAGGTCTACCCAAACCTTGAAACTGCCCTGAAGCATACGGCGAATTTTCATAAAACTTTCCAGAAGTTCTCGGAATTTCCTTGAAGTTCTCGGATATTTCATGAAGATTTCTGAACTTCTATGAAGTTCCCGAGACTTTTCAAGATTTCCTGAAATTTCATAAGTTTCGTGGAGTAGCTTGCACTTCCCTGACATTTCTGGAACGATCCCAAAGATATCACTATTTTTCTGAAATTAGAACGAAATTATTAATGTAGTTTTTAGATTTCATTGAAGTTCTCGAAACTTTTCTGATGTTCATTAAACTGTCCTTATATTATCAAACTATTTTTTTTAAATCCAAAATTCTAGGTTTTTCTGATTACTGGAACTGTTTAAAAGATCTCTGTACTTTGCTAAATTCACTAGACTGTCACTCTGAGAGCAACTAAATTTACAAGAGTTTTTCTAAGTGTGTTGAATGTGATTGAATTGGAAGATTTAGGTTCTCCACAGTGTGTACCTTCTTCAGAACGTGCTGCTTAGAAATTCCCTGGCTTGAGATCTCCATCCTGATCAGCTGCGATTCCCCTTCCATACGTTCAATGTTACTTGTCCATTGCAGGCAGAGTGGGCGAATGTCACCTTCCACTCCCAGTTTCTGCGCTATTTCCGATTCTACCAGCGTGGTGGATGAGCCAACATCAAGAAACGCATACGTCTGAATGGTTTTGCCATTTCCACATAGTGTGACAGGTACCACACGGAAAAGAATAGTTTGCTGAAGTTGACGGTGAATTGTTACCGCACTAGTAGTCTTTGGAAAACCGATCGTCTGTGATGGTTCTGGCTTGCCAGGATGAAGTAGCTTGTGGTGCCGATCCTCGGATCCCTTTTCTCCACAAAGTCCTGCTTTACATGGGTGGGAATTTCCCATGCCCAATCAGACACCGACGACACAACCTCCGTTCTTGAACAAGTTTGCAGTGGTTACCGAGGGTCTTATTTCTAAAGATGATGCAGTCCTTGACCTTGTGACCTTCCTTCTGATGGGCTATACAGGGCTTAGGCTGATACTCCTTATGATCCACATTAATAGAGCTGCCGGTGTGCTTGCTTCTGAATTCTTCGGAAGCATGGGTGTTAACAAACATTTCCTCCTTCGGCTTTTGTTTGTCTTGCTTTCCCGCGCGTTGATCATCTGTTTCAACGTGAAGGTGACGTCACTGGCTGCGACCACAAACTGGTCCATGAGCCCACCAAGTAGAGAGATCGACGAAAGGACAGTTTCGCTTGAAGAGAAACCAGTTCAGCTTGATGTTAACTGGTAGCTTTTCCACCAACTCTTGTAGCAGCAAGGGATTTGCCAGATGAGATTGAAGACCTGCTGCTCGAAGATGTTGACATAGATTCTTGCATGCCAGTCTTAAGCTTATTAAAGTTTCAAGTCGTTCCGGTTTCGGAGTCGGAGTGGCACGCACTTTGGCCAACAACGAGTTGATGATCAGCTTTGGGCGTCCGTATAACGTTTTCAGGGTTTGGATGATCAGCGGGACCGACGAAGGCTGCATCAAATAACTGCTTCCAATGCATTTCCATTTAGGCAGGGTGGGAGACGCATTACATTTTCTCCTTCCGAGTAACTACACATTTCCGTCGAATTCTGGAAACTGCTCAAGAACAACGGCCACTCGACGGGGTCTCCTGAGAAAATAGGAAGCTCTCTGGGGACAACATGTCTGGCGGTGAGTTGTTGTGAGCTAGGACCGCTGAACAACTGCAGCGGGGGATGGAATTCGAATTAGATGCTGTGCAAGTAACCACGGGAGTAACAATCGGAGACAAGCAGGATGAGGCTGTATGCACGGAGGGGGAATTCGCATTCGATTGGGGGGTACTTCTGTGAGGCGGAATAAATGACTGAGGCATGGGAGGGCCTACATGGTTCGGTCGATTTAGGGTGAGTAAATTGAATGATCGGGCGTTGAGTCAAAAATAGATCGTTAGTTAGTTAGTTAATTAAGGGTCCTGTGCACCACCAGCGGTGCAAAGGGCCAACGTGAAAGACTCTCATCTTGGGTGGCTGCTCGCTATTGCCTGGACCTGTGCCCAGGTCAGATTCCTATCGACTTGCTTAATTTCCTTATTGAGGCTCCGCTGCCATGAGCCCCTGGGTCTGCCTCTGCTGCGATGTCCTGCCGGATTCCAATCCAGCGCTTGCTTGCAGATTTCGTTTCCGCCCCGTCGAAGTGTGTGGCCGACCCACCTCCACTTTCGCTCTCGAATTTCTGTTGCTATCGGCTTCTGATGACATCGACGATGGAGCTCGGCATTCGAGATCCAGTTGTAAGGCCACCAGGCACGAATTATATATCGCAGGCATCGGTTGATGAAGACCTGCAGCTTTTGAGTGTTCTCCGCTTATACACACCACGTCTCGCTGGCGTATAACAACACAGATTTCACGTTCGAGTTGAAAATTCGGATTTTGGTGCGTTGACTTATCTGGTTGGATATCCATACGTTTCGTAAACTCGCAAAGGCAGCCCTAGCCTTCTTGATTCGTGCACCTCTGCCGCTCTTGGTCCCGCCGTCCGACGCTATTTGGCTGCCAAGATATTGGAAACTTTCGACCTTCTCCACTGCTTGCCCGCTACCGTAAAGTTGGAAGGGTTACCCGTGTTGATATCCAACGATTTGGTCTTGTTAACGTTGATGGTGAGACCCGCCGCAGAGGAGCGTTCGGCTAGGTAATTGAGCTTACTCTGCATATCAGAGCGCCGTTGTGCTAGTAGAGCAACATCATCATTAAAATCGAAGTCGTTGAGATGCTCCATGCTGATAGGCTGCCAAAGCAGCCCAAGGTTCGGTACACGGTCTATTGCACCTACCATGGTCTCGTCGTTTACGATGAGAAACAGTAGCGGTGATAGTATACATCCTTGTCTCACACCAGCGACTACCCGGATAGGGTCGGACAAGGCTCCGTTATGCAGAACTCTGCACGTGAAAGCCTCATACTGCGCTTCGATGAGGTTGACGATTTTATCCGGGACTCCCTTGCGTCTCAGGGTGCCCCACAGATTCTCGCTATTGAGATGGTCGAAAGATTTTTCGTAGTCAATGAATACTAAATAAAGGGACTCTTGGAATTCATTGACCTGCTCCAAGATGATGCGGAGCGTGACAATATGGTCCACACAAGATCTTCCAGCACGGAATCCTGCCTGCTGCCTTCGGAGAGTCGCGTCGATCTTCTCCTGTATCCGATTCAGGATAACTTTGCACAGAACTTTGAGAACAATACACAGTAACATGATGCCTCGCCAATTGTCGCACACAGTCAGATCCCCCTTCTTTGGGAGCTTCACTAAGATGCCCTGCATCCAGTCGACCGGAAAAGTCGCGGTGTCCCAGATATTACAGAATAGTTGATGCAACATTTGTGCGAATAGCATGGGGTCAGCTTTGAGCATCTCTGCTGATATGCGATCGACCCCTGGAGCCTTGTTGGATTTCATGCTTCGGATAGCTGCTTCAATCTCCTGCAGTGATGGGGCCTCGGAATTGACGCGAGTGATGCGCCGCACCCTAGGCGGATCATGCCAAGATGTTGATGGCTGGTTGGCCGTCGAAACTTGAAGAAGTTGTTTGAAGTGCTCAAACCAGCACTTTCTGCTGGTCAGTGGGTTCGGTAAGCAATTGTCCAGTCGTGTCCTTCACTGGCATCCTCGGGTTCATCCTTGCTCCACTCAGGCGTCGTGAGATATCGTAGAGGAGGCGTATATCGCCAGTGTTTGCGGCTTTCTCCCCTTCGTCGGAGTTCACCCACGGTCACTTGTCCCGTTTGCAAGAGCGCTTGACTTTCTTCTCTAGAGCCGAGTACCGTTGACGGGCTTCATTCTTGACTCCTCTGGCTCTCGCCCGCTCTATCACGGCTTTTGCTTCTCTATGCTCCTCAATCTTCCGCCAGGTTTCGTCTGTGATCCACTCTTTCCTCTGGGTGTGCAGCTCACCCAAGTTGTTCTCGCTTGTTTCTATAAAGGCATTCTTGATGGCCGTCCATTGTTCTTCTACGCTGCCACCTTCTGGAACGTCCGCAGCTCGAGTCTCAAGTTCTTCAACAAAAGACCTTTTTACCGCTGGATCTTCAAGTCGGCGTGTGTTGAACCGCCGCCCGAGTCTCTCCTCCCGTCGCTGGATCCGCGCCATGCGTAGGCGGATTTCACCGATTAGAAGGTGATGGTCAGACGCGATGTCGGTGCTGCGTTTATTCCGGACATCAAGAAGGCTCCGTCTCCATTTTCGGCTGATGCAGATGTGGTCGATCTGATTCTCGGTATGTCCATCACGGGAAACCCACGTGACTTTGTGCACTGGCCGATGGGGGAAGAGCAAGCCCCCGATCACCATGTCGTTATTGCCACAAAATTCTGCAAACAGCTCACCGTTCTCGCTCATTTCGCCGAGACCATGGCGTCCCATGACACGCTCATAGTCCGTGTTGTCGGAGCCGACCTTCGCATTGAAGTCGCCAGTGTAGATCTTGATGTCACCCTTTGGAACCTTATCCACGACGGCATTCAGTTGACTGTAAAAATTCTCTTTGTCCTGTAGCTCAGCAGCATCGGTTGGCGCATAACATTAGATTATAGTAAGGTTACGAACCCGCGTTCTAAATCTGGCAACGATTATCCTCTCATTAACAGGCTCCCACTTGATGATCGCAGCACTTGCCTGGACGCTAAGTAGGAGACCAACTCCACGATGGCGGGGAGCGTTTTCACCTCGAATACCAGAGTATAGTAGTACCTGTCCCGACGGCAGTTTGTGTTCTCCAAAGTTTGGCCAACGAACTTCACTCAGTTCCAGGATTTCTAGCTTCATGCGACGCGCCTCGTTGGCGAGTTGTGCCAGTTGTGCCAGTTTACCCTGCTGGGCTAACGTCAATACATTCCATGATCCAATTCGTGTCCGTTGTTTTGCGCTAAAAGTCGTTGCCGTTAAATCAGTTCGATGTCTTTCTCTGTTGGTTTCTGTAACAATTGTAAAGGTTTCAGCGACAGTAGGTGGTTGGCCTAAGGTCTCCTATCCGCCGTGATGGGGCTGCCATCTTAGGTGTAGCTTCCGGGGAAGAGCATTTCAGACGCTGTTTGAGCCGCACCTCCATGGTGAACAGACGGTCGGGTTGGCGAAGCATTTCCTCTATCACCGTGCTATGGTTACCGCGCCAGTGTTCGCGTCGCACCTCCTCTCAGTAATTTTACAAAGCTTCCACGATTTCTCGTAATTTTCCTGATGGTTTGAAAACTTGGGTGGACTCCCTGGCTGATGAAGGGGAGAAAGCCGCAGCAACTCGCGATATCCGCCTCCTCTATGATGTTTCACGACGCCTGAGCGGGACAAGGTTGAACCCAAGGGTGCCTGTGAAAGACGCGACTTGGACAGTTGATCACCGACCCTACTGACCAGTTGAAATGTTGGTTTGAGCACTTTGAACAACTTCTCGAAGTTTCAACGGTCAATCAACATCAACAGGCAGGATTCCGTGCTGGAAGATCCTGTGTGGACCATATTGTCACGCTCCGCATCAACTTGGAGCAGGTTAATGAGTTCCAAAAGTCCCTGTACTTGGTATTCATTGACTACGAAAAAGCTTTCGACCGACTAAACTACGTGGGGCGCTCTGAGACGCAAGGGAGTCCTTTATAAGATCGTCAACCTCATCGAAGCGCAGTACGAGGCTTTCTCATGCAGAGTGTTGCACAATGGAGCTTTGTCTGACCTGATTCGGGTAATCGCGGGTGTGAACCGTGGGTTGCTGTAGCAGCCTATTACCATAGAGCATCTCAACGACTTCGATTTGGCTGATGATGTTGCGTTATTAGCACAACGGCGCACTGACATGCAGAGTAAGCTCGACGACCTTGTGGAAGGCTCCTCTGAAGCAGGTCTAACCATCAACGTCAACAAGACCAAATCGTTGGAGAAAGTCGAAAGCTTCCAATATCTTGGCAGCCAGATAGCGTCGGACGGTGGCACCAAGAGCGACATAGGTGCACGGATTAAGAAGGCGAGGACTGCTTTTGCCAGTTTGCGAAATGTATGGAAATCGACTCAGATCAGTCGACGCACCAAAATCCGAATTTTAAACTCGAACGTGAAGTCTGTTCTGTTATACGCCAGCTGCAGGTGTTTATCAACCGATGCCTGCGGTACATTTTAATTCATGCCTGATGGCCCCACAATTGGATCTCAAATTCCGAGCCTTATCGTTTGTGCCATCAGAAACCGATAGAGACAGAAATTCGTGAACGGAAGTGGAGGTGGGTCGGTCACACATTACGACGGAGCGGAAACGAAACCTGCAAGCAAGCACTGGACTGGACTCCAGCAGGACATCGCAGCAGAGACAGACCCAGAGGCTCGTGGCGGCGGAGCCTAAACGGTGAAATTAAGAACGTTGCCTGAAGTTTGACTTGGGCACAGGTCAAGGCCAAAGTTAGCGGTGCTGGTGGTGTAGTGGTAATCGTGATTACCTCTCACCCCAGCAGGCCTGGGTTCAATCCCAGTCGGCACCACCGCGATGTTCTGAGGCATAACATCTCTGATCACGCCTGCCTTCGGAAGGGAAGTAAAGCCGTTGGTCCCCAGTTCATGAGTTGATGGGTCAATAGGCAGGGTCCAGGTGTGGGAGCTGCCTCCCTGGCGTCGGTAGCATTGGTGCTCAGCACGGAAAACAAGATCGACGGAAAACAAATAAAAAAAAAGAAAAAGAAAAAGGTTAAAGCAAGTAATTGCCCAGGATGGAAATCTTTCACAAAGGCCCTTTGCACCCCTGGACGTGCGCAGGATCGTTAAGTAAGTAAGTTTGAAAACTTCTTTCTCGTAGAACTTTCCCTGAGTTCTTTTAATTTAATTTAATTTTTATAGACTTCCTTGAAGTTATGTTTTCTTATGTTCCAGAAATTTTCCAGATATTCCAGATCCAGATAAAACTTCCTTGTTCTTGTATTTTTTCTAAAGTTGATAGAACTTCTTTGAAGTTCTTCGTGTATCTTTTAAGATCTCTAAACTTCTCTGAATATTATGAATCTTCATTCAAATCTCTTTTATCGATGAACATTTCAAAAGGACCTATCGACTTTATCTTTTGTTAGTCACAAACAAATTTCGCAAGGAGGTTCCTATCTAGTGCCTAAAATATCAAATATATCAGGGAATGGTTTTGCAGCTGAGTTATTATCGAAAGATAAAATCTATTAAGAAAATCGATCAATGCAGATAGGACCTTTGAAATTTTTATCTAGTAATATTCTTTCTAAAGTCTAAACTTTCTTGAAAAATGAGGGATCTCTTAAAAGTTTTCAAAATAATCTTGAAATACCAGAATATCGCTGAAGTTTCCGCAAGTTTTTGAGGTTCTCGAAACTGTCATGAAAATCACGGAACTTTCCTTAAAATGTTCTTCCATTATCCTGATTTTCATGTAACTTCCCAAAAGTTTCCGGCATTTTTCCGAATTTCTTGGAAATTTGCGGGGGTTTTAAAAAACTACGGAATACCTTCAAAGTACCACAAATTTACTGGAAATAAATTGAACTGCCCTTAGGATTTCTGATCTGTCGTTATGTCCTAGAAGATTTTCGTACACAGCAACAAAATATTTTTGATATCACATCAAAGTGGATCCTCTTGGATGTAATATAAAAATTTATTTTTTGCTGTGTACGGTCCTGGAATAAATGAAATATTCCTAAAATCCTTGAATCTTCCCTGAACTTCTCCAGACTTCTGTGAAATTTTCTAAATATTATTGATATTTTCGTAAGTTTCTAGAGTTCCATGGGCATTCCTGAAATTTGCGGAACTTCTTAAAGTGATACGATCTGGAAGACCTTCCTCTGATGCCACTAAGCATTTTTCGGAGTATAATTATCTGCTACCGAAAAAAATACAATAACAAAACTGCTTCATGTTTGCTGCCTCAGCTGACTTCGTATCATAGCATTGACGAAAGTAATGTGGTTTTAATTTGAATAATTTCGATTTAATATAAATTGACATCCCAGTTTAAGAAGAATGTTAGATGCATACAATAAAGCCTTGCCACCCATAATTCCTGCATTTTTCCACAGCAGCACATATTTTGCACCAACCAAATGCAACACATCACACGTCTCCCTGTTTCCAAGTTATTAGCAACTGCCACCGGAAAAGAGCTCTACCGGCAGCGATGAAGCTAAATTCTTCAATCCAGCACAGTACCGATCGTAAGCATGAACAAACCGACCTCACTCCATCTAATATCTATCCAGCAGCCAGGAGCAGCCACGGGAAAGTTCTTATCTTCCGAGGCAAACGATATTAGCAAACTCGAAATCCATCCTCCGTCTGTGGCAGGCAGTGCTCGCCACAGACCACTCGAAGCCCAAATCTTTCCGACTCCTGAATGGCACTTCAACAATGAATGGGATCCCACACTACTGGATCCAGCTGCAGCAGGGCAGACACGCAGCGGAAAAGTCAGTTGAAATATGAACACATCGCTTCTTGTCCTTGTCCCGTTGATCGACCCGGGCCCGGTTGTTCGTTGGTGTTGTCATTAGACCAAGCCGAGAGCGATGGGGACTTTTGTCGGTTGCAAGATTACCGTACCGGTCGGTCAGCTGCAGGTTGCAGCACCAGAAGACCGGAACACTGCATTGTTGCGTGGGTGGGTGTGTTTATCTTCTGCTGCCCGTTTCCGAACAACATTAGGAGCTGTGGATGGCTACCACATGGATCATTTCGTGGGGCAATTTTTCGATTATGTGAACTCGGCAGGCTCTCGGCCACGTCAACATGTTCAGCGAACGGAGCCCGTGTGTGATTAGCGAGTGTGTTAGATGCACATTATCACCGTCGAGAATTCCCCGTACGGTCGTCTTGTCGTGTGTTTTCGGGAAGAGAACTGCGTTGGGCTTAGATTGGGAGAGGGGAGATGAAATATTAGTGCCACAAGGCAGCGAATGCAATTTGCTTTGCTTTTATATAGATGGTGTCCATGTAGTCGCTACTTCGGAAATTCTTCGATTGCACGACCAATGAGAGTAACTCAAAATTGAGTTGAATTCGACTCTAAATCGCATAAAGTGGGGTAAAATTTTGCTCGATTTTCCTCAAAAATCGGCCGAATATCAGGAAAATCGTAAAATATTTTACTCCTCGGATGATTTCAAAAAATTGCACCATCTAAAACAATAAATTGAGCAAAAACCTTCTGTCAACACTTTGTTCCAACGAAGCAGCAATTTTCAGCTCCCATAATTGTCGGAAACAACGTCCATCACTCAACCAGAGCGAAAGAGTCGTCGCAGAGACGCTCCTGATGACCTGATATATTTGTGTTGCATATTCATTCCGGAAGAATATTTTCCACCTGAATCTGTAATGAGCAATGGGAGGGCACAAAAAAACAAACCACATCTCCTGACCAACTAATGGCTATTCCGAGCTGGCGGAAGAAAAACCTGGTTGAATAAATTTTCATAAATTTTCGCGTACAAGTTTTCCCAGCCCAAGTTTTCCCACTACCCAAGTCGAATTAAATCTATGTTTGAAAAATCGTGCGACAAAGTTTAGCGCTTGTGATGCGGAGCGGAGGTGTGGGGGAGGGGCTGTCTCATCTGCATCTTTTGTCACTCTCGGATGACTTTTATTGCACTCGTAAGGCTAAATTATGACCAACACTGGGACAACTTTCGGGTGAACCACGTTGCACGATGGCAAGTGTGTGTGTGTGTTTGAATGTCTTGCTAAACCAGTTCAATGTTTGTACCGATGCGGTGCGAGAGAGCTTCCTGGGCGCTTGTGGCAGCCATTACGATAGATCATTTTCGACGATAACGTTCCTGCATGGATAGGATTTTGGGGGGAAGAGGAGAACAGTCTGCTTTCCGATGTTCACCGTATCAATTCCTTCGGATTTTGGTGTGCACAGCATGAAACAAAATGGATGGTGTGTGTCACCGATTCGACAGAGAACACAGAAGAAGGCGACAAAAATCATTGAAATAAAAATTTAAAATGTTACATTTGCGGATTGCTGATCGCGGTAAACTAAGGAGGTGTTTTTTTAAATAAAAAAAAAGTAGAAGGGTCTGTGCCTAGGGGCACAAACGGAAGCTTGACGTAGGACCGCTAGTGGACGGAATAAATGTGAAGAGCATTAAGTTCTTTTAATTGATCAAATCAGGCATAACATTTGATAACGGCACAAAAGCATTTGTAAACAAACATTCTAAGGCCCTTTACACGCGAACTAAAGTACGCGTATTTGTGAGGCTTTGGAACGGTTTGTTTACAAATGCTGATGGGCCCTATTCTATTGTTGATCCAGAAATGTTTCCTGCCGTCTTCGTCGAATTAGATGCTAGATTGTTGCTTCTTCCATCGAAAATATCCGGCCGTGGCGATTCAAAGTTGATCAAGGTTGATCAAAACAATTTGTATCCCTGCTTCCAGTTTGATCACATGAGCATTTTGTGTGGTCGGTGGTTCTGAATATGGACAAACAGGCAGATGAATTCTATTCCTACTCTTTACTGTAATAAGCTTGGTGGCCCTGAAAAGAGCCGTTTTGTTTCCAATGTTGGTGATGATTTAACCTCTGAAACCAAACAGAGTGCGTCTCTGTCACTTCAAAAACGTAGATGACATCCATGGCCGCTTACGCTTGGCATGTTTAGTGTAAGTGACAGCATCACAGATCTCATTTTTCAGGAACACCTTCAGCACACCTCGTAAATCAAACCGGAGATACGTCAGACACCGCCACGGCGAGCCAGACGACGGATGGTGGTTATCTCGAAGAATTTGCGTTTGGTTCTGAACATGGCGATGAGTGTGTAAAATATTACGCAATTCTATCCTCCCTATTAGCACGCGCCTGAGGATCGGAGGCGAATGCCACTTCGACTTGTTTCGTCTACTTACTACTCTCTGACGACTGTGCTGGGGAAGCAGCATATGCATGTAGGTAATTGGTGGATTTGTTAGTTAATTCGACGCTTTTGGACAATGCTGAACATTTACCAGTTTTTCAATAGTTTCTTGTTGAAAATCAACATTCGGAAGCATTGTTATCAATGCGTAGCCATATTTCTGATCGATTGGTGATAAAATTATTGAAATTTGACCAGGGGTAGCTGAGTTATTAACTTTCAAAATCTTTCTTAATTTGTTACATGTTCCATTTTCGGTTTTCACAAAGTGTACCCCCATATAGAAATCAAAGACGTAGTCTTACTTCAAAAAACTACAAGGGGCAGCCCTATTGGGTTGTACGCAATGGTGACGTAGGACTACGTCGTCTTATATAATCAACCTTATTTGATAACTGCAGCAGGAGCTTGTGTTTTGTGTAGAAATAGGAATTTGAGCAGGGTTTTCTCTGTCTATATTCTTTAGTATGACGCGCTTGGCATAGATGGCCCACAGCAACTCACGGAGAACTACTTATTAGATCAATAGTGTTGCGGATTCTTCCTCCTTCTATGGATGCTCATGTGGGCTGCAGCTCACTGCTTGCAGACATCCTGATGCCGACGATCAGACACCACCACACACGGTGATTTTTTTTTATTAAATTCCTTAGAATATATACAAACAATTTTTAAAATGTTTCTTCGTTGCATCATTATTGTTCCACCGTTGTTGGCGAATATGATTTTGAAACTTCTTCTTCTTCTTCGCATTTCAAGCTTATTGCATATCGCATATAAGCTTATTGCGTGCTCTCAACTTAGTGTTCTAGATGCACTTCCACAGCTGTTAATTGAGAGCTTTCGATGCCTGTACCATTTTTGCATTGATATGATTGTGTGGCAAGTCCAATCATACTTCTATGCCCAGGGAAGTCGAGAAATTTTCCAAGCCGAAAAATTCCTAGACCGAACCGGGAATCGAACCCAGCCACCTCCAGCATGGTCTTGCTTTGTAGCTGCACCTTTACCGACTGAGCTAAGGGAGGCCCTGATTTTGAAACTTATACATTCTATTTTTTCCAAAATTTCTCAAATTAAAGGCGATTGCTTCGGCGAATATTCATAATGCTGCTTTCTCTTTATAACTCTTTTCATTAATACTTATTCCTATTATTTCTTCTGGGTGATCGTACACTAAATTCAATCTTCTTCTAATCAAATTATGAATCCAGCTCCATATGGATGGTCTGATCCTATACATTTCTTTATACGATGCTCTGTAGTATCTAACTGTCTGCAATATTCGCCTGTATCAGTATTTATCCCTGTAATTCTATTCCTAAATTGCTTCACTTTAGAGCTAACAATATCATTCAAGGACATGTAAAGACCTTCTCTAGCATTCGTTGAGAGGAAAGGTTTGCTACAATTTTCCCGCAGGATATCCCACTGTATGTCAGGGTTTTCCATCTCTATCTTAATAGCATGATTACGCTAGCTTAGCATAGCGCTGTACATTAGTTTTGTTGAAATTAGCAAAGGATTATTAGCAATTGTATCGGCATAGCATAGCCATTCGCGACTGTTTAAAGTTAGCGAGGTGTTGTTCTTTTGAGCCATCATGACATGATCAACTGTTTCATCGGCTTGTTCGGAAAATAATACATTTTTAATGAACAACGCTTTACTTTTAAGGTACGGGTCAATGAGGGAGAGGCCCCCTTTACTCGTATCCATGAACAGCTGGTTGCGAGCAACTTTGAATATTTGTCGATTCCAAAGAAACATCCAGCAACTTGTATTAATTTGTGCCAGGTGATTTTTGTTGGGTGGAAAAACTTGTGCTAGATACCATCTTTTCGATAGTATAAAAGTATTTAAAAACCCAGACTTTTTGTATTAAATTCAAATTTCTTTTTGAATGCGTTGTAAGGCAGATAGAATCACTGAATTTTAATTATTTGTTACTGTATATGGATATTTTGCATGAAATATTACACCTAATATTTTTAAACTATCCTGTTCTTGAATTTGGTACGGTCCAGATTTGCAATTGTTAAACCGCATATAATGCGATTTATGGATGTTCAATTTTATTTAAGAATATATGCTAAATTAGTTCATGATCTCCAGAACCGTGTCGAACTCATGATCGTTGAGGATAAAAATATTGAGATCGTCTGCATAGGCTTCTACCTTTATAAAAGTATTGGCCACGAAGCAGCCCCTTATATTATCACTAATCATTCGTACAAACGGTTCTATGTACAGAACAAATAGTGCCATACTAATAGGACACCCCTGGCGTACTGAAGACTTAACATGAATGTCATTGGTTAGCAATCCATTGAAGGAGCACTTTGGAACTTGCATTACAGTAAAGGTTTTTAAGACAGTTGATTAAGGAAACTGGAAATTCAAATTTTTCAAGCACCGCCCATAGAAACGCATGGTTAACTCTATCGAAGGCCTTTTCTAAATCAAGGCTTAGAAGAAGCCCTTTGAATCTTTTGGTCTGTCCTGCACGAATGTTTATGTTACGCAATTTTTTTAAAGTTTTCAACGCATGAGTATTTCGGATTGCATGCCGTCTGACCACTTCCAATTATTGTATCTAGTAAGGGATGTAGTCGATTTGCTAAAATTTTTGTGAATAGCTTATAATCCACGTTCAACATACTTATTGGTCTTTTATTAGCTATATCATGTGGATTACCATTCTTTGGAATCAAGGTTATTATACCCTTCGAAAAGTTTATAGATGGACGTAGTATTTGTTGAAGAGTACCACCAAATCATCAATGATGTATTCAGAAAATCTTAAATAAAATTCGTAAGTCAGCCCATCTGGACCAGGGGTTTTCTTTTTGGAAACTTCTTTTAAAACTGTCTCCAATTCAGTTTTTTTTATAGGCCTGACCAAATCAGCTCCATATTCATCAGACATCTTGGCTGTAAGGTGTCCAAGAATCTCTTCGTATTCAGTTTCATTGTTATCCGATTGGAAAACTTTACTAAAATGCGAAAACAAGTAGTTCTTCAATACACTAGGATCAGACGTTGTAACACCATCAACTATTAAGCAAGAGTCTGTACACTTCGATTGTCTATTTATTCGAGATGTTAATTGAAATAAACTATTTTACATAGTAAAATTGTTTCTCTCTATGTTTTTGTTGATTTTAAAGAAAGCTTTGATTTTTTTAAAAATATAGAAATTCTGTTTTTGGTGTATTCATTCCACCACACATTGATATCATTATGATACATACCGTTCCTTTTACATTCTAGTAAACTTTGTATTAGAGAATCACATACATTCTCATTAAAAAGGAGACTTGGATTAATTTTCCAATAGCCTCTTCCACGAACGTGGAGCAAAATGCTATCAGGTACCTGATATTTCACCATTACAGCATGATGGTCGGAGAAAGCAACTGCTTTTGAAGTAATCGATCGTACTTCATCGATGAATTCTACTGATGCGTAGTACCGGTCTAATCGGGATCTGGAATCACCTCGAATAAAAGTAATCTTGGTTTTCATTTTTTTTCATCTCTGCGTCGTACATTTTCAGTGTATTAACTAAAGTTTCCAAACCTGTGCAAATATTTGCATTTCTACTATTTGAATTCGCTCTAAACAAAACACAATTGAAATCGCCTACCATAACATTCCGTTTGTTGGTTGATAAATGCAGATAATATCATAAGTGAACATTATGTTCCTTTCATTTTTATAACCTGAACCTGATGCTGCATAAACATTAACTAAATTTTGTTTATCTTTTGTTATTGACGTTATACGTCCATTGGAACTCATAATGACGTTTTCAAAGTTAACGCTTTTTCTCACAAGAATGGCTGGGCTCTTGTGTTCAGTCCCTATATTGACGATAGCGGCATGAGAGGGGAGAAACCCAAAATCCTCAAAAGCCACCTTCTGTAAGAACACGATGTCAATATCGTTATTCCATACGAAATCTCTCAGAAGAGACTTCTTTACAAGTGTGTTAATAGCGTTGATATTAATTGTACATACCGTTCGTAGAAATACCATTACTCTAATAAGCGCTCACTCTCTCATATTAAATTCGTGCTCAATATTTATAACGGTTTGCATCGTACTTTCGCGCCTTTCTTTGATTGTGAACGGTTGCTTATTGTTTCAATAACCTGCTGATGCCCTGTTTTTCTGTTCCGTTTGGTTATCTGAGTAAGGAAGGGACCTTCCGTTTCATTCTCACTGTCATCTGTTTGTTTCTCATCTGTTCGCTTTGGTTCTTTTGTTTTCGTCGATTCTGGGGATGTAGCTGCTCGCTTTTGTCCTTGCTTCGGATCGATCTCCATCGATTCCGGTTTATCATCTACCTTGGGTTGTTCTGCCACGGTTGTCTCCGGTTTCTCGCTGGATTCCGGCTGGGGTTCTTGTACTCCTTTCGGGCTGGGTGTCATTTCGTTCGATTTCAAGACCAACAATTGAAATGGCCTTAACTTAATTTTGTAAACAAACCTTGTAAGGCCATTTTCTTGCGAACCGAAGTCCGCAAAGGCAAACCAACATAATGAACAGGTAGGGAAAATTCTCCTCTACTCAATTGTGGTTTAGGTTTGCGAATGAAGGTTTCGGTTCGCGAGAAAATGGCCTTACAAGGTTTGTTTACAAAATGGAGTTAAGGCCATTTCAATTGTTGGTCTTGATTTGTCGTCTTGGGACAGTTCGCCTTCAACTGCCCTTCTTCCTTACAATAAAAACAGCGATTCTTCAACCATCGTAATAAATCCGCGCTCGGAAATGTCCAATGAAAATGGAATTTCCTTAGCAATCTCCATATGAACACCACGCACACCGCTGAACACACTAAGATTATATTCAGCTGGGTAGCGTTCTCTCACCTGTTGCCTGACTGTTACAAATTGTCCCAAAACTAAAGCAATGGCCTTGTCATCAATTTCGGGAGGTAGGCTGAAGATTCGCACACAGCGAAATATGCGACTGGCCAGAGTGACTGGCGCCTTTGAACTTTCGTCATACTTGAAGGCGTAGACATCTTCCACGTGGTTACAGAATTCGTTGAATTTACCTTCGTCAAGGAACTTGATGAAGAATAAACCGTCGTTTTCGTCTTTGTAGACTAAATGCAGGTCTGCTGAGCTAAGATCAAGTTGGCCTGTAATAAATCTGAGGACTTCCAGATGCGAAGGTATCTTAGCACCAGATTCGAAGCACAGTTTCAACGTGTTCTTTCGTACACTCGATTCCATTTTATGTATCTTTCAATAGATTCCGCTTACACTAACACTACTACTACCACGGCAAGGCCGTGTTCAAGGCACGGAAATAATACGAGAGCGATTGGTATAGTCGACTGATCGGTCCAACGTCTCATCAGAGAATGTTGTGATTGGACTGAATTCGATCAGCGGTTGAGGGCAGTCTTGATAGCTAGCTGCTTGCAGGCAGCCTTTCAATGTGTACTGGAAAACACCACCACTAACCACGCGGTGATTGAATAAACACCGTTTGATGAGACCGGATGGAATTCAACTTTGAAATCTGTGTTAGGGAAATTGCTTTTCGCAGGCAATCGGTGATAATTTTAACTATAATAGCAACAGTTGCACATTCATGCAATTTTCAATAGTGACATTTTGAAAAATGATATTGTCTTAAATTAAACGGATGCGTAGAAATATTTTTGATCGATTGGTGACAAAGTTATAGAAATTGGTCCAGGGGCAGCTGAGTTATTAACGTTCAAAATCTTTCATAATTTTGTTGCATGTTCCATTTTCGGGTTTCACAAAGTGTACCCCCATATAGAAAACACTGACGTAGTCCTATGTCAAAACGGAGTTAATCAATTTTGAAATTGTTGTTTTTCTTTTTATTATCGTAAAGGCCGAAGGATCGCAGAACGTTATGAAATTTTGCACCCTGGCAGTGTTTATATGAACGAGAATAAATTAAAAAAAAGATTCGAGGTGGTTAATTTTTCCGGCATATTCTAGCTTTAGGTTTTTCCCAGACATCACGTACTTTGAAAACTCACGTAGAAAGAACATTGGATGCAGAGTTACATTTTCCTCGTGTGTGCAAAAATGTGCTGCCGAGACTCTCAACAAACCGTCTCCCGTCGCAACGAAAACAACATGTGACGAGCGAGAAAGAGACACGCGAGAATAAGATACGAGCGAGATACAAATGCGACACCCAAAAATCCTGGCGTGCGCGAGGCTCGCGCTGATCTCATGTGCCTCATCTCATGTGCTACGATTAATGCTAGAACTGCAGAGCTCGAAGTTCTGGAATGTGTAGGTAAGCGAAATACAGGCTGTTGAAACATGGTTGCTTTGACCGACATTTCATTTGCGTTTGCACAAACCATTCCAATTTTAGAGGAAAGGTAGCATGGTATATTTGCAGTGCTTAAATTCTTGAAATCCTCTAATAGCAAAAGCCATTAATTTGCCGGTCAATTAGAATATTCTTTGTTTCTTTTTCCGGTTCAACACTTAACTGCACTTGCATGACTAACATCTTTTGACAAGTTATTTTCTAAATATAGAATGGACGAAAATTCGACAAAAAGTGTATCGATATTGTTTAGTACGGGGATTTGACCGTTGCAAGACGTTCACACATTTTCAAGGTAATTTAACCATTCATCGGCAACACAACTGGTATAAATCGTTAGATGGGATGTTACGTATTTTGAATAGATTATATCGGAATGCTACGAATGCAGCAATGTTATGATAATTTAATGGGTGGAAGAATTTTTTGCAGAACATTTTTTTCTTGGCGTAACGCTTTCACATGTACTTTGTTACCATTACTTTAAAAATGTTCAGATTTTTTTTATTGTGCCTCATGTGATCGAGTATTCAGATAAATTCATAACAGAAGCGGTGACCCACTGGGTGATGGCGTGATCTTTGCTAAATCTCGATGAACATTTCAAATGATCCTATCTGCTTTGATCGATTCTCTTCATCGACTTTCTCTTTTGATAACCACGCCTACGCAAATGCATTTGGTGCTAATTTTGCAACAGAGTTTGATAGCAGCAGTTCATATCTTGTGCTTAGAACGTTGAACACAGCAGGGAATGCTTTTGAAGTTGAGTTATTAATAGAAGAGAAAGTCGATGAAGAAAATCGTTCAATGCAAATAGGACCTTTTGAAATGTTTATCTAGCAATAGCTGCAGCAAAATAATGACTTGAGTGGGCATCGTTGGCTTTAACTCAAATGAGCGTGTAGACTACTCTAGTGATATATTTACCATTCCAATTATTAATATCACCAAGTCTACCGACCTTCTGTTCCGTTCCTTCAAATCGCTTTCTGGTTTGCACGGTACGATCTAGGTGGCTTCTGCTGACCATTGCTCTGCGGGTTTCGATGGCATCGTTTTCGCGTCGATGTCCGTAAACGCTAAGAAGAAATAACCTTTTCGGTTAGATAATAGGCGACCTTGCCTTTGTATACCAACAGTGTCAGAAGGGAGCGCCTGAGTATCGGCACCAATTCCACAAAGTGACCACCAAGCGCCACCATCTCGCTACAACAAACCAGAAAGTGGTACACCCATTGCTACAACCTGCAACAGATCAATCAAATCACCATGTTGCCACCATGTTGCTAGAGTGTATGGTTTAAATTTGGAAAATACCGTGTTGAAAGTTGATCTATCCATTTGAAAAATTATGATATTCAAAAACTTAAGCACATTCTTAAGTCATCCTTTTTTTTTAGTAACTCGATAATTCAGATCAGAAGAACATCAGCAAATGCTGATCTTTTAAAACTTCCTGGCTGTCTAGGGAGCATATCTGAAAGAATATCCTGTTACTTATGCAACGTTTCCTGAACATCTACAAAATTTCCTTAAGCTTTAGAAAATTTACTCAAATTTCAAAGTACCTTGAAATTAAACGATGGTCCAAAATCTTCATCTTAAGGAACTTCATTGAGATTTTTAAGATCTCTGGCAAACTGCTATGTAGTTCTCTAAACTGAAACGAAGATCTCTGAAGTTTTCTATCTTTACGAAATTCCCTGAACTTTTTCAAAATGCCCTGTACGTCTATGAAGTTATACGCAGTTCCTCAAATTATTACGCAGTCCACAAAACTTCATCAAAGCTTGCTTCACGTCTACGTTTCTGGTTGATTTTCCGCAAAGTTCGACGCACGAAATTTCCTGAATTTGTACGGAATTCTCTGAACTATGTCAAGTCCATGAGGTTTCATCAAAGCACTGAAGTTATAAAAAAGGTCCCTGAATAATAAAGAGGTTCCCTGCCATTAAACAATAAACTTCTACGAAGATACCTAAACTTATATAAAGTTCCCACTTCTACGAAGTTTTCTGAACTTTTCCATGATCTCAGAACTTCAAATAATTTCACTAAATTTAGCTCATGATTCATATGACATATGTTGGTCTTAATGCATTAAACAAAATATAATAATAATACCAAAGAAACATTCAAAATCAGGATAGTTGTCTAGTGAAAACAGTTAACGGAACATTAAAGTCAAACGAAGCATAAGTGTTACTAATCACATTAGCGACAGTATGAATAGCCTCATTCAGCCCATACTGTCAATTACGAGCTGCGAGGTGTATGAAGTGTCGTTGCCTTATAACTTTTTCAGGTACGAAGAAGAAGAGTTACCGAAGCAGTTCAATGAAACTCTACGAAGTTCACTGAAGTTTGGTGAGCTTCTACAAAGTTAGCTGAACTTTAAAGAAAAATCTGCACTTCAAGAAAGTTTCCTGAACTTTTAAAAAAGTTCCCTGAAGTACCACGAAGTTTCTCAAAGAACTACAAAATTCCTTGCAACTCGGATAGCAGTTCTTACCCTGGTGTAGTGGCTGTAGGTGCATTGTCAGACAGCACCAGCAAATCAACAGAGGAAATGGTAGAGGTGCTGCATGAAGAGGTGGTGATAATGGACGTGCCCTCAAAAGGCCGATAAAGCATGCAAAAACGAACATCAGCATCCTCGGCAGAAAGGGTTTGCGGATCTGTCGAGATTCGATGCGTTGCAAGCACAAAAAATATAGGAAATCGATTTAGATCTCCATTGTAATATTTGTTTAGTCCTTCGGCTCCGGAGAGCTTTCAAAGATATTGAGCCTACTAAATAAACATTTTGGAAAACATGGTTTTCAATTCAGATACTGACCGTTAAGTGTGACAACTATGTTGGATTCATCCCAAAATTTACAATCCAGTTTTCTTATTTCTCATCATATTTTCAGGTTGACTACTACTTGGAACGAACACACCATGCTTTTTGTCTAAATGTATTTGAACAGTTCTCAAATTTACGTACATGTTTGAATTAACTAGTGATGTCGGCTACAGCTTGAAAGGCTGAAAATGCTGATGAATGAAGTCACACGAATCAATTTCACAACAAAGTTTTTTAAAGGGCCTTCCGAACTATTGGTTCACTGCCAGCTGCAAAATACCTTTCAATTTGATCCACCAAGATCAATCGGATCCAAATCAGGCTGATCAATATCCCAAAATTTTAACTAATTTGGTGGCGAACTGATTCTGATTTGGCTCTTTGATGTTTATATGTCCTCATCGTTCTAGCCCTACACCATAATGATTTATGGAAAAGTTGTCCATCAGAGCCCCCCCCCCCCCTCCCTCTTACGTGAAAATTTCCCAGCTACAACTTTGTTGAAAACCACTTTTTAATTGAATGTCAAGAAAATTTGTTACTAATTAATTTCCAAGTTGATAACTTCCTGGTAGGATTAATCGGCTGTTTTTAGGGCAACACTGCATCTTACCCTTATGACATAATAGCCTTGATTTTTTGTCTTATTATTCCAATGTTGTCTGTTGAGTAGTAAATGAACCATGTCAGAAGAACATCATCTTCCTAATCAATTAATAACTAATTATCCTAACGTTCAATTTTTCAATTCCCACATAAACTTCAAAGGGCCAAGTGCAGTATGAGTTCGCATCCTAATGAGAACAAATTTTGTGAGAATGATCAGGAGCTGATTTGAAATCGTTTGAACTTGGTGGACCTAAATCAATATTTTGAACCATGAAAATTCCATGCGCATGGATCGGTAACAAATAACCCCGCCGGTAATTGGTTCGTAATCGTTTAACTCATCTTCCGCTTGAAATACTTCTATAAAACCACAATCTCTCAACCCTCAAAAACTGAATACCAACAGATTGAAATCAATCAGTTGTACCAGCAACACGAGAATGTGACAGGACTACTCGATCAACAGTTCTCTGTTGTTTTCTTTAGCACCAACCAACCAATTTTAGCATGCACGCAGGACTTAGGTACGCTGCCGATCTCCCTGGAGCTCGCCGAGCTTAGCTCATGAGACACAGCACATCTGACACGAATGAGGCACGTAGGAACAAAAAAGAAACGCGTAATAATACGTCTCGAAATGTACCAGGCACCTACGATCTTATAGAAAGCGTGTCTCTATCACGCGGGATGGATGCACGTGTACATTAACTGTGATTGGATGATAAAATTATAAGCAAATTATCTCAGGAATTCATAAACAATAAAATCTGAAAAATGTTTTCTTCGTAAATTTTCACTGTGAAGGAAAATTGCAATCTTGAAAAACATTGAAATGTTTTATAATATGTTGAAGGTTAAAACCGACCGACCTCCAACACAGTAAAGGAATTGTAGCCAGCGGAAGAACGTTTCCTGGTACTGGGGTGTTGAGGCATTCGTTCGCTTGTTGATAGGAATGCATTAGGATTCCGTCTCGTCGTCACTCCAATTGGAGATTTCGTCCAGAGTAGGCAATAAGCAGCACTTATATTAATATTCACAACACTATAATACACATACTATATTTATTAACAAAATATCGGATTATAATACCCAGCTGTATCGCTGCAGCGCTCTCCTTGTTCGTCGTGTACGTTTATTAATTCCCAGATTGCGATCAATCCAAACCGAGATGCATGCATCATGTTTTTCATTAGTGTGGGTGTAGAATCTCATGCCAGCAGTTGTGAAACCGAAGAAAATGAAAGTGGTGTAGTATACGAATATGCCTGGCTTCGGCCGAACATATACAAATTGTCATTACCTGTCGGAACAAGTTGTTGAAAACAACCAAAACGGAGAGATGTTCAATGCGTATTGTGGTGTAAATGATTTCCGATTGCCAAATTTTGAATCCATTGATGAAGCCAGCTAATAATTCGGTTCTCATGATTCCTTGTGTTGATTACCTCAGATGAGAGTGTAGGTGTTGGAGAGGAAATTTAAATTAGTGCAATATCACCGTCCGGGCTTCGATCGAACATATACAATTGTTCTAACTGACCTGATCAAAAATAGTTCTCAGCTACCTCTCCAAGGTTCCACGTTGATGTCCTTTATACTGATGATAACAACGTATTGGTAATTTTTGTTAACTGCCGATGAAGTGATAAGAGATGTTCATCCGACTATTTCTTGTCCAGTGCAGCAGCAAGTGATTTCAATTGGAATTGATTAATGACTGTTGATCCTATCAACAGATTTGCCCCATTGACCCATTTCCAGACCGGATTGTTGAAGTTGGGAGACACCCTAGTGTCCTCGTTGACGATGAAATAACGTGGATCATCCAACGTCGTGCCTCAGTCTCCGTCCATGGAAACTGACAGCAATCCTTCGAATACCCCTAGTATCCGAATTGGTTGACTTGAACATCCTTGACATTCAAGTCCCTTCCTGGATTGTCGAATACCCCTAGCATCCGTCTACTTGACACTCCCTGTGCCGGTTGTGTGTAAAAATATCTGTAGCATTTGTAGTAGTCACTCCAGGCTTACAGAAAGTCAGTAATGATCGTAATCTGCAACCTTGCGTAGGCACACGAACGTCTGCTTGGTGCGTTTGTTTACATGGAACACAAAACATTGAACCGTCTCATGGCAACTCCAATACACATCTCGAGTACTGGATTCTGAGCTTGTGGCATTGGTTATATGATGATGGCTTCATTTTCCTCGAAGATTGGTATGCTAGTTGTGAGTTCTTTCCGAGAGCGGCTGATCACCGAAGTAGATCTAGCTCACCCACCGTAGTACATCCGTAGTGTGAGTTTGTTGCAGTTACCGTGTGAAGAATGTTGGTTATTTTCTCTTACTTGGAGGCTACGTGAAGTGTGTTGGGATGTATACTTATGTACTGATTGTCATCAGGGAATTTAATAAAAAAAACGTTTTGTTCACTTGAACACTTGTATTCACTTCATCAAATTAGAACTACAGATCAAACTAGAACTACCAACCGATCACTTTTAGAGTCAACTAAGAACTGACTGCCTGTTCTACTTACGACCATCTAACAACCTAATTATTCTGTTAAACTGCTGAAATCAGCTGGGAACAGTCTACGTCGCCACGATGTCCTCCATCGAATCGTCACGTACCGGGATTCAGGTTGCACTCGATGAGGTTAGTCGGAACTGAATCTGATCTATTCCAGACGCTATGTGGGAACGACGATGTTGTTTCTGGGAATGATGAATTGGCTGGTTGCGTGGCTTCCCTGCCGTGGAAACTACAATGTAAGGTGGATGAGCTGGATCTTAGGCAGGCTGGGACATAACTGTATATTTGCTGGGATTGATTTCCATTACCATAAAACGGGGTATCTTTGATTATGCGGGTAGCTTTGATAGTATAATGTAAAGATTAAATTTACTCGCTGCGCTTTCTCTAAATTAGAAATATTCGTTCCATATTGTAGCTTAGGGTATTTCCGTTCATATCGTATATAGTTTTTATACAATATGTGTTACATATTTTACAAACAGATTAAAAAACCATTTTCGTATGTTTCGCCTGTTTGAAAAAGCACTCAAACTATCATTTATGAAATGTATTTCCGATATAGCCACCTCAAATTCAATGTTGTATTCTTATTGCCTATGATGTTTCCTGATTGTATACTCATTCAAAGTTTCATATTTAAAGAACTGAAAAGTTTGAGTTTCACGATTTTTTTCTACATTCATTGAGTATTATCAAAGTAACCCCAAATCAAAATACTAATGTTCGGTCAAACAACTTGACAAAAATGCATATGCTTTAATTTCCGTTAAACAAATTACTAACGAATTAACTCCTGGATCCTCAGTACTTGTTTTAAAAATATAAAATTTAAAAAAATATTCATTGCTGTAAAAAAAGTAGAAGGGTCTGTGCCTAGGGGCACGATCGGAAGCTTGACGTAGGACCGCTTTTAATTGATTTTTGATTGATTTGATAATTGATTTTAATTGACCGGCGCCGTTAGAACCCGTTAGTTGTGAGGGTAGCTTTTGGTGGGGAACTGGCCTCTCGACGGTACCGAGGTTGGACTCGCTTTGGAGTAATTTTGAAATTATCCCGCGTGGTTGCGCTATACCAGTCGTAGTTTCCCAACCAAGGGGTTGGAAGCTGGAAGATTAGGATTCGAGCTCCCCCCCCCCCCAAATTGTACCGAGCAGGTCTCCACACACCCATTAAATCCAAGTCCGCCATCTCCAGGCCTGGAACCAAAAACTCTCAGCGGAGCCAAGATTTGTTCGCCAGAGTCCACCATTGTGCTTACCGACCGGCATCGCCAGACGCTTTCACCGAGTCTTCATCAGCCTCACTGTTTCCCGCCATCAAACTAGCCACCGTTATCGAGACCACCACCGCCCTCACTACTAAATTCCAGCATCCACCTGCCGGTCAGGTATTTATGACAAACCACCTTACACACCAAACCCCCACACACACAGCATGTTAAATTAGGGAAATAAATGGTAAAATTGAATTTCACCAGCTTCTTTTTACAACACCTTATCCGAGGTCTGATTTGCCGAGTAAAGTACACCAGCCGACCTTGAGACGTTCTCCAGCTCTGCTAGCCATTAAAAGAGGTTGTTGGATAACCCATCCTCACTGGTAGGCCGTTGTTTTGCCAAGCTCACCGAGGTGTTTGTCCTGGTAGCCCCCTTGGTACCCCACCCTAGCAGCAACAAACTTTAGGATTTCCCCATACATCAAGTGCTTTGAAAACTCACGTAGAAAGAACATTGCGTGATAAAATTATAAGCAAATTATCTCAGGAATTAATAAACCATTAAATCTGAAAAATGTTTTCTTCGTAAATTTTCAAGGTGAAGGACAATCGCAGTCTTGAAAAACATGAAATGTTTTCTAATATTTTGTTATTTATTTATTTATTTATTAATTTGTTCTTCGTCTCGAATTTATAAAAAAAAACTCCACATACTGATTCTTAACATAAGTTCCTTATTCTACTTTTGAATACAAACTTGGACAAATTAAAATCAAAATCTGCGCTGACATTGTTAATCGCCCTAACACAATTATCAACAGGGTTGTTATACCCGTACGTGGTTCTATGCAGCCTGACTAAAAATAAGTCTCGTTCACGAAGCTGTTGAGAAGGTGCATAAAAGTTAATAAAGGGTGCCCCAAATCAAATTGCATCACGGAGAAACGCTCATCGGGACATCGGAAAACAACTCAGAATCGTGCAGTCAACGGTGAGTCGTGTGGTTAAACGTGTATGTATGTATGTATGTATGTAAGGTAGCCACCATCCTTTCAAGACTTGTCTTGTATGCAGCTCCACTTAATAGCAAGATCAATCTGAGCTACCGATCTGAATTCACTATATCGCTGTATGAAGGGCCAAAAACGGAAGGGCGGACCCGTAAGCAGAGACACTTACGCGAAATCCACGGGAATTTAAGAATCTCCTTCCAACGATACGCTCCAACAAATCGAATAACACAATTCGCAATACTTATTAAGCTTCCTACTGGATGGTTTGTTAAGAAGGGCGCGTCAATCGCCCTGAAACTGTTGGAGTAGAATTCACACCACCACAATCGAATCGGTAGGATAAAGAAAATGATAGTGTTTATTCCCTCCTAGACTCCGGCTGTCAATCATACCATCGTCCAGTTTCAGTTTGAATGATACCCTGATGCTCCCTCCCAACCCAGTATTTATTTATATAATGAAATTATATGCAATGGTGAAATGAAATATATCAGAACATTAAAATATGACATAATAAAATACATTTATATGGATAACATAGTTGCTACTGCAATGAAGAAGTATTTTAAATATAATAAGAAGCAGCTCTATACCTCCTCAGCTCACAATGGCAGGTGGATGTAACACTGAAATGTATAGGATATATTAAGCAATTAAATATATTTTGCTCGAATGATACTAACAATAACGGTGAGTCGTGTGGTTAAACGTTACTAAGAAACTCTGAGCATCGAACGGAAGGAGAAATGCGGTCGGAATGGATGCTTCTAAAAGCACTGAATCACTTCATATATGTTATGAACTACTTCAGGAACCATCGGAATCACTGAAATTATTCAGAAAATTTTCAAACTACTTCGGAAAATAAGAACTACTCTTCTTTACTTTAAGTACTTCAAGAATCATAATCACTTCGGAAAGTACTGAATCATTTCATAAATGATTGGAATCGCTTCAATAAGTTCTGAATCACTTCAGTTTTAAATGGAAAAAAATCATGCAATCAAACACCGTCCAACCCATATCGTACCAAAGGGCACCACATTCAAACAAAATCATACGAATCGACACCATCCATTATCCAGAACTTTGCTCCTGTGCGCTGCATTCCTTGCACAGATTCACACGCTTTTTATAGACTGCGGGTGCCATTTACGAACTTCGTCCCTGGCAATCTTCCTTCTGCCGTACATCTAGCCGCCATTCTCGACGTCACTGCTCCAGTAGAACTACTGCAAGATCTGCGCTCCAGCCTGACCCCTCTCCCACCTACCCAACGGCGACGGCACACACGCGCGAGCCCCCTTCCCCTCACCACGTATTCTACATGCACACAACGGAGCCGGTAATCGGTTTAAATTCTCATGTAGCAAAGGCATTATGGGACATATTCTGCATACAAATCACCAATAAATCATATTTCCATAAATCACCGAATTAAATTTTTGAACAGAGCGCGCCACCATCGCACTCGTCTGATAACGGTAGTGCCGCCGTCGTGCGGAGTCAGCTTGTTCCGATGGGTGGGGTGGAGTGAAGGCAAAAGTCGAACACAATGCGGATGAACTCCACTCCACACCGCACCAGCATCAGCGCCAGGTGAGCGGAAAAGAGAGGTTGGTGGGAATATATATATATTATGGGAAAAGCGATCGCTACATTTCGTCGTCGACGATTCGGAAAACTGCGTGCGGTCTTTCGTTTGTCACTTTTATACACTCCATGGTGGGAAAGACATAATTTACGGGAGCATTTATTTTATATGTTTCGGTGTCGACACACGATTGGAGGTTAAATAGGGAAAGTGAGACGTTGTACTAGCTGGGACCTTACGATATTTTAATCAGGTGTACCATGCCTCTACTTTTCTGGGCATAATTAGCCTTTCATAATCTATTTGTCACACGGTAAGCGAATGCAAAATTGGCAATTGTGGAAATGCTCAAAGCTTCAAAGACGTAATAGCCGAAGATGAATAAAAAAAAAGATATAAAGCATGGTTCAGTTAGCATCTGATCAATTTATTTCAGGGCGGCGTCCTTGGTGATCAGTTATGGAATGTTTTGACAGCAGTTTATTTTGAAAGAGCTCTTCTTGCAGTGCTGTAAGTTTCATCGCGACTGGTGCTGACTTTGCAAAGTAATGCTTCACCCATCCGAGTAAAGTAAGATCCTATTACAGATTTGTATGAAAAGTATGCATAATTTACAATGTTTCGTGGCAGAAACAGATTATGTAATGTGGTGGTGGGAAGATTTTTAATATATATATATATATATATATTTTTTCAACGACAGCACCGAAGGCATCATGCTGATGGTATCAGCAAGGAAGTACTGGAGATATTTCTCTCACGATGTCTAGGAAGACAAGCCGTTCAAGGTGGTCCTGCATGGTCTACCCGACATGGAAATTGCCGCGCTGTCGGATGAGCTAAAACAGAACGGTCCAAAGTCGTTGCAAGTCTTCAAGATGAATCGGCACGACGTCTCCCGTAAGTACCGTGACCAGTTGTATTTGGTCCACATCGAGCGAAATACAACGTGTTTGAAGGACCTGCAGTGTATTCGGGCGCTTTTCCACATCGTGGTTAAGTGGGAACGCTACCAACCTCGCCCCCGCCTCGTCACCCAATGCTCAAACTGCCTCATGTTTGGGCACGGGACCAAAAATTGCAACATGGCTCATCGCTGCAATGAATGTGTCAAGCAGCACGCACCTGAAGCATGCGACAGGATGGAGAACGCCGATCCACAATGCGCCAACTGTGGTGCTGCACATCAAGCTACTAGCAAGTCTTGTCTGAAGTGTGCGGAATTCATGGAAATCCGCAAAAGGGCCTCCATGCAGAACCAGCCGGGTTGGAAAACAGGTTCCGGCACGCAATGAGCAGAATTTTCCCGCCATTAGCCAACGGTGTCCGATTTCGGTTCTTCCACCACTTCCGCTCAACATCATCGGTCCCGCCATCTGCTGAGGTGCCAAACCCTTCGGCTAATCCAAACCGTCAGTCCTATGTGGCTACGGTTTCGTCCCCTCCCCCGGAACTATCGTTGCATCGAGATGACGCCCCACCATCAAACGAAAACTCATAACCATCATGGCAGAAGCAAACATCATCAAGGCCTCTTCCAGAATCAGAACCGAGCAGATTCTTGCTGCATCACGGTTCATCGACAATTATGGACCGTGAAGCCATCAAGATCGCAAACTGGAACGCTTGCTCGCTCAAGAGCAAGAACATCGAGTTCGTTGACTTCCTCAACGAACGTAACATCGACATTGCCGTCATCACTGAAACCCACCTGAAACCGGAGGTAAACGTCTACCTTCCTGACTTTCGGCTACTAAGACTTGATCATCGAACCAGTTCTGGGGGACGAGGAGTGGCCATTGCTGTAAGGAGAAACATCTGCAGTCGGCTTCTGCCGAGCTTCCAGCTGAAAATCATCGAAGCTTTAGGGGTAGAAGTCTCCACTCCTGTCGGCCCTATCACCATCATTGCGACCTACTGCCCCAAGCAAGTCCTCATCAGGGACGGGTCGGCAGCAAACCTACACACCAAAAAAATATGAATTTTAATGGTGATGTAAATATCCATGCATGCTAAAATTAAAGCATGTAAACCTCCTTTTCACGTAAACTAACAACTTGCAAGAAATATTGTTTACAAAGGTGGATGGTTGTATACAATATTTAGAATATTTCATTAAATGACTCATAAATTTACACGATCTGTAATGTGAATTTGTATGATATGTGACGCTCCTTTTATGTGCATCTTAGTGACAGAAATGTACTCTACTTTTTCGAACTGTGTACGGAGGGATATCATCAGACTAACTCGACGGCGCGAAAAGTACATCATCGCGGGCGACCTGAGAGCCAAGCACCAGGCTTGGAACAACAGTCGACGCAACCAAAACGGCACAATCCTGAACAACGCGACCTGTAGCCGGCGCCGGTGGTGTAGTGGTAAGCGTGACTGCTTTCTAACACCCCGATGGGGCTGGGTTCAATCCCAGCCGAGGTCGGTGGGATTTTTCTGAGGCATAAAAATCTCTGGTCACGTCTTCCTTCGGAAGGGAAGTAAAGCCGTTGGTCCCGGCCCATGTGTGTTGAATGGGTGCGATATCCCACGCAGGTGTGGATGCTACCTTCCTGTACATTCGATTACCGTCAATGGATGGCAATCGATGTCCGTCGGTGATTGGCACTAGATTGCGGAACCGAGACCGACGTTAAATAAATGAAAGAAGAAGAAGAAGAAGAAGAAGAGCGCGACCTGCAAGAGGCTCGCTACACCATACTAGCGCCGGACTCTCCCACCCGGTTGAGCCGGTCTGGCGTGCACTCTACTATCGACATATTCATCAGTAACATGGGAGACAACATTTCGCTACACAGCAAAAAAATAATTTTGATATCACGTCAAAGTGGATGCACTACAATCATGTCGAAAATATGGTGTAATATTACTTGCTAAAAAGGACAAAATTATCATTAATACAATGCATGAACTGACATTACGCTGCTTTTACTGCATTTGTTTATTTATGTGGTCATAAAAATTACATGAAATTTTCGACATGATTGTAGTGCATCCACTTTGATGTGATATCAAAATTATTTTTTTGCTGTGTACCTGTGACCCACCAAGAGCAGAGCTCGGACCACTATCCGGTGGTGGCCGATGTAGGCTCATCCGTCAACCAATTCCAAGATTCCCGACGCAACTACCATCGTGTCAGCTGGGAGCAGTTCCAACACTGTGTCGACTCAACTGTCAACTACGATGTCCTTCCGGAGACGCCCAAAGACGTTGACCGGTGTCTGCGTTCCATCGAGGAGGCGATATCCCGAGCCAGGGAACAACACATGCCAGTATCCAGACAGGTGAGCAATACTCTGAACCTTGATAGAATTACCAAAAATCTCTTCAGACTCCGTAACTCCATTCGAAGGCAATACCAGCGTTCTGGTTTGCGTGACTTGAAGACCCATTGCAAACATCTTACAAAAACCATCCAAGCCAGGACGGTGGACCTTAGAAATCAGGATTTTGCTATCAAGATCCGCTCTCTCCCAGGTTGTGCAATGCTCTTCTGGAAACTAACGAAAATCCTTAAAAACAAGCCAAGACCCATTCCATCACTGATCCCACTGGACCGTCCCGGCGACCCAGTGGTACATCTGATAACTCCTTAAGAGAAGCCTGACGCGATTGGTCAACAGTTCGTCAGCTCCCATAATCTCGGACAAAACATCGTCAGCCCTCACGAAGCTGAGGTTGCTGAAAATGCAACCAATCTTCATCGGATTCCCAACATTTTACCCAAGGAATCCGAGATTACGGTTGACGAACTGTTGGCCTATATCAAATTATCTAAAAACATGATGGCCCCAGTTTTCGAAAACATCCTGAATCTAGAACTTAAACGCTTGAGTTCCAGATTCTACAACCATCTGGCACTGATTTTTAATCTGTGCCTCAGACTAGGCTACTTCCCCTCGTGCTGGAAGTCAGCTAAAGTCAAACCAATCCGGAAACCTGAGAAGGATCCGTCCTCTCCTTCAAGTTATCGACCAATCAGCATTCTCTCAGGGTTATCAAAACTGTTCGAAAGAGCAGTCTACCACCGGCTCCTAACATCTGCCGAACCAAACAACATCTTACTCCAGGAACAGTTTGGTTTTCGGAAAGGTCGTTCGACCATCCACCAGCTGACTCGAGTAATAAACATTCTCAGACGGAACAAGTCTATGTCGAAAACATCTGCCATGGCGTTGTTGGACGTTGAAAAAGCGTTCGACAATGTCTGGCATGATGGCCTGGTGTTCTAATTGCAGCACTACGGTCTTCCAATCTTTCTAGTGAAGATAATTAACAACTATCTATCTTACAGGACGTTCCGAGTCTCTCTGAATGGCATCACATTGGATCATTTCAACATCGGTGCCGGGGTTCCACAAGGAAGCATCCTTGGCCCCATTCTATCCAACTGTTCACCTGCGATCCCTGATGGTGGATCGTTGTCTTTATTCGCAGATGACGCTCGTCATCGTCTACAAGGGTAGGGTCATCGGAGTTCTGACTGCCAAACTTCAGAGAACCCTGGACGTCCTGTCTGAATATTTCAACAGCTGGAAGATCCGTACACCCAACCGGTGGATGTAAGATTCGCTTACAATTATGTGGGATTCATCATCAGAGGATGTAAGTGGAGACCGCATGAACCGAGGATGCGATATACGCTGCGGTTCAATGCAAGAAAATTGGAGACCGAAAAATGTAGAGTGTATTAGTGAGGTAAATTTATTATGTCGAAAAAAAAATAGGAAAAAGGTTGCCGACTGGACTCGAACAACGAACGTTGCGATTATCAGACCTGTGCTTTCTCCACTGCTCTCACCATGCTTCTGAATAAAGATAGCCTAAAAGCAAACAAGAAGCGCTCATTTCCTCTCACACTCGACTTCGTATGCTTTTTCTGCTAGATAGATTCGAGACAAGGGTGTGCGTCGTTCTACCATGTTATACATACAAATCAAAGCAAATGCTTGCTTGTGTAGGTGAAAGCACAGACAGAACACGAAATAAAAAAGGCAAAAAACCATTACATCGCCTGCAAGGTCAACTTCTAACATTCGCTGCGATGTTCATGAACAGAGGATGATAGGAAATTGAACTAATATTCATTGTAATAGATTTTTGGTTTGCGTGTATCAACACGGCATCATCATCTTTCCACACTCTAAATCACCAAGAATTGTTCGGTCGGAGAATAATGAGATCTGTCTGAACGGCACAGTGGTGGGATGGTCGAAAGAGGTAGTCTACCTAGGCCTAACATTAGACAGCAAGCTGATTTTCAGGGAGCACGTTGACAAAACCAAAACCAAGTGCAACATCTTGATAAGATCATTGCATCCACTCATCAACAGGAGGTCTACCCTGTCCCTGAAAAGTAAGCTTGCTGTCTACAAACAAATCATCCTTCTCGTAATAGAATACGGGATGCCAATCTGGGAGAGTTGCGCATAAAGCCACTATCTCAAATTACAAAGGATCCAGAATAAGATCCTGAGGATGATCGTCAATAGTCCATCGCGGACTGGAAACTGTGAGGTCCACCGCCTGGCTGGTCTTCAGACACTGGAGTTACGGAGAGCTGACTCCATCGATAGGTTCAGAGATGGCTGTAGACGATCCGATCAACAGATCATCATTTATCTGGCACGGTAGGTTAGGTTAAGCTTAGTTAGGTTAAGTAGCTAGAATAACAAATTAAAACATTTAAATCAAACATTCTTAACAAGAAGAGAATTGTAAAACATTAAAACAGTAAAACACGACATGTACAAACACAAAATCAAAAATTTCACCAAAGATGAAGAGCCTTTCTGGCTAAACCAATTGTAAACCACGTAACACATCACAAATAAAGAAGAATTAAAAAAAAGTTTTCTTCGTCATTAACTTTCAAACAATGGACGAATAAGCGTCGGACATGACGTATGAGTGGAACAGCATGCATCGCACCAATACGAAGACGACAATGAATGCACCAAATCGACTATAGTCGCTATATTTATAATCTGACGGATAGCATTTCGATCTATCAAAAGCGGAACCAATTCAATATATTGCAGACCAACAATTGAAAAGTTATTATCAACTTTTATAAACAAAACGTTGATTATTCTTTCCTCGCCGATTGAACGCAAATTACCAGCAACATCGGATAGGGAAACTTTTCCCAACCGAAAGATGGTGTTGGTTTGCGTAGTTTTGTTCGCAATAGCTGATATGCTCTTTTCTGTTGTTGATAGTGATTTGCTCGATTGGTTCCGCTATTTGACAGCTCAATTGGTTCCCGAGATTCTATCCGCCAGACTATGAATATAGCGACTATAACATCGACCGGAGGAAAGGCTTCTCGCAATAGGCAGCATGACTGGGCCGCCGTCATCCGGTCGTCATCGACTAGCACTGGTGTGAAAGAGTCAAGTAGCGCTAGTTGTTCTTTCACAACAATCCATGCTGGTTGGAGCACGTCTTGATCTGGTGCGAATGCTGCTATATACTTGCAACTAGGAACGCTCTGACGAAAAATACACCAATTAGCTATTCTGCAAGTATAAACAGAATGTAATTCAGTGAACGTGAGGACAGTCGTCACAACTAATTTGAAAGACCCAGAAAGGGGACGTGGACATCGAAATGAGAAGCATTACCAACGGCAACGACACCCTTCGAACGTTACACAGCTGAGTTTGACTATAATTATACTGCCAGGAAAGCCAACTGAGTACGCTGTCCCTGGAGATACTCAAGTACACCAGTTTGTTCGCTTCGATCCAAAATGGCAGTTTCATTTGCGACGGATATGGTCACCACAAATTTGGTAGGACCCTGAAGGACGTGGACATCGGAGGCTCTCTGAATGGCTTCCCCATCTTTCTGACGTTCAACTGCAGTTGTTCCGTTAGGCTGACTACAACATTGATCACCTGCAAAATTTCAACCGCTGTGCAATGGTGTAAGCACGCCATCGCACAAGTACCAGCATGTAAATCGCTATATAATTTCTTTTAAGATCTCTAGACGGTGGGTAAACCAGGTTCTCAAAATTGAAATATTTTTGAACCATGAAAGAAAATAACAGCAAAGAATCATCAATCAGTGCAAATAGCAGTGTTCGGAAGATCACTATTAGCTTTGGGTCATTGAGTCTCCTTGACAGAATAAACTTGCGTAAATCATACCGCAGACGTCAATTGGTAGCACGTTTATGCATTTCGTGTTAGTTCTCCATCAACTGGAGCAAATACAACAGCAATATCAACAAATAGCGCCAAAATAAAAGGAGCGCCAAAAGGCAACAGCGATTAGTACCTATTTGATCCGTACCCTCCAACTCCAACAACCCTTTCGATGGACACCAGGAAAAAACAACAAAACGCCATTTTCGGGGCCAACAACCAACAAACGAACGGAGGTAAGATAATCGATTTCCGAATAATTAAAAGAACTAAGAACAAACACGTTTGTTTCGATCACTCACAGCCTTTGCGCTACATATTCCAGAACTTAGATGTAAAGTATTCATCACCTGTTTCTCTTACCATCGGTCTATACATACAGATATAGGTAAGTAGTAGTAATATCATCATTCAGAATTTTATGTCACAAGCCAACTTTTAAAATTACAAGTATCAATAATCACTATTTTTTCATAACCTACATTCCGTTCATGCCCCTAGCCACATACCCTTCTGCTTTATAAATCTAGGATCACAACAAATTTTAATAGTAAAAAATATTGAATAAATTTGATTGCCTTTGAAACAAACGTCGAAGTCCCAGAATCATAGAATATTTCGAAAATCTCAACATTTTAAAATTCTTGTTAGTACATACTTCGGAGTTTGAACACTTTTTCTGGCTCCGAGATTTGCAACAATTTTCCCTACACAGTTAAAAATTCTGAATTTTAATTGTTACATAAACATTCATTCACGTGAACTTGTATTTCATTTCACGCAAAGGAGTACCCTTGAAGAAATGTTGTGCCTACAATATTTGCAACTTTTCATGAAATGTCTCTAAACTTTACACGATTTATAATGTAAACATATGTGGTATGTGACGGTCCATTTATGTGCATCATATTGGATAAAAATTTACACAGTTCGCTCGTGACTCTCATTCGAAACGGTTGTTTTCTACTTGTGCTCTCGTTTTCGCGGTACGGCTTCCTCAGAAGTCACCAGTCCAAGCTTTTCGTTTATCAAATGGCTTTTGTGAGACCCAATGCAATATTATTTTCGTGTGCTCAAGCGAAGATGGATGAATGGTGGATAGTTAATTACAATTAATAATAAGTAAAGCCGTTGGTCCCCGGTTTGGTTACATTTGAGTTAATTTTAGCTTAGGTTATCAGATTTTCCTGGATATCACATATTTTAAAAATTAATAAATCATTATCCAACTACATCAACAAATTTTGTTTTGTGAAATCGTAAGGAAATTACCTTTTACTTGCCTTACCAGGCCTTGTTGTTTTCTGCTGTCCGAAGTAGTCGTCTCCACTTTACTCGATCCATGACCACACCTCGCCAGCTTCGTTGCCTGCTAAGGGTCCGCAGGTCGCCTTCTACTTGGTCGATCCACCTTGCCGAACCATTTTCACTGGGTCATCGTCCGGCATTCTGACAACGTGCCTAGCCCACCGTAGTCGCCCATTTTTTTCAGTGTGGACGATAGGTGGTTCTCCCAGCAGCTGGTGCAATTTGTGGTTCATTCGCCTCCTCCACGTTCCGTCATCCATCTGCACTCCACCGGAGATGGTACGCAACACCTTCCGTTCGAAAACACCTAGGGCGCGTTGGTCCTGCACGAGCATAGTCCATAGTCGTGGCCGTAGAGGACCACCGGTCTAATCAGCGTCTCGTAGATAGACAACTTCTTGCGGCGGCAAATGTTATTCCACTGAAGCGTCCTCCGGAGTTCAAAGTAACAACTCCCTGCCATAATGCGTCTTTGAATTTCTCTGCTGGTATCATTTCCGGCGGTCACCAGTGAGCCAAAATACACTAACTCGTCGACCACCTCGATTTCCTTACACAGCAAAAAATAAGTTTTAATTTTACATCCAAGAGTATGCACTTCAATCATGTCGAAAATCAAGCGTAATTTTTATGGCCACAACAATAAATAAATGCAGTAAATGCAGCGTAATGTCAGTTCATGCACTGTATTAATGATAATTTTGTCCTTCTTGGCAAGTAATATTACACCATATTTTCGACACGATTGAAGTGCATCCACTTTGATGTGATATTAAAATTAATTGTTTTCTGTGTAGAACCTCTAAATTTCATGTATTTCATCTTCGATACGTTAATGCCAAGTCCAATCGGCCTAGCTTCAGCCTTTAGTCTGATGTACGTTTCCCCCATCGTCTCAAAGTTCCGTGCCATGATGTCGATGTCATCGGCGAAGCCAAGACATTGCCGTAGCCCTCTTCGACATCCATCGTCGCCTTGACCAATCGCGTCAGTTTATCCGGATATCCGTACCCATGCATAACCTTATCTCGATCGATTTTCGTATGCGGATTTTAAATCGATGAACAAATGATGTGTTGTATTCGCGGCATTTCTGCAGAACCTGTCGAATCTCAAAAACTTGGTCCGTGGTAGCGTGGGCACCCATGATTTCTGCCTGGTATTGTCCCACAAACTCTCCTGCAAATGGTGACAGGCAGCGGCATAGAATTTGGGAGAGTACCTTGTAGGCGGTGCTCAGCAGTGTGATCGCTGTTGTCAGTAGTTGCAGCAATTCAACTTGTTACCTTTTTTCTAGATTGGGCATAAGACACCTTCCATCCACTCGTCCGGTAATATCTCCTCCTCCCAAATCTTGGCAATTACCGTCACTACGCTCCTCTTACCAAAAAAGCACGGGCAGGACAGTAAATCTTAGCATCAAGCAAGAGATGAAGTTGCTTGAAAAACGCTGAAGTTTATGGAACATCTTTTTAAATAGCACATTTCATATCTTTTTAAGGGAGCATTCTATAATGCTTATTGATAGTTTTTTTAATAATATTTTTAAATTTACTGGTGCAATTTCACTTTTTTATAGTGCCACCCCATTTTTTCACAGAGCGTTTCGATTTTTTTCCTTGCACATCTGCCTGTTTTTTTCTGGCGTGGTTTCAAAAATTTGATCGAACTTAATGATTAAAAAACGGGCACAAGAACATTATTCCGCAACAAAATATGTTCAAGCGGCTGCTGCATAATAATAATAGACAAAATGCCAATTCATCCAAATCAACTTCATTTTTGCCACCAATAAAATTTCGAGTCACAAAACTTCATTGACTTGAACGAAGAACCGGTGAATTGAAACCCCTTTTCCACACGGCCAGCAATTTCCACCAACTTTGATCATTACTGCGGCTCATATTGCCGTCGTCGTCGTCGTCGTCGTCCTCGTCGTAAAATATTATTATGGAACATAAACGTAACCATATTTCTCGATGAGCACGCGAAACGATGACAACGATGACGCCCCTTACGGTTTTGGTTTCCATTAACACCCCCCGTTCGCTTTATGACTAAGACTGAAGTGAGAGTGGCAGAAAAAAGTGCGCCCGTCGATTGGCACCCAACTATATACCACGGAGTAGCTAACGACCATTTTGGGACCATCAGAACCCCCTCCAATCGATAAGATGAATAATGATTCCAAGATAGGCTTCGATTGTCATTACGCCCAAAGGCGTCCAAATGACAGCTAACGATCTGTTGATGATGGGAGTGAATTTGATGGAAATGTTGATAAATGATGTGTATTTTGGCGAAGAGTAATTCCCTTTTAAAAACACTCAGTCGAACCAAATATAATACTGCAAATACCCGATTCCATTGAAATCAATTTGGGATATAATCTTTAAATCGATCGCGAGAAACCCTTAATCGTCGATAATTGCTTGGATATGTCCTGCCCTGTGTGGGACGGCAGGTAGTAAACAGTGGAGACCTCCTTCATCGAATGGCATTAATTCCAGCTGTTCGTCGCCGTCATCGCTTTCGCTATTAAATTGCTCCCAAAAAGAGCCATATTCACGGCGGTATTCCATCCCGAATGCCCTCTCGACGTTAATTATCTCGAGAACGTGATTGACCTCCACCAACCCACCGCTGACCCTGCGGACCATCGTTGAGCTTTGGCCAAAAAGTGGGGGATAGTTCCAGAAGACATCGCAATAAAACATCACGCGCGACCAATACTCCGCTCCAGTCCCAGTTTCCGGAATATTGTAGTGAAACCCAAAATGCCACGTTCAACCTCCGATGCCGCCACCAGTGGAATACAATATCATCGTCGGTAACCAGCCATGACTGGAACCTATCGGGTTCTCGCTCGGAAGGGCAAAGGACTGAGGCAAAACGCAACTTGTTCGAGCGTCGTGACTTGCATCGCGTTCAAGTTTAGCTCCTTCCATCGCCCAATCCCCACCCACTTTGCAAGAGTCGCATCACGTTCTACTAACCGAACAAAGTTTAGTATTGCCGAGGGTTCGAAAATTTCATTCTCATATCGACCAATAATCGATTTGCCCCAAAGCAACAATTATAGTTTTTTTGCTCCTCTCTATAGAGAGAGAATTCTACATCCGAACCGATGATGACGTCGTTCCAAACAGGGATGGACTCTCGCTTTTCGATAAGCTCCAATGCCTCCAATTCTGGTTCTGAATGCACGATTGCTACTCTGTCTGCGTGTCCGTTGAACGACACCCCCCAGAGGTCACCAAAACACAGATCTTTCGGCACGTCGTCGAAACCCCACAATGGCTGCCAATCACACCACCACCACACGGCAAAAACGTTCGATACCGTGAACATCGGCGTAGCATCTTTTTCGGTTCGTACCATTTTCGAAGAAGATGAAGAAAAGCACTGCCTAGCTCCGCCAATGACCACCACGAGTTCAGAGAAAGTGCAATGGAGCGAAAGAAACGAGTAATGAGTGCGATATTTCGAATGCACCTCACAAACGCTCACAATCGACACAAATACAACTCGGGGTATGACCACCACTGCCGGGTGGCTGCTGCTGCTGCTGACGACTATGGCTTCTCTCGCCAGCATCGCCCAAACCTTAACCTTTCGATTCGAATGTTTCGGAAAAAAGGCGATGATTTAGTTCGTTGGTTTTATTTCTTGTGCAGTGGAGCTCTTTTTACGATACAATGTCCCACTGACCTCCCATCCCTCCTGTGCCCTCCTGTGCCTCAAACCAAACACGCGCATACGCTCATTGTAGAAGAGCGACCGGAGGTTGCATGTGTCAGAAATACGACCCCGCAGAGGACGCTTTTGACGAAACAGTTTTATGATGCAATAACCATTGTTTCCGCTACACTGTCGATTAGTTGCAGCACTTGTTTTTTTTTTGTTTTGTTTCTGAGTTTTTATCGAGTCTGGTTTTAGGAAGGAAGTGGACTGCTGCTGGTTGAGAATCCTAATCCGGATCGTCCAGCACGGAACACAAACACATGCAGAGTGGAGTTTCGTCATTCGTTCGCGGTGGCAGATTTGATAATCAAAAATGTTTCCCCTTTGCTGCCATTGTTCCGGCACTGGATGAGTGAATGTGTCCGGGCTGCAATTATGATCGGTGAAAGTTTTTTGGTCAACTGAAACGATGCACAGTGGAGGCATTACTCAAAGGGAAAAAATTTTCAGTGCTATAGGATTTTTGCATGAGACGCCCAGACCCGATTTGCTTTTGTAAGCAGTGGTTAGAAGTACATGTTGTCACAGAAAAGTGACTACTACCGTGGACCCTCGGTGATTTGATCGGTTTTAATCTGAACACTTTTGACGTAGGACTACGTCTGTGATTTCTATATGGGGGTACACTTTGTGAAAACCGAAAATGGAACATGTATCAAAATAATGAAAGATTTTGAACGTTAATAACTCAGCTGCTCCTGGATCAATTTAAATAATTTTATCACCAATCGATCAGAAATATTTTGAAGCATCTGTCTGTTAATTTTCATTTGAATCACTGGTAAATTCTATCAAAAAGTGAATTACAGTTAGGTACGTTGGTTATGACCGATCAAAAAGTTATCAAGGCATTTCTCATGATGGAGTTTTCCAAGCAGCACCGTGCGTCTCCATAATTATTCATTAAATTAACAGTCTCGTTCGAATTTAGCACATTTTTAAGGGATGCAAATAAATAAAACTATACTAACGAAATTGGGTTGTAACCGGAATGCTTAAATACATCAGCAAAAAAGGTTATCTTCTATTTAATTAATTTTGGCATCCATTTTTTTTATTAATTACTTTATTTGTACAGGCTCGATCGAATAAACTTTACAGAGCCGAGTTATCATTTTCGTTACACATTATTGATGTCTTATATTTAAAGTTAGAGGAGCAGGACCGGATACTCGTGGTTGTCTCGAGGTTAGTGGGGATTTACAATTTTTTTTTTGGATGGGAAAAGGGAGAAGGAGGTTTGAAATGTGGTTTACGATACAAATGTTTAATTAATCCTAAAACATGAACTTATTTCTATTCATCTTGAAAACAAAAATAAAAAAGTAGAAGGGTCTGTGCCTAGGGGCACGAACGGAAGCTTGAAGTAGGACCGCTAGTAAACGGAACAAATGTGAACATTTAGTTCTTTTAATTGATCAATCATCAATTATCGTAACTCTTTCCCTTTTTTTGTAAGCGTATCAAATATGTAGTATTTATTTCAAAAAGAAAGTTGATGAAGAGAATACAAGGAACTGTCAACTTGAGTATTTTTGATTCATCTACCCGACTTTAACAGGTGTATTTTGAATGTTATTTATGAATTTTTAAGTTTTGTGCATTTTGGTATTAAATTCACCCCTCACAAGATTTCCTGCCGAATTATATGAATGGGGCGGGGCGGAAAGTATCGTTTGTGCAGAATATGTAAAAAAGGAGGGACTTCGAGAGATTGAACTCGTGAGAGCTAATTTTCTCACAAATTTGATTTTATTGGCTTTCTGGGGACTGAATATACACCCAAAGCGAATTATTCCCACTTCTCTCCGATTCTATATGGATTTTTAACGCTTCCGATCGGCGTGTTCTGGAAAATGGTCGGATGATGATTAATCTCACCAATACCTACAATTCCATACCTATAGAGACCAGGTTGAGCCTTGATAACTAGCTGCTTGCGGGAACCGATGACCTTGACAAATGTCCAAATAATACTCTTAACAAATTTATGGTGGTCCTGAAAAGGACCGTTTTGTAGTGATGGTTGAGTAATGCTGAGCTGAGCACGACGAGCTACTGATTCCGATCCTAGCCTAGCGGTGGGACTTCTTCCTCCTTCTCTATGGTTGCTCATATGAGCTCTGCAGCTCGCTGCTTGCAGGCAGCCTTTCGTTGTTGTTGTTGTTGTTGTTGTTGTTGTTGAAAGCACTCCTGCTGCTGCTGCTGCTGCTGCTGCTGGACTTACGGTGATTGAATGAGCACTGTTCAGTGGGACCGCATCGAATTCGATTTTTAAGTCTGTGTTAGGGAATGCACTGTTTTCAGACATTCGGTGATAATTTTGATCACCATTGCAACAGTTGGACATTTGGTATTTTTCAAAAGTGACCTATTGAAAATAAACTAAATGTTCATTTTAGCAGATTGGTAGATAAATTTCCAATCGTTTGGCTTGTTTAGAATTAAAATCTATCTGCTGTTGGTCGAAACCTGACCTCTTTTCGTAATGCTGTGCGTTTTGGTTTTTTGAAATTGCGTGGATTCTATAGATCCTGTGGAGATCCATCAAGCCCTGATGTATGTATTGGTAGAGGGAATGTAAACTTTGCGGGAGACGATGTCTTAACACTCGAAAGCAATTTTGTGAAATATGAAGTAAAACAAATCCTAGCTAGTTCTGCGTGATGATTTTGTTTGATTTTATTTATTTGGAAAGGACCGTTTTGTAGTGATGGTTGAGTAATTCTGAGCTGGGTGTTCAACACGAATGAGGCTGTCGAGCTGTAGGTCGTTTGGAGCGAGGGTGACACGCTTTGCATAGATGACCGACCCGCAGCGACGCACGAAGAGCTACTGATTTCGATCCATAGCATAGCGGTGCAGCTTCTTCCTCCTTTGATGGTTGCTTATGTGGGCTCTGCAGCTCGTTGCTTGCAGGCAGCCTTTCGTTGTTACTGGAGAACAATTTTCAACGCCACACGCTGAAAGCACTGCTACTGCTGCTACTAATTTCGACGACCGAACACCACCACACAGTGGTGTGGTCGTTGGGAGCGTGTGGTTCTGAGTATGGCGATGTGTGTGCAAAATATTACGCAATTCCATCCTCCCTATTCGCACGCGTCCGAGGATCGGAGGCGAATGCCACTTCGACTTGTTTCGTCTACTTACTACTCTATGACGACTGTGCTGGGGAAGCAGCATATGCATGTGGGTAATTGGTGGATTTGTTAGTTATTTCAACGCTTTTGAACAATGCTGGACATTCACCAGTTTTTCAATAGTTTCTTGTTGAAAATCAAAATTCGGAAGCAATGTTATCGATGCGTAGCCATATTTCTGATCGATTGGTGAAAAAAATATTGAAATTGGACCAGGGACAGCTGAGTTATTAACGTTCAAAATCTTTCTTAATTTGTTACATGTTCCATTTTCGGTTTTCACAAAGTGTACCCCCATATAGAAATCAAAGACGTAGTCCTACGTCAAAAAAAAAATCCACACGCACAAAATACAAACTAAACACAAGGTTAATCAAACTTACAATCTACGGTTAATATTCTTAAAGTAAACATATATGAGTTTCATAAACTCCAGATCACGTCTAGCCAAAATATCCCGAACTGGAACATTAGGTTGTCTACCTCGAGCCCGAAGGGAATCATAAAAATGTGATCTGACTCCACGATACTCAGCACATGACCAAAAAATATGATCGACGTCCTGGTAACCTTGTCCACATTCACAGAGATTGCTGTCCTCCAGCCCAACACGGAACAAGTGAGCGTTTAATGAATAGTGATTGAACATGAGGCGAGACATCATACTAATGAAGTCTCGACCCACATCCAACCCCTTGAACCAAGGACTGTTCGACACCTTAGGGATGATCGAATATAGCCATCGTCCCAAACTCCCTTCACTCCACTTATTCTGCCAGCTGACGAGTGACTGTTGACGGTAAATGAAGAAAAATTCATCGTAGGCGATTTGTCGATCGTAAATATCGCCTTCTATAGCGCCCACCTTAGCAAGTGAGTCCGCCATCTCATTGCCCGGAATCGAGCAATGAGATGGGACCCATGGAAAGGTGATGACAAAAGATCTTAAAGATAAAGCACTTAAAAGCTCTCGTATTTTCATGAAAAAATACGAGGAGTGCTTTACCGGCCTCATGGAGCGAATAGCCTCGAAAGAACTGAGACTATCCGTAAAAATAAAATAATGATCTGGTGGGCTTCTGTCTGTCCTTTTTTTCATGAGCAGTCAACATAACCATTCATTCAATTTCAAGCTGTCCTTTGTGTGCGGTACTTCGTATACCATCCGTTGCTCCACGCTACTTTTCGCATTCATAATTCCAAATGCACAGCGTAACGAATAGGTAGAAAAATCAGTATTTGCTCCCTCTCGTAAAAAATCCTCTCTCGTTTAGTCACTCTGCTTCGTTTTGATTTTTTTTCACATTTTCATTTCGGTCAAGTTCCCTTTGTCGTTTGCTGTAGTGAATGACTGCAAAAAAAATCAGTTCTACGGCAGTCACCTCTAGCGCAGGTAGTGTTTGCAAACTTTTTTTTTACCCTTCTTACAAAGAAGGGTATAGATATCACTTGAAAAACCGACTATCGATCCGAGGCCCGGAGGGCCGAGTGTCATATACCATTCGACTCAGCTCGACGAGATCGGAACATGTATGTGTGTGTATGTACGTGTGTATGTGTGTATGTGTGTGTGTATGTAACGAAATGAATGCGCTCACGTTTCTCAGCAACCGCTCAACCGATTTGGACAAACTCGGCGGCAAATGATAGGTCTTGGTCCCATTGAACGCTATTGAACGGTTTTGGAATCGGTGAACTGGTTCCGGAGATATGGCCGGAATAAGATCCGGTGAATATGGGCATTCACGCTGGATTTAACGGAAAACGTATCAAAACCATCATATACCATTCGACTCAGCTTGACGAGATCGGAACATGTCTGTCTGTGTGTGTGTGTGTGTGTGTGCGTGTGTGTGTGTGTGTGTGTGTGTGTGTGTGTGTGTACGTGCGTGTGTGTGTGTGTGTGTGTGTGTGTGTGTGTGTGTGTGTGTGTGTGTGTGTGTGTATGTATGTGCATATGTGTGTATATGTGTGTGTATGTAACGAAATGAATGCGCTCACGTTTCTCAGCAAACGCTCAACCGATTTGGACAAACTTGGTGCCAAATGATAGGTCTTGGGGTCCCATTGAACGGTTCCGGAGATATGGCCGGAATAAGATCCGGTGAATATGGGCCTTCACGCTGGATTTAACGGAAAACGTATTAAAACCATCATGCGACACATCAAATTACTACAGAATTCAAAAATAAGATCAATGCAAGTCGTGTTAAGTGTTCCAGACCACATTGGACACACTTGGACATGTTCCGGGTACCCCGGGGAAGTTGCTTGAATATGAATTGAATTAAAACCCATTAAATCACATTAAAATACGAAGATAAGGTGATTGGTAGCCTCACCAAATAGACTACACCCGGATATATTCCGGGTACCCCCAGGCAGTGGCGTAGCGTCACTGGATGACACGGGGGTGGAGGTCTTGGTCACTGATAATGACAATAAAATAAATAAACTTGAATAAGTAAGAAGGGTCTGATCACACCATAGATGGATAAATTTGGGTTTTTTTTTTCCTTTGGTTTGTTTTTTTCCGTCGATCTTGTTTTCCGTGCTGAGCACCAATGCTACCGACGTGCCAGGAAGGCAGCTCCCACACCTGGACCCTACCTATCGACCCATCAACTCATGAACCGGGGACCAACGGCTTTACTTCCCATCCGAAGGAAGGCGTGATCAGAGATGTTGCGCCGACTGGGATTGAACCCAGGCCTGCTGGGGTGAGAGGTAATCACGCTTACCACTACACCACCGGCGCCGTTATTTGCAAACTTAGCAGTGTGGTTTTTAATAAGAAACTGGTTGAAATTGGAAAGAAAATCGCAGGCAAGAGGAAGTTTCGTGATTTGGCGAAGGATTTCGTTGTGCAAAATTACGTGGGTGTGTGGTGTAGGTTGAGTGGTGATGAAAGTTGTAAATATTTCCAGAAGAATTTTGATGCGGGAAATTTTGTGCGTAATTTTCGCAGTACACATTTCGCGTTGGCCAAGAAAAGGGTTTTTTTTAAGGAGGGTGAGGAAGTGGAAGCAAAATCGAAGAAAATGAAAAAAAAACGTCCGTGGCTATTAATGAACAAATCATTGTCGATTCGTGCGTGAAGCTTGTGGCTGTGAGGAATATGCCTTTGTCTTCGATTGACTTGCCCAAAATGCGTGCGATTCTTGACGCGCTAGCTAGTGCGTTAGGTACCAGTTTTTCATCGGGGAAAACCAAGAAATACATTAACATCGATGCTGATAGAATTCAGAGATGAGAGGAAAGTTAATTTCACTGAAGATCGACTCTGCATCGCGACATGCTCGTCATATTTTGGGGATTAACGTGCAATTTGAGAATGAAGACCAAATCGTCATAAGAACCCTTGGTAAGAAATATATTTTTGTTCAACCGTAGTCCCTCAACAAATTGGATGGTGTTGTGCTAGTGGTCACCACTATTTCATCGCTGTTTTTCCTGTCTCCGCTGTTTTCCAATTGATTGAAGGAAAGCGCAGAAAAAGCGGTGAGCAGATAGTATCACTCTTAATTATAAATATAAGGTGCGGTTCCATTGCAGCATACCTCACTTCACTTCGGCAAACCCCCAAAAATCAGTCTTCCGACAGCGCCATACACACAGCTTTTTTAATTAAACTTGTGATGCGTATAACAGAAATTTTTCCAATATTCCGAAGTAGTGCTTCACCCTACAACCTTGTTTCTAATATCATTCGTTCTCAACCTATGTACTCTTATAGCATGTGATGTTCTGAAAACCTCGAAAAGTTGAACTGAAATTCACTGAGATAAACTGTATTTTTTCCTTCCATCTAATATAAACTCTACCCAAGGGCAACATTTTATTAAATTTTGATACTCTGATACCCTTTAGTCCACTCGCAAAGGAAATAAACGTAACATTTCACTAACCACCCTTTATTAGGACAAACCTGTAAGATAATAAAGAAATGACCCCAGTTCGAATTCTTTACCGTTTTTTCCCTCAAATTCAATACATTTTTTACGCTAGAGATTGCTGGGTTGCCTAAACAACAGACAGAAAATGTTCATAAATTATATTCAGCAAATCCACGACTAACCATACAAGGGTGTTTAAAAATATAGATTTTGCTCTACCCTGCTCAATCGATTATAATTTCTGAGTATTCTCCAGAAATTTGAACCCATTTGGTTGCAATCTCATACTGCTCTTTGATTTTTATAAGGAAATTATTACGAGAAAATTTGAGAAAGTTCTATCAAAAAGTAGTCTCCAAATTTTACATAAGAAAAGATAGTAGGCATACCCGTATATCATTTTGGAAAAAGGCTAAAACGAAGAAAATAAATCAAAATCTTTTTTTTTCTTGTAATTGCCATATAAACCTCGAAGAGCTATTGTAGTATGAAATTACAAACCAGTCAGGTCAAACTGAAATGCAAAAGAATAATCTGGACGGACCTGCTTTGGTGGAGGTGGAGCAAAATCTGCAAAATCATTACAGGGGTTTCTTTCCAAACACTTCTATGGCCACTAGAGGCCCTACGGGCACCAACTCCGGGACAATCCATCGGATGATCACAAAATTATGATAAACAGTCTCCTGCTGTTAAATTCCTGCTATAAATTCATGAATTTTGATACCCATATTGCAGGGGTTTCTTCCCAAACACTTCTATGGACACTAGAGGTAATACGGGAATCTACTCCGGAATGGCCGTCCCGGAGACAATCCATCGGATGATCACAAAATTATAATAAACAGTCTCCTGCTGTAAATTCATGAATTTTGATACCCATATTGTAGCGGTTTCTTCCCAAACACTTCTATGGCCACTAGAGGCCCTACGGGAACCTGCGCCGGAATGGCCGTTCCGGGAGAAACCTTAAACTGGTCCTCAAGTAAGCTGAAATTGTTTCTTGAAGGAGATTCTACTTTGATATCGATTCCTTCAAAATTCTAGCAAAAGGCAAGAAAATGCTTAGTTCTGAAACAATCCGGATTTCTTAGAACCAGACTATTCCAAATGCACATTGTTGGCAATGTCCAGAAAGAACACAAGTTTCTGAATCCTATGGTGCCAAAAGATTCAAAATCGGTCAAATTTGGCCGTAATAGCAACCAGAGACTTTAAATATTAAAAATTAGATCGATTTGTTTGAAAACAGCCGAGTTATAGCGGTGAATATAACATATTAATTTCCTACCGCGTCTATCGAGAGACTCGTACAGCATAGCTCACCATTGGAAAAGAGAAATGAAAACAAAATACGCAGCATACTCCCGGTCATTCTGCAGCTTCAACTTTCAACATGCACGATAAGCGGGAGAATGAATGAATTGAAAAATCGGCTTCCACCGAGCTGCTGCAGCAAACAGCACACAAGCAATCGACAAAAGGCAGAACGACTGCGCCATTTTGCCAGTCAAACCAACGTGCTTGCTTCGCACATTGAATGCAGAAAACGTACGCGATCACGCAGTCACAGTCGATATGCGATCCCCTTTCAAGCCCTGACTGCAAGTGAGGTGATAGTTTCTAGCGTATAATATATTGCCGCCAGCTCAGCAACATATACGGAACGCGAATCTCTTGCGTCATAGATAAATCAAAACGGACTGAATTGCCGAAGTCGGAGAAGCATACACGATGAGGATTATGCTGTGAAGGGCTGACATCCTGTGTTATGTACACGTAGTACAATGTCATAAAACGAGTTTGAGGGTTTAGCTCAAGAAGCTTCTCAAAGTTTGCAATCACCAGTGGGTTCATAATTTCACAACGGGTGAGGAGCCTGAGGGATAATTCCGAAAATCGATCAGAGAGTGGCAACATGCCCGCTAACACTTCGAGACTCATCGTATGAGTCGAGTGCATGCATCCTAACGCGATACGTAGACAGCGATACTGGATCCGTTCCAGTTTGATGATGTGAGTTTTAGCCGCCGATTGGAAGCAAAAACTACCGGACTCTAAAACCGATAAAATCGTTGTCCGGTACAACGTTAGAAGATCTTGCGGATGGGCTCCCCACCACGTTCTGGTAATTGTTCGGAGAAAATTGATCCTTTGTTGGCATTTTCGTCTCAGATACTCAATGTGGGATCTTCAGGTGCATTTTGAATCGAACCAGACCCCAAGATATTTGAAAGACATGGAATGAGTGATCGGCTTACCCAAAATTTGAAGCTTCGTTTGTGCTGGGCTATCCTAGAAAAAACGACCAACTCAGTTTCCTCCGAGGAGAATTCGATACCTAGCTCGATAGCCCAAGTAGACAAATTGTCTAAGGTATCCTGTAAGGGTCCTTGCAGGTCGACCTCTTTGGGCCCTGTCATTGACACTACTCCGTCATCTGCAAGTTGTCTTAACGTGCAGTTGTCATTTAGACAATTGTCAAATTCTCTGACGTAGAAATTATACAAAAGGGGGCTTAATCATGAGCCCTGGGGGAGACCCATGTAAGTAAATCGAGAAGCTGTAGAGTTTCCATGAGAAAAGCTCATATGTTTCTCTGACAGCAAATTGTACAAAAAGTTATTAATTAATGGAGCAAGGCCACAAGCGTGGAGTTTGTCTGAAAGGACTTCAACCGATACTGAATCAAAAGCCCCCTTAATATCCAAGAAGACAGACGCCATTTGCTCTTTTTTAGCAAAAGCCAACTGGATTTCTGTGGAAAGCAACGCGAGACAGTCGTTCGTTCCCTTGCCCCTACGGAAACCAAATTGAGTATCTGAGAGTAGGTGGTTCAACTCAACCCATTTGTCCAGGCGAAAAAGGATCATTTTCTTCAACAATTTTCGAATACACGATAACATCGCGATGGGACGATACGAGTTATGATCTGACGCGGGGTTTTCAGGCTTTTTAATGGCTATAACTCTCACTTGCCTCCAATCATCCGAAACAATATTGAGCTCTAGCAACTGACAAAACAAGTTCAACATGCGCCTCTTAGCGACGTCTGGGAGGTTCTTCAACAAGTTGAACTTGATTCTATCAGCCCCCGGAGCCGAATTGCCACACGAAAGGAGTGGGAATGAAAGCTCCAGCATTGAAAAAGGCTGGCTGATCTCGTCTACCGAATTCGTCGTTTCGCGAAGAATCATCTGTGCCGGCACGGAATCAGGACATACTTTTCGCGCGAACTTGAGAATCCAACGATCTGAGTACTCCTCGCTCTCGTTGTTCGAAGACCGGTTACGCATCCTTCGCGCCGCTTTCCAAAGCGTATTCATTGACGTTTCGCGCGATAATCCGTCCACGAATTGCCGCCAGTATCCGCGTTTCTTGGCTTTGATGAGGCTTTTGAGTTCGCGTTCAAGAGCCAAGTACGCTTCGAAATGCACGGGTGTTCCACGTTTCCGGAAAAGCTTAAACGCGTCGGACTTTTTACGATAAACCTCAGTGCATTGCTGGTCCCACCAAGGGGAAGGAGGTTTCCTACGAAAAGACGTTCCAGGAACCGATCGAGTTTGAGCTCGAAGCGCGCTGTCCAAGATCAGATTGGAGAGGAAGTTATATTCCTCCAACGGTGGAAGCCCTTCTACCGACGACACGCCTTCCTCAATCGCGGTCTTGAACGTTGTCCAATCGATATTACGGGTGAGGTCGTACGCGACGTTAACGGATTCCGACGGATTGAACCCACTGGCAATCGAAATTTTGATCGGCAAGTGATCACTACCGTGGGGATCCTGGATCACATTCCACGTGCAATCCAACGATAATGAGTTAGAGCAAAGTGTGAGGTCTAATTTACTTCCATTCGAGGATGGTCCAGCCAAACGTGTTACTTCTCCATTGTTAAGAATTGTCATATTGAAGTTATCACAGAGGTCATATATAAAAGTAGAACGGTTGTCATCATACAGTTCCCCCCAGCCTGTACCGTGGGAATTAAAATCTCCCATAATCAACCGTGGAGCAGGAAGTACTGAACATATATCTGAAAGTTGTTTTCGATTAACAACGGCTCTAGGAGGAATATAAACAGAAGCAATACAAAGGCTCTTACCTTTAATAATAGCCTGACATGCGACAACTTCAATACCTGTAAATTGTGGAAGATTCACTCTATAGAAAGAATGGCACTTTTTGATCCCCAAAAGTACCCCTCCTCCACGCGAATCCTCACGATCCAGTCGAATAATGTTAAAATCATAAAAAGGAAGATCAATATCTGAAGAGAGCCAAGTTTTACAAAGAGCAAATGCATCACAATCGTTATTGTGAACTAAAAACTTTAAAGAGTCTAATTTAGGAATAAGACTTCGACAATTCCACTGTTGAACAGTGATCAAATCCCCGACCTCGTTTGGAAAATTATCCATCGAAGGAAATGATTGCTGCAAGGAGGGGCCACTTCAATATCAATTGCTTCAAGAGGGCCTTCACAGTAGGAAGCATTGCCAGAACAATGCTTTTCAGAGGATCAGAAATATCGAGGTACTTGAGGATACCGTCCACAATGTCATCAAATGAGAACAACTCAGATGAAGAAGGGGCGTCTGTTCTTAAAAATGGAGCATCAGGGGTTTTGGATGTCCCCGGGAGTGATGAAAAATCCTGGGTATAGTCAGTTCTTGGGAAACCAGGAGGAGTTGAAACTTCCTTTTTTCCACCACTCCTTGATTTGTGCAAGCTGGTTTGAGGTTCCTGATCAGTAACTATCCGTGAACGGATGCGTCTTCGTTTCCGTGAAGAAACTTCCGGAAAACTGAAAGGAATTCCCTCCTCAGCCAAGTCAGAGTCAGACTCGTCATCTGACAAAAGAGAAAAGGGATTTTTTTTCATTGGTCGATGGCGTGGCTGTCTTAAGCATTTCTGCAAAAGACCGCCTGGAACGTTCCCTAAGGGAGCGTTTCATTTTGTCCACGAGCTGTTTGTACGCCGGGCACGACGAGAGAACATGAGGAGGAGTTCCGTTGCAGTACACGCATTTTGGTGCAGTAGCTGCACAGGCGCCATCCTCATGCTTCTCCCCGCATTTGGAACAGCGTGCCTTGCTGCCACAGTGGGAGGCCGTATGTCCCAACTGCTTACAGTTTTGGCAGTTCATGACCAGGGGAACGAATAAACGCACAGGTAGTCGAAGTTTTCCCAGCTCGATGTACTGAGGAAGGGCTGAACCAGAAAAGGTCACGCGAAACGAGTCTGTGGGGGTAAAACTCTTTTTACCCTCGTTGACAGATACTGAGCCCAGTTTTTGGACATCCAGTATCTTCACCGGGGGAAGCAAGGGGTTCTTGAAACGGCCAACCGCCTGCTTCCCCAAGATCTCGGGGGTCAGACTCGCTTCGGTAACCACACCTTCAATCTCCACATTACGAGCTGGGATGTACACTCTATACTCGAGTGTAAAGAGCTGGGAGGCAGCAATCTCGTTAGCTTGTTTCAGGTTAGAGACGGAAACACGAAGTTTATCGTCCCTAACCTTCGTGATTTCGGTCACGGCCGAGAATCACTTCATCAAATCATTTGAAATTTGTTCCACATTCAAAAGTTTGTTTTTGGGCTGAAAGTAGACAACCCATGGACCAGTCGAGTTATTTGGATAGGCCCGTGATCGGAAGGTTTTCTCAGCCTGCCCATTAACAGACTGAGATGACGAACCAGGGATCACATCATCAGTTTTTTTTAGATGATTGGTCATCCATATCGTCTTCCGACAAAACTTCCATTTTGTCGTACTAGTGGGAGCGCAAAACGCTCTACCACTGAAACTCGCACAGACACAATACACAGAAAATACAACAAATACAGAAACACAAAATGAAAATTTAACTAATGTGGGAGGAAAAGAAAAATCAAAAACAAAAACTTATCTGATAATCCTATACTACTACCACCGAGCGTCATATGTGTAGGCGTTTACACAGATGGCTGGGAAGTGACGTGCAGCGTGGATGACCTTCGCTGTGGTGCTCTTGATCGAGGCGCGGCACTCTGCGCACATAGGCGCACGGTGATTGATGAAGAACGATGTACATAGATGAAGAGACGGGTGCTCACACTCGATGATGATGATACGTGAGCAGGTATGCATGACCACGCAACGATGATGCCCAAATTTGTTTGCAAATTACCAATCGTACGGATAAATCTTTCCGAAATCACAGTTTTTACTATAAAAAAAACTCACTTTTCGAACAATTTACCGGGAACTATGCCAGGAGTCACTTAGTGAGAAAAAAATTGATAATTTATATCCAGTGAATACCGAGAAAACCTTCCAAAACAACGGAGCGTGAAACAAGCCGACCGGACTTCTTGCTAGGACGCAGTGAGATGAATTTTGGCATCCATGACAGATACGTATTTCGACTACAATGTGCAGTCTTCATCAGTGTCATTCCCACTAAAGAACTTATTAAAATCAAACATCCCATAGGTAAAAAAGTCAAGATCACAAGTATAAAAAAGTGAAATTTAAATATAAATCTTTTGTGTTTATTAGTAAGGGGGTTAGATTTTGATAAGTTCTATAGTGGGAATGACACTGATGAAGACTGCACATTAGACTGATGCAAAATTTGAAATTTTTGCTCCACGGTGTTCAAACGGTTTCAAATCGGGTCCTGACTAGTCTCCAAAAGTTTAAACTCATTTGATAGGAAACTGACTTAGCACAACCCATATGAAGTTTATATGGAAATTACTATGGGAAAACAAAACTTGTTGTTCATTGTCGTTTAGCCTTTTTACATATTGTACTGTTAACGAACTCTATTGCCATTCTGATGGGAATTTTTATTAGCTACAACTTTGCATAATTTTTTTTTTTCAGTCAAACTTCAAATTAAACAGTTATTAATTGTTTAAGAGATTGATAATCTTATGGCAAGATTAAGCAACTGTATTGTGGGCAACACTGTATTCTGCAGTGTGACATAGTAGCCATGATTGTTGTCCTCTATTCTACGCGCCAGAAACACCAATGTTGCCTGCTGAACAGTTGATTGAGCATAATCATAAGACACCAGTGAGTTGAATCATTAATAACTTTTGTTCCTTGCATTTGATAGAAAAGTGGTCTTCAACAAAGTTGTAGCTGAGAAAATTTTCAACAAGCTCCGCTATTATTTTCTAAAGTAGAGTAAATTGGTGAATTTTGATATAGATATGAACCGAAATTATGGTTTCTCCATAGTAATTCCCATATAAACTTCAAATGGTTTGTGCCAAGTCAGTTTCTCACTAAATGAGTTCAAATTTTGGGAGGCTAATCTGGGCCTAATTTGGAACCGTTTGAGCACTGTGGAGCGAAAATTTCAAATTTTGCATCAGTCTACTGCACATTGTAGTCGAAATACGTATCTGTCATGGATACCAAAATTAATTAAGTAGAATTAAATGAAAGATAACTTTTTTTTGCTAATTTATTTAAAAAAACAAAACTGTTTTTGGTCCTCAAATTGGCTAGAATGCACTTAACTATAATGTTTTTTATATGAAATCGGGCTCAAATTTTCCGAAACATCCCATTCCGTGTCCAGAGTTCATAGATAAACCGATTAAAATTTTTTTGTATAAGCATGTTAACTCAGCTGGTGGTGAAAAGCGTTTCGGTGCTAATTTTTGGTTCCAGGGCACTACCGAGCACAACGGGAACACATAAACATTGTTCGTCAGTTCTTTCAGAATGTATTATCTTCTTTTAAGGCACTTTTCTGACACTTTTTAACTGGTTGATTACACTTAAATGGTTCAATAGTCTTAAATTAATTTTATTTTAATAATTCCAGCTTCACAAATTTATTATTAAACAGCTAAACTACAATTATTTAAAATACGCATAAATATAATTCACTCTCTAATGTGAATTAATTGATCAGTTGAGAGAAGCTGATGAAACTGGTCGAGATGGTGCGATCTGCTTCCACTTTTCTGCGAACGTTTGCTGTTGGATTGGCTGGTCGATGATTAGTTCCGCTGTATTTTTCTTGTGCGTGCGACGTACATTGTTGTAACGTTGGTTACTGGTGATAGCTGATAGCCAAAGACGATCGAAGGTAGTAAAATCTCTGAATGTTGGACAACTCGAGCGAAGAATGAACCAGCGAAACGAAGAGGTCGTGGAAATTAAGCCAGTCGTCAAGATTTTCACTGAACACGGGAAACTTCACGTCAGGCAAGTGCAAGTGGGACCAAGAAGAAGCAGGGAATTGTTCTGGATGTGTGATGAATGCAGCAAGTTGATGAAGTACGCCCGATTCAGAAACACTGTTTCATCCCTCGGTAACGTAATTTCGACGGTGATAGGCAGTCAGCTGACCGGCTTATCCGAGCTGAAAACCGAAATGGCCAAAAACAACAATCAGGTCGCTCAACTCACTCAAATAGTTAATGCTGCTACCCCAGGTACATCTGCTAGACCGAATCATGATCGCCCCTCAAAACGCCGTCGAGGTGATACGGAAACACCGACTAAACCGACTACTGGAACAAGAGTCATTGGAACTAGCGATACGCTCGCTGTCAATGCTCCATCAAGCCTTTTTTGGGTTTACCTTTCCCGGTTTCACCCCAGTGTTAAGAGAGATGTGGTTGAGAAACTTGTTCGTGATGTACTGCGAACGACTGAACCAGTTAAAGTCGTCTCTTTAGTGAAAAAAGGCACCGACCCACTATCGATGAACTTCATCTCCTACAAGGTCGGCATTCCAATGAAACTAAAAGAGAACGCTTTGAACCCTGAAACTTGGCCACAGGGGATTGTATACAGAGAATTCGAGGATACTAAGGCGAAAAACAATGTGTTGCTACCTCCTGATATCCCAGCACTCCCTGCTGTTCCAGAGACTATTCCGGGTGGCTCTCCAACGGGCACACCGTTTGGGAAACCAGCACCTCTCGATATGCCAGCCCCTTTAGGTACACCCAGTATAACAGTCACCCCTTTATCCCCTTATCTGACGAATCAACAATGCCCCCGAGACGCACCGTAGAAAGTCTGATGGAAGCCCCCGATCGCCCCAACACAGTCCCGCCTACCGCCGCCTTCGTTCAAAATAGTCGTCTCGGCCCTGTAGTTGGTGGTGGAAAGGGGGTCTTCCACCATGCTTGCATAGGCAAGTTTATCGTTGCGTGATGAGTTCTCCCATACTCAGGTTATTCTGACCCCGGTCCAAAGCGAATTTTCGGTGATGCCCTCTGAAAATCTATTGAGGCAAATTACTTCTCAACCAGGACGCAACGTAGAAAGCATTTTGGGAGTCCCCAGTTCCTCTAAATCAGTCGCGCCTATTGTAGCCAGCGTTCATCCAAGTCGTCCTGGCCCTGAGTTTAGATGTGGATTGAGGGTCTCCCAGCTTGCTATATTAGGCAAGTACACACTTACTAGCGAACTTTCACTGCCTGATGATGATCATAATTCCAGTGCCTTCAACTCACCTCAAACATCTGCCAGTCGGCAACATGGAGCCACCACAGTCAACTGCACTCCGGGACGCATTCTTGCCGTCCGCCCTGAGGAAGCCCCTATTCCACTCATCGCAGTCGAGCCCCTCCTGCCAGCAACCAGCAGTCGTCCCGGCCCTGCGTTTGAGATGGGAGAAGGGATCTTCCACATTCCTGTTATTGGCAACGGCCCTACTCGAACATCCTTTCTCCGTCAAGTGACAGCTCCCAAATGCAACTACACGCTGAACCTTCCATTGGTCCCGAACAGCGGAGGTCGGACATAACGATTTACTATCAGAACGTTGGTGGTATGAACGGCGTCGTGGAAGATTATCATCTGGCCGTCATGGATCACTGCTACGACATTTTAGTTTTGACCGAAACATGGCTCAATTATCGAACCATTTCAAACTATGTCTTTGGTGCTGGCTACGAAATATGTCGCTGCGATCCAAACACGAATAATAGTAGGAAAACTACTGGGGGAGGCGTCCTTATCGCAGTTAATTCCAAGCTGAAAGCAGAGGTTATCGAGGACGATTCCTGGAACAGGGTTGAACAAATGTGGGTGGCTATTCAACTTGGTGATCGTCAATTGCTTCTCTGTGCAGTGTACATTCCTCCAGATCGAACCCGTGACTTGGAGCTTATTGACGCACATTGTCGATCCGTCTTGGCCGCTTCAGACAAAGCAGGCCCTTCCGACGAAGTTATTGTTCTTGGCGATTTTAACCTACCGGACATTGCATGGACTCCATGGACATTGCATGGACTCCAACCCATAGTGGTTTCTTTTGTTTTTTTTCTGATCACGAGCGTTCATCTTTCTACGTAGGAACCATCCAGCTCCTGGACAGTTATAGTACCGCAATTCTGTCACAAATCAATGGCCTGTTGAATGAAAACAACCGCACCCTGGATCTCTGCTTTGTGAGTGCTCGTGATACAGCTCCTTTCCTCTCCACGGCACCCGAACCTTTAGTCAAGGTAGTGCATCATCACCCTGCTTTAGTTATCGTGATCGAAAATAATATTGTCCATGATTTCACCAGCACTCCAAACGCTGTGTCATATGACTTCCGTAGAGCTGACCATTGCAGTATCGTTCATGTGCTGTCTAATCTAGATTGGGAGCATATTCTAGATCCTGTAGACGTCAACATTGCTGCACAAACCTTTTCTCACGTCTTGGCATATGTCATTGACAGACACGTTTCCAAAAAGATCATCCATATCGACTCTCGCGTCCCGTGGATGACGAAAGATCTTCGCTCGTTGAAAAGAACTAAGAAGGCTGCTCTCAGAAGATTTACTAAACTCCGCACACTGCCACTGAAATGCTACTATGTCAGACTCAACCACGAGTATAAGCGGTTAAGTCGTCTCTGTTTTCAACGTTATCAAAGGAGGATTCAACGGTGGCTAAAATCACACCCGAAATCCTTCTGGAACTTCGTAAATGAGCAACGCAGGGAAGTCGGCTTACCCTCTTCCATGATTTTTAATGGTGAAACTGCTGGAAATCAACAAGACATTTGCAACCTGTTCTCAGCCAAATTTGCTAGTGTGTTTGAAGCCGAGCAACTCTCCGCTAATATCATTACCTCCGCGGCCAGTAATGTTCCTTTGATCAACCAAACGCTCAGCATGGTCGAAGCCACTACAGATACGATTTCTAGAGCAGCATCTAAACTTAAGACTTCAACTAAGGCTGGACCCGATGGTGTTCCGTCGATTATTCTTAAAAAGAACATCACTTGTCTTTTAGATCCACTGCGCCGCATATTCCAGCTCTCTCTTTCCAGCGGCATCTTTCCGTCTTGCTGGAAGACTGCGGATATGTTTCCTGTTCATAAAAAGGGAAGCAAACGCGACGTAAACAACTACCGGGGAATCACGTCGCTGAGTGCTGTATCAAAACTTTTTGAATTGGTTGTCATAGAGTCCCTAAATGTGCATTGCAGGCAATATCTAAGTACAGATCAACACGGATTCATAACTGGGCGTTCCACAACTACGAACCTGCTGTGCCTAACGTCTTACATCACAGACATTTTGATTTCTCGGACCCAAACGGACGTTATCTACACAGATCTTACGGCAGCCTTCGATAAGCTGAACCACGAAATTGCGATCGCTAAGCTTGATAGGCTAGGGATCGGTGGAAATCTTTTGAGATGGTTTCGTCCATACCTCACGGAGCGCCAATTGACAGTAACTTTGGGTACTTGTCGCTCAGCAAGCTTCTGCGCAAAGTCCGGTATACCTCAGGGCAGCCATCTGGGACCATTGGTATTTCTCCTCTACTTCGACGACGTTCACCATGTTATCACAGAGCCACGATTATCGTTTGCAGACGATCTGAAAGTTTTTCTGCGCATCCGCTCACTCGCCGACTGCCGTTCTCTCCAAAATCAGATTGACATCTTTGCTGACTGGTGTAGTCTAAACCGACTGGTGGTCAACCCAGCTAAGTGTACAGTTATTACTTTCTCACGCAAGAAACAACCGATTATTTTCAACTACAAACTACTAGGCACGACTATCGAACGGGTGCACTGCGTGAGGCGTTTTTCTAGACTCAAAGCTGACATACTCACACCATATATCGTATGTCGTCGACAAAGCATCCAGAACGCTTGGCTTTGTCTTCAAGATTACTAAGAACTTCACGGACATTTACTGCTTGAAATCGCTCTATTGCTCTCTCGTACGATCTACGTTGGAATACTGCTCTGCTGTCTGGAGCCCGAACTACAATAATGGGGCCGAGCGAATTGAATCTGTTCAACGACGTTTTCTTCGCTTCGCGCTCCGTAAGCTGCCTTGGAGATACCCACTTCGTCTTCCAAGCTACGAGAATCGCTGCCAATTGATCAATATCGAGCCCTTACGTATCCGAAGAGATGTTTTCAGAGCCTTAACCGTCGCCGATACTCTGCAAGGAAGAATCGACTGCGAAGCAATTCTGCAACAAGTGAACATTAATGTTCAACCTCGATCACTACGCAACAGTCTTATGCTGAGACTTCCACTTCTTCGAACTAATTATAGCATAGGGAGCGCTATTTACGGCTTGCAGCTAGTGTTCAACCGAGTAGCGTCGATGTTCGATTTCCACTTGACACGGAATATGCTTCGCCGAAGATTCTCTGCCTTTTTTGCTGACCGAAGGCGCTTGATACCCAACAGCTAAGTGTAAAATGTAAGACTTATAAATTTTTAGTAACTTGACAATGCTTTCCTAGTTATTTTCGTTTGTAACTGTAGTAACTGTAGTATATGTATGTCGTCTGTATACAACACATCATTGGGACTATTTCTAGTCTGTTGATGCAACCATAACAAATAAACCAATAAACAAATGGTGGCTTCGTCGAGCGTTTCGAGCTCCAACTGAACCTGCTTGAAGTCAGTTCACAAGGTGTCGAGATTCTCCAGACGTACTGGGATCTCACATGCACCGGTTTCCTCGTCGTATGCATCGACAAAGGCCTTGATGAGGCCGAACGAGGTAAGAAGGCTCCTTCGCCTCGTCCTGAGGCCTTTGATGCGTCGGTCGGTGGACATGGTGAGTATTGAGCAGGGTCTGTAATACGGAAGACCGCGTAGCTCACACGGGAAAGTGAATATGAAATGGAAAGCCAATTAGCTTTGAAAGGCAATTAAATGCCTTGTATAATAAATTAGAGCAGGAACAGCGATGGTAGAATCCAGTACACCGCCGTGGATCTTCAGAAAGTAGCAATGGAGGGTGAGTCAGGTCTGAAATCGAAAGACCAAAGGAAAACATAGAGGTTGTTGGAATCCAAATTGCCTTATAAAGGCAATTGTGTGCCTTGTATTCAAAATACTGCAGCAGGTGCAATAGCGGAATTCTACGATCCAACGTAATCTCCTGGATGGCTACGATGTCGGATCCTTTGTATTTCGTGTTACAAGTGCAATGGCGGTTTGCTCCACCACCGGAGGGTGGTGGACGGAGAGTCGACGGCCGATCCGGTTCGAAGGACCAACTGTTAACTCAGCTGGTGGTGAAAAGCGTTTCGGAGCTAATTTTTGGTTCCAGGGCACTACCAAGCACAACGGGAACACATAAACATTGTTCGTCAGTTCTTTCAGAATGTATTATCTTCTTTTAAGGCACTTTTCTGACGCTTGTTAACTGGTAGCTTACACTTAAATGGTTCAATAGTTTTAAATTAATTTTATTTTTATAATTCCAACTTCACAAATTTATTATTAAACAGCTAAACTACAATTATTTAAAATACACATAAATACAGTTCACTTTCACTTTCTTCGTTTGTTTTGTTCTGCTAGTTCGCTGATGACGATGATGGTCGATGACGTCGTTGAGTTGTCCAAACGAAAAGAGAACGAGCACGATGACAAGTCGGCCTTTTATAAAGGGTTCCTCCATTTTGGCAAGGTAGGCCGGATAGAGCGAGATTGATAATGCTCTTTTCCGCCGGGCGCCGCGCCATGATCGACAAATGAGTAGACTGGTGCTAACGGTCGACGAAGATCCACACACAAGGGGAGCGTCAATGCACTTTTCGTGCGATGCACGAACAAAGCATTGAAGTGAAAATAAGAGGTACGTTAAAAATAAATTACAGATTCGTAAATCACGCATTTGGTACGTCACATTTCCGTAGAAATCTTGGTCATTGTTGAAATAGTATGTCTATCCAGCGGGAAACGGGTTTTCCGGGAAGCTTTGAGGTACGTTCAAAATCCTTGAAGGTACGCTATTGGTACATTCCAAAACACGTATCAGCTTTGAAATTAGTTAAGTTTGTTCCGCTGGATAGATTGACGTGTCAAAATGGCCGCTTCTTGGGATTGTACAATACAATCAACCTTTAAGAACAAGGTTGATATAATCAACAAATGGCAGCCATCATGGCTGATTGTTTAAGGAGAATCAGCCACGATAATGGCCATATATGGATTCTGTCAACCTTGTCCTTAAGTTGAAAAAGTATTTTCTCGATGCAGCGATCTACCGTGCTCCAAAAATGCATCCCTCCACGAGTCCTGCCAACAGCATCAGCCATCATAATTCTTATTTACCGTTTCCCTGTCTGCAATCTGACAGTATGAATTTGTCCACTGTCACACTGCTGATGGTTGCTGCAAAGCTGAGAAGTAGGAAGTTGATTTTATGATTCAGTCACTAAACAACAGACGACAACGACGACGTCGTCGTCGAATAAGAAAAAATAAATCAACACAAAGATGAACACATAAACACAAAGAACCGTATCGTGTCAACCAGAGTCGATGGTAGCAAGAGTCCCGCAAAGAGTCCAATCGAACTGTGTAGCAAACGAGCAATAAACATTATTGCTTGCAGTGTCGGTGGACTGCAAGTATTGTATTCATTTCCGAAAATATTTCAATCAATTTTAATAAAACTCATTTTTTGGTCATTGATAAGTTAAGAGAAATCGTTCCAGGTCCTGTTGTTGATATTATCTATCAAGAGCTTCGTTACCGCCTTGTCATATTTCCCTACTGATTCAAATGCAAAAAATGTAGATGCCGTTAACACTGCTGCAAAATCATTCCCAAACCGTGTTGCTTGTCTGTAAAATTTTCTCTTTGCGGGACTCTTATTGACAACGACTCTGGCGTCAACTACAGGGCTGAAGAGAGAGAGACACAGCGCAAACTTTGTCCGTCTTGGGACCGATGATGGTGACGTTACTCCCTCCGGACGTCCATCCAGCAGCGTCCCGCCCCATTCCGCCTCCATGCAAAACAAACCATCCTCCACGGAGCAGGAAATTGAACCTGATATAGTATAGTGGAGCAACGCCAGAATCAACAATTTCCATCGTAAATCATACACGTCGACATGTTTTATAAATCCGTGAGCATGTATCATATTTTCCCGGAACATGATTCGACGCTCGGCTTCCTCCGTCCCCGTTGAAGCCACTTTTCGGAAGGAAAAGGCTCTTGGGGCGATATAGTTGGTGATGCTGCAGCATAAAAATATTTCATCTGTAAAACTTTCGAGATGTTCGGATACGCTTCGAGTGGCTGAGATGGAGCGGAGTAGGTACCTACGGGGGGTTGACGAACTAAGATAGTGAAAATTGGCGCGCAAAAGAAGCAAGATGTGCTGCATAACAAATTGCTCGACATAAAATTTATTTCCAAACTGTACGTATCTGTTGACTTGACGTGATCATAAATATCTGGGAGTTGAAGTATTTTCCGTCGGCTTAATGGCAGCCGCAGAAACAGACAGACCATGTCATCGCGGGGATTCGAACGTCGAAATTTTCTTACTTTTCCCCAGTCGTCGTCGGTGGGACTTTGCGAAAGTAAAAAAAGGGTCGTGGCAGTTTTTTCTGTTGTGACGAGTCTCACTGGGGCCATTAAAGTAGGAAAAGGTCTCCGGGTTTGGGCGCACTTCCAGGAATTGTCTTGACCAATAATGGATTTTTTGTCTGTTGCTAGAATCCACGCAAATGGGCATCAGGATTTTACGAATGGCTTCCTCGTTAATGAGTTGTGGCAGAAAAGAATCGTCTGATGATCCTCTGAGTAAATCTCCTTTTCCCGAACTCAAAGGGACGAACGGTTCGAGTTTTTCCCGAAGGAAAAACTTTCCCAATCATCGAACTACGCTGCACGTGTGGAAACTTTGTCTTCAAATATTCCTTTTCATTAAAATCTCATAATCGAATCTCCATCTCCTGCCGAAGCTCGGCGAGCCATCTACCGACATCATTGAGCTAGTGTGTAGGGAAGCAGATTCAGAAAAGAATATCCGTACTGAGCCGTCTGTAGTTGGTACCTAGTTCACTCGTATGATGCCATAGGAGATAAGTCGAGAAAAGGAGAATGTAAATTTCTGAACAAAGTCACGTATTTGCCGGGAACGAGAAGGGGGAATGTTATGGCTAATTATTACTATATTATATAGCTGTAAAAGTTTAAATTCAACTTGCTGCCGCCTATGCCGCTCAAGTTCGACCTATAGTTGCGATTGCACACCTCCAACGGTGCCCAATTCCGGCCCGATATCCGATTCTTCTTGAGGATGAAGGCTGGTTCGTGTAGTCGCTGTACGGTGTGTGAGTTTGGATTTTATCTTCCCGTGTTGGAGTCGAGAAATTTGCACTTATTGAACGGCGAAAGATTTTCACGGTGCGATAGTGAATTGAGGAGTCGGAATGGGCCAGACGGTGGCTGAGAGGTGCGATTTTGGAGAAAAGATAGTTTAACTGACTTATTATCAAAATAAAGCTTCCAATTTAATTATTAAGCCTATCAGAGGCGAATGAGCCTTAAGACTGAAATCCTTTTTAATAAAGATACAAAATAAAATTGAACCCTTTCCTGTTCGGAAAAATCAACTCTAGAACTAGATTATGTGTATAAGAGTAACGTCTTGTTGCAGTCCAATATTATTGTCGGCTTGTTTCTCTGTGTCACATCCGTTTCGTTTGTGTGATGCATTGTGGACAGTAAAATCACGTTTTTACCTTTCTTCGGAACGTTACTTACCAGCGTTAGTTGTCTATCGAAACAAAAAAACAACTCGATTCCTTTTCCCTCTCTTAGACATTCAACATCTCTCGAGGAAGGTCAGGCTTGTTTTTGCGAATTGTCCCAAGGAGAGTTGTTTTCTGTTGCAATAACTGTTCAGCTAATGGAACAGAAGTTAAGAAGTTGTCCATGGTAATATTGCGACCTAAGGCGAACAAAGTTAAATGAAACATTTAAAAACTGAACATTTTCGAATGATTTTGAGCTCGAGTCTCTTGTGGTTATCGACCAACGTATATTTCTCCTTTCAATGGATAGCTATTATCAGCGTCACAACACCAAAATATCTTAATGCCGTGCTTAGTAGGCTTGTATGCGTGATAATGTTTGCACCATTAAGCAATGTCAAAACTAAAAAAAAAATCTCAAAAATTTCGTTTTCGAGATTTTCATTTATTCAAAGGGGAGATGTTTCTCAGAGTCTTAAACTATGTTAATCATCGTTCGAGTTTCCACTTGCTGCAATTACGGCCTCCACACGCTTCCGGAATGCACGGCAGGTTCTAATAATGTAGTCTGGATCCATTTCTCTCCAGGTACGGGTCAATGTTTGTCTGAGGCTTGCTGTACTCGGGTGGCGTTTAGAACAGGCCTTGGCCTTCATGACGCGTCATATTGAGTAATCCAGCGGATTAAGATCGGGGCTGGATGGCGGCCACATATCCATCGCCTAGAACCGAAGATGTTCCTGCAACCACTTCTGAGTGTAGTTCGAGGTGTGGCATGGATCCCCATCTTGTTGAAATACAATATTTGGCTTCGGACCGTACTGTTCTTTGATCCACGGAATTACATACTTACTTAAAATCCCGATGTTGACCTCCGTGTTGACCTTGTCGCCTTCTGGAATGAACACCGGGTCCATTTTTTTTGCCATCGGAAGCCACCAATCCAAACACTATAACGCTAGCAGGATGCTAGGTCAGATACACGTTTTTGTTCTCGTCGGCCACGTCTTTTACCGGAAGAGAACTAATATACCGGTCGGTCCTGGAATTTGATACGGGATCGACGGTAAACATGCTCTGGTCGGTGAAAGTCACTGATCCCGTGTTCCTTTGCCATTTTCCTTATTGAACGCACTGGATTCACCCGAATCGAAAAGCCTCCTAAATAAAGATAAATCAATCAATCAATCACCCGAATCTTCCTTTTGATAGCAGCGATAACCCTCGGAACACGAGCTGACCTCGGACGACCTGTGGCCACCTTCGCGGATAGTTGTCCTTTCTTCTCCCGGTCTAAAACTCTTTTGACGGTCCACCGGGGCACTCCCACGGCGATTGAAATGTCTTTTTGCGACATTTGCGCGTGGGACAAATCACGAATACGCTGCCACTACGTCATGGTGCAACTGTCAAACTAAGTAAATCATTTTCTTTTATACACAGCCTACTACGGTATGAGCTATAGGTTACGTGAATGCAAAGAAAACCAAGGCATTGTATGCACAGGTGAAACGGGAACCTTATTTGTACGATGGTGCAAACATTATCACGTATACGTTATTGGCGAAACGAACATCGACCTCTGGTAAGTACCAATTGTTCATCAATAGTGATGTTTTGTGATGGTTTATACATCGCTCTTAGATTTTCCTGGAACACATCCCATATTTTTCGCAAGGCAGCTAGTTTTTCTTCGGCTAGTCTGACTTTTCTTGTACGCAAATCATCAAACCTTAAGAACCGTAGCAATTGTTGGAATTGCATCAATGACATAGTTGCTCTGAATATAGGGCGACTATATTTTTCCACAAATCTGGCAATTCCGCATCCCACGATTTACATGCTCCAGCATAAATTAGCAATCCCAAAAATACATAAACTTCCTTAGAATAAGTATCATTCCATTTTCTATAAGATCCACCAGTTAGTTTCACAGATGACGATTTTTACAATATTGTCATCAATGAACAGTTTAAAGGCATCAACCGCATTCAACACATCTCTTCTTGCACTCACGGATAATCCCCGTTTCTCACGTGTTATCACATCAGTGAGAGGTTGGGTGTTTGGAATAACACTCCACAAACGGCCAAACATGTTACCTCCATCCGGTTCCATAACGTCTGCATCTTCTTCGTCATCGGAAGACATTTCCTCGTCATGGTAAATGCATTCATCCGTTACATCAAAATCAGTGAAGTCACCATCAAAGTTATCATCGATTTCCACGTCCATTATGCTAATTGAAATACAAATCAAATATCCTTCAATAATAATAAATAAAAGTATCACTTACTCAATCATCCAAGAGTATGGTAGAATCAACGAATGGTAATTGAGAATGAAAAACTCACTTCGCATTAACCAACTTGTAGACCTATTTTCGCTGGTATTAGTTTATAGTACCAAATATGCACAAAACAGTTCACAAAATAGCTTAAGATTTTCTCATAGAATAGTATGAGCTTACATAAGGTCTGTTCCCGTACTTACCGAAGATTAGGTCTGAAAAAAAAAATAATGTTCCCATACTTCCTGGACCATATTATTTTCTTACAGCAACTTACATCAAAAGCAAAAAAGCAAGCACGGGAACAGAACTATGAGCTTGCTTTCGTCTGACTATTTTTCGATATGCTTGAGATAAACAAAAGCTTCAAAAACGTTTTGCGCAGTTAATCTTGAATCCCTCCGATAGCGCGGTGGTTGGTGCCGTCCATCCACCGTACTTTCTCGGCTGTCTTCCAACGAACTGAGGTGATTTTTTGTCGGTGCCAAGTTTATGGTTGGCCTAAATCACATACAGAAAATCAGCTCAATTGGAAATAGAACAGCCGGTAAATGGCGGTGAGAGTACGGCTCCACGCACCGCACATAATGGTACTAGTTAAATGTGGAAATGTTTAGTGGCGCTATAGACAACTATATTCGGTGACTTTACATCTACTATTTACATTGAAATGTTGTGCTGCGTCGACGTGACGTCGTCATTCGCTTGCTTGGACATATTTACAACATTTTTGCCTAACGTCAGAAAGCTGCCTTTTGTCTTGGACGGGAACCTTCTATCTAATCAAGATATTCTGGTAACTCTCTGTCTACTCTTTGTCTTAGCATAGTTCTAGTCCATCTGAACAATTTTGCCTAAGACGGAAACCTTCTATCTAGTCAAAAAGTTAAGTTAAGGCAATCAGTTCAACATGAATGTCACTCTAGTGCCTGGTGAGTGAATTTTGAACTAAACTCTTTTCCTGAAGATAGATCTTGTCCATTTAAACAACTTTTCTGAAGAAGGAAACCATCCATATGTGAAGGATCTGTAGATAACGCTATATACACCCCTATTCTGTATTTCGTTTCGAACGAAATTCTCATACAAAAAAATATTTTTTTGTATGAGAATTTCGTTTGAAACGAAATACAGAATAGGGGTGATAATGTGTATTTAAAATGGCGCTACTTGATCATTTTCGTTTTAGTGCCATCTAGGGAGTGAATTCTGTCATACACTATCCTTAGTTTTGAATACCTTGTATTTTTGAACATCTTCACAGAAAGAAGCAACATCCTATTTGGTTGAGATCTTGTGATATAAACATCTGTTAGTTAAACTTTTTACGGGACTAACTTCAACCGACCTTCAGTGAATTACAAATGAGAAGTTCTTCCTTGTAGATAGAGTTAGGTAGAGTTTTGATTTACTAGTGAGTTCTTTATTCTTCATAATTCTCGATTTTATACCCGATACCATACAAATACAATGATACCTCAAACTACCGAAAACTATCGCCGTTACTTTAGAATTATTACTCAATACAATTCCAGTTATAAGCAATCCAATGAACTGTGTTTCACGCTAATTCATCCTCGCACAGTAAAAAAAATTCAATAAAAATAAATTAATTTCAAGAATTAACACACCGGCGCCCGTTGAAAAGTGTATTTTCAACATACTCATTCATGCAATTTCCCTAACTAGAACTTTCTGTAGGTTTTGAGTTGCTTCCTTCCCGTGAAGGTTTTCGTTGAACACCATCCTTACCTCCTTGCTCTCTTCTTTGTCGATCTTCTGCGAAACGTCTATAGACTGTTCCAGAAAGTATAAGCACACCTTATTGTAACGGTCACTTTGAATATTATGAAATATTTTAACATGTTTTGGCTGCGTCCTTTTGTTTGCTCATTTCTGAATGACATAGCATCAAAAAAGTGCTCAGTTTTCTGTTTCCTGGCAAAATGCGCGGTCTTACTCCGGAACAACGAAAAAGTATCGTGCACAAATGGTGCACTGTGAGCGGACTTTCCTTGAGAAAATTGGCCAAGTAAGAGGGTGTAAGCGTCGGAGCGGTACGAACTGCGATTAAAAAATATAGAGAACAGTGTACGTTTGAAGATGCGCCGAAGAGTGGCCGGAAATCCGGTCCTGTAAGTCCGGATATCGATAAAAAGATCAGGGATGCCTACAAACGAAAACCAGCGACTTCCGTTCGGGATGTTGCGAAAAAACTAGGGACCTCGTCGAGTAACGTCATGCGTGCCAAAGAAAGACTTGGGCTAAAAACATACCGGAAGCAGAAAAAACCCAAAAGGAACCCAAAACAGGCCGCGTCCGTGAAACCACGGGCCCGCAAACTCTACGATTCGTTATTGTGTCGAAATTCTGGGTGTATAATAATGGACGTACGTGAAACTAGATTCCAAAACGCTTTCCGGACCACAATTCACCGCTGCTTTCTCTCACGGAAGCTATCACGAATTTGCAGACAGAAATTAAACAGTTATCATTAAAGCCTGTCCCGTCAATTCTGCCACCTGCTGTCAACCGATGGCCAACACTTGAAGCAACTCGACCATCAAAACGATTTCGTGGATCCGACTCTGTGGTGCCTAAAACATCTGAGTGTCAGTCTGGTTCAAAACTGTTGGGTCAGAACGTCATCTCTACATGTGAAAAACCGGCGGCAAAATTCTGGCTTTACTTGTCCCGTATCCAACGTGATGTGAGCAACGAAGCAATCTCTGAAATGGTGAAAGCCAACCTGGAACTCGAAAATGAACCTGATGTTGTGAAATTGGTCGCCAAAGGAACCGACACCAGTAACATGACCTTTATTTCATTCAAAGTCGGTCTAGACCCAGCTTTGAAGAAGAGAGCTTTGGATCCGTCATCTTGGCCCGAAGGAGTTCTATTCCGTGAATTCGAAGATCACTCGGCTCAAAAATTTCGGAGACCATCTGGTGTGAATCTAACACCCACGCCAGTGATACCGCAGACGACGTTTGCAGCAAATCAACCGATGGATGGACCCCGGGACGCGCAAAAATAAGCATTTTGGAAGCCTCTTATCCACTCAGCACAGTCGCGCCGATAAATGGTGAATGCAGTCGAAGTCGTCCCGGCCCTGTGTCTGATGTGCGAGAAGAGGTCTTCCAGCTTGCTTGTCTAGACAAGTATCAACATAATTTTCATAATTTCCTGCCTGATGATGATTCCCTCCTCAGATCACCAACTTGTTCTGCCGGGAGTACCTCCAGCCAACATGGACAACGCCTTGAACGTCCCCTACCTATGTCGGGACGCGCCGAAAATTCCTACACGCCGGCATCTCGTGACAACAGTTGTGGAATTGCTGGTGACAACGATGTTTGGCTTTACTTCCAAAACGTACGTGGTCTAAGAACCAAAATTGACGACCTGGTTGTAGCGGTATGTGATTGCAATTACGATGTCATCATATTGATAGAAACGGGCCTTGACGACAGCATCAACTCACTGCAACTTATGGTACTGACTTTAATGTATTTCGCTGCGATTGCAGTGCTCGTAATAGCCAGAAAGCGAAGTTTGGAGGAGTGCTTATTGCCGTGGCCAGCGTTTACAAGTCTGTTGAGATAAAGACTATTAATGGTAGTAACCTGGAACAAGTAAGTGTGTCTGCCTGTATTCGCGGAAAGCGGTTCGTGCTTTGCGCTGTATATATTCCTCCGGATCGTAGTCGGGACGTAGGTGTTATCGATGCCCATTTAGCTACTCTTCGTGAATTACGTGATGCAACTCCAGATGGTGACCTTTTGCTTGCTTGTGGTGACTACAATCAACCACACATAGCATGGGATTGTCTTGATGATGGAATCTTAAACCTTGATCCTTCCACGACGTCTGCTGCCAGTGCTGCTCTGATGGATGGAACGAGCTTCCTGAATATCCGGCAATACAACTCTATTCGCAATCACCTGGGGCGCATCCTAGATTTGGTTTTCTGTGATTCCGATTGGAACATTGTAGTTAACGAAGCGGTGTCCCCATTGCTGGCTATTGATTTGCATCATCCACCGATTTTATTCTCCTTACCAACTCAATCCGATTGTGTTGACCGTGTGGAATCCCTTGATGCTGGTGAACATACGCTCGACTACTCAAAAATCGACTTCGCCATGCTCAACGAGTTCCTGATGAGCTGTGATTGGAGCAGTATTCTGGCAACAAATGACGTCAACGATATGGCAGCACAATTTTGCAACATAATTTGCAATTGGCTCACCGATAACACTCCAAGACGAAAACCTCCTATATCTCCTGCTTGGAGTTCTCCTCTCCTGCGGCTTTTGAAACGCGATAAAAATTCCTGGCAGCGTAAACTTCGCCGACATCGAACTTCTGAAGCGAAACGCAACTTTCATCGCGCTTGCAACGCCTATCGTAAGCTTAATTCAACCATATACAAGTCATATGTCTTGCGTGTCCAGACCAATTTACGTAGAAATCCCAAGAGCTTCTGGAAGTTTGTGAACTCCAAGCGAAAATCGTCGAATATTCCTTCATCCGTATTTTTTGGCGATTTGGAGTCTACTTCTATGCTCGAATCGTGTGATCTATTTTCCCGCCACTTCAGTTCTGTTTTTTCGGATTCAGCCGCCAACGCAGATGAAGTAGAAAGAGCGGCTTGCAATGTTCCTGAGGGTCTCATCGATTTGCGTACATTTGTGGTTAGCAATATGTATGTCGTTAAAGCTGTTAGGAAGTTGAAGAAATCGGTTTCACCGGGTCCTGATGGTGTACCTGCAATCATTTTTTGCCGCTGTGTTGCTGTTTTAGCTGATCCCCTAGCTCGCATCTTTACCGCTTCGTTGCACCAAGGAGTTTTCCCCGAAATATGGAGACATTCCTTTATGTTCCCTGTCCATAAGAAGGGCGACAAACGTGACGTGACAAATTATCGTGGCATAACAAGTCTATCTGCAGCTTCAAAATTATTCGAGATCATCTTCTTTCATGTCAAGAGCTACATTTCAGCAACGCAACACGGATTTATGCCAGGACGCTCAGTTACATCAAATTTGCTGGAGTTCACCTCAACATGTATAAATCACTTGGAAAATAGGGCTCAAGTAGATACCGTTTATACCGATCTGAAAGCGGCATTCGATTGCATCGATCATGGTATTCTTCTTCGGAAAATGTCTCGCCTGGGAATTTCGGATGGTTTGGTTGATTGGCTGAAATCATATCTTTCCAACAGAACACTTCGTGTCAAGCTGGGTTCGTGCACTTCATCACCATTTGCTGCAACCTCCGGTGTTCCCCAGGGCAGCAATTTAGGACCATTGCTGTTCACAATCTTCTTCAACGATGCGACGCTCCTCTTGCCGAGTGGTTGTGTGCTCATATACGCCGATGATCTCAAACTATACATTGTTGTCAAGAACGTCGAGGATTGCCGTCAGCTCCAAGCAATGTTAGACCAATTTGTTGATTGGTGCCGCTTAAACAAGCTTTCCGTCAGTATATCAAAATGTGTGGTCATGACATTTAATCGCACAAGAACGCCAATCGTATTCGATTACTCAATTGATGGATTTGTACTAGAAAGAGTAGAACAAGTAAGTGACCTAGGTGTAATGCTGGACCCTAAACTTACGTTTGACTTACACCGTTCAATGGTAATCACTAAGGCTAATCGTCAGCTTGGTTTTATATCAAGAATCTCAAGAGATTTTTCGGATCCGTACTGTACTGGAGTTTCGGCCAATCGAGACTTTGGGCTTTAACCAAAGCAAAGCTTCGAAAATTAATAAAACCAGCGGACGACATCCAAAAATTCAAAAAAGATTGGCCAAAAGTGGTCAAAATGATGGGAAGTACCACTGTGCAGAAGCTAATGGGTCATGTTCGAGGAAAAGTTAGGAGTCTTGGCAATGATTAAATATGTTGATTAAACGAGAGTAAAATATCATTTGAGATACAAATACAAATATGATTTGCCAAATACAATTATTAAAACTTAAAAAAAAACATGACTTTTATGTTATTTTGAAAGTGTGCTTATACTTTCTGGAACAGTCTATATTGGTATAAGACACACTTCTGTTATTGCTCTTTTGAATAACCCTCTTGAAGTTTGCACTAGAACTACACGCATGTGCCCGTCGCTCCCTGGAAACATGACCACGATACGTCCTATGTTCCATTGTGGCGGTGGAAGGTTTTCTTGTTTCAGCAAAACTAACGCGCCTTTGTATAGATCACGCTGGACCTCGGTTTGCCATTTCGAACGCTGATGAAGTTGACTGATATAATCGGGAGCCCATCGGCGCCAAAAATCTTGAATGGAACGCCTCATTTCCTGTAATCGATTCAATCGATTAACATTGATATCGGTTACATCGGGTTCGGGGATGGAAAACATTGGTTCTCCGATTAATAGGATCCTTAGGGTCATTGGAAAGCGAAGTCAATGGTCTAGAATTCAGAATGGCTTCTATTTGAGTTATAACGGTAGTCATTTCATCGAATCGAAGGGATTTCATTCCGAATACTCGACGAAAATGGTGCTTAAAGGATTTGTGCGAGCGGGAATAAAATTGAAAGTAATGCCTTGATTGAGACAGTAATGATTCCAAATCTCTAAATGAAACTGCTGTAAAAAAAAAAATTGCGCCCGAAGATCTTTAAGCTCACGCTTAGCACCGACAAATGTTGTAGCATTATCACTGTACAGATTAACCAATCGTCCACGTCTAGCTATAAAGCGTTTCATAGCATAGTTGAAGATGCTAATTTCAAATAACAGACTGTAGTGGTAATTTTTATACGATAGATGGAGTAGATGAAAGCATAGAGTTGATAGTTCCGTTAGATTACGGCAGTGTGAAGATTGCATATAGATATTAGAATAGCGAGCTAGAACAACTTTTAAGGAAGGTACAAATCGGTTTTTTCATCTCTCTTTACCAAACTCCCCCTTTGGAGAGGGATGGTGAGGGGTGTCCCCCCACGCCACCGCTGGCAAAAAGAGATGAAAACCGACCGCTCAAGTACCAACTGCGTGTTTGAAACAGTTCTACCGATTTTTTACCGCACTTCAGTTGTTATTTGAAGGAAGGCATCCAGTCGTAGGTATGGAAATTGCAACTATTGATTACCCCTACCACGTCAAAGTACGTTTCATAGCGTTTATACATGACTGTGAGGAAAGGTCATACACCACTTCAAGGTGAATGGCCTTTGAAACCATGTATACGAAGCACGCAACATAAACCTTGACTGAGGTTCCTCTGCCCACAAAAGGGCGCACCAAAAAAGGTCCACAATAATCTAGACCACAATTTGAGAAAACTCGAGCTGGTGTAATTCTAACTTCGGGAAGTGGAGCCATGATTTGTCTTGATGTGCGTGGACTACAGCGAAAACATTGGACGCATTCCCAAGTAACATTTCAAGTTTTATCGAGGTTTTATAACATTCTACAAGCCTAAATAATGGTCTACAGAACCTTCATAAAACCCAAATTGTTACTTGGGTTCTCCTAATACCTTTCTTGCAAGGTTTCTATAGTCGAAAGCAACAGCGTTGGTCCGCCATGCAACTTTTGAAAATGTATACATCGTGCTATTAATTTCGTTAGTCTGTGGTCACCTAGCAACATAATGGGACATCGAGTATCAATAGGTGCTGATAGTTTTACTAGCCGTCCCTTTATCCTAAGTAGTTTATCCACATGCAATTACACATTCAATCCCTTTATCAAAGACTTGAAATTCATTTCGGTGGAAGTACAATCATCACCGTTAGCTTTATCCAGTTCCTTTATTTCAGTAAGGAAGGATTGTAGCTGAGCCACTCGTACAAGAGATTTCAGTGCTCCATTGAATTCCACTGCAGTTAAATTGCCTACCATGCGATGCTTTTTGTTGGAACAAACGTTATTGTAGAGACGGTAACACCAAGTGATTACTTTGACTAATTTAGCTAGATCAGAAAATCGATCAAATATGTCCCAAGGAGTCTCATCAATCGTTAGCAATGCGGAGATAGTTTTCCCTTCCAAACCTACTAGTTCTTAGGAAATGAACCATTTATGAAATTTGGCCAGAACTCCGTGGATTGAGTGAGGTAACTTGGTCCATGCCACCAGAGCTGATTTTTCACAATTTCCACTGGCTGCATTCCTCGCGAAATATGATCTGCAGCATTATTTTCAGATTGAACATGCCGCCAAACATGTCCGTTAGAAAGTCTCTGAACTTCAGCGATTCTATTGGAAACAAAAAAAATCCAAGTTGAGGGTGGGGAATTAATCCAATGTAAAACCACTGTGGAGTCAGTCCAAAACGTGACTGCTCCTTGAAATTTTGTCGATGTAAGAACCTGATCAACCAATTGACATCCAAGAAGAGCTCCATATAATTCTAAACGAGGTATGGATAGATTTTTGATTGGTGCTACCCGTGATTTTGATATCAGAAGATTACTGTGCTGTTTGCCAGATTCATCCACTGAAACGACATACACACAACTGCCATAGCCTCGTGCAGAAGCGTCGCAAAAGTCACGAGTTCAAATCTCACCCCCGGACAAGTCACGAATGACCCAAGAGTGTTAAAGTGACTATAATAAAAAAATCCTACTAACACGTCGAGGCACTTCTACATTCTGCAGTCCAGGCAATTGATTTCGATATTGCTGCCACCAAGTTGTCAACTCTGTAGACAATCGATCATCCCACGACAAATTTGCGCTCCACAGTTTTTGAGCAATCATTTTTGCCGCGGCTACCACTGGTCCAACAAGACCTAATGGATCAAAAAGTTGAGCCATTTCTGAAACCACAACTCGTTTGGTTATGACATTAGAGTCCGCAAGTGAAGGTATTTTGATACTAAATTTATCTGTATGAGGATTCCAAACGTTTTCACCGATGCTTCGTGATCAAGTTCTACTTTGTCAAGCATTTCTATTAAATTTGATGGAATTTCGCTCAATACTCGAGCATCATTAGTGCAACATTTCCGAAGATTGAAGCCTCCAGCAGCCAATAATTGTTTCAGTTCAACAGTGGCTTTTATGACCATCTCATCAAGATCATCACTGCCAGCCAGAGTATCATCCATGTAAGTCCCCTTTCGCAAAATACACGCTCCTAACGGAAATATGTGACCTTCGTCTTCCGCTAACTGTAATAAAACTCGATTTGCTTGAAACGGAGCACAAGCCGTCCTATAGGTTACCGTGGTTAAACTATATTTCAAGAGTGGATCAGTTTGGCTACGTAGCCAAAACACTTGTAGTATGCTGCTATCATATGGATAGGTCCAAATTTGCCTATACATTTTTTCAATGTCGGCCTTGAAGACAAATTTAGGGATTCGATAATTACGTACTATGCTCAGTGAATTACTGATGAGACGTTCTTTCTTGTAGACACTGTTAGGTAGAGTTTTGATTTACTAGTGAGTTCTTTATTCTTTATAATTCTCGATTTTATACCCAATACCATACAAATACAATGATACTTCAAACTACCGGAAACTATCGCCGTTACTATAGAATTATTACTCAATACAATTCCAGTTATAAGCAATCCAATGAACTGTATTTCACGCGAATTCATCCTCGCACAGTAACAAAATTTCAATAAATATAAATTAATTTCAAGAATTAACAACATCTCTAACCTTGTTTTGAAAAATTATCAATTTTGATTTGTCGCATGGTGAGCATCAGATCTTAACGGGAATCGAATCCAATGGAATCTGGAATAACTCTGGAACCATGTGATGGACCAACATTTTCTTGTCTGATTAAAAAAACCCGACATGATTCTCAACAGAAAGTAATTGTTGTGCATAAAATGATCACCAAATGATGGTTTTACAGCTTCCACTCATGTTTCACACTACGATCATCTACCCACCAGCCAAGACAGGACACTGCCCTCACCAACGCATTCTGATGTACGCCAACCGTCCGGCATTCTAGCAGACTTGTCGCTGATCTCCGGTAGTAATTCCCTCACTTTAGCTCAGGAATTACCCCGTCGAAGTTCCAATAAAAATCCATCCACCCTGTATTTCAGTACCCCATTTTAAAACTCACACACCGTCCCCAGAAAGCAATCGTTCCGGTTTCGAGGAACCCATTACAGACAGAAACGAAAAGAATATCAAATATGCAGGAGCATTGCTTTGCAAATCGGGCCGTATTCTGCTTCCGAATTTCTTCTGCTTTCAGCTGTGTAGAGGACCCACGTTACAAAGGCTGGCATAATGAAGGTACCTGCAGCCGACATCCTCCGTGCTGCCACCAGTCAGCTCTAAAGCCGGAAGTGCTTTTCCCGTCGTGCATCCTGCAGAAACTAGCCCTCCCATGAGTAGATCCAATTAAAACGAATCACGTTTTTGTTATAATATTTATGGCAGATAAAGTTTTCCCCCAATGTAATATTCATGTCGTTTTCGTTTCTACACTCTTCCCACGGCCATCAGGGTTGGATCCGCAGATATTTTTCTTTTCATGCATTTTGCCTAGCTTTCTAATAAAGATTTCAATTTAAGTAGCAGTTTGTGTTGAAAATCTCACCACTAATGAAAATGAAGAGCACCAAGTTTTACCGGGATGCTCCCTGAATAGAAAAAAAAACACGATTCGCCTGCAGCTTGCACTCACTGGCTGTGGACGGACGTTTCGGAAAATGCTTCTGGGGAATAAAGTGTAAATTTAATTTAATGTAAGAGTTTTCCTGCCAACGTGAGGAATTCCCGGGGGTTCTTTTTATGAATTTTAAAAGTTTAGCTTTCTTCGTCAGAGTTGAAATGGAATCCCGTCTGCAATTTGTCACTCAATTGGACTCATTCTGAGCACGGTTCCACAAGGAGATAATCAACTTGATACTTAGAAAACAAATCGGGGAAAAAGCAAACCACTTCCAAGGTAAGCTTGCACTCAGGATTGTCAGAAACCAGAAAAGTACAAAGTCATCTTGAGGAAGCAAAATAAACCGGAAGCAAATTGCAAACAAAAACCAACCACAACATCACGAAGGGAAGAAAAGCGAAAACTCCTCGCTGGCAGTGAAGAAGGAAAATCGAATCACACAATCGAAGGGAGCAGCGCTGCAAACAAGAAGACAGATATAGCACCATACCGGGGCATCGTCATCGTCAGTCGAAGCTGGGTAGCAGTGCCATGCCAACCAACATCATCAGTCCTAGTAAGAGAGCAGTGGATCCTTGTTCCGGAAGCAGTTTTGCTCAATCCCCTGGTCCCACGTTGTAGCAACTGCAACATTTTTAAGGCCATCAGATGCTTACTTTTATCCCCTATCGTCGGTTCAATCGAACGGCCAAAAATTGGATGGGGCAAAAAAAACCCGAACCGGACCGGCGGCGGTGCGAAGCAAGTGGAATGGCTGTGGTAAATATTGACAGAGTCGATCCGGCAGAAGCTGACTCTGATTCGTGTTCCCTTGTCCGTGAAAGCACCACCGTAAAATCTCCCTTTGTATCCATTCTTGGTCACTGATCCACAGCAATAGCAACAGCAATGATAGTGACAAAGGCAATACCATTTTGCTAAATCGAGTGGAAGCTGAAAATCTAAGACCGAAAAAAAAATGTTTGAAGGTAGGTTCCATCTCCATCAGGGAAGAGTGGTTGGTTGGGAATCCTTAGGAGGGAAGTTGGGGGGAGAGAGGAAGGGGTTTTAGATCCAAATGACAAGGGAATGTGTTGGAAAGAAAGATGAAAAATAGTGTAAAACAATCTTCTTTATCGGGGTTCGTTCATCGCTCCAGAGCCGGAGAATGGCTGAGATGGAGTGTCTTGTGACAGCATTCTTCTGGGACATATTTCGGGCTGAATGGTATCTTGATGTACACACATCAAATGGAAAGAATTTCATCGGATACATGTTGGGTGTGATAATGGTGCCCAACAAAAGATCAACAGATCGGCCATTTGCTGGTGATTTGGGTTACCATGATGGGGGAACTTGGTGTTGCATTTTCCGGAAAGATTTATCTTCGAATCTGTGTGCGATGCTAGAAGCAGGCCAGATTCAATCACTTATGAGGGCCCTGACTTTTCAACTGTGGGGTGCCTTATTTTTCTGATTTATTTAAAAAAAATGATCTATCTTTTCAGCCAGTGCGGTTGCTTATCTTCTTCTTCTTAGGATTTCAAGCTTATTGCTTATCGCATATTAGCTTATTGCTACGCTAATATGCGAACCCAGCCACCTCCAGTATGGTCTTGCTTTGTAGCGATGCCTTTACCGACTGATCGAAAGGACGCCTGCTGACTGAGCTAAGGGAGCATGCTGTTACATATGCTCATCGATCAAGCCAGGACGATCGTTTCGCTTGTATATACATACGTCGTTGTAAGAGGCTGCAGTGGTGAGCAATGCAATGAGAGGACATTTTCTGGAAGTCGGTTCTCAGAGAATCCACGGTCGATGCTCCGTTTCGTTCCCGAAAGATAAAGACGCAATTTCCAGGTTGGGCGAATCACGGGACATCGCATTCCAGCGGCTTCAAGGCACAGAACGTAGATTGGCGAGGAATGTTGGCTGTGAGAACAGTACCATCAGTTCATGGAGGAATACATCCGATTAGGGCATATGACGAAGATAGAGGAAACGGCTGATCTCGAAAAACGATGCTATCTGCCACATCTTCCGGTAATTAAGGAGGCCAGCACCACAACTAAGGTCCGTGTGGTATTGGACGCATCATCCGGCGTTTCGCTCAATGACGCTCTGATAGTGGAACCGATTGTACAGGAGGACTTACGATCTATCATGCTCCGGAGCCGCGTCAAGCTAATCATGCTGGTAGCCGATGTAGAGAAGATGTTCCGGCAAATCTTTGTTCTACAGGTGGATAGGCAACTCCAATGCATTATATGGCGCTTCGATCCGTCGGAACCGGTAGCCGTGTACAAACTCAACACTGTCGCCTTTTCTGGCAACGCGTGCATTAAACCAGCTTGCAATGGATGATAAAGAACAGTACCCAATGGCTGCAAGGGCAACCACGGAGGATACGTATATGGATGACGTTATCACAGGAGCGGATACGGTGGAAAACGCACGGGAGCTATGCAAGCAACTCAACGAGGCTTCAAGCATCGTAAATGGGCATCAAACCATGAAGCGGCATTGGAAAGCGTTTCCGAGGCAATCTGGCTATTCGAGTTTCGGAAGGGATCCTGATCCGACTGTCAAAACTCTAGGGTTGACTTGGATGCCTACTTCCGATCAACTGAAGTTTCAATTTACCATCCCGGGTTGGAATGCATCACACCAACCAACCAAAAAGGAAGTTCTGTCGATGATCGGCAGTTTATTCAATCCTCTAGGACTACTCGGTGCTGCAATCACTACAGCCAAGGTGGAGGATTCGGAACGACGACGACCAAGCATTAGAGTGGGATCAGGCACTACCTTTGACGGTGCGTGAGGTGTGGAAGAAATACTATGACGAGCTTCCTGTGTTCAACAGCATTCGTATCGATCGTTGCGTCATTGTTCCAAAAGCAACATTGATCGAGATTCATTGCTTTTCCGATGCTTCGAACAAAGCATATGGCGGATGTGTCTACATATATAAGAAGTCATGATTCGGAAGGGAGATCCATGGTTCGACTGCTTTCGTCCAAATCCAAGGTAGCATCGTTGAAGACACAGTCTATCCCAAGCAGTGCTGTAAATTTTCATATCATTCGATTGAAGATGAACCAATACAACCATTCAATCGATTCTGTGTAAACGAATTCTCACATGACCATAATTTGAAGAGCCCCTTTCTCATTCGAAGCTCATTGTCACTGTCAATTGAGTTACTCAGTATCATTTGATATACGACAGTAGAGTATGGAAGGAATACAGTAAAATGGTCCCGAACAGACAAGTCGACCCGATGTCGGATCAATGTAAGGCTAATTTAAGGTCGATGTCGACCCAATGTCGTGTTGTTGTCGGGTCAATTTTGGGTTTATATCGGGTCAATGTCGGGTCAACATCGGGTTGGGGTTTGATAGAAGTCAGGTTGGTGTCGGCTTGAAATAGCTTTTTCGCCGATATGTCGACCAGAGCTCCGTTTGTGTGTTGGTTACACTCAATTGAATGATATATAGCGTTTCTCAAATGAGAATGATCCATGCCTTCGTCAAATGACTAAGCAACTGATATCACCCATTCAGAGAAGGTCTCCTTTGATAGCTAATAGCTACTTTTCTCATTTTCATCAAAAATGTTAAAATGATTTTGAGAATTTACAGCACTGATCCCAAGATTGGAGCTGAGTGGCACTCTACTGACCACGCAGCTGTATGAAAAGGTTCGAGACTCCATTAGAATTCCTGCTTAATCATATTTCTGGACTGACTCAACTTGTGTTCTGCGGTGGATACAAGCTTCTCCAAACGTCTGGACCACTTACATCCCGAATCGGGTCACGAAAATCCAAGACATTGTTGCATTCAGAGTTGCGACCTATCACAATCACGATCGCCAAACAGCTGATGGTAGTAACGCTTTGTCCATTCCTATCAATGTGCTCGCCGAAGCTCTCTCCATGACCATCCATCAAGTTGACGAAAGAAGTAAAAAGCAACTGGTGAATGTCGTCTTCTGTTGTGATCCATCACCGATCTGGTCATTCCCGACAATCACGACACTCATCTGCGCTCGTTTTGAAGCAGCTGCTGCTTTGCTTGCTTATGTGAGTGTGTTGGTGAATGAGCCCAGCAGCTTCCGTTTCATGTTGCCTGCTTTGTTTGTAACTCACACAGTCGCGCCTGCCGAGACGAACTTGGAGTGCGTAGGCATTGTTTTCATTTTCTTCTGTCGTTTCGCTTTTTCTCCTGATCATACTGCACATACTTCACTGTTTTCGTTGTGCTTTTCATCATCAGCAGCGAGTGTAACGTTTTGCTTGTGAGCAGCTACAATTTCTGGTGATTGTTGTTTGCCATGGCTCTAACTTTCACTGCGTGACAAAACGATCTGTCAGCGAAAGTCGGTTGATGCGAAGACGAGTGTCACGTGAGTGTCATGATATTTGCATCACTGGTTGCATTGTTATGTGTGCATGATACCGCACGTTCTTACTTTTGAAATAGGTCGCAACAATTTCGTAGAGCAAACGTAGTCCAAAAAATAAATGCTTCGAAGATCTTTCTGAAAGTTTGATGAGCAAGCAAAGCAAAGCTTTAACCGGTACAGAGCCTCTGGAGAAGTAGCTGTGGGCAGCTGAAAAACTATGCAGCCATATCATGCATAGCTTGTTGCCTAGTATGGCAACCAAAATAACAATTTTGGTTTTATGAGGGTTCTGTAGACCACAGTTTAGACTTGTGCTATAAAACAGCAATAAAACCTGCAATGTTACTTGGGAAAGGTGCTCCGAAAGCTAAGAATGCACAGAGAGGAATGGGCATGCAAAGATTTGAAGGAAGCAAGGCAAGAAAAACTTTTCAAACCAACGCAGAGAAGTCACTTCGAGTCAAAACTCGATTGGGTCTGACACGCAGAAAGTATACCGGCATTAGAAAGTACAGCAGGTCCATTTCCGCTAGAACTGCTTAGTTCCGTAGGAGGAGGCGATGCAGCATCGAGATGCTATTATTCCGGCACAAACGGAGCGGCTCGAAAACTTTGGTGACGAACCTGCTATTGTAATTTTTCAGTGTACCACACGGCACCATACTGGATTGTACTAGCATTTCCACCAAATGTACTAGAATGTTTTGATTCTATCTCTTTCACTCTACTCAAAACTGAAATGCATAAAAATGACACTCTTTCCGCACTGTCAAAGATCATTGCACACAAAGTCAACTTTGTTCAAATCAAAACAAAAATACAAGCCCATCTGGTTGCTGATGGCACAAGCTTCTAAGAAAGTTCTATTACAGCGAACCACATTATTTTAATTAATTGCTTCGCCTTTTAGTCGTCTGTCACTTCGTTTGTGATTCCGGCCTATGATCCTCCGGTTTGGGAGAACGGAGTTTTGACCTGTAGACATGGTCGTAAATATTATCGACAGATAATTGAGCCTGGCGGAAGTTCAGGAGGCTGTGATTACGATGGACGGTGACCCGGATTACGTGTTGCTACTGTTGGCAGGCGTAGACTCTGCTACTGGTTTCAGCCAGTACAACCAGAGAGGAATTAAGACGAAGGACAATTCGCTGCTCACCGACTGCGTGCTCCAGCTTATTTTGGAGACCAAATCGGGAAAAAAACTGTGAACAAATCCAAAAGTCGGATATTTTTGCCAATCTTAGTCTATGAGCTGACAGATAGAGACTGATTGTGTAACAAGGGATTTGTTCGGCAGGTTTTTTTCAGAGGTTGACCATTTCGCGGAAGAGCCACTAGTCGTTGAAAACGAGGTATTATCGCTCATATTATAAAATTTTCATATTCTCATTGCTCTTTTTTCATTCAGTAAGTGTCGCGTAAGTCGCTAATGCGGTGAACAAAAATACTGTCACGCATAAGTGTCCTCTTCGGCTATGTCCTGCCCGAAACTCGTGCTGCAACCTATGCAGGAAAGTGGGGCATTAGGCGCGGTGCTGCCATGGATCCAGGAGAGAACATAGCCAATTTGAACGAAGAGACAAGACTGCATTCAACTCCCGAGGTGATCGGAAGAAATTCAACCGAAAGCTGAAATTCGTACGTGAGGTGGATGACGTAACCAACAACGTTGAGGTCCGTGAATGGTTCCATCTTAGTGGAAAGCGAAGCGTGGTAGGTGCTGTAGGCGGAGTAAACATCAAGCTTGTTGTGGATACCGGAGATGACGAGGACGTGCTTAGTAAAGACGATTGGAAAAGGCAACCCTGTATGAATTGATAAAACGATCCATAAAATATCCAAAAACGTTCCATTAAAAACATCCAAATGATCCATAAAACATCGGAGAAAATCCCTAAAAAAGTGTGGATGATCCATAAAAATATCAATAGTTTATGTAAAATTTAGCAAAACAATTGAAAAAATGTACCGCTCAATTTCGTGAGAATGGGCATTGAAATTGTACGAATTACCCATAAACATATTGCAATTGATCCATAAAACATTCAACAATGAACCTTAAACTAAAGAAAGTGATCCATAAAAAATCAAGTTTGCGCACTTACAAATATAGGCATGATCCATAAATTAGACGTATGACTATTTTTTAAAATTTGATCCTTATACCTTGAAAAATTGCTCCACTGCATATCTACTTAGATGTATTGTCCTGCCCGTGTATTTTAGGTAGATGTGCGAAACGACGGGCAAGCGTCTAGAATTAGCTTCCAAAAGAAGATTCTATAACAATATTCTTAAGACTAAGCTTCCTATGGAAGTTTCATTTAGGAGCTTCTTTAAGAAGCTTATTCTAGACGCTCGCCCATCGTTCCGCTCTTCTGACAAAAAAATATCGGGCAGAACAGTAAACCTGAGTAGCTACTTAGTTATGTAGCAATTTTCCAAGGTTTATGGATCAAATTTAAAAAAAAAAACGGTCAAAAACATGAAAAACATATGTTTAAAAAACAATAATTGGAACACCTACCCTAGGTATGATCCCTAAAATTAACATTTATTTTTCTAATTTATAAGAAAATTATTATAGCAGCTTCTTTTGGAAGCTAATTCTTCACGCTTGACCATCGCTCCGCACCTCTACCAAAAAAAAACACGGCAGGACAGTAAATCTAAGGAACAATTTGTCATGGTTTATGTATCAAAATTAAAAATATAGTGTCCGAAACGTGAATAATATACGTCTAATTAATGGATCATGACTGTTCGGAATATCGCCAAGCCCAGCGACAACAGGGAGATTCGGAGAGCTACGGTAACGGTCGCAGTCAGAAATGACAGACGTCAGGTTTGGTTCAACGGAACTGTGAGTTTGTCGAAGTAAGAACGAAAAAAAGAGGAAAAGAAGATACAATTCCAAACCATCTAGCACACGTTTTACTGCTAAATTAAGTTAATTGCCAATTTTTTTTTACAATACCTATCGTTTAATTAAATTGTAGTGATTTGTAGTGAATTAGCATGAAGTACGTTAGCTGGAGGTGGAATTCATGAAAATATTGAATTTAATAACCCTATATTTGCTTAATCTAGATACTACAATTTGATTCTAAAATCTGGTATCCTACAATTTGTTCCTAAACGCTATATACATGATTTACCCTAAGTAACTAGTAACGTTAGTGTGCCTAACTAAAATAATATTTGAATTCCTAAATCCTAAATCCAGCAAAATCTTCGTTTAAGGAATGACGGAAGATAAGTCTCGGTTTGAAAAATCTCTCGTTCGGCCTCCTATCGCTTTTCGTGTCTTCCTCCAGCGCTTGGAATTTCTCTTCCTCCAGCGCTTTCTCCTTTGTGCTTTTCTCCTGCAGCAACTGGTCTAGGGATTCCTCCAGGCTGACCTCATTGATACTTCCTTCTGCAGATTCGGATCCAGCATCACTCCTCGCATTATTATTTCTGCTAGGTGGTTTCTTTGGGACAGACTTCTTGGTTCCTTTTGGCACCTTCAGCATATTTTTGCACTTCGAGCACGTCTACGGAACCTCCTTTACAGCTGTTGTCTTACCAGCACAACTATAATGGGTCCAGTAATCGCAAACATCACACTGGACCATATCATATACGTGGTCATGGCCTTCACAAAGCGTACAGATTCAATCGCTGTTCTGTTCTTCACTCAACGGTGGTGTTGATCCCTCTGACATTTTGAGGTTATATCCGATGTTGTTCTTCAAGAATGTTCGGATTAATGAAAGCAACTTCCTCAGAGCAGTCACGTTTTGGTCAGCTTGAAGCTGAAATAGGTTTTATTATAAGCATTAAGATTGGTTTTGATTTTATATTATTTTAATGAAACCTATTTCAGCTTATATTTTAAGTGCGCAAACTTGATTTTCTGTGGATCATTTTCTTTAGTTTAAGGTTCACTGCTGAATGTGTTATGGATCAATTGCAATATGTTTATGGGTAATTCGTACAGTTTCAATGCTCATTCTTTAGCAATTTAGCGGTACATTTTTACAATAATGTTGCTAAATTTTACATAACATATGGATCATATTGATATTTTTTATGGATCATTAAACATTTTTTAGGGATTTTCTCCGATGTTTCATGGATTATTTGGATGTTTTTTATGGAACGTTTTGCAATATTTGATGGATCATTTATTGGATTTTATATTCAAAAGTATGTTTGCCATTGGAAAATGCTGAAACGGGTTGGCTTCACCGTGTATGATGTGCGTAAGGGCAGTGACAAGGTGTTTCAAGCTTCAAGCTTATGAATCGAAAAAGCCTCTGACGGTACTCGGTGAAGTGGACGCAGAAATCAAAATCGGCAATGCCAACTGCCATACAACCTTCTTCGTGATTCAAGATGGAAAATGCTCACTGCTGTGTGGAAATTCTGCAGAAACACTTGGGGTAGTAAAGTTTCTGCATGGAGTTGCCTCAAATCAAAGCTAAGTAATCTACGAGAGCCAGTAGATGAATTCCGTTGGAAACATCAGTAAATTCCAGTGCTAATTTACACCACGGTCCATCAGGAATGCGTGTCCTATACATAGGTTCGATGTCTGGTTCCGAAACTAGTAAACAACCATTGCAAGAATTAACATAATATTTTACCATTTATGTGGATCCACCAAACTTTTCCCCTGATCCGTTTCTTCATAGCATCAATTCCGAGATGAGCAAGCTGCAACATGCGGCGCTGCAAAATTCGTGGAACAACTATCTTGTTTTTCTTTAACAAAATTTTCCCATCTGTTGAAAGATCATTCACAATCAACTTGTACCGATTTAATGTTTTTGGCCACCGTTTTACAGGGTATGCTAGCCATTTGATCAATTCACTAATCTTAATATCATTTTTGGTTGCCTCTATTATTTCAGATAGTGGAACAGCAATCAGACAGGAATCGGTTGAAACTAGTTGAATAATCCTCTCACTTTCTTCATCAAAACTCTGCTCAGCAGATGTGCTGTCGACGTAAAGCCTTGAGAAAGGATCAGCAATGTTTGATTTCCCAGGACGATAGATAACCTTATAATCGTATGAAATCAATCGAAGTTTCCACCTTTTGATTCTAGCGCATGGTTTAGCTTTATCTTCAAAAATATAGACCAACGGTTTGTGATCTGTGATCAACCAAAAGAATTCTCCATACAGGTAATAATGAAACCTCTCTGGTGCCCAAACTAAAGCTAAGGCTTCACGCTCGATTTGCGCGTAACGTCTTTGGACCTCAGACAGTGTCTTAGATGTGTAGCTCACTACTTTGAATACCCCTTCGTGGGATTTTTGTAAAAATACGCCTCCTAGTCCTACCGGACTAGCATCAGCAACTAAAAATGTTTCTAATCATAGGTCAAAGAACGCTAAAATTTCATTTTGATCCAAATTCGATTTCAACTATTCAAATGCTTGTTGATGCTCATTATTCCACAGAAATGGGGTGCCTTTCCTGGTTCGGGCATTTAAAGGTTGCGAGATAGTTGATAAATCCGGTATATAACGATTTACAAATGTGACTAGCCCCAAAAAGCTTCTGAGTTCCTCTGTTGATATTGGTTGACGGAATTTGGTGATAGCTTGTAGCTTTTCAATCAATACCTTTACCCCTTCAGATGATAGATGATTACCAAGAAAATCTATCTGGTTCGCATTTTCTATAGTTCATCATTTAGAAGGACATTTTTCTCCTTAAGGCGCCTTCGAACCTGCTCTGCTCGTAGCTATAATGTTGGTTTAAAATATTAATTTAAAAAAATTGCATCATATAAATATAACTTTAGAGTTTCAGTATTAGAAGCGAAAATAAAAATATCATCAATGAAAACAATTAGCCAAGGAAAATCACCAAAAAAAACTCCGGAGCTGCTGATAAACCAAATACTAGTCGCTTATATCGCATCAACCCAACGATGAGATGAATGTCGTGATATATCTACACTCTTCTCGAAGTAGTAACTGCATCCAGTTAAGTGAAGACCATACTTCCCTTCAGTTTACAAATCATTTGCTCCATTGTGGGTAGCGGGTGAACCTCCCTAACGATTGCCTAGGAGGAAATGAAGAATTTTGACAACAGTAAGAAGAAGAAAGGAAAGTGTTATGGCGACCAAAGAAGGAGATCGAAATACTCTACGATTGATGTTGGCGATCATGTTGTTCTGAAGGATGTAATAAAAAGGAATAAGCTGACAACTAATTTCAGCCCACAGCCATACATAGTAGTACGGAAAAGTGGAACAAGAATTACAGTGAAGAATTTAACAACGGGTGCAGAAATGGATAGACACGTCAACCATGCAAAATGTTTATTTTCTAATAATCCCTTGAAAAATATTATTAACGCATAATACATCATCGAAGATACGCAGCCTGAAACCTCAAGCGAAGTTCAATCATCAAGTGCCGTCCAAGATGGTATGAGGGTCTTCCAGCCATCCCACTGAAGAAACGTAGTTGCCGTGAAAAACGGAAGCCTGGATATTCCAATGATTTCTTTCTTTATAAGTGTTCTTGTTTAGATTAAATTGGTAAATAAGAACTATTCCTTAATTTGTTTGAATATATCACTAAAACTTAATAAATCAAGACCAACAATTGAAATGGCCTTAACTCCATTTTGTAAACAAACCTTGTGAGGCCATTTTCTCGCGAACGGAAACCTTCATTCGCAAACCTAAACCACAATCGGGTTGAGGAGAATTTCCCCTACCTGTTCATTATATTGGTTTGCCTTTGCGGACTTCGGTTCACGAGAAAATGGCCTTACAAGGTTTGTTTACAAAATGGAGTTAAGGCCATTTCAATTGTTGGTCTTGAAATGTAAAAATTAAAACAAGGGAGAGATGTAGCAGGCAAAGATGGTTGTAAAAACTAAGTAGGCGTTCGACAATAAATCTTCGACTTGGATCGTACCTCTTGAGCAAGACAGTTGTGGTTCCATTAGCACTGTTACACATGGAAGCAGTTTCCATTTCTCAATTCCTCATAAATAATCTCACCTACCGAAGTACATCGAAAGAGTGGTAATAAACAATTTCTTATGGTAGAAATACTAATTTTTTAACTGCATAAGTTCAGCCATTCCCTCGAAGTTTTGCGGGTGGGCAAGCCGGTGAGAGGTGCCATAAACGGTCCCACAATGACCGAACGCATCTTTCTCGAAAAACGTCGCCAGAAAACAACTTGGAAGACATGATGCGCCACTCATTGATTTGGTCAGACCCGAAACATGCTAATTAAGATGTGCGAGCAGAACGCGTACGGAAAGGAGTTAAGATGAGCTGTTTGAGTGACAGATGACATTTTACTATTCCGAAGGTCGATGAAGACGATTTTAATGCGCAAAGTGATGATGAAGAGATGATGCGCAATGATGAATCAAATGAGAGTGAAGAGGAAAGCGATGACAATGATACTTCATGATAAAAAATAATTGATTACATTTTTGTACAGATGCAAAGTCGAAGTCAAAATGCTTCTTATTTTGTTACAAAAATGTTTTGGGTAGGCACCACTTGATTCGATATCTGATCTTTGACGGAATTTTATTCCTTGGACTTTTTTACATAAAGTATCGTGGCTTTTGAATGACTTTACTAAAGTAGTGGATTGTTATGGGCCAAATTGGACATTTCCTGCGATTTTTCCGGAACAGGGTTGGCACCGTTGGATTTCCCGAAATTTTTTACATAAGATTCACTATTTTCCTTAAGCTGAAAACCTGTTTCTGAATTGCATCTGTTTATTTGCTCGATATAAGCCACTGTGCAGTTGAGTAATCATCATTTTTGCCGCACTCGGGCCGGCAGAATTGTCATTTTCAACGGCGTCACCGAAATCACCGATGTAGCTGACGTTTGTCACGGTGACAACGTCACGGCCAATCGCACCATCGGATTGGCCCAGATATGTCTTCCTTTTCTCCGTCCGTTTCACCGTCAGTGGTATTCCCAACATCGGTGGGAAGAGTAGCGTACCTATTTGAAATAAGTACCCTCGCCACTGTTCTTCATCTTCGCTTTCTTTCGGAGCCTGCTTCAGGAGTGCTGCCTTCCTGCAAACGTTTGGAACAAACTAGAAACTTATCGAAAAACTCGACAGAACGAGCGAAAACCGAACTGTACTGTTTGACCAGCGTTGCCAGATTTCCAAACTAGATACCGATTAATAGATAAGGTTCTACCGATTTATACCATTTTCTTTAATAATCAAAATTATTATTGCCTGTCCGCGCTCGAATTTCGGAGAAATTTTTTGTGAGAGATTTGTATCTTTTTGAATACCTCATATTTTTTGAACTTTCAAAATTCTAAGCAATCATCTCTAAAGATGCCTTATGCTTGATACTCTTTCGACTAATGTTTGCATTTCCTCACCGTTTTTGGCTACCATCAATCGAGAAATAGTCAATGGCTCTTTCCGGTAATTCCTAGCGAATCGAAAAATATTTTTTAAACATTAAATTCCTGAAGTTTCATCCAATTTTCCCTGGAATTTTCTGCCACCTTATCTTGGAAGCTTCTTCAGCCTTCGCCTCTTCTCCTGCCAGTTTTTCAAATTTCCCGGAACTTCAAGGATGCTATCAGATTTTTATTGCGGATCCACACTAGCAGCAGGCACATTTAAGAATTTCTGAAACTTCAGAAAAGTCCAGACTTTTGTGTAAGTTTTGATAAATTAAAGACAGTGTCATTTACTTTTGTTAAAATTCGAAAACCTTAGAATTTCAGAAAAGTTCAGTAAACTCCAGTGAACTAAATAACAAAACAAAAATAAATATTTTGGAAACTTCACAAGTCCAAAAAACTTCAGGGAAATTTTATGGTTTTCATGAACTTTAGTGAAGCTCAGAGAACATCACGACAGATCAATTAATTAATGAAATTGCTAAAAACTCAGGCAGTTTTCGAAAACTTCAGCAATGTCCTGAGGGGCTCATTCAAATTAAGGAAACGTAAGGGAAGTTACATGAACATTAGAACATTGTGAGAACATTTTATGGGAAGTTCTATGCTTTTTAATGCCAGTGTCGATAACTTTAAAAAAAAATAAAAAAAATAAATTGGAAAGATCAGAGAACTTCAATGCTGATGTTACAATAAATTCAAGAAAATTGTGAGAGGACTTAAGAGATTTCGTAATTTTCAAGAAAGTCCAGAGACCTTCAAGGATGATTAGAGATCTTCCGGTAGTCTTATTATAATCAGGGAAGTTCCGAGCCCTCGAAGGATGACCAGAGAATTCCTAAACAGTCCATAATTTCAGGAAAATTTCAAAAGCTTTTAAGGAGTTCGAAGAATTATGGAATATTCCTAAGTACATTTCAAGAATGTTCCGAAAACTTCAGGGAAATTTGGGAGTCTTCAGGGATGTTTTATGAACATCAGGAAAATTTTGTGGATCATTAGAACATCCCCCAGGAATCTCTTTCTTCCGGAATTATGTCCTTGTTTCTTTCGACTGTTCCGTAAGCACTCTGGCTTCCGACTTTCTTCAGATGTTTCTTCCAATCTACCTTAGGAAGTTTCTGCCAGCGTCTCCAGGATGTTTCTTTCGTCTTCTCCAGGAAGTTCAATTAATTTTCCCAGAAATTTCTTTCGTCTTCTTCTGGAAGTTTGATCATAAGCCAAATGTTTTTTTTTTGTTCGACTTCAATTGGAAGGTTTTTCCGAGCTTCTTGTGGCTTTCCCTGGAAATGGCTATTTCTGAAAATTTAGTTGCGGTTTCCGGCTTCCTTTAAATGTGACATCCGATTTTTTTTTCCGAAAGTTTATTTAAATTTTAGCCACAAGTTTCTCAATTCGTGTCTTGGAAGTTTCCCGGATGTTTTTCCAACTTTTCTTAGAACTTTCCTCGAACTTCATCCAATAGAGCTTCTTTCGTCCTTCTCTGGATGTTTTTTTTTTCGACTTCGTTCAGAAGCTAATTCAAACATTCCCCTGAGTTTGTTCCGGAATTTTCCGATCATTGTACAAAAGCTAAAATTTTGCATGATTAACGGCTTTCTCAGTCTTACAACATTGCAACAACTACGATGTAATCTGCTCGACACAGCCATGGGTTATGGCCTTTTTCAAGTGAAAATATTGTTTGTCGCTATTTTCAATAGTTTGGTAGTTGTTGTTAATCAGCCATATTTTGATTTCATTTAATGATATTTTATTGAAAAAAAAAACAATTTTCGCACAATTTTGATGACCACTTGAGGACAACGATAATTTAAAAAATTAAATTTAAAAAATTAAAGGCGGTTTTAAGACTGAGAAAGCCGTTAAACAAAGCCATTCCCCTCAAGTCTCAGTCGTCACCATTGTTAAAAGTTTCGCTTTCAAAAACGGCAAACATATAAAATTAATTAAATAGTAAATAGCGATAAATACCGATTTTTTAAAACCTTTGAGACCAATAAGCTTTAAAACAATCTGGCAACGCTGTGTTTGATGGTTAAGCAGAGAAGCACTCCTTTAAATTTGTCGAACCTCTTAACGGAATCTTTTAATGAAGAGCTCTGAGTGGGTTGGTTTATTTCCTTTAAATTCCGTTATAATTGCTTACATTTTGACAGACGCGTATTTCGTCTACTACTTGCAGACTTCATCAGTGCCAAGTAGTATTGAGTACTTGGCACTGATGAAGTCAGCAAGTAGTAGATGAAATACGCATATCTGTCAAAAGATAAGCAATTAGAACGGAATTTAAAGGAAATAAACCAACCCACTCAAAGCTCTTCATAGAGAATCACTAATTTCTTAAACATAACGTATAGGTAAACCTATAACCTGTCAATCGGCTCGTCTCTCTGTTCACTCAATAGTTATAGCAAGCAAGCACGTGATTGGTTGAGTGTTTTCAAAAGCTTGATCAATATTCAGTAGTTTGCTAATGATAAATTACTATAATCTTTGTACCAAAAAAAATCTTACATCAAATTTGAATCAAATGGTTAAAAAAGAATTTAAATTCAAACATATATGGTGAAGTTATATGCGCCTAAAATCTGACACAGTTTCGTCACACAATTTGTTTAGACGTAGGTCCTACTTCAAAAACCAATAGCTCACGAGGAAATGATGAATGTAGTTGACTGTAACATTTTTTTTTAAAGCACTCGAGTATGACTTGCTTGATCCTAGATATCGGAGCTACAAGACAGTGATTTTAAACACAATTCAAGTAAGCAACGCAAAACAATCATCCACGTGCGTTCAACGACGATAGCCATCACTATAATCAGTCCAAATGTGGTACACCGTTTTGTTAGACGGTGGCTATAAGAGAATTTCATTAGTTCCGCCTGTACATTCATTGTCATCCAAGTCTCGACCTCTAATTGTGTCTATGGCTCGGAAAACGGTTATCTATTTCCCGTTGTTGGCAAGAAGACGAAATTCAACTAATGTGAATTTCGCACTGACTGAGGTAAGCGTTCTTGAATTTGTCATTTTCTCTCGAGCTTGGTAGTCTGTTGATGGCTGGACACCGAAATCAAGACCATCAACCCTAGGATTCAACTCATCTTCAAACAGCGACGACCCTTGGCTTTGTCTCTCACCGTCAGTAGTGCAAAGTGCACTGTTGTTATCGGACTGATTTGATGATACCCATTGCTGCATTGCTGTTGACGGACTGGTCGGTTGGTCGTCGGCCCCAACTAGAGAGCAAACATATGCGAAAATTGGAATCCGAATTCAGTCTATTCCACGCACCATCGGATCATGACGCTCGGTTCTGATGATAATGTGTAGGGGCAGGAGGATCTCGTGTTTACAAACAAAAGCAAATAGATATCAATTAAATTCGCAATGAGCTTATAAATGGACATAATTCATTAAACGCACCGAAATTGTTTGGCAAACGAGAACCAGAAGCAGCTCTTGACTCGTCGTCGTTGATTGAAGATGCTGTGGGCAGAGCAGGTGATGATGATATGAGATATAGCGTTGATGAGCTTCATGAAAAGCAATTATATGAAAGGGAATCCTGTCAATCATCTACCGTACAATTGGAGCTTTTGGTAAAGGGCAGTGATGGAATATGTTTGTTCTTAGGAAATTGGTTAAACGACTTGACAGGATAAGGTTGTTCTGTTTCCAAGCAACATCGATCACCGACTTTTTTGGTCTGTCAACCTCACTTTCCATCGACTTCATTTTTGGCACCAGTCGGTGCTCGCTCTAATGAAATTTGCAATCAAACCAGCTGTAGCAGTAGGGCGATGCAAATCTGATTTTCGATTAGACTACCCGTTCTTCTTCCTGCCATCCTGCGCCAGATCACAACCAGATGCAGTCGTCATCGCTTTCGCATCCACCTGATTAGTTTCGGGAACTGAATTCCTCCTCATCGTTGCATGCCCTGCTGCAGGGCACACATGAATGGCGACAACGCTCTGCTTCAACATCAAACACCGCCAGCCACGCGAGAACACTTCGTTTGAAGTCGAATTGAATGTTTTCGAATCGAATTACTGCTTTGTCGGTGTGTGGGTGTGTTTGTGTGTGTGCGCTGTATCCAACTTTCCCTCCCGGCGGCCAGATGCTGTCGGTAAGGTGATGCTAGATTTTGTACAAATTTGCTCTAGCAATGCGCCATTTGCCATTTCCCGATAGTTGAAAACTTTAAGTGGCTCTGTCACCTTCCTTCCATTCAATGGAATCCAGGAAGATCTGGAACTGGCGAAAAAAAAATCCACTCGCATTAGTTTACAAAGAATTCAAACCGAAGTTTTTTTTTCCTTCACCATCGTAGACGACGGGGACGACGCAATTCCGCAGGACCAATAGCAGGAAGCTCTGGAACTTTTATTTAATTTGAAACTTTCTTTTCATTCCGCTCAAGGAAACCAATCGTTCCAGTGAGGGGGGCAGAGGCTACTGCTAAATATTTACTCAAGCGCTATTCTTGGACCCGAGACTGCTGAGGCACAAGAAGGAAACTGAACCCGTCTCCGTAAGAACTTTCCGGTCACGTTATTGGTTTGGAACTACAATTTGAACGAAAAACTTAAACACAGTTAGATTTCTGTCCGGACCAGCACCAGCGTCTTTTTGAATGCCCCCCTGACACACGTTCCTAAATCTACCTTAAACTGAGCGAACTGTTTGGGAAGTGTATTACGAACATGCAACCATGAGACAGACAGAGAAAAGGATGTATCGTCCGATCACACACACACACGGCGCAGAAATACGATCGATGTATCCTTATTTATTTTCTTTCTTCATTTGTGCTTCAAGTTTCTATTTGGCAAAGTTTTTCCTGCACCCGGACGCGTATGTTCGTGTGTGTGTGTGTGTGTTAAAATAGTGGACTAGTTTGTAGTCAGGTTTCCCGTAGCTTTTCCTCCTCGTACGTAAGATTGCAATGGACGTGCTCGTATTTGGCAAAGTTTGGGTTGCAATTTTTCATTTACCTTCTATTCCCATCCCTGGTTGGGAAAATTCAGGACGACGACGACGATCGGGACTTTGTTTTGAATGGAATGCGTTCTTATTCGAAGAATTTGACGATTGATGTCTGGGAAAGCTACTAGTAAAGTAATTATAGGAAATTAAACATTGGTAAATATGAAGAAAATTGCAGCATCTATGACGTAAGGCACACCGGAGTAATTGGGACCACCGGGCAGCGTTTCCAGATTGTTTTCAAGCTTATCGGTACCAATCGTTTGAAAAATCAGTATTTATTGGAATTCACTATTTTAACTGGTTTTGTATATTTGCCTTTTGGAGGCTTTTGGACTAAAAACGAAAAATTTGCTTTCCTGGTAAGTCGGAAGAAATTCCTGGAAATATTCTAAGAAATCTCGAAAAATATTATGGCGATTTTTTTTTGTAAAAACTTCCGGAAAAAATCGGATAACACATCGAGAGGAAGCCAGACCATTTTTGGAAATCGGAGGTCAATTCCAGGAGTAGTCATTTCCAGAAAAAGTTAGGAGAAGCTAGGAGAAACCTTCCAATAGAAGTCGAAAAAACTTACGGAGAATGGCCTGTGGAGAAACTTCCTGAGGAAGACAAAATACACTTCTAGGAGAACTCGATGCATCCGGTAGAACTTTAATTGAACTTTCTAGTGCAGACGGAAGGAACTTCCTGGAGGCACTGGAAGAAATTTCCTAAGGTAGATTTGAAGAAACTTCTGGAAAAAGTCGGAAGCCAGAGGGCTTACGGAATAGTCGAAAGATACTTCAAGGAGAAGATCGGAAAACAATCTGGAAGAAAAAAAGTAGAAGGGTCAGTGCGTAGGGGCACGAACGGAAACTTGACGTAGGACTGCTAGTGGACGGAACAAATGGAAGAGCATTTAGTTCTTTTAATTGATCGATCATCTATTATTTTAACTCTTCCGTTTTTTTTTAATTTTAAATAACGCCTACATACAAAATTTGTAGTAATATGTTTCAAAGGGAAAGTTGATGAAGATAATCCTCGAGAGAATCAATCAAAATTATTTGCACCCCTGCTTCCAAGTTTGGTTACAAGATTACCACTCTGGAGAGTTTTTTGTATGGTCGTTGGGGGCGTGTGGTTCTTAATATGGGCAAACAGGCACAGATAAATTCTATTCCAACACTTTACTGTAATAAGCTTGTTGGCCGTTTTTTGCCAAAAATGGTGATAATTTAACCTCCGAAACCGTACAGAGTGCGCCTCTGTCGCTTCAAAGCGTAGATGACATCCATGGCCGCTTATGCTTGGTGCGTTCAGTATAGGTGACAGCACCTCATTTTCCAGGAACACCTTCAGAACACCTCGTCGATCAGACAGGAGATACGTTCGACACCGCCACGGCGAACCAGACGACGGATGGCGGTTTTTTTTTAACTAGTTCGTTTATTTACTAGGCTCAGTCGTGTGTGACACTTTGCGGAGCCAAAATCAGTAATGTTTGATTTACATTTTAAATAGCAGTATTTCTTGGTTAGTATTGGGTACCAATTACTCGTGGCGGGCTCGAGGTTAATGGGTAACAATTTCGATTGGAAGGGTAGGTAGGAAACTGGTTTCGGAAGCCTCCTTCAGATACTACTCTCGGACGGTTGACCAAAGCCTGGCTGGGCAGGGGCAGACTGGGACACAATGGCGGGAAATTGTTTGGAAAGGAGGAGATGGTCACATCAAACTCTAACATCAGACAAACAAAGGAATTCGTAGATCGCTTGCATGTAGGGAAGATCACGTGTTCCCAATACATCTCTTACTTCACGGAAGGGTTGTCTACCTCGGGCCACTAGGGTATGCAATAGTCGTGCTCCGGATACGTCATTACCCGGGAAATACCAAACTGCGTGATCGATGTCATCATAACCGGTTCTGCACCTACATATATTGCTGACAACGAGGTTTATTCTATAGAGATGTGCGTCTAGCGAGTAGTGGTTGGACATATTATTGAAGAGGACATCCATGGCCACTTACGCTTGACGTGTTTAGTGTAGGTGACAGCATCACGGACCTCATTTTCCAGGAACACCTTCAGCACACCTCGTAGATCAGACCGGAGATACGTTTGACACCACCACGGCGAGCCAGACGACCGATGGCGGCTATCACGAAGAACCTTGTGATGGCGCTTGGCGCCTTTTTTACCAGGACCTTTTCCTCCTTTGCCACGACCAGTCATTGTTGCTTGTTACACAGCAAAAAAAAATGTAATATCGATCAACATAATTCAAGCTGATGTATGAAATAATGATGTAATAGCAAAAAGCAGATACAATATTATATCAATGGTCGTAATTTTGTTCGCAAAATCGATGTACATCGTACAACGTAATATTACATAACCGGCGGAATGATCTCTGTGCAGCTGTTTGGATGTAATATTCAACAACTTTTTTTCTGTGTATATAGGTAAGAGTAACTGTAAGAGTGGACTACCTAACCTGCCATCACCTTGCTACTGCTGCTACAACAACTGCTACTGCTGAAATACAACAGCTTTAGAGTTCCTTTTCTAGGTGTCGTTGTAAGCATCCAAATCGCATGTAAAGTTTTCATGGGAGATTCTTTTCTCTACATATCAATTTGATTAAGGCATATCAGGATTTAAAACCGAGTTGATACAAAAGAAATTTATTTAGGTTTTATTAAAAATGATTGAGAATCGAATGACTTCGATGTTTTGAACTTGTTTCTCGAATCAGAAACCAACAATAGTCACCCATCATTGCTTCATCCCAAAACCCTTGGTAACGACGTTCCATCATCTTCATTTGTTGGTGAAAACGTTCGCCGTGCTCATCACTCTTGTCACCAAGATTTTCCGGGAAAAAATCCATGTGAGAATGTAGGAAATGTATCTTCAAAGACATATTCACACCTGTGTTCAGTGAAATAAAAGGATTTGAAATTAATTATATGTAACAAACACAATATTTTTGATTTATACCTATTTTTTCATAATTTTTGAGCAATTCATCGACGGCTTCCTCATAATCTGGGCTTCTGAAATTTCCTAAAAAGGTTGTGACAACACGCTGGAACGATTTCCACGCTTCTTCCTCATCTGGTGTCAAAACTGTATTGAATGCGGAATCATTGAGCAGTTTTTTGATCTGTGGGCCAACAAATACACCTTCCTTTATCTTTGCGTCAGATAAATTTGGAAATACTGATTTCAAGTATTGGAATGCCGGCCCTTCTTTTTTCAACGCTTTGACGAAATTTTTGAATAGACCAAGTTTTATATGTAGTGGTGGCAGTATTATGCGTTCTTTTACCACAAGAGGATCATTTTTAACGTTGTCTTTACCAATTGTGAAATTATCCCGTTTTGGCCAATCTTTTCGGACGTAGTGTTCCTTACGAGCTCGACTGTCCCATTTACACAAAAAACACATATATTTTGTGTATCCCTGTTGCAATCCAGTCAACATGGCAACCACTTTAAGATCGGAACAAATTTTCCAATTGTGTTGATTGTAATTTATCAAATTGAGCAATAGAGCCATTGATTCATACGTTTCCTTCATATTAACGACATGAGCTAATGGAATAGAAGGTTTCTCATTCCCTTGATGCAGTAAAACGGCTTTCAAGCTAATCTTGCTGCTATCGATGAATAACCCAACTAACATTTTCAGCTTTGTAAGCCAACTTTTCCAGCGTTGTGCTGTAAAGTAGCTGAAAAGAAGCTGCAGATACAGCTGCAAGCAAAAGCTAGCAAAATAGTTTTGGAGAGCGTTTACTCAACTTTCTCACAACCATTATTCAATTTGTCAGTCGCACTGATTAACATCAGCCAATAAACGCTAATGTCACTTCTATACACACACTACCCAACTTTCAACTTGTAGCTGCAAAACAAAGCTAACAAAGTGAATATATTACTCATTTGATGGCTTCTACACAACCAACCACTCTTGCTGAACTACATAAACATCAAAAGTGCTTTTTCAACAACTAAACAACCTATACTCAGCTTATAAACTGTGTTAGAGCTACTTCGGAAGCATTTTCACAGTCAACTAGGTTTATTTTTAGACGTGTGCAGTTTTACAGCTTTTACTCTGCTCTTTTATAACTAGTCGAGAAAAGTGATTCATGTGTACTATTATAAAGCCTCTACTCAACGATTTTGTTGTAGAAGGGAATGTTGATTTGTTTGCATAAGTTCAAAGTGTTGGCGTAGCACAGTTGGTAGTGTCAAGGTTTGCCAATGAGGTCGTCTCGAGTTCGATTCCAGGTTCGTGCAGGGTAAATAATTTGGTGATGATTTGTAACTAATTTCGATTAATTTGATTCACAGCAAAATAAACTCAATAAATTCCTTCATAAAAAAGCGTAAACAGTATTTAACCCGGCTTCAAGAGAAAGCTGTGTAGTGATTATTGGATAACCGGGAAAATGTTGAATAAGCGTCTTTCAAGTTCACACACAACTAAACAGCAGGATAACAGCTGTATAGAAGCGTTAATGGATATGCAATAAGAGCTTCTCCCGACCGTTCCAACAGCTATAAGTAGCTGACTAAGTTCGCCAGATTTGCTTGTATAGAGGTTGAGTAAAGGTTTCCTCATATCGTATAACGTTTGAATACAGCTTAAGACTGTATAAATGAAATGAGTAAAGCGTTTACATTGTGAAAATTGTTAGTTGGGAAACGCCATTCAGCTGGATCATATGGCTCACCAAACTCTTCAAACAAGCCGTTTACGTCATGGCAAAAACATGCCTTGTCCTTTGTAGAATAATATTTGTCAAATTTCTTGTGACGATTCCTGTGACAAGAAATTTTGACCTCCTTGCTCAGCATGTTGTGTTCTTTCAAGCGTGATGCCAGCAATTCGGATTTCTCCTTCGATAAGTCGAGATCTCGCACCAAATCATTAAATTCGGATTGTGTAAACAGTTTTGGGTTTCTTTCCAATTCCACCTCGAAGTCTTCCTCGCATTCCTCCTTGAATTCCTCCTCACTTTTTGTAACGGTCGATTCAACAGAGGGCGCTCGTTTCCGCTTTGGATAAACAGGATACGGGACCGAACTTGAATGTGGAACAGGTTTTGTCATAGAAGCCACTTGTGGATACTCAACTGTTTTGTGACGTCCTTGTTGCTTAACTTTTGTCAAGCAGAAATAACAATCCGTTGCATGACAAAACGGTCGACGCCATATGGTGGGCATGTCAAAGGACAAATAGCGACTGACAGATAACAAATAAGTGAGTTAGTAAGTAAGACATTAACACTTATCAAAAATAGATGAAGTAAGATAATGGCGATCAGGAAAGAACAAAGCACTACCATGCTGTAATTAAATTGTTTATATGAAAGTTATTCAAAAAATCAATTTACCTTGCGCCTGACATCCACCTAGCCAAGCACGTTTTCCACGAACTACATAATACTTTTGGAATCCACGGTTCGTCAAAGTCTCCAGGATCAATTTTAAAATAAAGCCTGTATGCAGTTTGCAACGAAGCAGTGAAATTGACCGATTTTGTAAATATATAGTTGCCACACGCGTAATAAAACATTTGAGGATCATTTTTACACTTGAATTCACGTTTTGTCGTATACATCGTTAAGCAATGTTAAAGAAAGAAAGCTGTCAAATTGAGTTGGTTGCGTTAGGTTCTCGCCGAGCGGTCTCACAAACACTAGCGTAAATTATATTGTTGAAAATATCCCATTTAATTTTGCGTGACAGCTGGTAGTGTTAGTGAAATGCACCGTATGCGTACACGTCCACAGAAAGGCTTACTGGAAGTGGTGCATGAACCTAGGAGCGGGACAACGGCCAATCTTGGAACATTCAATTTCCATGATTTTGCAAAAAAATTCATAACTTCGACAATTTCCAACCGCTCATTTTCTCCAGTTTTTAATGGAATTTAAGAATAAATTATGGAATGATTTTTTGAATCTTTTTATCCCATTAAAATGTTGATTAAAACAAGATTTTTATGGAAAATTCGCAGGAAAATTAAAAAAAATGCTGTAAATTTTTAAATGACTTCAAAATTAAATGTTTAATTAGGACATATTATTCTAGTGAACGATAGCAAATTTATTTAGCTTCACTTTCATAAAAAAAGATTTAAAATTGGTGCCCTAGTTTCAAAGATATTGACATTTTAGTAATCGTACTTTTGCCCAAAATTCAAAAAATTAAAATTTTTGTATATCTCAAAAATAGCTCTACTTTAATTTTTTCTGACCACGGCATTGAATTCAGCGTAGGATTTTGCATTAGAAACGCTGGTCAACCACTAAAGTTCACACTTTTTATGTTGTTTTGTAAACTAGTGTTATTTATTCTGTTATATGTTATTTATTAATTAAAATATGAAATATCGTTTTTCCAAATGGAATGGAAATGAAATGCGAATGGAAATGGAAATGAAATGGAAATGGAAATGGAAATGGAATGGAAATGGAATGGGAATGGAAATGGAAATGGAAATGGAAATGGAAATGGAAATGGAATGGAAATGGAAATGGAAATGGAATGGAAATGGAATGGGAATGGAAATGGAATGGAAATGGAATGGAAATGGAATGGAAATGGAATGGGAATGGAAATGGAAATGGAAATGGAAATGGAAATGGAATGGAAATGGAAATGGAAATGGAAATGGAAATGGAAATGGAAATGGAAATGGAAATGGAAATGGAATGGAAATGGAATGGGAATGGAAATGGAATGGAAATGGAATGGAAATGGAATGGAAATGGAATGGAAATGGAATGGAAATGGAATGGAAATGGAATGGAAATGGAATGGAAATGGAATGGAAATGGAATGGAAATGGAATGGAAATGGAATGGAAATGGAATGGAAATGGAATGGAAATGGAATGGAAATGGAATGGAAATGGAATGGAAATGGAATGGAAATGGAATGGAAATGGAATGGAAATGGAATGGAAATGGAATGGAAATGGAATGGAAATGGAATGGAAATGGAATGGAAATGGAATGGAAATGGAATGGAAATGGAATGGAAATGGAATGGAAATGGAATGGAAATGGAATGGAAATGGAATGGAAATGGAATGGAAATGGAATGGAAATGGAATGGAAATGGAATGGAAATGGAATGGAAATGGAATGGAAATGGAATGGAAATGGAATGGAAATGGAATGGAAATGGAATGGAAATGGAATGGAAATGGAATGGAAATGGAATGGAAATGGAATGGAAATGGAATGGAAATGGAATGGAAATGGAATGGAAATGGAATGGAAATGGAATGGAAATGGAATGGAAATGGAATGGAAATGGAATGGAAATGGAATGGAAATGGAATGGAAATGGAAATGGAATGGAAATGGAATGAAAATGGAATGGAAACGGAATGGAAATGGAATGGAAATTGAATGGAAATGGAATGGAAATTAAGTCTTGTGACTGCGAGAAGCTTGAATCTGGAAGTTAGAAGGTGACAGTTCCACCACTGATCCAAGAGCCCATTGCAATAAAATTCTGAAGCTATTTTCACACACGATAATCCCCGCCCCACTACAGTATCGATGCTAATAAACAACTGATGATGTATTGAAACTTTCAATCAAGCAGAAGTTCCATTCTTGATTGACGCATATTTAGCGAGCATCAGTTAAAAGATTTTTTTTATTTAGTATAACTTAGATGTGCATCAGCGCCGGCTGGAACATACTGTTGTCTTCCGAAACTGCAGTATTCGCCAGCAACTGAAAGGAGTGGGATTCCATTTGGTTACCGCCAAGCAGTCTACTTTAAATTTCATTTCACAATTTTCGCAATTCCGCATCATATTATAAATTATTTCATATTAGAATTTAATTTTTCACGAAAGAAATCACGCGGCATAACAAAAATATGACAATTTATCAGCGTGGCCTACTTGAACTACTCAAAACAGTGTCAACATTTCAATATCTCAAAGGGGCGTAACTGGTTTTGTAAACAATGGCTTGAGCCACCGATTTATCGCGAATGAAAGCTTACACATGACAATTAATGACACCAACATGTAGAGGAAGGTTTCCTCGACCAGCTAGCATTGTTAAGTTGGAAAAATGAGCTTTTATTTGCGCCTACAACAATAAGGAATGCATTGACCTTTCCTGTTCGGCTTTGCCCTTTTCCCGAACTCGGGAGAAGAATTTGGCTGGACGATTAAAATTCGTTCGATGGAATGAGATGTCACTATTTCTGTAGGAATTGTCACATGCTCAATTTTGAGAATCGATTTCGTGATTTTAGCCTTCGTCTGGAATCGCGATTACCGGGGACAAAGGTCACCAAGCGCGGTATCTGAGGACACACTTAGCCTTAACTCGTCCACTTTGTACTGATACGTGGAAGAGGCAAGAGTGGTCAGTTTTTGATCCGTGCCGTGGTGTGTGTTCCCCTAGTTAGCAGTAGTGGGCGAAGATAGATTAGCTATTTGGCGGTTAGTGGTTAGCGTGTGACTTAGGGCAAAAGGTAAAGTGCAAAGTTTGTAGATTGTGCGTAAACTAAGAGGGGAAATATGCGTCGTTATTTCCATAGATTCGTGGCAGCACAGGTCGTTTGCCGACACACAACCATTTCGTTGGAACCACTCTTTGACCCTACCTATCCGTTGCAAAGATTCCCGGGGTACCTCGTCAAGTTACGCCCATTTTGGACCTATCGAGCAGAAAACTTCAAATAAATCCATGATTTCAGAGTTAACAAGTCAATTATGCGTTTAGTACGATACTTAAGTTAATAAGCTACGGAACGAAGTCAATGAGAACGCGTGATAAGAAGGTTTGCACGCATTATTCCCAAAAACAAAAGAAGGGCTCCGACCGAATCAATTTTTATCTTCATCCGATAGGCCAAAGTGAATTCATTGGAGTTTCAATGGCGTTTCTATGCGTTAGGCCGAGTTTAGAATCCGTAGGCCGAGTTTGGCGTCAAGAAGCAGTGTTAAACTTTTGACAATATCTCAACGATTGGTTTCTCTTTAGCAAATCTTACGGTACGTACGGAAAGGTAAATAAATTTGGAAGCCATCAGTAATAATAACATTCCGTTTGGTGCTAAACTTCGCTAGATTAAGAAAGACTAAGTGCGGGCTGTGCTTAATAGGCCGGAAATGGGGTAGTTAACCCTATATGTTTGAATTTCTGTGCTTTGAGCTGTACAAATGTTGATCCCGCTTGGAATAAATCAGTTTACTTTACACTGAATGTTTTCTGTTGTGCACCAATCAGAGATAGTTTGGTTTATGTCTTTTGAGGTTTCATGTTACTTCGCGTTCGTTTTGTAGTTTTTGGTATTTGATGTTTATTGGGTAGTCAGCCCGAGTCTGACTAATTTTCTGGCAACTCTGGAATTGGAATTTGGTTTCAGTACAAACGGGGACGATTAGACCTAGGCCCGGTGATGATAGCCCCCGTTCACGTGTTCCTAGTCTTTGGCCGATTGTCGGAGTTTGCTTTGCGTAAGTCTTATAGGAATTAGGGATATCTTGCGTGTCTTACGTGAAGTACACCGAACGCGTGTTAGTCAGCCAGTCGGCTTCCTACCCGACATTAGGGGAACTTGATCCTCTCCCTAGGAAGGTCTCAAAGCCGGGCAAGCTACCAACTGTTGGATGGTCTCCTTTAGGAGTGGCACTTAAGCCATCCTTCTTTAATAAGGGAAGCTCGACGGGCTGGCGCGTTACACCCTGGAAACCCCCCAATGTCCCTGAAGTTTGTGGAACATTCCTGAATTGCACTTCGGAATATCCCATAATTCCTAGCAAGTTCTTGCAATTTTCCTGGAGTTAATGGGGCTGTTTTGAAGTTCTCTGACCATCCTCGAAGTAATCGGATATTCCCAGATTATAATAAAACTACCGGAAAATCTCTTATTTTCATTGAAAGTTCTTGCAGAATTTGGAACTTCTTTAGTGCATCCTACATTGTATGTAGGTTGACAAATATCTACGGTCCATCCACATTTCAAATGTCGGTTCATGCAAAATTGTGGTTGCTAAAAAGTAGGTTTTCCCATACAAATTTCAAACGCAATGCGAAAAGCCGGGTTACACCCAATCGTTCCCAAATGTTGCACAGTTGTTTGAGACCTTAAATGGAACCAAAAAAGGGTGTTCTTGCTTCATAAGGCCCCGCGTAGATAATCGTCCATACAAATTTTTGGACATTTGTATGGATAGAAAACACTCCCCCAAACAACCCCAAAGAGGAACAGATTCAATCGAGGAAACAACAGCATGTATTTCTTATGCAAGATGGATGGATGAGTTCCTGCCCAAATTCTTTGCTCGACTGTTGAGCTGTTCAGTCCGTATTTACGCTCGACTTCTCGTTTCGATTTCGTTTCTTCTTGTGCTGTCGCGTAGCGCCGTGGAAGTGTCGCCACCTTCTCGCATTCTGGCAAGTTTACTCGAACTTGCAAACACGAAACAAATGGTGCGTAAACGTGCCAATGAGACCGCAGTGGCCCCTTCAAAGACGGTGCTAATCAAGCCCAGCGCGTCGCAGGATGACGTCGGAGAACGGGTACTGCAAGCCAACGAGTATGCAGTACTTCCGGAAGAAAATGGCGATGGTGACGCCGTTCCTATTGCTAAAAGAGAGAGGATTCCCCCGCTTTTCACGCCAGTGAAGGATGTTGCCAAGCTGGGTGTCGAACTGGCAAAACACAAGCTGCTGCCTCGCTTCAAGCTTTGCAGCATCGGTACAAACATCATGTGCTCCAGCCTGGAGGAGTACAAACAAATAGGATGTTTCCTGAACGACAACAACGTGGACTTCTACACGCATGATCTGCCATCGAGCAAGCCACTGAAGGAGGTTTTGCGTGGATTACCGTCGTTCGAGGCACCTGCGGTGAAATCCGAGCTGGAGCGGCTTGGGCTCAAGCCTGAGGTTGTTTACCCGATGAACCGGCGTCCCAACCACAACACCAGCTTCCGTGATCAGTTGTTCCTGGTACATTTCATGAAGGGATCCACCAGTCTTGCGGTTCTGAGATCCAAAATCCGGGACCTGTTTCAGGTCATCATCTGTTGGGAGCATTACAAACCCCAACATCGTGATGTAACGCAGTGGATGAACTGCCTCTCATATGGCCATGGCGCCAAAAACTGCCACATGAAGACAAACTGCGGTAAGTGTGCTGGCACTCACTCAACTGCGTCCTGTGAGCAAGATGTGTCAACTGTGTTGGAAACCACCAAGCCTCTAATCGTGGATGTCCCAAGAGCTTTATGAATATCCATCGGAAGGCTACAATCAACAATCAACCCGGTTGCCTTCGGAATCATCGTTCACCTCCTGTACTCACGGAAGTCCAGTACCCAGCTCTACAGCCCCGTTGACATGTTCCAAACCTAGCCCCCCTTCCGCTCAACAACCAACAAGCCAATCCTGCGTGTATACAAATGGCTCCCAACAGTCAGACAGTTCAGCATAGTCTCACTGCTGCTGCGGCCCAGTCAATTCCAGGTTCCTCCACCGCCCCTGGTTTATCATACGCTGGTGCTGTCTCAGGTGAGCCTGTTGACGATTCTCCGTTCACCTCGGAGGAACTTGTGACGCTCGTGGCCAAGGTCATCATCATCATGCGCACCTGCAAGACTCGATCTGAACAGCTACACGCTGCCCTGTCCCTTGTCACTAAATATGGACCGTGAAAACATCAAGATCGTTAATTGGAATTCTGCCGTCTTGAAGAGCAAAAACATCGAGTTTGATGACTTTCTCAACGAACAGTACATCGGCATAGCCGTCATCACCGAGACTCACTTGAAGCCCGAGCTGAACTATCGAAACTATCGAAGCCATCGGAGTTGAGGTGATCACATCGCTTGGTCTAATCACCATCATGGCGGTCTACTGCCCCAAGCAAACCAACATTAGGTACGGCTTGGCCGTAGACCTCCGAAGAGACATCATCGAGCTAACACGACGGCGGCAACATTTCATCATCGCTGGCAACCTGAACGCCAAGCATCAAGCCTGGGGCAATAGTCGGCGTAACCAGAACGGCACAATCTTGTACAACGATCTGCAGGAAGCCCACTACAACATCCTGTGTCCGGACACTCCCACTCAGTTCATCGGACATCTTCATCAGCAACATTGGCGATAACATCTCTCATCCTATCGCATATCAGGAACTGAGCTCGGACCACTATCCGGTAGTGGCCGAAGTAGGTTCCTCGGCCAATAGGTTTCAAGTTTCCCGGCGAAATTACCATCGTGTCAACTGGCAGCAGTACCAGCACTGTGTGGACACAGCAATCGACTACGACGTCCTACCGGAGTCGTTCGAAGAAGTCGATCGGTGTCTGCAAACCATCGAAGAAGCGATATCCTGTACCAGGGAGCAACACGTACCAGCATCCAGACAGGTGAGTCATACTCTGAACCTTGACAGCCCAACCAAAGATCTAATCAGGCTCCGTAAAACCATTCGTAGGCAGTTCCAGCGTTCTGGGCTGCCCCACTTGAAGACCAATTTCAAAAGGCTAACCAAAATTATCCAGGCCAGGATAGTGGATCTCAGAAATAACGATTTTGCCGACAAGATTCGCTCTCTCCCAGATTGTGCCAAGCCATTTTGGAAAATGACCAAAATTTTGAAAAATAAGCTGAGACCGATCCCTACGCTTTCCTTTGTTGACCACTTAGACCCATCCCTACTGATAACCCCAGTTGAAAAGGCCAATGCTCTTGGCCAACATTTTGTGATTTCACATAATCTTGGTCAAACCATGGCGAGCCCCCATGAGCCTGCCGTACTGGAGGCAATGTCTAGAGTCGATGACACCCCCGTAGTAGTGCATGATGATAGTAGAATATCGGCTGATGAGGTGATAGCAGCTATTACAAGCACTAAAAACATGAAGGCTGCGGGTATGGATGGTGTAGTCAACCTCAAGATGAAAAACTTGAGTATTGCCTTCTTCAACCATCTTACCGTTATCTTCAATATATGTTTGGAGCTTGGCTACTTTCCTGCATGCTGGAAGTTAGCCAAAGTGATTCCAATACGCAAGCCTGACAAATATCCTACCAGTGCCAAAAGCTATCGCCCCATCAGCCTCTTGTCCTCGATCTCGAAGCTATTCGAAAAGTTGATACCCAGCCGTCTGCTGGTGTTTTCAAATGATAATAACATCTTTCTCACAGAGCAATTCGGGTTTAGGAAAGGCCACTCTACCATCCACCAACTCGCACGGGTTACTAACATCATCAGGCGGAACAAGTCCGTTTCCAATACATCTGCCATGGCATTGTTGGACGTCGAGAAGGTGTTCGACAATGTCTGGCATGATGGCCTAGTGTACAAGCTGCATCGATACAACTTTCTGATCTACCTCGTGAAGATCATCAAAAACTACTTGTCGGGCAGATCATTCCAGGTCTACTTGAACAATGTCCCTCTGATACGTTCAACTTTGATGCAGGGGTCCCTCAGGGTAGCCTGCTTGAGCCTATCCTATTCAACATTTTCACGTCAGACGTTCCTCCCCTGCCGGGTGGTGGTATCCTGTCAATGTTCGCAGATGACACCTTCATCATCTATGAGGGTCGAGTGATCCGTGCTATGGCGAGTAAACTACAATCAGGCCTGGATGTTCTGTCCGACTATTTCAAGAGCTGGAAGATTTGTATCAATGCAGCTAAAACACAAACCTGCTAACGTCAAGATCCATCTTGATAGCACTCCCATTGAATGGTCGAGTGAGTAGTCTACCTTGGTCTCACCCTCGATAGTAAATTGCTATTCCGATCCCATATGGACAAGACATCCGCCAAGTGTAACATCTTCATCAGGTCGCTCTACCCTCTGATACACAGGAAGTCCACCTTGTCCTTCAAAAACAAGCTTGCTGTCCACAAGCAGATCATTTTGCCGGCTATTGAGAAGGTATGTCAATCTGGAAGAGTTGTGCTAAGTGCCACCACCTAAAGCTTCAGAGGATCCAAAACAAGATCCTCAGAATGATCCTTAACAGTCCACCGCGAACTCGTAACCCTGAGATTCACCACCTGGCCGGTCTTCAAACACTCGAGAAGCGAAAGACTTGCACGCTGGAAAGGTTCAGAGTCGACTGTCTGCGATCAAACCACCTGATTATTCGTGATTTGACAACCTTGTTTAAGTAGTTGCATAGGTAGGTTATCAAGTTTTTAAATTCAAACGAAAACAATCCCATAAAAGGGTATCCTGTCTTTTAGCGCTAAACGCAATCATCATATTATAATTACCAATAAACTAGAACATAGTTAAAGAGCCAAAGGCTAACCAATTGAAATGTAAAACCAAATGTTGAATCTTAAGAAACCAGCAAATAAACGTACTACTACTTTCTACCCAAAAGCAGCCAGTACAACATCAGGAAGAATAAAACCAACAGCAAAACGAAGCACAGATAAACTAAATACCAATTTCAATGCCATCCCCAACGGCACAAATCACCGAGCAGGAAAGAGCCACTATTAAAAACATTTCATCCTAATGGGACCAAATTTGCATCAATCATATTAAGGAAGAGTTTTCTCTTCCTAGCAGAAGTCTTTCACTCTCTTCGGAACGGGTACCCGGATGGCATGGGGAATCCCTCCCACCTCGCATCCATACGCCCTATAATCGGCTTTTCCCGTTGGCAAAAGGACATCTCAGTACCACCATTTCAAAGGGGCGTAATTGCATTCGTAAACAATGACTTGGCCATAGATTTCTCGCGAATAAAAGCTCACACATGAACATTAATATAACACCAACAGGTAGAGGAATGTTTTCAGGAGTGCATAGTCAATTTGGAGGAGTTAGAAAAAGCAATTACGCCCCTTTGAAATGTTGGCACTGAATCTGCTCGATGGCATTGGAAGCCAGTGTAGAGGTAGGGGATAACGTTACTGCCGACCAACCGTAGGAATACGACGAGTGAGTGTGTGAAAGTTGAAAGTTGAGATACATCTCGAGGAGGAAAAACTGTCATCACAAGATGGTTGTTGCGCTCGCTCGTTCGCGTTCTCTCAATCTCTCTCGATGCCCCCCCATCTTCTTTCGAGCTGTAAGATAAAACAGAAAAGTGTGTGAGCCCGAATGGTGGGTGATGGAAGGAGAACTTGTTGTACTCCCCACTTCCGTTCCCCAGAGATGATGGGGGATTCAGAGCACTGTTTGCACTTTTCCTGCACGTCCCGATGTGCGCCGCTGAGGGAGTGCACTGGACATGAGAAGAGTCTCCGTACGCGTGATCTTTCGTCGCAAAGTGCTTTTCTATCAGTAAAGTTGCCTATTGAAACGAGCAAACTTTGCACTGTGCTCGCCGCGCCGGACTAGTACTATGTGTACTAGTCCGGAGGGAGGTGTGTCGAGTGGTTCAGGGTTCGGGCCACCAAAATGGTTCTCCTCGGTGTGGAAAGTTCCACCGATTTTTCAAGCACCGCAGAGCAAGTAGTTGTGCCTCGAGGAAGAGCTACTTCAGTGATCAGACTTGGATTCAAAGTTCCATTTCATTACGCCATTCTCAATTTACTATTCTGTGGTTGGTAAAAGCTTGAAAGTGACGCGCGTGAAAAGTTTAGAGTCAAAAGTTAGACCCATAATCATCGTCATCAGCGTCGTCATCGTCGTCGTTGGCTAAGTGTATGGCGTGAGGCTCTGGCATGAGGGAGGAGCACAAGCTGCTTCCAACCAAACTGTGCTTTGTAGTTGGCAGTCAAATTAGAAAATAATTGCTTTTCCTTGCTTCGGAAAACGGGAATTTTTCCTGGTGGAACTTGTATCTTTCAACCTTCATGGCTGGGGTGTGTGTAACACGGATTGGAGGGAGGAGGTGAGCAGGTTGTTGGATTCACGGTGAATGATAACGACCCAAATTTGAGTTTAGTTCACTCATAATCGCCAAAAGTGCAGGAACTTGCCTCATTTTTTCCCAAGATTTTCCAGGGAAAAATTCCCGAATTTGAGAAAAGTAAAAATGATTGGATTCACTCAGTCTATTGGTACTACTCCGAGACTGAATAAAACTTTTGGTCAATGTCCTCATTTTCCGGCAGATTTTTTAGATTTTCTACAGGAAACCATGAGACAAATTTTACTCATCGCTGAGTTCCTGCACTTTGGCGATTATGAGTGGACTAAACTCAAATTTGGGTCGTTCTCATTCGCCGTGTTGTCATTGGATTGATGTTACTGGATCTGCTTAGCAGATTTTGAAGTGGCAGTTGATCCCGAACATTATGCAATGCTCAGCAATGGATCATTTTAGATGGCCAGAGCAATAGTATTCCAAACGAAAAGGTTCTCTTTGTTCGAATTCCCCATGTACAGTATGGAAGTGAAAGTTTTATTAATTCTAGGAAATAATATTCGGAAAGTCTAATTCCACTTTTCTCATCCTGTGTTCTGAACTTGGGAAAACATCAACTATGCTTGAAATTGCCCCGTCATGCATGAAAGTGATTTCTAATATAAATCTTGGAAAATAAATTTAAATAAAACACTTTTCTCTTGATGAAAGATCCACTGATCCCAAATTCTCTCTGATATACAGGAAAATAAAATAAATGTTCTTAAAACTACTATGACTGTAGGAAACTATATTTATTGTACAATTTTCTGTTGATCAATGATTTGAACCATTTCCATAGAATTTAACTCTCATTTCAATCTGTGTATACTAAACCTTTTTCCGTAAAAAAAAATGATATGCAGTTAATATAGTTTTCATCATTTCAATAAGAAGTCAATCATGAGTTTTAAAATGTTTCATTGCTGATAATTCAAACGATCTCCTCTCTTTTAACAAATGTACAGGGCATCAAACCACAGAGAGCAAGTAAACATATAAACAAAACGCTTGCGACTATTTTCATGCCAAACTGCCATTGTTTTCTAATTTGTTTGCAACACAAAGAATTGTTGATAAATCTCGATGAACATTTCAAAAGGTCCTATCTGATATGATCGATTCTCTTCATCGACTTTCTCTTTTCATAACAACTGCTATGCAAACAGATTTCGCGCTAATTCAACCACATAGTTTGAAAAAAGAGGTTCTTATCTAGCGTCCAAAACGTCAAATACTACAGGGAAAGGTTTTGCAGCTGAGTTATTAACGAAAGAGAAAATCGATGAAGAGAATCGATCAATGCAGATAGGAGCTCTAGAAATGTAAGAGAACATGCTTAAATGATGTTTGAGGTCCACGGCAAAATAAGATTCAATTTTTGACGCAGGACTACCTCTGTGATTTCTATATGGGGGTACACTATGTGAAAACTAAAAATGAAACATGTAACGAAATTATGAAAGATTTTGAACGTTAATAACTCAGCTGCTCCTGGACCAATTTCAATAATTTTATCACCAATCGATCAGAAATATTTCTAGGCATCAAAAACTATTGAAACTATTGAAAAAGTGGTAAATGTCAAGCATTGTCCAAAAGCGTCGAAATCACTAACAAATCCACCAATTACGTACATGCATATGCTGCTTCCCCAACACAGTCATCAGAGACTCGTTTCTAGACGAAACATGTCAACCCACTCATCGCCATATTCAGAACCCTATGCCTCCAACGACCACACAAAATACTCTTCAGAGTTGTAATCTTGTAACCAAACTTGGAAGCAGGGGTGCAAGTGATTTTGATCGACTCTCTTCATCGACTTTCTGTTTCGTTAACAACTCGACGGTAAACACATTCATTGATACGTTTGTTGTTCTGGATGATAGAAGAGCACAGCAGAAATAGTGCGAAATAGGTTAGTGAAGCCATGGTCATCAAAAGAGGAAATCGATGAAGAGAATTGACTTTCATTTAGAGATCCCATTCCGGGATGTCCCGGGATGAAAATCCCAGGATTGTTACATTTCCCGGGATTGCCGAATCCCGGGAAATTAATTTAAAAATCCTGGGATCGAGTGTACCCAGGGATTTTTTTAATTTGAGACTCTTTTACCACTTTAAATCTTTCTTTCAGAATTGTAATCCAGAACTTTTACATCTTATGAAATACATCTCTTCCCTTCGTTTGCCATTCAGTCTGATTTTTCGAAAGAATTGCACACAGACATCACTTTTTTGTATATGATCGTTGTACAAGAAGCACCCTTGTATAATACGATCTAGCAGTGAAACAAACCATGAACATTTTGATTCAATCAGGTTGAGCGTCATGAGATGTCCATCATTCAAATTTGATCGAAAACCATTGAAATGCATTGTTAAGATGGTTGGAAGTACGTAGCACTAGTCTCAACTGATGAAGAGACTCAGTATTTGCAGTTTTTAGAGTCCTTCCTTAGATTAGCGAGCGGAATCTTGTAAAATGCTGACTCCTTCTGGAGGAACTTCTATATGTCACCGACTTCTATCTTGGCTTCCATAGCTCTCGCTGGCTGTCATTCGTTACGTTGAAAGGTATGCATTACCTTTACCCGTTAGTATGTAATCTATATTATTCTAAAGCACGGCAAAATAGATTTTACAAATACATTCATGAGACAAATCATCCACCATAATCATCATGATCTGCACGGACTATTGTGAAATTTGGCTGACAAACATAATATCACGTCCCATTAGGGAACTTCTTGGATGTCAAGAGATATTCATTTGATTTCAGATAACTTCATAGAAGTTCGTGGAACTTCATAAAAGTTCAGGGACCATCATAGATCTTCAGGATACTTCGTAGAATGTTAAACAACATCGAATGAATTATTTGAAATTCGTACAAGTTCAGCAAGCTGGGCAGATATTCAGTTGTTCCTATCGAAAAATTTAAAAAATATAAGCTATGGAAAAATCTTTGAAGTACTGGGAACTTTGAAGAAGTTGACGAGAAATCCCAGAATTTCGTAGAATATTCTACATATTCAGGGAACTTTATATAGGCTTTGAGTTCATGGAACTGAGTTTAAGTTCAAGAAACTTCTTGAAAGTACACAAATCTTCGTATAACTGATATTCACGGATTTGTGATGATATCTCTGGATATTATTCAAGACTTTCAAACTTAATCAAGTAATGTTCTGAAGATATGCAAGTGTTCAAAAATTCAAAAGACGTCTCTTAGACATCCTTCCCAGACGGAAGTTTGATTAGAGAGTATTGAAAGGATATACAGCTGGTCGGAGATTTAAAGACCTCTGGATATTTTTCAAGACTTCAGGTCGATCAATTATTATTATTATTAACTGTTCGTAAAATTCAAATAACGTCTCTAGATAGTCTCGCAAGATTACTGGTTGGTCAGATATTAGTAAATTCAGGTTGACCAGGGAATCTGAAGATCTTAAACTGGTGAAAGATTCAATTGGCTCTCTCAAGATGGCAGATCGGCTAGGAAGTACTTAAAAGATCTCCAGCTGATCGAAGATTTCAATAAAGTCTTCTGGATATATTTCAAGGCTTTAGGTTGATCAAGTATTATTATGAAGATATTCTCCCAAAACTGAACCTTGATCAGGAAGTATTCAAAAGATCTCCAGCTAATCGAATATTTCCGTGAAGTCCTGTGAATATTCAATTGGATCAAGTTTTATCCTGAAATATCCAATTTTGGTTACATTATTCATATTCAACATATTCAAAAATCTTCATATGCCAGCTTACAATTTAAAAAAAATCCATCGGAAGTTTGCTTCAGCTTCCGCATGTCTTGAAACAACACATAACATGAAATGTATTCAAAATGTCTGCATGAAAAAAATACCTAGAATTTTAAATGTCTTCAAAATTAAGATATGTCGTTAAATCGGGTGTCCCTAGTACTGAAAAAATCTCCTTTTTTAATCATTCTTCTAAGGAGATGAAACATACATTTCAGAACATCTCTAAAAGAAATTAGAAACATACGAATATTGAAACAATTTACTATCTTAAATTACTTCCCGGGATCCTGGGATTTCCCGGGATATCAAATAAATATTTCCCGAATCTCGGGATGGTGGAAACCACCGGGAAGTGGAAGGTCTACTTTCACTGCTCTGCTTCTAAGCCCTTTAATTCAGTCGTCGTCATACCAATGAAAACAAGCACCGTACCCCTGTGGTTCTAGGGTTACACTTGCTGGTTGCAATTCTGCTGTTCGACATTTTCAAAGGACCACCAAAAAAACATGAAATTACACTATTTTCTAGGGATGCCTAGAAGTTAAATTATTCGATTAACGATTAATAAAGATTATTCCAGCTGTAAATAAATATCGAATTTTCAATTATTCCAGCACGTAACCGACATTCCTTCTTTTTTCTGCTCGTTTGATTTAGCGCAGTAGAGAAAATAAATAAAAGTACTAAGTTAGGGGAGAACGGTACATAACGCACCCCGGGAGTAGGACGCACTTTTTCATTTTATTTTGAGATTTTCTTGGAATTTTGAATCCAATTCTAGGATTTATCATGCAGGATTTTGATTTCAGATGCTATGCTAGAAGTGCTGCTTGATAAGACAACAAAACAGTTACGTAAAAGTCATGAAAAGCCCAAATGAAAGTCAGTTGGTGCGTTCTGCCCAAGGGGTGCACTGTATACCATTGTCCCCTATCTGAACAGGCATAGAGAAGAACCTTGATGTGAAACAGGATCATAAATTCGCTGAAAAAAGTGTTAAGCGTCTTTCCGCTGAAGGCTAAGATTTACCAACTTGTTGAGAGAAGGAGTTTAATGAGGAAAACTAAAAAGGGAAGGAGCTTCAGCTGTGTGAACTCTGATATTATGTGGCCTTCCAACCTATTGCAGACACCACAAATATATATAATACATGACAAGACCACGTAGTCTTACAGTGACTCATCACACACTACGATCAGCACTCAGTGTGGTCGAACGCAAGATTTCTTTTTTTTTTCCGTTTTTTCGCAAGTTTTTTCTCGCGCGTTGTCGAACGTATTTTCGTTCAACCCAAGCATGGGTAAACCGGGCCCAAGCGGCCGGCGAATAACAATGTCGATGCCAGACATACGAAGCGTGTGCTAGCCCTCAACCAGTTCTCGCTGCTTCAGGAGGATGAAGGCGAAAGGCGTGACAGCGTTGAGAAAAAGGAAAAGTTGCCTCCTTTCTATGTCAAGGGACAGCTACGCGAGCTGCTTGACAATCTGAATGTGCTAGTCCGTAAAGGGCTACGGGTTTTTGTGATCAAACGCCACAACGAGCCGATCAAGTATCGTGACCAACTGTACCTGGTGAATTTGGTTGGCGAACATGAGGCAGCTTCAAAGCATCCGAACGCTGCTCAGTGTCGTCGTCGAGTGGGAGCGGTACAAGCCGGTGCACCGCGAAGTGACGCAGTATACCAGCTGCTTGAATTTCGGACATGGCACGCGCAACTGCCATATGAAATCGCGTTGCTCCAAATGCGGCCAACAACATGTCACTGCCCAATGCATCGTGGACATGAAGGACAAGCAGCCAACCTGTGTCAACTGCGGGAATGCCCACACATCGACTAGTCGATCGTGTCCCAAGCGGGCCGAATTCATCGCACTGCGGAGAAAGCAAGCCAGCAGAGACAGCAGAAAAAGAAGCAACTACCCGGAATCGACCTGGATAATGATTTTCCACCGCTTCCTTCAACAGAAGGACGCGCACCAAACCTTCCTCCCCTTCCGCTGCCCAGAAGGCAGTATAGGAATTCGACGCAAGCCAAACCAAGCAGCACTCCTCCAGGATTCTGGGGAACCCAGCCTGGTGCTGTAACGTTGGTGCCTCCAATCGATGGTCTGACGACGCTTGTCAGTGAAATGCAAAAAATGATGGTGCAAATGATGCACTTCATGACGAACTTTCACGTTCACCATCAACGCCCTTAATTGGAACGCCCATTCAGTGGCGAAAAAACAGCCGTAAATCGTAGATTTCCTGCGCCAACATAACATCGATGTCGCGTGTCTAACCGAGACGTATCTCAAGCCCGAGGTCAACTTTAGCCTGCCAAATCACACAATTGCTAGACTGGACCGAGTTCGAGCACAGAGTGGTGGTGGCGTTGCCATTGCCATCAGGAGAAGCCTGGAGTACATGATGCTGCCTGATTTTCGTCTATCGTTCGTGGAAGCCATTGGAGTCGAGCTGGCATCACCGGATGGTCTCATCACACTCATTGCCATATACTGCCCTGCCCAATGTAAGGAGTCGGATGGAACAATTGATCGTCTCAAGAATGACATCCAGAAGTTGACTCGTCGGAAGGGTAAGTTTATCCTCGCCAGTGATCTAAACGCACGCCACTCGCTGTGGAGCAATGCAAGAAGCAAACAAGAACGGAGCAGTGCTGGCCACGGACCTGCAGGCGGGACACTACGTGATCCTCCATCCGGACTCGCCTACCTTCTACTCACCAGCCGGTGTCGGATCCACCCTCGACATCGTTCTCACCAACATGGCGGATGGTTGCTCTGAGCCCCGTGCCATTACTGATCTGTCATCCGACCACCTACCGGTGGTTTTCGAGATGAATCAAACCATCAACCAACGTCAGCAGCATTATAGGCGAAACTATCATCGAGCGAACTGGCCTCAACTCCAGCGGTTTATGGTGGATCGAGTGGTCGGAAATCCTGCGTTAACGACGACGGAAGAAATCGACGGCGTGCTGCAAGCGCTCTCCGATGACATAGGCGAAGCGGAACAACGGTTCATCCCTACAACCCCGGTGACATGTAAGTTTACCAACCTTGATGATGAGACCAAGCGTATGATATCTCTTAGGAATTGTGTTAGGAGGCAGTTCCAAAGAACGCAAAACGTTAGTAGGAAAGTTTTATATAACAAATAAAACAAAATTATTGCCATTAGGGTGGAAAAACTTAGGAACAGGCAGTTTGCAAAAGACCTTAGTAGTTTACCAAATTACTCTAGGCCCTTCTGGCGTTTAAAAAAGCGCTTCAAAACAAACCAAAGCCCATGCAGCCATCGAAAAGGCGAACTCCATTTTTCAACATTTTATGGCTTCGCATAATCTGGGTCGAGATATTGTCAGCCCGAAAGAGGGTCCGGTGCTTGAGAGCGTCTACCAGCTAGCTAATGAGCCTAGAGAGCTTCCGGCCGACCGGAAAATCACACTTGATGAGCTGGTGAACACCATCAAGTCGATGAAGAACATGAAGGCACCGGGTTTCGACGGACTGTTCAACATTGTCCTGAAGAATTTGAGACCGAAAGCGCATACTCTTCTGGTGAACGTCTTCAATCGCTGTCTGGAGCTCGGACACTTCCCAGCTACCTGGAAACGGTCCAAGGTAGTACCGATACCGAAGCCGGGAAATGATCCTACCAACCCGTCAAGCTACCGTCCGATCAGTTTGCTTTCCTCGCATAGCAAACTTATTTACGCCAGACTCCTCGAGCACACCGAGGCAAACGACATCCTACTGGACGAGCAATTTGGATTCCGACGAGGTCACTCGACGGTGGACCAACTCAAGCGGGTCTCAAACCTCATCAATCAGGCGAAGTCGGTCTTGAAGACAACGGTCATGGCGATACTGGACATCGAAAAGGCATTCGATAACGTGTGGCACGACGGCTTGGTGTACAAGCTTCTGCAATTTCGTTTCCCCAGCTACCTGTTGAAGATCATCTCGGACTACCTCGGGGGCAGGACGTCTCAAGTATGCGTAGACAGTGCTCGCTCGGAACCGTATGATGTACCCGCTGGTGTCCCTCAAGGAAGCATCCTGGGACCCATATTGTACAATCTATACACATCGGACATACCGACACTGCCGCAAGGTGAAACACTGTCGCTGTTTGCTGACGATTCGGCAATCAGCTACAAGGGACGAGTAATGCGCACTCTCGTATCGAAGCTCCAAAACGGATTGGATGCCTACACCATATATCTCACCGACTGGAAGATATGTGTGAACGCGGCCAAAACGCAAAACATTGTTTTTCCGCATAGCAACACCGACCGACTCAAACCGTCATCAAAGATAAAGGTTCTGAACGCTGAAACTGAGCTACCTTGGCTTGATTCTCGACTCCTCTTCCTGTCGCTCGTGGAAGACCGAATCAAAAAAGGCACCATAACCACTCTGAACCTTGACAGAATTACCAAAAATCTCATTAGACTCCGTTATTCCATTCGAAGGCAATACCAGCGTTCTGGCTTGACTGTCTTGAAGACCCATTGTAATCGCCTAACAAAATCCATCCATCTCAGAAATCAGAAGTTTGCTAACAGGATCTGCTCTCTCCCAGATTGTGCAAACCCTTTTGGAAACTAACCAAAATCCTTAAAGATAAGCCAAGACCCATTCCACCACTGACCCCACTCGATAATCCTGGCGACCCAGTTGTTCATCTGATAACTCCTGAAGAGAAGGCTGCCACGATAGGTCAACACTTCGTCAGCTCCCAAAATCTTGGACAAAACATCGTCAGCCCTCACGAAGCTGAAGTTGCTGTAAACGCAAACAACCTTCATCAGATTCTTAATATGTTTTCCCGTGGAATCCGAGATTACGGCTGACGAACTGTTGGCCTATATCAAATGAAGGCCCCAGGTTTCGACAACATCCTGAATCTGAAACTCAAACACTTGATTTTTACATTCTACAACCATCTGGCACTGATTTTTAATCTGTGCCTCCGACTTGGCTACTTCCCGTCGTGTTGGAAGTCAGCAAAAGTCATACCCAGCCGTAAACCTGGGAAGAATCCGTCCTCTCCTTCAAGTTCTCTCAGAGTTATCAAAACTGTTCGAAAGAGCAGTCTACCACCGGCTCCTAACATGTGCCGAAGAAAACAATTTTTTACTCGAGGAACAGTTTGGTTTTCGGAAGGGTCGTTTGACCGTCCACCAGCTGACTCGAGTGACAAACATTCTCAGACGAAACAAGTCTGTTTCGAAAACATCTGCCATGGCGTTGTTGGACGTTGAAAAGGCTTTCGACAATGTCTGGCATGATGGCCTGGCCAATCTTCATAGTAAAGATAATAAATAACTATCTATCGGACAGGACGTTCCGAGTCTCTCTGAATGGCATCACATCGGATGCTTTCAACATCGGTACCGGGTTTCCACAAGGAAGCATCCTTGGCCCCATTCTATTCAACCTGTTCACCTCCAATATGCCGGCTTTCCCTGATCGTTGTCTCTGTTTGCAGATGACACATTCATCGTCTACAAGGGTAGAGTCATCGGTGCTCTGACTGCCAAACTTCAGAGAGGCTTGGACGTCCTGTCTGAATATTTTAACAGCTGCAAGATCCGTATCAACGCGACAAAGACCCAGGTCATTATCTTTCCACACTCAAAATCTCCCAGACTTGTTCCGTCGGAGAATAATGAGATTTGTCTGAACGGCACAGTGGTGGAATGGTCGAAAGAGGTAGTCTACCTCGGATTAACACTAGACAACAAGCTGATTTTCTGGGAGCACGTTGAAAAAATGAAAACCAAATGTAATATCCTGATAAGATCCCTGTATCCCTGGAGGTCTACCCTGTTTCTGAAAAATAAGCTTGCTGTCTACAAACAAATCATCCTTCCCGTAATCGAGTACGGTATGCCAATCTGGGAGAGTTGCGCTAAATTTCATCACCTTAAACTCCAAAGGATCCAGAACAAGATCCTTGGGATGATCCTAAACAGTTCCCTGCGTACTAGAAATACTGAGATCCACCTCCTGGCTGGAATTCAGACATTAGAAGAACGGATAGTTTTATCCTGGAAAGGTTCAGAGACACCAGTCTGAGATCAACTCATCAGATCACACATGATCTAGCACGTTAGGTTAAGTTATACTTGTGTAGTTATGTAGGTTATCCCTTTTTTTCAATTCAAACATAACACACTCCCCAAGAGGTATTCTGTAGACTAGTAGAAAAACGTGAATACGTAAATTAGAATAACAAATCAAACAAAGATGAAGAGCCTGATAGGCTAATCAATTAAAATGTTAAAACAATGTAAAATCATAATTAACAGAAATAAACGTAATTTTACTACTACTACGTCCTACGTCACCATTGCGTACAACCCCATAGGACTGTCCCTTGTAGTTTTTTGGCTCGATTTGGTGCACTGCCCTCCACAAAAGTTCACATCAGTGGCGTAGCGTACCCTGGTGACACCCGGGGCGGATTTTGTGGGTGTCACCCCATGTTTTATATGCACATGAGTACTTACCATAAATTACTGTTTCCTTAATAAAACATAAATAAAACATCTAGTTAACCAAGCCAAAAACATCGTTTATTTGAATACAAAACAAGAAATCAGCAAATCTTGACACGTCTTGACTTAACTGCAGCAAATTGTCTTATGACTTCGTCAAAGTCAGTGGAGTTAGCGTATTCGCATTCAATAGACAACAAAGCCAACCCAGTTAAGCGCGATTGTGCCATAGTTGTTCGTAAATAACTTTTTATCAACTTTAACTTGGAAAAGCTTCGCTCACAGGACGCCACGGAAATACACACGGTTAGAAACAACTTCAAACCAACCGTGAGATTTGGAAGTGTTTCCTGGAAGTCCCATTTGACGATGAACTGTAGCATATCCAGTGCACTCCATCGTTTGGCATCATCCATAATTATTTCTGCTGCTTTCAGATGTCTCCGAAACCTTGGGATCTCCAACAACAGTTCGCTTTCGGACACTTCGTCGTAGAAAGTCGTTAGTTTATTAGCAGACGTTTTCTGTTCTAAATCAGACGCTGATAGCAAGTTTTCAGTTTGAATTGCTTCAAAAATGTCCGCCACCTCCTTCACCGGTTTTGATCGCTTCAGCAGTTCATCATAAAAACGATCGATGCAGTCCAACATACCAGTTCTGTTTTCCTCTTCCAACGTAGGCCCGGGTTTTGACGGTTGGCCACCTGGCTTTCTTGTCTTGAAACGAACTCTCCTCTCCACAGCAATACCATACTCTTTTGACTTGGAAAGAGCCTTCTCAATGGCGTTTTCAACAAGATTGTTGCGTTCAGCCGTCAAAAAGATTTCGAGTGCTTTTAGCTTAGTCAAAACCTTGTCAAGTGACAATCCCTTCGTTTGCAAGTACTTTTGTGCAATATCAACTTCTTGCAAGACGTCACACCAAAAGTATAAATAACAGAGAAAAGTAAAGTCACAAACCGCAGGCAGAAGGGTTCGTGCACTTGCTCTGGTATTCAAATTTTCAGCTGGATCAGACAATGCTTCGATTGCAGCGATTAGCCCATCGTAGTTTGCGTAAATTGGTTTTACCGCTTCATAATGCGCACTCCAGCGGGTTTGCGGTAATCTTTTTACCGCCACACCTGTGTGATGCAGCAGCACGTCCCATCGATGAGTTGAAACAGCAAAAAACGAGTAAATGGCTTCGACAGTTCCAAAAAATGTAACACACTGTGGGTTCACAGCAAAAGCGTGTTGGCCGCATAAGTTTAACGAGTGATCTACACATCCGTTGAACACCGCTTTTCTGTTTTGTTTCTTCAGCAAGGCCTGAACTCCTCCATGTGTACCTGACATCGTTATAGCGTTGTCATAACTTTGTGAACGACACTTCATAAAGTCCAATCCATTACCTTCAAGTTGATGAAGGATATCGTTGCTCAAATCAACGGCTTTTTTTCCCTTTCAGAATAAAAAAACGGCAGCACAATTAATCATCAATAAAAAAAGCGAAATGAGCAATAAAAAATCTCAAATTGGCCACTAAATACTACAGGGGTGCACCAATAAACAAAAAACAAGTTGGAATAAAAATGAAGAAAAAGGCAATACACAAATAAAAAGCTTCTTTTAATAATTTAAATGTGAGCGGTAAAAATGGCAAAAAGGGCAATAGTAAATACAATACGCTCAATTAAATAAGGATGAATCTCCTCTAAATTAGGAAATTTGAGCACTAAATAACTCACTTTCGTCACCTGCAGTTGAACATATTTTCCCATAAAAGTGGCAAAATGAGCAATGTTATATTGAATAACCGCAATAAATAAATCAAAAATGTCCCACACAAAGCGCACAGTTATCACTGTTTTAATCCAATTATGCTGTAAAATCGTGATTATTTCCCCAAGAAAAAAATGAAAATATCTTTTAAAAACTGAAAAAGTTCCAGGATCCAGGAGATAAATGTATGCTTGAACATGAGGATGAGCCATCGTAAAATATGAATCGTTCTTAAAGAAAAGAAAATAATTCATGCAGGAAAGTAAAAATTAGCAATTAAAAACGAACCCTGCGCAATATAAAATAAAACAAAATTCCAATGATATTCAGGAAATATTCCTTTAAATTGAAAGTTTATGAGCCAATAACCCCGATCAATTTCCATATGGTATTTTCAAGACAGCGATAAGTAGTGATACTGTGTCTTGGCTAACAAAGTCGATGTCGATAAAGAAGATTAACGAATGTGGGTCTCATTGAAAAAGGTACCATTAAACAAAATCAAAAGAGCACTAAAAACAGCTGTTTGAGCAATATATACGTCACAAAAGAGCACTAGAAAATGCCATTTGAGCAATATAAAGGTAAAAAAAGGCACAAAAAGCACAATGAATGTCTAAGGGAAAATTTCAAAACGCTCAACAAAAAATAAGAAATGAGCAAGAAACGTATAAAATTAGCACTCTGAAAAATAAATTGAGCATTTTATAGGCCATGAAGGTCACTAAGAACGAAAACAATATCTTTTGAAAACCTGCAAATCTTCATCGAACCATAGACAAACAGACGTAACACTCGCATATTGTACATCGAACACGCATTTACCGGTCAATTTAAATATGTGTTAGTTGATAACACCTCCGCCGGTGGCCCCCATAGTTAATTTAATCTTGCCTTCATTTGATTGTTGTTAAAAAATGAGGCGATAGTTCGATCACAGACAAGCAGACATAATACATTGAATAGTTTCCACTGTAAACCATCTTCACTAAAACATTACCGCCATCTGTTGAGAACACTGTCACGGGTAGCACGCTCAACAGATGGCAGTAGTGTGTAAACATCAAACGCAAGGAAATTAACTATGGGCGCCACCGGCGGAGGTGTCATCAACTAACACATATTTAAATTGATCGTTAAATGCGTGTTCGATGTACAAGATGCGAGTGTTATGTCTGTTTGTCTATGGTTCGATGAAGATTTGCAGGTTTTCAAAAGATATTGTTTTCGTTCTTAGTGACCTTCATGGCCTATAAAATGCTCAACTTATTTCTCAGAGTGCTAATTTTATAAGTTTCTTGCTCATTTCTTATTTTTTGTTGAGCGTTTTTGAATTTTCCCCAGGGACATTCATTGTGCTTTTTGTGTCTTTTTTTACCTTTATATTGCTCAAATGGCATTTTCTAGTGCTCTTTTGTGACGTATATATTGCTCAAACAGCTGTTTTTAGTGCTCTTTTGATTTTGTTTAATGGTACCTTTTTCAATGAGACCCACATTCGTTAATCTTCTTTATCGACATCGACTTTGTTAGCCAAGACACAGTATCACTACTTATCGCTGTCTTGAAAATACCATATGGAAATTGATCGGTGTTATTGGCTCATAAACTTTCAATTTAAAGGAATATTTCCTGAATATCATTGGAATTTTGTTTTATTTTATATTGCGCAGGGTTCGTTTTTAATTGCTCATTTTTACTTTCCTGCATGAATTATTTTCTTTTCTTTAAGAACGATTCATATTTTACGATGGCTCATCCTCATGTTCAAGCATACATTTATCTCCTGGATCCTGGAACTTTTTCAGTTTTTAAAAGATATTTTCATTTTTTTCTTGGGGAAATAATCACGATTTTACAGCATAATTGGATTAAAACAGTGATAACTGTGCGCTTTGTGTGGGACATTTTTGATTTATTTATTGCGGTTATTCAATATAACATTGCTCATTTTGCCACTTTTATGGGAAAATATGTTCAACTGCAGGTGACGAAAGTGAGTTATTTAGTGCTCAAATTTCCTAATTTAGAGGAGATTCATCCTTATTTAATTGAGCGTATTGTATTTACTATTGCCCTTTTTGCCATTTTTACCGCTCACATTCAAATTATTAAAAGAAGCTTTTTATTTGTTTATTGCCTTTTTCTTCATTTCTATTGCAACTTGTTTTTTGTTTATTGGTGCACCCCTGTAGTATTTAGTGGCCAATTTGAGATTTTTTGTTGCTTGTGCTTTGTTAATTAGGGTACGTATATATTTTAGTCATAAAAAAACCGAGAAATGATTCTTTTACTTCGACTTTCCCATCTTCAATCTTGACATATCTGATAATTTCAGACATTTGGTCATCGTGCGATGCATCTGGGGTGCTATCGAACATAATCCCATAATATTTCGATGATCTTATATCTGAGAGAATTCTCCCTTTAACATGAACTGCCAACATCTCGATGAACTCGTTTTGTGTTTGCGGCGAGAGATAAGAAACATGGGGCTGGACTTGCAAATCGACACAATGCTTCAACCGCAACAAATGCTCCTTCAGAACCGGGTCATATCTAGAAATCAGTTCTACTAGCTCTAGAAAATTTCCCCTATTTGAGGAAAGCTCATCTTCCCTGTGGCCCCGAAAAGCAATGTTTTGCCCAAGCAACACGGCTTGTCTTAAAGAAGTTGAAAATACTTTTTAATGACTAACGTAAAGAATCACTAATAATTTAATATACATCATTTAATACATTTATACAACCTAAAAAGCGCAAGACGCGGAGCTTATACAACTTAATACTGGTCTTATAACATGTTTTGGAAACATCATAAAAACCAGCGACAAAAAAAAACAATATAAAAAACTTGAGCATGGGATTCGAAAACTGGTCCTTGGCGTGGTAGACTTATTACTACCTAACTAGACCAACACCGCTTGATGAGAGGTTTGTTATAAGTATGTATCATGTTCTTGCCAATGGCATGAAAATTATTTTCTCGTTCAACATGCCTTCGACCCGTCATAAAGACGTTTTGTTAGTAGCAAAGCGTACATCTTATTGTCAGAATGTTATTTAAACGTATTTTCAACTCCTTATAAGACAACCTGCACATTTTCAGTTGTATTAATTTATGAGATGTCATAAAAAAGTATTTTCAACTTTCTTTATAACAAACCTCCGAATACCTCATAAGAAACTGTCAATCACTGCATGAAAAGTCAGTCCGGCTCAATGGCATCGTCAATGTTTACGTCAATCTGGATTGATTTCGTGTACGACAAGTTTTATAGTGGTATTAAAACAGTAAGATGCACGTTCAAATAACATTTAAAGATAAAAGCAAAAGAAAACTATTTTGGAAAATGTTGAATCAAAGAAGTATGAAGAAAACATCTTTAAACCTCATATATAACGTGGGATGTTTTCTGCATCACTTATAATACATTTATACAACAAGCCGTTCTAATTCTTTTTCAAAAAGATGTTTTATGTGTTACTTGGGTGCTTAGCCAGGAACAAAGTAATGTCAAGTAAGCGATGTAGCACATTATACCATTTTTTAGATTCCTTCTCTCTCTGATCGATAAGATGTTGATCGATATTTGAACCAGACTTGAGATTTGTAGCCATCGTTTTCCACTTCTCCAGACATCGAATGTGCTCTTCGGATCTTTCATGGAATTGAACTTTTGGGTTAAGCTTCCACCAGCTATCGAAACCTGTGACAAATTTTGAGGTTGTTTCCGTTGCTTGAACAGTAAACAGCCTACAGCAAAAACAAAACAGTTTGTGGCTTATACGTGAATACACCATCCAAGTGCGTAGGACTCTGTCACCATCAGGCGTCACAAGATAGAACCATTCTTTCGTTAATTGGCGCTGCTTACCTTTCACGCCTTCCCCAGATCTGGATGAAACAGTAAATGGCCCATCCTTATTCTGGAAGGTTGCACTCCCCATCTTGATGATGTTCACTCTTAGGTAAGCTGGCATAGGTAATTTCCAATAGGAAACATCAGAAAAGCAATTGGAATCATCAGCCACAGAGTGTTCTGCTTGATTCTCATTGCCATCATTTTCTACATCACTTTCAGAATCAGAACCGTCTGGTTTCTCATTTTTTTTCTCTGTCCCTTTACAAACCTCGTTTTCTGCTGCTAATGTCCCTGAAACCGACGCTGGTGATGCTCCTGCTGCTGCTGCAGAATCAGCTTCCTGAGCACCATCGCTCGAATGGGTAGCTGAAGGTGCTGATTCCGGTTTGCTCATGAATCTCAATATCGATTCAGATAATGCTTTCTCTGTTTCGAGTTTAGCACGTTTTGCTTTGCGTTGTTGAAAACCACTCGATCGCTTGTTTTTATGCTCTCCACGCGGCATTGTGTCCTTGAGGAAAAAAGATCAGGCACATGAAAAACCAAATAAATTTACATCCCACTTTATTCTGTTCAGCTTACCGGATTATTGCTGTTATTACTTGTTCACGTTTGATCTTTTATGAAAATGGCTCCCACTTTTTCTCTGCTCATCGGAGCTGTCGTCAATATTTCCGCACGGAATCAAACTTGCTTATCCTCTGCCTGCGCAAAGATTTTTTCTCCCACTCTCACAACGAACTCAAAGGCAAAACACGATCTCATAAGAGAAGTCGGCCGTCGTCGGTGTTTGCATAGAGCTTTCAGACCTTCAATCGGCGCAAACTACTGCACCATCTGAATCGAAGAAGTGCGAGCAAGAAGGAAACGGACTAGTGGGGGAAGGGAAAATAAACCATGCGTGGGTCCATGTGTGCTAGATAGAGAGAGACTATTAAACGTCAAAAAGGTCTGTTCGACTTCGGTTCCTGCACGGGTGATGCGAGTGATGCGTATAGACGGTCATAGTTATACAATAGGGGTATTCACATAGCGGCTCGTAAACGTATACACCCTCGTAAATGCGTAAACTTCCATTACACTCCAATGGACACTGGTATTTTTACGCTAGTGTATATGTTTACGATGCGCCTAGTGAATACCCCTAATGTCCTTTATACAAGGTCTGGGCCAAAGGGCTTATTGATGTTAGTGAAATGTGCAAATGTTTAGTGGTGTTCGTATTTCATTGCAATGTTTATCTTTTTACACGAAACAGCTGTTGGCAGTGACAAAATACTATCTGTTCGCAGTATGGAATGTTGAATAGAGTGACGTCGTCACTTGAGTGCTCAGCAATGTTTACAATATTTTTGCTTCTAACACCACCAAGCTACCTGTTGGCCCAGACCTTATATAAATGTCATTGATATTTATAGACCTGTCAATATGCTGCCATGTTGTATCCAAAACGAATATTTTCCATACGATTTGACGGTTTGTTTGGATACGTCAACTCACGTTGGCCGGTCTATAACTTGACTGTCTATAGTGATGCGGTGTCGGTTGTACATAACATGGGTGGGGTTATGTTTCGTTCGGGTACTGCCAGGGGGCTGGCAACCCTATATCAATCCTATACGTTTGACAGTAGGCAACATCACGGGCAAAATACGGCCCGTCTGACGTATACATGGTGAAAAGGGACGGAAAATCGTGTTGTAAGCAGTAAGACACGAGCAAATGATAGCATCAAAACCATGGATGCCAGCCAGGCCCCTGGGTTGCTTGTGTCTTTGCTTCGTCCACCGTTTAGTAGGGGTATAGCAAACTGTAGTTGATTACACTCTTCACCAAATGTACTCAAAATTGTTATATGAGTTGACCCGCAACCTTTTGAAACTGCTGTTTTACGGATATGTATATGATCAGGTATATGGTATTAATTATTCTCTTGGGTGTCACCCCTCTAAGGGTGGCACCCGGGGCGGACCGCCCCCCCCGCCCCTGGCAAGCAACGCCACTGGTTCACATCATTATCGTTTGGCACCTGACATTGCACCAGTACCAGTAAGTACACCAAGCTTCCTAAGTAGTATTTGCTCAGTATGGACAAAGTCATCCGGTTGGTCTCTCACCGTTCCAAAAACTTGAGTACCCAACGACGACGACGATGCCGACGAAAAGTTTTGGACCGCTGAAACCCAGAACGAATGTGGAAAACGCTTCGTTTTCGGACCAAACAAATTGTGTAACTAGGAAGGAACGTTACAATAGAAGTGGAGAGAGGCTAGTCAATCTCGTCAGGTTCTATTGTGCTGATGCAATATGCTAGGAAGAGTATACCTATCTAGTTACTCAACTCGATCACCGACGACTCACCGGGGCTGACGACGATGTTTAGTCAGACTGAGGGTAATTGGTAACTTACACCGAAAAAGCTGGAATAAATCCCTCCGGCGGCACCGACGACGATGACGATGACGACGACGACCAGGGTGAAATTGTTCGAGAGAAAGTAATTAGAATCGGGTTCAATGGTGTAGCATAGCACAACAACAAACTAACCTCGGTGCTCTCGGTGCTGCAGGATCACTGATTTGTTGGTAGTTGCTTTTTGGGTGAAGTTTGCCAGAGGTTTGCTGGGGGTGGGGGGAGGGGAAACAGCAGAACCTGCCTGACGCTGGGAGGTGTTGCTGTCTGCTGGTAGGATTCTGTTGGTGGTGCAAAGCTTTCCTACATTTATTCCACGAACGTCGTGAATTTTACTTTACAGCATTGCGTTGATGGGTGAATTAAACGCAAGGGATCAGCTCAAATTGTGCTTAGTTCGTAAACAGTTTAAAATTAAACGAATTTGGTGGCAAAGGTCCTGTGCGAGCTTCAAATGGTTGCATGTTTAAAGACGAAATTGTTTTTGAGTTGGTGAACTAGAAAGGACGATTTCAAATCTCACCGTTGAGGACAAGGTTCAGTGATTCAGAGAGGTATTTTCGTCAGCTATCAAACCCAACCCATTTCTGACTTCAGTCAATTAATCTTGATTTACACCAGCTAACAGAAAAATTAACAACCCATTAATCTTAGCGTTAGTAAGCGTAAAAAGGTAAACCGAAAAGATGCACCGAAAAATAAATTATCCACTGATGGCTATCAACATTTGTCTCGGCAATGGCCACCCTTGACAGCCCATGTCCTAATAAGTGGTCACTGGTCATGCCATCAGCCCGTAGGGAAATAGGTTAGCAAATTCAGTCAATTTATGTGCGCCTCCACCCGAGCGAACACAGCATTTTATACGCCCATTACTTTTAGCTAGAACCGATCTGGATGACTAGAAGCAGAGCAGAGCAGTGCAATATACATTTTCGCCAGCTTCCGCCTGTGCGCCGAAAACACTTCAAAAAATGAAAACGCAAAAGGCCTCTCATTTCGGGTGGAAAATGGGATGCTAGCAAATAACAAAAAAAAAAAAAGAAAAGGAATAGAGATGTGAAAGCACCTCTGCTCACTCTCTCTCTCTATCTCTACCTATTCAGCAGTTTTATGTTCCAGAAAGGTGAAAATTGCCTCGAAATTACCGTCAGCATCAGCTACATCGACAACAAACAGAGGCAGTCTGTAGCTCTGGACGGAGGCAAAATCATCATCTTCACAAAGCAACCTTCACATCTATATGAAAATTTGCATGAAAATTGAACGACAAAAGTCTGCACATCTGAAATTGAACTTCGGCCCCCATCCTGATCCACGGGCGCCCACACACACACACACACCCAGGAGGAACGAACGGCCTTTCAGAGCATTTGGCAGTTTGGTAAGGCGGATTGGATGCTGCTTCCGATGGAGTCTCACGCGTTTGGAGTTTGAGTTTGGTTTTTTTTTTTTTTTGTATTCCGGATATGGAAATGGCCATGAACTTAGCTTCTAGAGACGAAGGTTGTCCATAGAAAGTCAAGAAGATTTGTTCGAAAGCTGTGCTTGATTCTCACCTAAGGGACTATTTTAATGTTTAACATGAGGGCATGATTCATTCGGCACTATTAAACTGTCCAGGGTTGTGGTTTCATTGCAGGGTTTGGGCGCCAACGACGCGAATTCCACTACGACCACTTGATTCCCGCGATTTGGGTGGACCATTCGCGATGGAGCCTCCATTAGCTGAGTCGGTAAAGATGCAGCTACAAAGCAAGACCATGCGGTAGGTGGCTGGATTCGATTCCCGGTCCGGTCTAGGATTGTTTCGGGTTTGAAAATTTCTCGACTTCCTCGAGTATGATTGTACTTGCCAGATACAATGTGACGGAAAATTCATACTATTTTTAAACACAAGTAAATGATTCCAAAAATTAGTTAAGATAACACATTGAAAAATGTGTTAATTTTTAGCCATCAAATTAAATGTTGCATTGGAATACTTTAAATCGTGTTAAATTTAAATGTTCCCTCATTTCACATCCGTTGAGCCATTTTGAACGACCATCCCGTTGTGGTAATATCACAGCATTGCTAATAATGTATACATCTATATCTTTTCCGGTACCATGGGGTCAACAAGTAAATAGTGAAAGAAGAGCTGCAAAATGGAGCGCATGTGATACGACAATGGAGTGATACCCAGAGACACCGTCTATTTTCCGCACTGGTGTTACGGTTTTATAAGACACAACCAAGATCATCATGCAAAGATAATGGACGTCGAAATGTCGTAGAATACATCAAAAATAACATGGGAGACTAGAAGCGTCTAGCAGGGATGAAATGACGTTGGGCCTGCCTTAGCTCAGTCGGTAAAGGCGCAGCTACAAAGCAAGACCATGCTGGAGGTGGCTGGGTTAGATTCCCGGTCCGGTCTAGCAATTTTTCGGGTTGGAAAATTTCTCGACTTCCCTGAGCATAGAGTATGATTGTACCTGCCACATAATTATACTAATGCAAAAATGGTACAGGTATCGAAAGCTCTCAATTAATAACTGTGGAAATGCTCTCTAGAACACTAAGTTGAGAGCTCGCAATAAGCTAATAATGCCATACGCAATAAGCTTGAAATGCGAAGAAGAAGAAGAAGAAGGGATGAAACGTCGGCCTAAATGCCCCTAACTTGAGCGCATACACAAACTCAGCAATCGACTAAATTTTCAATAGCGACCAAAAATATACATGAGTACCGTCCCAATGACGCGTTCTTCTTGATAAAATTGATAAACATAAGATTTTTAGCGATAGGCCCAATCTTAGATCCTTAACCCAACATAAGAGCCATTCCCCCTATTATCTATGTTTTTGCACATCAGATGAATATCCACACCAAGGCTAAATGCCCGCATCTTGGACTTAACGCTTCTATCCATTTTTTCTTCAAATCCTTGTCGATTTTAAAGACTTTCCCTGTTTTCCGGAGCTTGCCTTTCATAATCGCCCAAAATGTTTCTATTGGGTGAAGTTCTGGTGAATTTGGCGGATTTGCCTCCTTCGACACAATAACAACACCGTCGATTCCAAACTGTTTCGCGATCCACCTGTGGGACTGGCCTCAAAATTTCATCAATTTTTGCCCATGCAATAAAAAGTTATACATAAAAGAAAGTGTTGCATTTTTTTGACGTAGGACTACGTCTGTGATTTCTATATGGGGGGGTACACTTTGTGAAAACTGAAAATGGAAAATGTAACAAAATTATGAAAGATTTTGAACATTAATAACTCACCTGCCCCTGGACTAATTTCTATAATTTTATCATCAATCGATCAGATATATTTCTACGCATCTGTGAAATTTAAGACTTCATCATTTTTCAAAATGTCACTATTGAAAATAGGACGAATGTGCAACTGTTGTTTTCCGATTGCATGCGAAATGCGATTTCCCTAATACAGATTTCAAAGATGAATTCAATCCGGTCTCCCCAAACGGTGTTTATTCAATTACCGCGTGGTGAGTGGTGGTGTTCTCCAGTACACAACTAAAGGAGGAAGAAGCAAGAAGGAGGAAGAAGCCGCACCGCTATTGATCGGAATCAGTAGATCTTCAAGATTTGCTGTGGACAGTCTATGCCAAGCGCGAAAAATAAGCATCGGGAATGTGCTCCAGGATGTATTGATTTGGTGAGTACGTTCCAGTTGAAGATTGTTCTTATACATATCTCGATTGCATTTTCGAGGGGACGTCCGGAGAGCTTTAAGATTTAGGCGTTGTTGCTTTTGCGGGCAGACGAGTTCGTCGCCGGTAAGGGCCAGTAAGTGCTGCCAGCAGATGAATCAAGAGGTATTCGAAACAAAATTGGTAAGAAATGTCCATTCAAATCGATTTAATACAGTTGAACAAATTTAAAAACTATATACGAGCCAGATTTGGAAATAATATTTTTTGAATCTGGAAGTGTGTTTATGATACCATTATCCATTTGATGAAGGTAGAGTGAACATGCGGGGCTTATTGTAAGTAAAAGTGACCTCGGAGTGGTCGTGAATTACCAGGCATTCTGAAATGGGTCACTGGAGCTGCAATAGAGCTAACACCTTCTAACTCCCGGACTAAACCTGCTTTAATTTAAGGGTAATAAAAAGCAGTTTTCTTCCATAATAACACTGCCGGACAGTGGAGGTTAGATTGTACGCACACACACACACAAACACACACACACACACACACACACACACACACACACACACACACACACACACACACACACACACACACACACACACACACACACACACACACACACACGCACACACACACACACACACACACACACACAGACACACACACACACACACACACACACACACACACACACACACACACACACACACACACGCACACACACACACACACACACACACACACACACACACACACACACACACACACACACACACACACACAATCGTTATGCAGCTGCGTGCGCACATCCACAACGCGCACCATGTTGTCGCCTCCAGGATACATATCGCGTCACTAACAAATCTAAACAAATCAAGTTACTCGATACAAACTATTGCTCTTCTGTTATAGTATGTGATACAAAAACACCCACTCAAATTAACTTTCATTCATTTAAGAAAATCATATGTCAAAAATTGTCCAATGTACAGTTTAAAATAACGGGTACGTGATTGTTACTTCGGACATTTGGACTGCCTAACATGATTGGTGCTCATTTCCTAAATGCGGGCATGGAAAGGTTAGGTACTCCATTCTGAAATATGTGAAAGGGAATCTGGTATAATGTAGAACAAAACGTCCAATGTTACACTCATTGACTATTTCATTGGAAAAATCGTCTCGTCGTTGTCCGATGTACAACTTGACTAGTCAAAACGTTCTATGTGGTTTTTTGTAGATAGGAATTCATAGTAAAATTGTGATTTCATCGTTTCTACTGAATTTTCAACGTTATTATTCACTGCCTACAGTAGAAAATAGTATTGCAAAATGTATTGTTTCTAAATAGTTAAAATAATAATCTGTCGAACTTCAACTTCGATTTTCTCTAAATGGCGGATATGTAACATTGGTCAATTTGAAAAGTAATGCAAGAAATGGCCACCACTCTGCCGAGAGGCCATTGCTTCGAAGGGAAGTTGTCTTTTATCACTAGGACCATGATCCCGATATGAAACTCGGTTGGGTTGGTCGTTGGTGAAGTTGGAGAAGCCCGATGTATTCCCTGGACCAACACTTCCATAGATTCCAACACTTCCCTAGTAGCACGCTTGTCGCAAATCAATTGTAGAAACTTATATAAAGGGTGATACGGTCAAAATTTGGTCAAGGGAAAACGCGTGTAAATCGGTGAAATCGTTTATTTAAAAAATCAAATTAAATTTCTTTTTCAAGTTCAATTAGTATAAAATTCAGGAAAAATATTCAGTTAGGCTTCCGCTTTTCCAAATCCGAATTGCCGGGCCTTACGCTTGACCCCTGCCATCAGATTTTGTACAGCCGCCTTGTCCACCTTCTTCGCCGCAGAAAGCCAGTTTGCCTTGAACTGCTGCTCGCCCTTAGCAGTTTTTTTGGTCTTCTTTAGGTTCCGCTTGACAATAGCCCAGTATTTCTCAATTGGGCGGAGCTCTGGCGTGTTGGGAGGGTTCTTGTCCTTGGGAACCACCTGCACGTTGTTGGCGGCGTACCACTCCATGGCCTTTTTACCGTAATGGCAAGATGCCAAATCCGGCCAAAACAGTACGGAACAACCGTGTTTCTTCAGGAAAGGCAGCAGACGTTTATTCAAACACTCTTTCACGTAAATTTCTTAGTTGACAGTCCCAGAAGCTATGAAAATGCTGCTTTTCAAGCCACAGGTACAGATGGCTTGCCAAACCAGATATTTCTTTGCGAACTTTGACAGTTTCATGTGCTTGAAAACATCTGCTACCTTTCCCCTTCCTTTTGCCGTATAAAACTCCTGTCCCGGAAGCTGCTTGTAGTCGGCTTTGACGTAGGTTTCGTCGTCCATTACCACGCAGTCAAACTTCGTCAGCATCGTCGTGTACAGCCTCCGGGATCGCGCTTTGGCCGTCGTATTTTGTTTATCATCGCGATTTGGAGTCACTACCTTCTTGTAAGTCGATAGTCCGGCTCGTTTTTTGGCTCGATGCACGGTTGTAGACGATACACCCAGCTTATTTGCGGCATCTCGGAGAGAGAGGTTAGGGTTTCGCTTGAAACTACCGGCAACTCTCTTTGTCGTCTCAGCGGCTTCCGGTTTTCGATTTCCCCCCGATCCAGACTTCCTGGCTGTCGACAAACGTTCCCCAAACACTTTAATTATATTTGTAACGGTTGATTTGGCAACTTTTAGCGATTTTGCCAACTTTGCGTGCGAGTAGCTCGGATTTTCGCGATGCGCGAGCAAAATTTTGATACGCTGCTCTTCTTGCTTGGACGGCATTTTGACAACTGAAGAGTGAATTCCAAAATCAAAATAGGAGCAACATTCTACACACACACACCTTCAAAATGAGGGGTGTTCAGGTTTTTTAAATGCAAAATTGAAAGAAATACGTCAAGTTGATATTGACCAAATTTTGACCGTATCACCCTTTACGACTAATTTCAGTCAAAAACAAGTTGCTGTAACTTATTGTGATGAAAGTGTGCTACTCGGGTTCCATTGTGTGACCTGGAAATGGTTGAGGCGATTAGTTGGCACCAGGGACAGCTCTGGCTCCGGAAAATGAAAAGTGGACTCTCCTAGTAAAAAATGACCGGAGGTCAGGACGGAGAGATCCTGCGGGTCGTTGGAAAGAGGCTTGAGCAATTGCTGTGCGCATATCGTCGTAGTGATGTGGAGCTGCTTCTATGAGCTTCGAGAAGTGCCACTTGAAGTCCTTCACTGTAGCCTCCCATAGGCCACCGAAATGCGGTGCATGTGGTGGAATGAACCGAAATTCGATTCCTTTTTCCTAATATTCATTAGTCCATGCAATGCCGTTGAGCCGATCGACCAAAGCTTGTCGCATCTCTCTAACTCCTCGACCCACACCGACGAACGTTGTACTGTTGTTGCAGTGTATTATTACAAACGCGCCCGACACGACTCGCGAACTTCCTCAACGAATTGACGCACGACTCCGTCGACAACCCGGCAACGATGTCGAGGACTACGGCAATTACGGCGAAACAGACGTAGACTGTGACCCAGACTTTTACCGACACGCCTCTGCCTGCCAATGGTCGAACGAAAAACGGCCCACAGTAATCCAGCCCCGTATGCTCGAATACCTTCGCTGTAGTGACACGGCTTGATGGTTTTGGAGCCATGAACTGGTTGCTTGCTGGTGGGCGAAAACAAATCGAAATCGCGCAGTGGTGGACTGTCCTTCGAGCTAGATCTCTGCCGCGTATCGGCCAGAAGCGCTGACGGATTGATGCCAGAAGCTGTGTGGGTCCTGCATGCAGATTTTGGTGGTGAACGGAGTTGGCGATCAATCTTGAAAGGTGTTGGTCTACCGGTAATACTATATAGCCGGGAAGCGACTGTCGAAGGATCCAGGTGATTGCGCTAGCCGCTCATTCAATCGTAGAAGACCGATGTTATCGACCCATTCATGAAGATTTTTGACGTAGGACTACGTCTTTTATTTCTATTCTGGGGATACACTTTGTGAAAACCGAAAATGGAACATGAAACAAAATTATGAAAGATTTCAATCAATAATTTTATCACCAATCAATCAGAAATATTTCTACGCATCTATAGCAATGATTTCGACTGATGATTCCTAACGAAAAGCTATTGAAAAAATCGTAATGTCAAACATTGTCCAATGTACAAATAAAAAGTTCCCTCAGGGCCCGAGGAAAACAACCCGCGATAAACGTTAGAGATGTCTTGGCGAGCCGAGATCTCGACTATTTGAATTTAATTTATGTGTTTTTAAAACGGATAGATCTGAGGATTTAGTAGTTAGTGTCATCTTGTGTTCTCTCAAGTTGTTAGCTGCCCATCGGTGTACCCCCATGTTTGTCTTTTTCATCAGAGTGTCGCTTAGTTTGAGATCAAGAGCACATTGCTCTCCAAACCTTGTGTTCACAATCCCTACCCTGCCATCCATTTGTTACAATTTGTCACCCCTAACCTCGAGATAGCCGCGAGTAATCGACCCCCGCTTTACTAACGTTAGTTTTAAGTAATTTTGTAATCTAATCAATGAATATTGGCTCCGCAAAGCTATAGCAAATGAGCCTGGAAAAATAAACGCATTATAAAAAAAAAGAAATAAAAAGTTATAATTTTATCACTGTTAAACGTTCTTCCCAATTCCAGTCCTCATAATCCACTTGGTTGCACATCATTCTGCTTTAACCTGAAAAGATATAAAACAGTGCTGCTGTATGGCAGCAGTAAGAAGATGGTGGCTAGTCAACTCTTCTTCATCCAACAAGTAACAATTGGCAGGCTGGTCGTGGCAAAGGAGGAAAAGGTCTTGGTTAAAGAGGCACCAAGCGTCACCGCAAAGTTCTTCGAGACCACCATCCGTCGTCTGGCTCGCCGTGCTGGTGTCAAGCGTATCTCCGGTCTGATCTTCGAGAAAACACAAGGTGTTCCTGGAAAATGTGATCCGTGATGCTGTCACCTACTCTGAACACGCCAAGCGTAAGCGGCCATGGATGTCGTCTACAATAAAACGGCCAACAAGCTTATTGGAATAGAATTTATCTGTGCACGTTTGTCCATATTCAGAAGCAACGAGCACACAAAATGCTCTCAGGGTTGTATTCTTGTAATCAAACTTGGATGCAGGGGTGCAAGTGATTTTGATTGATTCTCTTCATCAACTTTCTCTTTGAAAAAAATACTACAAATTTGATTCGCTTACAAATAAAAAACGAAAAGAATTAAGATAATTGATGAATGATCAATTAAAAGAACTAAATGCTCTTCACATTTGTTCCGTCCACTAGCGGTCCTACGTCAAGCTTCCGTTCGTGCCCCTAGGCACAGACCCTTCTACTTTTTAAGGGTGATTTGAAGTCTGCCCTACGCAGAGCCAACCGTTTTCGATCGTTCCTGCTGAAAAGTTGTTGCTTGCGTAACACGGATGACTGGTTTCAAAGCACTGTCGGTCCAACATTACGCGAAACCCTCGGCAATCGGCAGTTTTTCGCGAAACGTAGACAGTATGAAGCAATCTTGAGAAGATGCGACAGTTGCGATTAACCGTGGATTGATGAATCGTCGAATGTGATGCTTACGTGGCTCAGTTGTCTGCTGCTGAATGTCGGTAGATGTCAGTGGAATCAACGGATCTGGCCACGGTTCCGATTGATTGACCAAGTAGGATGGCCCAAGACATCGTCCTTGATGTCATCCGGTTGTACCCCACGAGATATACGTTCGGCGGGGTTTTCTAAAGTTGAAACGTTTCGCCACTGAAATCCTCGGGTGAGTTTCTGGATCTCCGGTACTCGGTTGGACATGAATATGTTCCAGGACGACGGTGGAGAACTTATCCAGAGTAAAATAATCGACGAATCTGACCAGAACGTGACCGTAGAGTCAAACTTGGTTATTCTACGGATGGTGTCGACATAATTGCATATAGAGAGTAGAAAGCGAGCAAGGACAACTTTAGGACGGTACAAATTGGTTTGATCATCTCTCTTTACCAAATTCCCCTGTTGGAGAGGGATGGTGGTTTAAAAAGCGCAATCCAATTTCAAATCTATTGAAAATAATGGAAAGAAGAAATTTGGTTCCATATTTCCTGAAAAAATGGCTCGAGATATTTTAATTAGAAAATTGTCATTTTTTAAGGAAAAAAGCCATAGAACATGAATAAAATTGGCAATAACCGGTCATTCCTCCTAAAAACTGCTAAAAGCTATTGTAAAATAAAAGTGACAACTAATCTAAGCTGTTTGCTCACAAAATATGTTTTGACAACTCGTTTTGAGCTGAAATTTTGGATACAAACAAATTAAAGGGAATTAGTTGCTGTGATTGAGCAATTATTTAATGTTTAATTTTTTTATAACGATCAAGGATATCAATAAAATGAACTTAAACAAAATTGAACAACAATTACAGCAATTATCCAAAAGCTTCTGACTTTCTTGGTGTTTTTGAGTCCTTTTTCAGGATCTTGGAGGATTTGAAATACACCAAAATAACATTAAACACGCAAAATAAACCTCACACCGCCGAAAAAGCATTAAATATAACAATTATTACAATTGTGGGCGTTTGATTGCCCGGCACATTATTAGAAAATAATAACTGTGAAAGTACTTCCAACTTGAACTTAATGAATAGCGCTTTCTACACCGATATATGGTATGTTGTTTCCATCTCAGTAGCATTCGCATCCAGCGATCATAGACGAAATCAACCATTTCACCCTAGGTTGGTCCCGCACTTCCATTTTCGAACTCAAAACAAACATTGCTCTTGACGTCAATTCCAAACAACATCAAACTTTAATTGTTTCAAACAATAACATGACAATCATCGATCGAGCTGCAGCCAGTGAACGATGCACCCGGGACAATAGCCTATACCGGCAAAACATGTTTTTCTATCTCTTAACCTTATGATCAATTTGTTCGAATGGACAAGATCCGTTCAGTAGTAAACAGTTTAAAGGGTGTTACGATCAAAATTTAGTCAAACAAGAATGCGTGTAAATTGATTAAATTAAAAAAAAAATAGTCAACTATGCTTCCGATTGACCGAAACCGAACTGCCGGGTTTTTCGTTTAACTCCTGCCATCAGATTATGTACAGCCACCTATTCCACTTTGTTTGCCGCAGAACACCAGAAGACCCAACAAAAACTGTTGCTAGCGAGAAATAGTTTAAGGATTTCTCGCTAGAAACAGTTTTTGTTGGGTTCCGCTTGACGATGGCCCAATATGTTTCGATTGGGCGGAGCTTTGGCGTGTTGGGAGGGTTCTTGTGTTTGGGCACAGCCTGCACGTTGTTGGCGGCATACCACTCCATGGCACGCAGCATCAAATGGGCACTCCGTATTTCGATCGACCTCGGTGGATACCAAGTATGACAGAAGGACATTCTCCGCTCGGTGGCCACATGTACGTGGACCGATCGTACAAGCCTGCAGTTTATCCAGCTTGTCGTGGAACGAGTGCTAGAAGCGAGCTCGACGATCAACCGATTGCCAAGTAGCATTGCAAGTTTTATCAAGGTTTAAAAGCGTTCTACAAGCCCAATTCATGGTCTACAGAACCCTCATAAAACCAAAATTGTTACTTGGGTTGTAACCATCATCTCCAGCAGCATCAACCCCTCAGAAGCTTGATCCCAACGTCGCCGGCCGACCCCCTCACACTACACACCCACATCACACACCGTACGTAGGGTCGGGTGGGGCAAGAGTGCCACCCCCTATAATTTTGAAAATAAACATTTTTTCAATGCTTATTCACACATGTTACTATGAATGGTGTTCCTATGCAGCATTATAGAAAGTTCTGTCCAAAATGAAGTATTACAAAAATTGCAAAACAACATTTTGTGCTGATGTGTCAAAAATAGAAATTACTTATAATAAATAAACATCATAAAATAAGGATTTTGGAATTTCCCAATATTGTTTTCTACAATTCCTGCATTGAAGCATCACTAATAATGAATAATTGAAACACCAATAACAAAGAAAATATAACTATTGCCTATAATTGGTCAAAACTAATTTTGGAAATACCCCTCCCCATCCCTCTCCAACGGAAGAGTTTGGTAAAGAGAGATGATCAAACCAATTTGTACCTTCCTAAAGTTGTCTTTGCTCGCTTTCTACTCTCTATATGCAATTTTCACACTGCCGTACTCTAACGGAACTATCAATTCTATACTTTCATCTCCTCATCTATCGTATAAAAATCACCACTTTAGTCTGTTATTTGAAATAAGCATCTTCAACTATGAAAATCGTTGACTTCACGCAAAACTAATACTAAACATATAGTCAAAGTAATGTAAACACACTTAAACACTAAAAAATTCTGAATTTTACTGGCGATGTAAACATCCATGCATGCAAACATTCATACATGTAAACTTCCTTTTCACGTAAACTAGCAACTTGCAATAAATGTTGCAAACAAAAGTGGACAGTTGCATACAATATATGGGATATTACATGACATGTCTCATAAATTTACACGATCTATGATCTAAACTTGTATGATATATGACGCTGCATTTATGTGCATCATAGTAACAGAAATTTACACTACTTTTTTTTAGCTGTGTAGATATATATCATAACAATGATGGCTGGTAAGTTACTGTAGTAGCTGCATCACCTAGATTAAAAGCATTGAAAAAAAATCGTGATCACGATCGATTATGCGGTGCATGGCTTGTAAAATGACTAATTAAAGTGGTTTGTTGATGGTTACAGCCGTTCAATTCCAGGAAGCGTGTAAACAAATAGTATTGATGCAGTTTATTCTGTTTGGTTATTATCAACTGGGAAATTGGTGAGCGTTGTGAACGGCTTTTCAAGTGTTTATTTTATCCATGTGTAGCAATCAAATTGTTACAAATTGAGCAACAATAGCGTTGTTTTGTGGAACTGCCTTATATCAGGTGAACTTGTCCCCAGACATAAATTCTAAGATAAACAGAATTATTCCTCTAGCATTACAAACTTATTCAAATTCCCTTCTACCTTTCTCTCATAGGAGTCGTGAAATACAGGATCTCAAACTCCCAAAGCAACGCAGGTACGACGACGACGCCGAAATCGGACCACCAAAATAAAACGGAGCCCCTTGAGGGAGAAGCCTACAATCGTAAAAAGCCGAATCCGATTTCCATTTCAATGTTCCTCTTCATTCACTTCTTCTGCACCGGTGCGAGGCGGCAATGCCAAAACAACATCCGATTCGTGTCTCTCGTGGACGCGCGTGGCCGCCTCTGGAAGTCAATCCTCAAAAGGCCTCGGTTATTTTGGACTTCCTTCCGTGTTTTGTTTCGTTCGAAGAATTTTCCGGTCAATTCCTGCGGTTTATGGTGGGCTGGTAGTAAACGGCCAGCCGCCCTTTTCCAAATAGGTGACTGTGCGAAAACGGTGCAGGATTCTATTTTTCGATTTTAAAACCGGTCCAATAATGATTGGGTGGGATTTCAACAAAAGAAACACCGCTTCCGGGAACCTTTTCTTCGCAATTTGATTTTATAGCAGGCATTCCTTAACTACTAGCAAACAGAAGGAAGTGTTTTACTTAGTTGAGGGAACTGGATGCTTCCCCGCAAATACCTTCGAAAAAAAAGGGAATGCAAGAATATCGAGTTCGAGTAATCTACCCATTTTAAAGCACAGAAATTCCCCGACAAAGCCCCTTCCACGAAGTGAAACTCAGGGTCACCGTCAAACTTTCAAGGACCATTGTTCGCCTCTGTATTTACTTTGTCTTACTAATCAATGAGCCTACCCTCGAAAGAGGCAGCCCAAACACAAAACAGGTCTGATTATGTATCGAAAACTCTGGGACGACGACGACCCTCAAGCCGAGTGAGACAAGATAATCTCCGGCTTCCTTCTGCAAGCTCTCGTCACGTCTTCATTTGAACTTCCGTCCCCCTACCTCGAATCCTATGTTACCGATTCGGAAGTTGACTCGTAGGATGATCTTGTCCGGAAAGTTTGAGCAACTTGTTTAATTATAAAACTTTTCACTCGTTGCCTTTTTGATTAACTTTCTTTTTTTTTAATTACGGCTGGTCATCAAGTTTTAAGAATTAATTAAAACAACCTTCTGCCACGAGCTCGCGTTTGGTTCTCGGTAGAACGACAAAGACGGTTGTTTTGTCTGACGACCTGAAGTCGTCATCATACCTGATCAAATAGAAGCAGTCCTAGAAGAGCAAACACGGTAAAAATGAAACCAGATGTAATTGGACGAACTGGCAAGTTTCCGCCTGTCTGTCTCCTCCTTCAAATAAGCCTGAGGGCATTTCGATTCAGGTCACAGCAGTCAGCAGAGCTACTGGAGAAGTTTACGCTTGATTAACCAAACGATAAATAATTAAAATCCATCTTCTCTGGCCAGTCAGTCGACCGACCGGCGCGGTTACTATCATTGCAAACGACAAACGAATGCTAGTACAAGCGGGAGAATCCGACCGGCTGGATGGAAGAGCTACTCTGGATTCATTTGGGCAGAAGTTTGGTGCTTTTTTAAACCGAAAAGTTGCAGCCATCTCCGGGCAACGTGAAATTTTCAAACTGATGTCGATTCTCGCTCCGATGGGCTCGTGATTTGCGGGCGTAAGATGTACCAGTGTTGTTAGATTTGCCGAATGGATTTCTGAAGCGGAAATTGTAAATGTGGGTGAATATGAAATGAAAATGGAATGGTAATTAATTAGAAGTGAGCAGTTCCACGCCAAATGATGAATCGATCTGATATGACCTTTTAGCATAATTGTTTGTTATGTTCAATCATTCACAGCAATACTTGACCATTTTGTATCGCGCAAAAAATCCTTCGAAATGGCGTTCAAAATTAGTCAACAAATCATCACTCGGATGCATCACTTCCAATTGAAATGACGAGACAAAGTTGAAGTAGAAAATAATTTGTTTTCAGTAGAAATATTGAGGGTGACAAAATTCAAGTAATTTGATGTAAAAATCCATTAAGATATTAAATTTAAAAAAACAAAGAACTACCCAGTTAATGTTTCTTTTAAATATTTTTTATTAGAAAGCGTGTTAGATATACTATCTTATGTGAAATATTCAAGCAAGGCACTTTATATTATAAAAAAAAACATTGAACAAACAACTTTTGGTAACACAATTGTTTGAAACATTTTGCTTTTTTTGCAAATACATGCTTAAAAACGTAAAGTTAAAGTTTTTACTAAAGTTGTTGTTCTTTAAATTTTGTTAATTTTCAAGTGTCAAAATTCCAGATTTTTTTTATAAGTTTTAAAATGAAAAATATTTCAAAATTATTGCAGGTTGATACATTTGTAATTTTACTTTTAAAAATAAATTTTCCCAAAATTACTTTAAATTTTTTACCGTGTATATTTTTCCTGAGAAGTAAATATGCCTTGCTTCAACTTTGTCTTATAAATCATGTTGAATTGAAGTAAAGGTTTAGAGTTACAATTTGTTGATAAATAACGAATATGTAAGTTTAAAGACTTTTTCAAAATTCAAAATGGCCAAATTTCAGCTCAAATGAGAATGAGAATAATGCATATCTGAAAACATCGAGTCTGAAACTCAATTTTGCTTTCCTTGTTATCTGGAAATGTTCGAATGGATTGACAACTGATTGGAAATGGATTGGAAATGGAACAGAAATGGATTGAATATGGATTGAAAATGGATTGAAAATGGATTGAAAATGGATTGAAAATGGATTGAAAATTGATTGAAAATGGATTGAAAATGGATTAAAAATGGATTGAAAATGGATTGAAAATGAATTGAAAATGGATTTAAGGATGGATTGAAAATAAATTGGAAACGGATTGAAAATGGTTTGAAAATGGATTAAAAATGGATTGAAAATGGATTGAAAATGGATTGAAAATGGATTGAAAATGGATTGGAAATGGAACAGAAATGGATTGAATATGGATTGAAAATGGATTGAAAATGGATTGAAAATGGATTGAAAATGGATTGAAAATGGATTGAAAATGGATTGAAAATGGACTGAAAATGGATTGAAAATGGATTGAAAATGGATTTAAAATGAACTGGAAATGAATTGGAAAAAGATTGGAAAAGGATTGTAAATAAATTGAAAATGAATTGAAAATGGATTGAAGATGGATTGAAAATGGATTGAAAATGGATTGGAAATTGATTGGAAATTGATTGTAAATGGATTGAAAATGGATTGAAGAAGGATTGAAAATGGATTGGAAATGGATTGGAAATGGATTGAAAATGGATTGGAAATGGATTGAAAATGGATTGAAAATGGATTGAAAATGGATTGAAAATGGATTCAAAATGGAATGACTTGATAATGGATTGATAATGGATTGAAAATGGATTGAAAATGGATTGAAAATGGATTGAAAATGGATTGAAAATGGATTGAAAATGGATTCAAAATGGAATGACTTGATAATAGATTGAAAATGGATTGAAAATGGATTGAAAATGGATTGAAAATGGATTGAAAATGGATTGAAAATGGATTGAAAATGGATTGAAAATGGATTGAAAATGGATTGAAAATGGATTGAAAATGGATTGAAAATGGATTGAAAATGGATTGAAAATGGATTGAAAATGGATTGAAAATGGATTGAAAATGGATTGAAAATGGATTGAAAATGGATTGAAAATGGATTGAAAATGGATTGAAAATGGATTGAAAATGGATTGAAAATGGATTGAAAATGGATTGAAAATGGATTGAAAATGGATTGAAAATGGATTGAAAATGGATTGAAAATGGATTGAAAATGGATTGAAAATGGATTGAAAATGGATTGAAAATGGATTGAAAATGGATTGAAAACGGATTGAAAATGGATTGAAAATGGATTGAAAATGTATTGAAAATGGATTAAAAAAGGATTGAAAATGGATTGAAAATGGATTAAAAATGGATTGAAAATGGATTGAAAATGGATTGAAAATGGATTGAAAATGGATTGACAATGGATTGGAAATGGATTGAAAATGGATTGAAAATGGATTGAAAATGGATTTTTTTTTTTTTTTTTTTTTTGTCTTTATTTTAGAGATTTTTAGCCTGAGGCTAGTTCATCTCTTTTGAAAATGGATTGAAAATGGATTGAAAATGGATTGAAAATGGATTGAAAATGGATTGAAAATGGATTGAAAATGGATTGAAAATGGATTGAAAATGGATTGAAAATGGATTGACAATGGATTGAAAATGGATTGAGAATGGATTGAAAATGGATTGAAAATGGATTGAAAATGGATTGAAAATGGATTGAAAATGGATTGAAAATGGATTGAAAATGGATTGAAAATGGATTGAAAATGGATTGAAAATGGATTGAAAATGGATTGAAAATGGATTGAAAATGGATTGACAATGGATTGAAAATGGATTGAGAATGGATTGAAAATGGATTGAAAATGGATTGAAAATGGATTGAAAATGGATTGAAAATGGATTGAAAATGGATTGAAAATGGATTGAAAATGGATTGAAAATGGATTGAAAATGGATTGAAAATGGATTGAAAATTGATTGAAAATGGTTTGAAAATGGATTGAAAATGTATTGAAAATAGATTGAAAATGGATTAAAAATGGATTGAAAATGGATTGAAAATGGATTAAAAATAGATTGAAATGAAATGGAAATGAAATGGATATGAAATGGAAATGAAATGGAAATGAAATGGAAATGAAATGGAAATGAAATGGAAATGAAATGGAAATGAAATGGAAATGAAATGGAAATGAAATGGAAATGAAATGGAAATGAAATGGAAATGAAATGGAAATGAAATGGAAATGAAATGGAAATGAAATGGAAATGAAATGGAAATGAAATGGAAATGAAATGGAAATGAAATGGAAATGAAATGGAAATGAAATGGAAATGAAATGGAAATGAAATGGAAATGAAATGGAAATGAAATGGAAATGAAATGGAAATGAAATGGAAATGAAATGGAAATGAAATGGAAATGAAATGGAAATGAAATGGAAATGAAATGGAAATGAAATGGAAATGAAATGGAAATGAAATGGAAATGAAATGGAAATGAAATGGAAATGAAATGGAAATGAAATGGAAATGAAATGGAAATGAAATGGAAATGAAATGGAAATGAAATGGAAATGAAATGGAAATGAAATGGAAATGAAATGGAAATGAAATGGAAATGAAATGGAAATGAAATGGAAATGAAATGGAAAGGAAATGAAATGGAAATGAAATGGAAATGAAATGGAAATGGAAATGAAATGAAATGGAAATGAAATGGATATGAAATGGATATGAAATGGAAATGAAATGGAAATGAAATGGACATGAAATGGACATGAAATGGACATGAAATGGACATGAAATGGACATGAAATGGACATGAAATGGACATGAAATGGACATGAAATGGAAATGAAATGGAAATGAAATGGAAATGAAATGGAAATGAAATGGATATGAAATGGATATGAAATGGAAATGAAATGGAAATGAAATGGACATGAAATGGACATGAAATGGACATGAAATGGAAATGAAATGGAAATGAAATGGATATGAAATGGACATGAAATGGACATGAAATGGACATGAAATGGACATGAAATGGACATGAAATGGACATGAAATGGACATGAAATGGACATGAAATGGACATGAAATGGACATGAAATGGACATGAAATGGACATGAAATGGACATGAAATGGACATGAAATGGACATGAAATGGACATGAAATGGACATGAAATGGACATGAAATGGACATGAAATGGACATGAAATGGACATGAAATGGACATGAAATGGACATGAAATGGACATGAAATGGACATGAAATGGACATGAAATGGACATGAAATGGACATGAAATGGACATGAAATGGACATGAAATGGACATGAAATGGACATGAAATGGACATGAAATGGACATGAAATGGACATGAAATGGACATGAAATGGACATGAAATGGACATGAAATGGACATGAAATGGACATGAAATGGACATGAAATGGACATGAAATGGACATGAAATGGACATGAAATGGACATGAAATGGACATGAAATGGACATGAAATGGACATGAAATGGACATGAAATGGACATGAAATGGACATGAAATGGACATGAAATGGACATGAAATGGACATGAAATGGACATGAAATGGACATGAAATGGACATGAAATGGACATGAAATGGCTAGAATGCGATATACACTGAGACGCGGACTGATATAGACCATGATCTGGAATATTTCATGTACTAAAATGCAATATTGAGTGAAGTATGACATGCCTTAGAATGCGGCACGACCTGGATTTTTACATAGTCTAGAATGTGACATGAACTGGAATGCGACAAGGACTGGAATGCGACAAGGACTGGAATGCGACAAGGACTGGAATGTGACAAGGCCTGGAATGCGACAAGGATATAGTGACGTGGGCTGCAATACGACATGAACTGAAATTTGATATGGAATGGAATGTGGCATGGACTGGCATGCATCATGGACTGGCATGCATCATGGACTGGAATTCAACATGGATTTCAATGCGACATGGACTGGAATGTGACTTGGTCTGAAATGCGACATTTACTTGAATTCGACAAGGAGTGGAATGAAACATTGACGGGAATGCAACATGGACTGGATTGTGTCTTGGACTGAAATTAGACACAGTCTGGACTGGGACATGGACTGAAATACGACAAGGGCTGGACTGTGCCCTGAACTAGAATTCATTAAGGGCTGGCATGCGCTATTGACTACAATACGGCATGGATTGGACTGTGACAAATACTAGAATGTGAAATGAACTAAAATGTGACATGAACTGGGTTGCGTCTTGAACCAGAATACGATATGGAATAAAATGGACATACATTAGAATGCGACGTGAACTGTAATGTGACAAGAATTGGACAGGAATTCGGTATGGACAAGAATACGATAATGACTGGAATGCAACAAAGACTGGAATGGGAACTGGACTGAAATTAGGGTGTTAATAATTATTTAATGATGGATGATTAACGGTTAATACTAAGCATTTTGCATGAATTTGACGACATCTATCATATTTCGTTACCCATCATCACTATGAGGTAATTGATTGAGTTCCATGAATAACAATTAATATATTAAAAGTTCAAAAATAGAAATTTTGGTTAATCATTAATCATTAATCACTTAACGCTCTAACTGAAATACGACATGGGGTGAAATATATCATGGATTAGATTGCGATATGGACTGGAATGCGACATAGACTGGAAAGCATCATGAACTGCGACAAAGACTGAAATGCAACATTGACTGAAATGCAACATTGACTGGAATGCGACATAGACTGAAATACAACATTGACTGGATTGTGTTCTGACCTAGAATGCAATAAGGACTGGAAAGCGACATGAACTGGAATGCGTCATGAACTGGCATGTGAAATTGACTAGAATACGACATGGACTGGACTGTTACATATACTAGAATGTGAAATGAACTGAAATATAGAATGTGGTATGAACTGCAACATAGACTAGGACGTGAAATGGACTGGAATATGGTATAGGCTGAAATGCGAAATTGTCTTAAATCCAAAATGGAAATCAAATATGAAAATGAAATGATAGTGAAATTGCCAAATACCATCCATCTCAAAGTATCGCCAAATACCACACTGTCAAACTTCATCTGAATGGCTTCTCAATCGAGATGATCCCCAATAAAACGCCAAAAGAACAAACCATCAACGACCACCGCAGCACATCTGGCAACAATCGAGTTTGCAAAAGTAGTCATTTGGCCATTCCATCAAGCTGCCCAACAGACGTCAATCAACGCTGTCCGTCTGCCTGCCTGCCTGCAAAACCTCCTTCAGAAGAGTGGCAGCCCTCCTAAAATCACCTCCACCAGTTCTTCGTCCCGAAATGGGAATTTTTATCTGCCACTCAATTCGACCGAAATCTGTAAAGTTTACGTTTTCCGTTCGTTCGTTCCAATCTGTTTGATTCTTCGTGTTGTGGCCCTACCGGAGTGATTTGTGTGCCCTTGCTTCCATTCATTCATCCCAAAGAAAGGCAATGCGGTCCAAAAATGCTGTTTCTATTTGTTGCTCACGCCAAATCCCTTGACTGAAACAACCAACAGGATCCACGGCCAACAACCGACGCGGAGTTTAACCAATTTTCCTGTCGCTCTCCCGTCGTTTCGCTGGAATTGTGCTACCTATTGCGTTCTGCCTTTTTTTCCGGTGTTTGTTTTATTGGATTTTCGATTTTTCGCCTGAGCAAGAACCGAGCATCGTCGCCGGCACCACCGCCCAAATACACTTTGGAATTCACTGCCTGGCATATTGACACGTGTCCCTAAGCGGTGGTACGTGTCAGTTTGGAATGTGTAGCTTTGGACGACACCCCCCGCCCACCTAAAACGGGCGGTGTGATGTTGAACCAGGTCGTTGAACGGTTGAGTGGCAAAGGCAGTGGAGTTGTGCTGTAAATGCAATTTGACTGGAATTTATAAGTTTTCTGAGAACTTCAAACTTTCACAGTCAGTCCCAATATGTCAAGGTTCAAGCTCTAGCACCAGGTCCCTTAACGACAGTTTAGGATCTGCGTTAGAAAATGACCGTCGGGCACTCAACGACGATGACGACAGCCAAAAGTGGCCGGCCATAAAGTGCTCATTTCGATAAACAACTGGGTCAAATCACCACAATAACCATATGCAGGGACAACTAGACTCGTCGAAATGGCCACCATTAAAACTAATCTAAAACAGACATTAGCTCCTCCCGGACGACGATGGCAACTACGGCGACGACGATGGCGACGAGATGGACTTGTCTTATCATCGGAGCCGGGGTGATTTTGTGATGATTTTTATGTATTCATCGGTTGGGGAACAGTTTAATGTCTCTATCCAAGTATCGATAGTTGTTAGGATTTCAACCTTTCAATATGATCAGGAGTGTTCTTCCGATGAGATACTTTCACAACTTTAACTTGCCTATTAATTATCCAGTTGATGGGAGCAATGGCTGAGCTGCTGTTGAAGAAAATCACGTTTAACAGCTGTTAGGAGCCAGCCTTTAATGTTTACAATTGATGAAGAAAGGAAGCATGAAAGTTTGATTAAGGAAATAATGGTCATTTTGAACGTGTGAAACTCCACTACCTTGCCATCAACAAAGACTCTCAGCAAACAGTTTATCAATGACAAGCACAGTCCAGTGAATACATCTACCTCATGGATAACTGACCAGCTTTGGTACAGAACCTTGTAGGACTGTTCCTTTGGCCATTACTAAGATCCGGAAATATTTTTCCGAGCTTCCTGAAGTGCTAACTACTTCAATTGCAGTAAGGGGTCGATTTGATTTAGGCAGCCAGCGTGAACATTTAGCATTTTTTTTTTCATGTGGATATGTTTGTATGTGCAGCTTAGAAAAGATGCACTAATTACGTTGAACCATATAGAAAAATACGCTACGGAGGCGTCCAAAGTGAGTGCTTATTTCATCAAACGTACATATTTGAACAAACAACTCTCAAACTGGAACCGTTAGTCATTTTGTTAATTTGAGAGCGGTTTTGACGTAGCAGTTCGTTTTCCTTTACTATACTGGGGGTCACAATACGGAATCAAAAATGTACGCGGCTCGTTAACAACGGCTGTGCCATAACTAACTAGGCCATGTGAATTAAATCATTAAATTAAAAAATCGTGACTACACATATTAACGAATTTTCCGACGCTGCTATCACAGACAAACAGACGTAACACTTCATTGTGTATCTTCGTTCACGCAATTAACGGTTGATTTGAATATTATTAGTTCCGCGAACTACTCGCCGCAGCGCTGGCATCGGATCACTTTGACGTTTTTATACATTCTATAGAACTGTTATGCAATATTGTTTGCGAGTTAGCGAGCAAGCTTGTTTTCCGCGAGAAGTCCGAGAGATGTCGTTACTGAGGTCCTGTGTTTTGAAATACTATGTTTTTAAGAAAAACTTTGTCAAATAGTTACGTTTGTTTGTCTGTGCTGCTATGGTATGTACCAAATACAGATAGGGTAGAGAACTACTTCGGCCTAATCACCCTTTTTTTGTCTATTGAGCAGAAAACTTCAAATAAATCCATGTTTTCAGAGTTAACAAGTCAATTATGCGTTTGGTACGATACTTTAGTTAATAAGCCACGGAACGAAGTCAATGAGAACGCGTGATATGAAGGTTTGGACCCATTATTCCCAAAAACAAAAGAATGATGTTTTATCTTCCGACCGAATGATGTTTTATCTTCATCTGATAGGCCGAAGTGAATTCAGTGGCGTTTCAATGGCGTTTCAATGCGTTAGGCCGAGTTTAGAATCCGTAGGCCGAGTTTGGCGTCAAGAAGCAGTGTTAGACTTTAGACAATATCTCAACGATTGGTTTCTCTTTATTAAATCTTATGGTACGAAAGGTAAATAAATTTGAAAGCCATCAGTAATAATAACATTCCGTTTTGTGCTAAACTTCGCTAGATTAAGAAAAACTAAGTGCAGGTTGTGCTTAGTAGGCCGGAAATGGGGTAGTTAACCCTAGGTAGAAAGCATTCTTTCTATGGACTCTTGCACTTTTCTGCATCAATCACTTGAACAATGGCTCACAGATCCCTTTTCTACCCGTGTGCACCGTCAATGTCTTATCATGAATTCATAGCTTCGTTCATCAACCGAGCAGTCTCCGCTCACGCCAGTCTAAATACGTTTGCTCGTTTAAGCACAGTCCCAAAGAAATTGAATCATCATCGTCAATCTCTTTGGATCTCTGCTTCACAGGCCAGAAGACCAATCGCCTACGGTTGCAATGGGACGGCCCGATAGAGGACACACCACGGGCCAACACGATATCCCTTTGGAAAATGCCAGCCTGGGCTGGTCGGATAACACAATTTTCTCCCCGTTGATTGATTATTTGCTTTCATCACCTTCGATAAGGACTACAATCAATTTCCTCTTTATGGGCTTCTTGGTGCGGTGATGGCAGAAGTGGCATGGCTCGTTCATTCTACTCGCTATCGGGCATCGATGGTTCTTAGGTCCTATATTACAGTGAAGCTGAGTGCAAAATCATCAACATAAAAATCATCTTCTGGAACAAAACCGCAAATGAGAACATTGGAAAAGGATACACTGCACTGAACTGCACACTGGGAGGGAGGGACTCTTCGTGATGCACACACTTGGAGAAGTTTGGCCAAAAGCTATGACTTCCCTCACGGTAGTTGGGATACGGGACAATGAACACACACAAAAAAAAAACTTGAAACAATTACATTATACCCAAAACGATACCGAAATTTTTGGCAACGTTCCAGTAACGCGAGAAGAATCATTGTTTCATGTTTTCGCTCGCTCAGAAGGAGGGACTGACCCGAGGAAAAAATATCTTTTGAAATTAAATGTTCGGGAATTCCCAACAAATTGACAAATTTGTTAAAAATGGTCCGTTTGTACCGTACGTTAATCATCGATCGAGTTTGCAACTACGGCCTCCACACGCTTCCGGAATGCACGGCAGGTTCTAATAACGTAGTCTGGATCCATTTCTCTCAAGGTACGGGTCAATGTTTGTCTGAGGCTTGCTTTACTCGTGTGGCGTTTAGAACAGGCCTTGGCCTTCATGACGCGCCATATTGAGTAATCCAGCGGATTTAGATCGGGGTTGGATGGCACATATCCTTCGCCCAGAACGCAAGATGTTCCTGCAACCACTTCTGAGTGCGGTTCGAGGTGTGTCACGGAGTCCCATCTTGTTGAAATACAACATTTGGCTTCGGACTGTACTGTTCTTTGATTCACGCAAGAACATACTTACTCAAAATCCCGATGTAGACCTCCGTGTTGACCTTGTCGCCTTCTGGAATGAACACCGGGTCCATTTTTTTTTTGCCATCGGAAGCCACCAATCCACACGTTCTTGTGCTCGTCGGCCACGTCTTTTACCGGAAGAGAACTAATACACCGGTCGGTTCTGGAATTTGATTCGGGATCGACGGTAAACATGCTCTCGTCGGTGAACAGGATTACCGGATTTTTTCGCTTAAGGAAGTTCAAGAATTTCTTGCATCGTTCGACTCGTAGCTCCCGGATGCGGTTGGTAATCATGTGAGTTTTTGCCAGGCCCTCGACTTCGCCCCGCAATCTTCCTTTACGATCTTCCGTGCCGTAAAGTCACTGATGCCGTGTTCCTTTGCCATTTTCCTTATTGAACGCACTGGATTCACCCGAATCTTCCTTTTGATAGCAGCGATAACCCTCGGAACCCGAGCTGACCTCGGACGACCTGTGGCCACCTTCGCGGGTAGTTGTTCTTTCTTTTATCGGTCTAAAACCCTTTTGACGGTCCACCGTGGTCCATGGTGCAACTGTCAAACTAAGTAAATCATTTTCTTTTATACATAGCCTACTACTATAGTACTATACAACTACTAGCTATAGGATACGTGCATGCAAAGAAAACAAAGGCATTGTGGCACGGTGAAACGGAAACCTTATTTGTACGATGGTGCAAACATTATCACGCATACGGTTGCTATCCTCAAGCTTTGTTTGCTCTCAGCGTTTGTCGAACCGGCAGTACCTTACCAAGTGTATCACGGGATCATCAGTTTACTCGATAGCAGCTTATGTCCGGTGCGCTTGTTTCATCATCTGCAGTCTGCTTGGTCGATTTTATTGTGGTCGACCTTGGAAGCAAACTTTTCGCGATGAGTGTTACAAGTGAAAACCACGATATGCCTCCATTTCTCCAATGGAAGCGCCGACCTTTGGTAAGATTGCCATATTTGTGAAACCACTGGAAGTGAATTCCGTTCTGATGAAAGACTCTTTTTGGATATCGGAGGATAAGGTGCTTATCATTCAATCATATAGATGTATTTGCAAATAAATTTCAAAGCAGAATCAACAATATGTTACTAGAACACATATGCACGAAATTCAGTAGCTATTTTCTATAGCCGCACTTATTTTTAAAATGGGTACATGTTAAATTATTAAATCTGCTGAATATTTTCTTCATTCTAATAATCCTCCAGCACGATAACATGGAAAATCCTTTTGTAGCATTCTTCCAACCAAGTTCTTTAAAATTTCCATTTCAAAATTCTCTCACGCTTCCAAAACTGCCACTTTAAGCTCAGCAATACTGTTGTACAAACATGGGAAAATCATTTCATTTTGCATTTACTACTCACTCACATGCATACAACATCAGAAACGAGCATTAGCTTGTGCGAGCCGCCCTGATTTCGTTCACATTATCGCATTTTCTTCGATGATCGCAGAAAGCTGAGCGTAACAGGAATGATCTTGAATGTAGTAGTGTGAATGATTCGTCACATACTGTTTCGTCACATGCTGGGATTCCGTTAAGAGGTTCAACAAATTTAAAAGATTCTGAGCCGTTTACGATTGCATTCTACTGAGTGAGCTGAGTGAGAATCCAAATTGATTGAACATAATAAAACAAAAAAATAAAAGTGAAAAGCAATAGAATTTCAATACCAACAGTACAACCAACCGGTGGAAACTAACTATTTCAAATAAGATCACTACTTGACTAGCCTATTGGTCCCATGCAAATCGATTAACGTTCCCCATTCCAGTCAAAATTCTAGTACTACACTATGTTTGTTTTGCATAAAGTTGGACAGATAAAATGACGTTGATGATGAAAGTTGGACGTTCGTGAATTTTCCTGTGTTTCGAGGGGTGCATCGATTAGCTTGGAACCGAAGAGAGTACCAGAGCTGAGTCAAAAAATTGGACATGTTTCATCGAGACCTTTTAGTCTTAGAGTTACCTTTACGGTACAACCCATGGTGGGTTTGTCGTCAACAAATCATCACAACAATTTACAACAGATCAATTAAAGATATTACAAAACGGATTAAATTACGCAGTAACAACAAAACCTAACGTAAAACAAATTATAATTGGCAAAGAAAAAGCCATTAACACTTGCCAAATACCAACCGTACACAAAATCTAGCCAGAACTTTATCAGCAGAAAACATCAAGAAAGGAATACAAGAACAAAACAGTATACTGCACAAAAGTGGACAAAGGAAACACAAAAGTAATTTTAGACAAAACAGACTATGAGCACACAATCACAGAGAAACTCAATAACGGAACATACAGAAAACAAAAAAAAGACCCATTACCAGAAATAGTGAAACATGTGGACAAAACCATAAAATAATGCAAACCAATTTCTAAAGACATAGGACGACTGAAAACACCTAGCCCTACACTACCAAGAATTAGAGGACAAACAAATCAAGTCTGCATCGTTCTCTCTTGCCGTGCGGTTCTATTTGCTTTTTGCTGAAGGAAGGGTTACTACTACCTAAAGCTAAAACAAATTTAAACAGCACTTTTCAGTGCTCAATAAACCTGAAAATTTTCTACCTTGTTTGACTCTTATTCCTCTTCAATCCTTGTTTGGACCCTACCCGAGATAATCCTTCTTGGATATCGATTTGGAATATTCCTCATCGATCCTTTAGATTTTTAAAGTTATCTTCTTGGAAGTCAATTTGGATAAAAAATTTACTGCCGCCATGGCGCCTAAGCGCAAAAGAAAGGGCAATCTCTTGATCCCCCTTCTGACGAAATTAATTTGAGCAATCCACCGCAACAATCCAGGAAAAGTTCGAGTAAACTTTCCCGGCTTAATGCCAAGAAGGTAAAAAGATTCCATATATTGTGATAAGTATTCTTTCCACAAATGGAGATATGTGTATAGAAGAAAAATCACAAATAAAACCTTAGCTAGCTACATAGGGACTTAATTCAAACTAAAATAATAAATATAAAAGCTATAGGGGAAATGCTGGTAATGTCGGCCTAAGTGTTCCTAATTTGGGCCCATACATACATTCAGCAATTGACTAAATTTTCAATAGCAACCAAACATATCCATTAGTAACGTCCCAATAACGCGTTCATCTAGATAAAATTGATAAATATCATATTTTTAGCGATGGGCCCAATCTTAGATCCATAGGCCAACATTAGAGACATTTCCCCTAAACAATAAAATTCAAGCAAATAAATAAATTAAACTAGGTATCATGCAAAATTAATCTACGAGGCAAAAAACGGCTAACGACTAAATTAAAAACCCGAATTTATCCACCTATGGTGTGATCAGACCCTTCTTACTCATTCAAGTTTATTTATTTTATTGTCATTATCAGTGACCAAGCCCCCCCCCCCCCTCCGTGCCATCCAGTGACGCTACGCCACTGCCTGGGGGTACCCGGAATATATCTGGGTGTAGTCTATTTGGTGAGGCTACCAATCACCTTATCATCGTATTTTAATGTGATTTAATGGGTTTTAATTCAATTCATATTCAAGCAACTTCCCCGGGGTACCCGGAACATGTCCAAGTGTGTCCAATGTGGTCTGGAACACTTTACACGACTTGCATTGATCTTATTTTTGAATTCTGTAGTAATTTGATGTGTCGCATGATGGTTTTGATACGTTTTCCGTTAAATCCAGCGTGAAGGCCCATATTCACCGGATCTTATTCCGGTCATATCTCCGGAACCGGTTCACCGATTCCAAAACCGTTCAATAGCGTTCAATGGGACCCCAAGACCTATCATTTGGCGCCGAGTTTGTCCAAATCGGTTGAGCGGTTGCTGAGAAACGTGAGCGCATTCATTTCGTTACATACACACACACATACACACATACACACGTTCACACACACACACACACACAGACATGTTCCGATCTCGTCGAGCTAAGTCGAATGGTATATGACACTCGGCCCTCCGGGCCTCGGATCGATAGTCGGTTTTTCAAGTGATATCTATGCCCTTCTTTGTAAGAAGGGTAAAAACACAACACACTGTGAAGGTATTGTACACAGCCTCAACAACACGACACACCCACAGTACACCCCTAAACGCTGGTAATTATGGTAGCCATTACTGCCTAGTATGTGGTTGCTACCTACAACAACCACAGAAAAAAAGGTCTATTCGCCAGTTCCCGAGGATTGCAAGTCTATAGGCTCGGTCACTTGCTTGAGCACCAGAAAAGCATCCAGACCTTAGCTCTTGAAGAAAACCAAACCAAGTGAAATTCTGTGACCAACGATCGACTGCCATATTTGAATAAAACGGTAAGCGACACCGTCATAAAGTGGACGAAGATACACAATAAGGCTGCAAATCAAGGCTCCACCGATGGTAGTCCCGTCGTAACACGTGTCGACTTGGAACCATCTTCGTCCCGGGGAACCAGACTAGTGCAATCTGCACAATAAGCCGTTCGACGTACACGGCGCAATCGGGGCATTCGGCACGATTGGCGTGAACGACAAGGAAGGAGACAAAAGTCCGTAGCATCCAACCAGGCACGAAGTCCTCGTGCCAGCCGTGACGGAACTAGCCAGCTAACGATCATCGACGGGCCCGACACTGACACCGCACACAAACTAAAATCGTGAGTAGCATTCTTTATAGGAAAAGATAGGGCTGTTAGGGACCGTTATCATAGCATAGCATAGCATAAACCAGGTTGCACAATGTCGTAGGTGGTACGAGCTTCAAACTGTTGTTAAGAAGGATACCCACCTTCATCCGTTACTGTTAGATAGTATTTTGTGTTTAATTACTACCTCTTAGATAAAGGATGTTTTTTTTTTATACAGGGGGGGAATCTGCTCCCAGACACCTGAGAAGATAACTCAGGGTGTGGGGATGGGAGATGTAGCACTCCCGACCCACTAAACCTTACCCTGTGCTCTAGGCCCTTGCCCTCGCCGGAACCGCCCGAAAGCATTACGTCATGGGAGGGGGCCGGTTGCGCTATGGCGCATCACTAAGTGTTGTGTCAGACGTGACACTCGCTACTGCAAAGTGAGCAGCTGTGCAGGGCCTTCCTCTTTTCTTTTTTTTTTCCTTTGGTTTGTTTTTTCCGTCGATCTTGTTTTCCGTGCTGAGCATCAATGCTACCGACGTGCCAGGAAGGCAGCTCCCACACCTGGACCCTACCTATCGACCCATCAACTCATGAACCGGGGACCAACGGCTTTACTTCCCATCCGAAGGAAGGCGTGATCAGAGATGTTATGCCTCAGAACATCCCGGCGGCGCCGACTGGGATTGAACCCAGGCCTGCTGGGGTGAGAGATAATCACGCTTACCACTACACCACCGGCGCTGTTAATCCGCTTCTTTTGATGTTGATGGTTTGGTGATTCATCCACCTAAAAGTGAGATCAAAAAAATATGTTTTTATTTGATTCAGATAGAGACTTAACGTCTTTAATAAAGTTGTAGCAAATATTATTTTAAGCAACTTTGCTGAAAACTCAAAATTACGTGCTCTTATAAATTGTGAGATATGTATCATTTTTCGTGAAAGGCCCCTTTACATCATGTTTTTTAGTATAACTGATGTTCTAGGCATCCTACAATTTTGGTTTCTTCTACAGCTATATTTTGCATGTTTAAACACATGCTTTTGCTGAACATTGTAACTAATTAGCTTTTGAAACAAAAAAATATTCTTAAACAATCGATATTTTTAGGGGTACTAGCTTCTCAAATAACTATTTCCGGTGCAAATTGGCGCAAAATTCTAGGAAGGATTCTGAATCTTTACTTATTTTACTGCCGAAAAATTAAAAACGTGTGGCAGCACGCGATCTCTTAGGTGTTTTTTTTTAATAACTGCAAATGGCTAATGTTTGAATACATATTTTAATTTTAAGAGATAGCATGTTACAATGTTCAGCAAAAATATGTATTTTTGTACGGTAAACAACAAGAATATGGTAAATCTATTAAAAAAGTAACACAAGTGAATCCGAACGTTTCTGAAGTGACTCAGAATTTTTTGAAGTGATTCCCAACATTTATGAAGTGCATTCCTAACGGATTAAATTATTTTCGAAGTGATTCCGTTCTTCCGGAAATGATTTCAAACGTTTCGGGATGATTGAGTACATTCCAATGTGAATCCTAAATTTTCTGAAGTGATTCAATATTATCCTAACAGATTCTGAGCTTGAAGTGTTTTAATACTTTCCGAAATGATTATGTGCTCTCTGAAATGATTCAGTATTTTCCGAAGCGACCATGAACTTTTCTAAAGTGATTCCGAACATTCCTGAAGATATTCAGTATTTTCCGAAGTGAATTCAGTGCATTCCTACCCGATTCAATTATTTTCGAAGTAAACTCTCCAAAGTGATTTCGAATATTTATGAAATTTTTCCTGAAGTTATTCAGTGCTTTGTGAAGTGGCTCTTAACATTTCTGAAGTGATTTCAAACTGTTCTGAATCGATTTTAAACTTTTTATAAGTTATACAGTGCTCTCTGAAATGATTCAGTACAGTAAGTGATTCAGAATTTTTATTATGTTATTGACTACTTTCCAAAGTGATTCAATTATTTCATTAAGTGATTTAGTACTTTCCGGAGTTATTTCGAGCTTTTTTATATATGATTCTAAACTTCTCTCCCATACTTCATCGTGAACGAATTTCGAAAGCAACATCATGTCAAAATTTCTATCTGACGCCACTTAGTAGTTTGGACTTCTACAGATTTAAAGAATACTGGCTTCACTGTTCACTGTTCGTTCTTGAAGTGTGCGCGTTTGTTCGTGGTCGTTTTTCCTAGTTAAAGTAGGCAATTTAAAGTGATGTATAGTGTTTAAAATTAATTAAAGATTTTTGTTCGTTCCTTTAGCTAGTAAAATAAGTGTGCGTTTAGAAAATTGTGTGCAATCAGGAGAAAGGCTAGAGAAATACAGGTAATTTTTGATGTGCTCAATATGTGCTGTCCATGTCCGTGCTCGTGCTTGGGCTCACTGTTCTGGTGTAGTCGTGTTAAATCGTTCGCAGCAATTCACCGTGCCCAAACGCAGCAACTTCTCCCCAACGGACGGAATTTCCCGGCAATCGCCAACCGGCCGGAAGCGGACGGATCCGCTACATAATCGGTCCGAAGAGACTCAAGGGATCTCCACGTGGACACAGTCCACCCGCCGGTTCGTCAACCTACCGGCACGGCAGAGTAACCGCCATCTCATCGGCGTGTGAAACGCCATTGTCAGCGAAGCACCTCCATTCATCGGATTACCATCGACGATCACTAAAGAGTGTGTCGAACCCGTCGATAGGTCATCGACTATGACCATCACGTAAGTCAACATCATCTGGTGAGTCAAGCCTTTTTCTACTTTTTGGAGTGTGGCGTCCGGCGAGGGCGCCACGGAGTGATTTTTGCCAGTCTAAGACTGATGAGCGAGTAGCGCCGAGTTTCTGTGACACGCTTTTTCGGAACTCGTGATGTGGCATTCCCGCCTCTGAAACGTAACGTTTTTCAACGCCAACGTCGTTGTCACCAGGAGCGCAGACTCATTTGGAGCTGAGTTGCCGATAAAGTGACGTCACACACATGAACAAGTAGAGCACATGAGCACGTTAGTTAGGGAGAGAGAAATCGCACACACATAGGAGATAGGAGCGAACACACACAAGTAAACCAAAATAAATTGGAACATGTAAATAAATATACGTAGGATAAGTAATGTTGGAACACCCGTTATGCACTAAATATACCGCCTGAATAGTTTCGTGATAATAAATGTTTTCGTAAAATGACCATCATCTCCCTTGCTTTAATTGATTGAATGTATTCGACATCACTTCGCGTTCTCCGTTGTAGTTTTCGTGTCCCGTCCTCATGTTGAGAGTTTGAATGTTCGGGAGAGTAGTCCACTTCCAGATCGGGGCAACGTCTAGTGGCAAGTGACGAGACTGACCGATGATGATAAATTCTCTTTTGTAGAGGTTTTTAGGTATGAGTGAGCCACAGAACAGAAGGGGAAGTGCAAACAAATCGGTGAATCAAAAAGTGTTCGTTTTTCTGCTCAACAAGCGATGTGTTGTGGTAGCGTTCCACACGGGCTTTCTATGTGCACTCACACTATCATAGCATGCTGCCTATCTTAACTGCAAGCAGAAGATGCCTTCTACCGCTAGGTGCGCTAGTATTCGCAAATGACAAGTGGAGCCACTTTCTGATCCGAAGTTCCACTCCTGTGGGTGAGCTCTCACCGACTCTCTGAGTGACTACCTTTTTTTTTGGTTTCATGGGAATAATAGGGTTTTCCCGTTTTGGACGTTTAGTTGAAAGCCGGCTTGCCTGATCCGTAAATCCTTTCTAGGAAATTTAATGGACTCGCCCTTAGGATACCCTAAACGGGGCAAATTTAAATTGGGCGTGTGGTCTCCCTTGTGGAGTGGCGCTTAAGCCACACGTTTTTAGAGACGGATCGCCCGGGCTGGCTACACTAACCTTCTTTTAATCTAGTACTTCTTTAAGTTTTTCCTAGCTGGTGGGAGACAAATACCAATACGTGTACGTCACCGCGCCGCTGGTAAGTTCAAGCTATGCGCTATTGGAGTTGGTCAGGAGTAAAAAAGAAAGAATATAAATGCATAGCGCATTGGGTGTTTTCTATGAAATTCGATGCCATGAGACCGTTTGTCGTTCGGTGCAACATGGGTAACAATTATGAGTCAACATTTTAGTGCCTGGGAACACAATTGTATTGGATTGATTGCAACACTTCTGTGGTATAGGAATAATCGATTGGCTGTGAATTGACACCAGATATGTTTGTGGGAACATGTCATGTAAGAAATATGGATAAGCGCATCCAACTTGCGCGTGGGAATGTTCAAAGAATTTGGTAACGATGGTTTAAAGTGGGTTGTCAATTTCATTAGAAAATTTTAAGATCACTGATACCTGATGTTAAGAAAATCTGTTACAGTACAGTAGCGCCAACTTTTTTTCCAATAATCAGGATTGCACCGTTAGTGGTTAACCTCAATCAGATGAACTTTTTAACAGTTCAGGCACAGCTCCCTTGAAATTTACAATGTTTGATAGATTGTTTCCAAAACATGTTTATCAAGGGACCGCAAGCCATTTCAAATTTAAGATTTTGTCAATTTTCCCCAAAAAAAAAAAAAAAATAAATATTTAAAATTTAATATTTAAAAATAATAATTCGTGAACGTATGAAATTTAATGACGTCGGAGGCGAACCAGCCTAAGGCTGAAAGCCTCCTAAATAAAGCTAAATTAATTAATTAATTTAATGATTTTTATCAATTACTTAGAATATTTTTTTTAGGGGCGCTATTATCATACATTTTTTGACGTAGGACTACGTCTGTGATTTCTATATGGGGGTACACTTTGTGAAAACCAAAAATGGAACATATAGCAACATTATGAAGGATTTTGAACGCTAATAACTCAGCTGCCCCTGGACCAATTTCAATAATTTTATCATCAATCGATCAGATATATTTCTACGAATCTGTTAAATATAAGACTTTATCGTTTTTCAAAAAGTCACCATTGAAAATTGTTTGAATGTGCAACTGTTGCTTTGATAATTAAAATGTTCACCGATTGCCTGTGAAAAGCGATTTCCCTAACACAGATTTCAAAGTTGAATTCCATCCGGTCTCATCAAACGGTGTTTATTCAATCACCGCGTGGTGAGTGGTGGTGTTCTCCAGTACACAACGAAAGGCTCCCCGCAATCAGCTAGCAACCAAGGCTGGCCTCAACCGCTGATCGGATTCAGTTCCAATCACCGTGTGTGGTGGTGTCCGGTAGTCTGCAGCAGCAGCAGTGCTTTCGGCGCGTGGCGTTGAACATTGTTCTCTTGTACACAATGAAAGACTGCCTGCAAGCAGTGAGCTGCAACCCACATGAGCATCCATAGAAGGAGGAATATGCCGCACCGCTATTGATCGGAATCAGTAGCTCTTCGTGAGTCGCTGTGGGCCATCTATGCCAAGCACGTCATACTAAAGAGTGAGAACCCCACTCAAATTTCCTTTTCCTACACAAAACACCAGCTCCTGCTGCAGTTAACAAATAAAATTTATTATATAAGACCACGTAGTACTACGTCACCATTGCGTACAACCCCATAGGGCTGTCCCTTGTAGTTTATTTTTATTTTTACCTGATCATATTTCCAAGGGGCGCAATCAATTTAAGATTTAACATTTTTTTTTTTTTTCCTGGATGAAGCGCAAGATTTTTTATTTTTTTTTTATTTTTCTGTTAACTTGCCACTAGCCATTTCACATTTAAATATATTTTTAAATGTTTCCCTCATCATTTTTAGCAAGGGCGCATGCCATTTAAATTTTTACATATTTTTATTATTTTTTTCTCCTGAAGTTGGACTTGTTTATCAGGCGCAAGTCATTTCAAATTTAACGATTTTGTAACTCTGATCATGTATATCAGAGGGGCAGACTTTTTCAAATTTCTACCTGAACATGTTTAACTGCCATTTCAAAATTTTCCCCGAATTTCTACCACTTAAATTTTAGCACATTTGACACAATCCTTATGATGACGCAATCGTCTTATTTTTATCACATCTCGATTTTGAAAAGCTATTTTTTTAAACTTTGGTACACCATCATCCAGCACAGCTACTAATATTTGCAGGAGCGAAATTTAAAAAAAAAAACAATTATTGAAAATAGTCGAACATTATTGAGTGCGTCCATTTAGGAACCGCTTTGAATATGGAGCCTCCACGGTACCAGACCGCTTTTTTTTTAATGTTTTTCCTAACATGTTTTCAAAACCTTTTTAAATATAACATTTTTTCTCAATGCTTACCTAAACTTGTCTGCCATTCAAATTTGGTAGATTTTTAAGATTTTCCAGCTTAAATTTGTTTTTTTTTTTTTTAATTTTTCCATGAACTATGGGTGCTATTTACTGTAAATTGAACGGTTTTAATCATTTCAAACATGCTTACCAGGCACGCAAGTAAAATCATATATAACATTTTTAAATGTTTTCAAGAACGTGTTTATCTATTTATTTATTTATTTCGTCAACCAACGTAGACTAGTACATATTAGAATACAGTTTTGTTTTCTTAAATATATATTTATATAAAAAAAGTAGTGTCAGCTTTCTTGTCTTTTCTTTTATGAGTTGTTATTTCTTATGGAATAAAAATATTGCTTTAGTTTATGCCGAGACATTGTAAAGTCAATGGTTTCGCAGTGTTTATTGTAAGAGGCCATCATGCGGTTTAATGGCCCATATTTTGCATAATTTGTGCGATGATGTTTTATGGCAAATAAATTTCGATTTCGGAGTTGCCGAGTGGGTGCATGGAAATTTAATTTTGATAAAAGTTCTGTTGAGTCAATTCGCTGCGAAACGATATCATTTACAAATGAAACCATTGCATATTCACGACGCTCTTTTAATGTTTGTATGTTTATAACCATGCAGCGTGCTTCATATGATGGAAGAGGAAATGAAGTCCAACCTAATTTACGAAGAGCGTATAATAGAAATTGTTTTTGTACTGATTCTAATCTTTCTTCGTGCGTGATTGAAAATGGAGACCATACAATGCTGCAATATTCCAGTATTGACCTCACATAGGCAATATATAGTGTTTTAATTGTGTAAGGGTCCTGAAAGTTATAGCAAAAGCGCTTGATAAAGCCTAGCATGTTATTTGCCCTGTGAATAATTGTATTGTAATGGTCTATGAAAGTAAGCTTAGAGTCTAAGATAATTCCTAAGTCCCTAACTCTTTCACATTTGTCTACAGTTTGATTTCCTAATGCAATTGAAATATTTGAAGTTGTTCTTTTTCTACTAAATGATATTAAGTTACATTTTTTTACATTCAATTCTAGTAGACTTTTTTTGCACCATATGTAGAATATGTGTATTTCATTCCGGAATATATTGATGTCTTCTTCATTTCTTATTTCCAAAAAGAGCTTCATGTCGTCGGCATAAATAAGCAATTTAAGTTTTTTGAGAATGTAAGATATGTCGTTTACGTATAGAATAAAAAGGAGAGGTCCCAAATGAGAGCCTTGGGGGACGCCTGAAGTGACTTGAATTGGGCTCGATTTCTTTCCGTTGAATTTAATTATTTGTTGGCGGTTAGTTAAATATGATTCAAGCCATTTCAGGAGCCCTGACTTAATTCCAATTTTTTGCAGTTTAAAGAGTAACATTGGTATGTCAATGCGGTCAAATGCCTTGCTAAAGTCTGTATAGAGAGCTTCTACGTGGTTTCCATTATCCATTGCATTCAATGAATAGTCTATAAATTCAAGTAAGTTGGTCGAGGTCGAACGACCCTTGAAAAAGCCGTGTTGCATGTCAGTAATTCTATTTTTGATTTGGAGAAATAATTTTTCGTTGATAATTGACTCGAAAAGCTTAGGAATGCAAGAGATAATGGCTATTCCACGATAATTACGTACGTCAGATTTTCGACCAGATTTAAAGATAGGTACTAGAAATGAGGTTTTCCAAATTTTAGGGAAGGTTCCGGATTCCAGGGACATATTAAAAAGCCAAAACAATGGAGCAGTGAGTTCCATTGCTAGACATTTAATAAATACTGGAGGAATTCCGTCAGGTCCAGGACCTTTTGAGGCATCTAAATTTTTTAAAGCCTGCAAAATGTCCTGCACTTGAAGTTGATTGAGGCCAATGTCCCTTGAAAATTCTGGATAAAATGCAAAATAATCGCGGTCACGATCTTCTTCAGAAAATGTCGTATAAATTTCTTGAAAAAATTTTGCGAATAGATTACAGTTTTTTTCCGAACTATCACCGACATTTTCGTCTAGATGCATTATTGAAGGAAAATTGTCAGATTTTAATTTCGTTTTTACGTAATTAAAGAAGTTCTTCGGACAGGACTTTATTTCACGTTCAGTTTTTGCATTATATTCTTCAAATGCAGTACTGATAGCTAAATTCAGTTGATCGCATAGATCCAAATAAATTAATAAATTATTACTACTATTGTGTTTTTTATAAATTTTATGTGCTTTTTGCTTCCGATTTTTCAAGTTTTTTATTTGTCTGTTAAACCAGACTGGATTTTGTGTGTTTCTGTTACGTCTTTTTTTCTTCAAAGGTATTTCTTCCGAAATTATTTCTGTTAAAATTTTGTAGAACACGTCTATACCAATTTCGACATTTCCTACATTCCTTAAAATTAATTGCCAATTGACACTGTTTAATTTAAATTTTATTTTTTCGTAGTCTGCTAATTTGTATTCAAAGACTTCTTCGTATTCGCAGTCGTTGGGTCTTTGGTTTTCATGCATAAATAAAGAATATTCGAATATCAGGGGCGCAGCCATTTCAAACTGAACAATATTTATAATTTTTCCCTGAATGAATATCAGGGGCGCAAACATTTCAGATTTAAGCTTTTTAAATTTACATTTACAAATATTTTTTAAACTTTTCGTCAAACTTGTTATTTGGGGGCGCAAGTGTTCGAGGGGGCTGACTTGGGTGCAGTGTATTTTTAATATATAACATTTGCGGTGAGATGTTACTCTCATTTAAACTGTATGGATTGCTATATTTTAATTATTTTGAAAACATTTTTTTTTTCGGTTTGGATCTAAGTAGTCATCGACTACCCGCGATTACGCATAACCACAGCACTGTTTATAGTTAATTAATGATCATGTTTGCAGTTTACAAAATGAGTATCGATTTTAACTGAACAAGTAAGAGTATGATTAATTGAACAAATAAGAAAGAGATGGATAGAAATGCCTGGAACGGCTCTGACGATATTTGATAATAATAAATTATTATAATAAACGACCTTCGGTACGCAACGTTGTTTTGTAATATGATTCTTTACTCGCCGTGGAACGAACGACCGCCAGGAGGTAAAAGAGGAAAGTCAGCAAAGCATACCGTATTCACGTTTGCAATACTATTCTGGACAACTTGGGTATAGCACACTAGTCCTGACTGCCTCAAACTAGGGGTGTTCGTACAGGATCACAAATTGATCGGATTTCGGACCTTACACTTTAATTAATTGCGGTTATTTGCAACGGGAACGGAATTTATTCTTCTTCAAAAAAAGGTCACAGGAATAATGATAAAAAAACATCTGTATACGCGCGCGATTGGTGGATAACTAATTTATTGCCCCTATCAGCTGTTCACTCGTACCTACAATCTACTCGTGGAAAGGAGATTAGCTGATAAGAGAGGATCGTGAGAGCTGTGTGTGAGAGTAGGTGAAGTACGATTTCGTGTGGAACATGTTTGGTGGTAGGGTGCTTCTATTTATGTTCAAACAAGGGGTACAGGATGTTTCAAAGAAACACATATTAGTCCTTGTTACTTTTCATGCCTCGCTGATAGTGACAAGACTCGGCTTTGTCCACCGAGGATGATCTTGAAACAAGGAGTTAAATATAATTAGTTAGTCTTTATCTGAAAGCCTCCTAAATAAAGCCTCCTAATAATAGTTAGTCTTCATCTATGTGATTCCTAATCTTCTATTCGTTGTTCCCTAGTTTGAAGTGTTTAAGACTAGGTTTCTGATCAATGGTCATTATCGGTGTCATTCCTTAATTTTGTTGCTAAGGAATCAAATTTAGACTGACAAAGGGGCGCACCTTTGAAGGGTGGTTTAACACTCCGAAGGGTATAAATAGCGGGGCATTTCAATTACTGTCGGATCCTTGCAATAAATGCAAGAATCACAACTGTAAAAAAAAAAACAATCGAATACTTCATCATTTCTCAATAGTGATGGAGTAATACGACATGCACTAAACTAAGGACACGGGATATACTACAATAGATCAAATTACTGGTCACAGTGGTGTTAGGTCCTGAACAGAGGAAAAAAACGTAATCATTTTCCAGTATGCTTATTCGTCTGGCTGCGTTTGTATTACATTAGATAAACCAAAAAGAAATGCTGGATAAATTCTCCGTCGAACGGCATATTGCATGACATCTTTCCCATTAATGGTTTTGAGAAATATGCGTTTGAAAACTTCCCCATTTTCGTTACATGCCTCATTTGCCTAACTCCTACGTCAAAAAGAAGATATCCTAAAATTAATGAAGTCAAGCAGAATTAAATTTTACTCGGGAACCCGAAATTCTCTCTTCAACTCGTTGCGCTACCGCCACTTGGAGCACACTCAACACTCGGCCTCTGTTCCAGTTCCAAGCACCCGGAGCGAGCAATCTTTACACTACACCGGCACCTCTTATCCCACGTGAATCGGTTCCAAGCCGGGCCACTTTCACTCTATCCCATTTCCGGAAGCCCCACCACTCCTCGGAATTGGGAACAAAACCGCAATTTACTGTAGATATATGTCCACTGCAGCCTCGTCGCCCGTAACAATTGTGATAATATTTATTCCTTACGGTACTTCACTTCGGCAGCTCTTCCATCTTTTCGTGTTTGGGGAAAGGATTTTTTTCGCCTGTTTTGTTCCCCGGTGCTGAAACGAAGAGGCCGACGGATCGTTACGGTGATGGCGACGACGTTCCCGTTGTTGCACTCGTTGAAACAATACAAAAATGGGCGCATTGGCGGGTTCCTACTACCTATATAGAAGGGCCCTAGAAGGATATTTATGGACCAGGGGCAGACCATCGAAAAGGCCCTGGTTGCCGAACGGAATGATGATGGTGTTGGTTGATGCTGATGCTTGGCTGGCTTTTGGCGCAGTTTTTAAAGTAATGATTATTTTGTGCTATTGTGTTTCGATTGTGTTTTCATTCTTCTTATTTTTCGTACGGTGCTCGGTCATCTTCCATTGTCCGAGAAATAAATTCTCATGAGCTATTTGTGTCAGCCATTGAGTGAAATGTGGGTTGCGATTATATAGTATGTATTTATTACGGTTGCTTATTTTCTCTATATAGGAAGCTGATGTGGAAATAAGGTCACTGGACCATAGCTTTAAGTATGTCCGGAATATGGATGTTTGCCATACTAGGGTGCCCAGATTTTTTAGAAATGATCAGGCTGGTACAAATCTTTAAAAAATATATCTTGTCGAATTTTCTGAAAAAAGGAATTGAATGCCGTCCGAGAGGAACTCGCTCACATAGTTTGCCCGTCGACGAGGTTTGCCTTCCAGAAGTTGTGTTCTGTTGATAGTAGACCGATAGCAATGGATTCGGAATAAAAAAAAGAAAATCATCCACGTTTGAAGTCGTGCAAACTGCAGTGGAGCGATGATATCGCTCCATCATCGATCTAAACTGATCAAAAGCAATTTTCGCACCCTCATCTTTCTTTCCCAGAAAAGCTATCTCCAACGATACGTGATTTATTGACTTCTTGATTTTTATTCCGGAAACTCCCACCCACCAATAGCAGCAGCAGCAGCACCATCGGATATCTGGTTCTGAATAATTTATTAGATTTTATTCGGATGATTTCCACAAGGAGTGGTGCTTTTGATCGCCGAGAAACCTCGAACCTGGTTATCATTGCAATACTTCAAAGTTTGCGTTCCAATCAAGCGTGCTGATCAGAATCAGACCAGATTCTAGGAATTCACCACTTCACTTGCAATTGATCATCATCATCATCAGCGCCAATCATGTTTTCAATCCACGTATTAAACATTTGCTCTTTTGAAGTTTGCAAAATTCTAGCGAAGCCATTATCGGTTTGATGAAGAATGGAAAATAGACACCATGACGACGGAATAGCACCGAAGTAGCGAGAGAATGAAGTGTGTTACATCGCTTGTTAAATTTTTCCGCACGAACTGAGCCAGGTTGGTGCTCGTTTGGTGAATGAGAGAGACGTAGATGTAGATTGACATTTTATTGATACAGGAATCCCCCCAAATGGTGCGGTGGGTGGTGTAGTCCACCCATCGATATTTCTAGGCTGACCTCCAACCGATTGAGCTGATTTTTTTGTAGGTGAGTAGCATATGATCGATACTAATCACAACTAAAGCAACCACCGAGATATTCGGGGGATTCCTGTATACACAACCTGAAAAAAAAAGACATGTATATGGATTCAATTTCAATATCGAGACTTATTTCATTTTGATTCACTATCAATCCAGAGCTCATGCACAAATCTGCAACACCCAACTACGTGGACATTCATAAACTGCCCCTTTCCATGTAGCAGCATTTTCCCTTTATTAATATTCAGCATTTTTCGAATCAGAACACACACATTTTGGACTGCGATTTGATTTGGTATCCTACTAATTAAAAACGAATATGGTTGGCTTATACCGATGAAGATTAAATGTATGCAGCAGATTTACCTTTTCCGAGGATGAATGTGCTTTTTCTACACAGGTTTATGGATGCAGTGTATCAACACACTAGTTTTTAATCAATTCTCGTTGAAACTGGACTGCTACAAAGTCTTCAAAATGTAGCACATTCCCTTACAAAAACGCACTGACCTACATCGAAAGGAACAGCTTCTAGAGAACAAGCTCGATTTATGGACACATGAGTCTTCCATTTTCATCAACGAAGCGCACTTCAGCTGCCATCAAAAAGCTCAAAACCGTCCAATTTTATGGAAAAAGTGGCCCTACTACTCTGCGATGTGACCGACCCAGCCGCAATCATTTTCCGCTTGAAAAGGTTCTGCGCTCAGTTTAGTTCTGCCTCCCAATCTCCACTGCCGCACATATCCACACAAAGAACCTATGCATCCCAGGTCATGCATCCATCCATCCATCCGTGCCCTCGGCCCATCACGCCTGACCTCGTCGGCTGTGCATGTATATTCCGCAAAATTCCACAGTGTGCAATTATTCCGCACCGATGCCATAATTTCCTAGATTACATAAATATGACATAACAAATGGTCAGAGTCGTGATAAATTATCTCATGGAACAGATGAAGGAAAATGTTTATCCAACAGCAAACTATTCATAAATATCGCTTTCGGGTTGGTGGAGGTGATGGGGTGTTGTCCCAGAGCGAGCGCCGCAGCAGTGTCTGTTTGTCAGTGCAAATACGTGAGTGTATGAGTGCTGCTGGTGGTGCTGAGAATCAGCGGTAAATGCACCGGCCCTTCGGATTTACAAATTCGGTGCCCGGTTTAAGGCCGGAGGATAGCCAAGTGCCTCGGCTCAGCGGTACAGGGATGGTTTGGTTTTGCTGTTTCGGTTCGATTTGAAAATTTGGCGTGTTTCTATTTATAGATGTTGTAAAATCCTCCTCGTAGATTATGGGAACTTCGGAATCCTGAATATTCTGTTGTAACACTTTTAGCTTTTACACACACTCTTTATTTTCGTTCGCTTCCAACCTTCTCCTCAACTCCTCCGTCTCACTTTTCCTATGCTTCTGGCTACCACCTTATGCTTGTCTTTGTTCATGCCCTATCTGCGCTATCTGCCTGTCATACACTGATGGTAAACAACACATGTTAGATATCACACTCCCCTTTTACTTAGAATCAAAATCAACTTTTGTTACATATTCCTTCAAGTATCTGGGCGGTTTTGAATTACGACGATCACGTACCTTTTCAGTTGGCATCTGGTCTTCATTTTCCTGTGGTGTATCCTTCACTAGAGGATTATCAGTGCCTTCCTTTTGCTTTACTGGGTCAGCTTCGGGTTCATCATGCGTTTCTAAAACAATCGGCTTCAGATGAGAAACGTTTCGGTTGTAAGTTTTTCCTGTTGATCTACAGCAGATTTTGGCTTCTGATGCTGAGCGGCTGATGACTTCAAACAGCTCTGATCCAAAATTGCTGGACAACTTATGCTCTCTCATAGTCCGTTTCGCTATCACCAAATCATCAACCTTCAACGTATTTTCCTTTGCATCTTTCCGTTTGTTCGTTGACTCCGCTGTCTGTAGTTTCAAACTCCAATCTCGGTCTCTTATCCCCTCAGTCATTTGGTCCACTCTTCCCGTGACACTGGGCAGTTTATCTCTTAGGATCCTACTGAACATCAGCACTGAAGGAGCAACTCCAGTTGTAGTGTGTGGTGTGGAGTTGTACATAAGTAGAAAGTTTCTAAGGTCCCATCTCCAGTCAGCATTTTGCGATTCTTGACTTATGCGCAACCGTTTCAAAATTGTATTGTTCATACGCTCGACCTCTCCATTGGCCTGTGGCCAATATGGGGTTGTTCGCTGCTGCTGAATGCCGAATTCCTTGCAGAACCTTTTCATTGATTCACTTATAAATTGTGGCCCGTGGTCAGATCGAAGTATATCCGGAATTCTGAAACGACTGAAAGTTTCGAAAAGAGCCTTCACCGTTAACTCTGCTGTTGTCTGCTTCATGATAATGACCTCCGCAAACCGACTAAAGTAGTCAATCAGCACTAGCAAATTGTATCCATTAGGAAGCGGTCCCAAAAAATCAATGGCAGCCTCAGACTACGCTTTTATAGGCATCTTGGTTCTTTGCATAGGCTCGGGAGGTCCAACCGTTGACACCATGGTGCAAAGATTACAACTTTTGACGTATTTATCCACTTGGTCGTCCATTTTCAACCACCACACTTTTTGACGTAGACGGCGTTCCATAACGGTCATCCCAGGATGTCCATCATTTGCGCATACAATGACTTGAGATCGAAGAATTTCTAGGATGACTAAACGATCTCCCCGCATGATAACTCCAGCCACCGTGTGAAGCTCTGTTTTGAACTGCTTATAACGCTTAACGCTTAACGCTCGTTGGCCATACATCTGTTTCCAAAGCTTGCATAAGCTCTTGGAGCGTCGTATCATTCTTGGTCGCTTGTATGACATCATTTAAAACTACAGCAGCAGTGTTCTATCAACTGACGAATGTAGGCATCTGTTGATATGTCGAATGCTTTCGGGGAACGCACCGACAATCGAGATAACGAATCAGCGAGATTACTCGATCCTGGTTCGTAAATAATCTCGTAATCATAAGCCTGAAGCCGTAAGACCCAACGCTCGATTCTCGGACAAGGGCGTGATCGAGGGTTGAAAAGATATTTTAAAGCCTTACAATCAGTAATTAGTTGAAATCGTGTTCTCAGCAAGTAAAGTTTGAATTTTTCCACCGCTCATACAATCGCCAATGCTTCTCTTTCTGTCTGAAAGTATTTACGCTCCAGATCAGTTAACGCCTTGCTAGCAAAAGCGATTATTCTGGTTTCCCCTTTCTCGTTTTCCTGCAAAAGTACGGCACTCAAACCTTCCGGGCTTGCATCTGACACTAGTTTTGTTCGGTCACCACGATTGAAGAACCCCAGATATCCGATGTTACACACTGCTGCTTTGATATCTTGGAATGCTGCATTTTGTTCCTGTTTCCACCGGAATATTGATCCGGTTCACAGAAGTTTCCGCAGTGGTTCCGTTTTGCCAGCAAGGTTAGACACAAATCGACCAACATATGTAACCAAGCCTAAGAAACTTCTAAATTCCGAAACATTTTTAGGTTCTCGGAAACATTTTATGGCCATGACCCGGTTTTCCGTTGGTTTTACTCCCTCCGAATTCAGAACTTGTCCTAGGAACTCAATTTCGGTCACACCATATACGCATTTTTGCTCGTTAAGCAATACACCATATTGCTCCAGCCTCTTGAGCACCGCTTGTAACCTTTTATCATGCTCTGCTCTCGTTTCGCCGAACACTACAATGTCGTCTAGATATATAATTATCCCTTCGAATCCGGCCAAAATGGCTTCCATAGTTTTCTGGATAATTTCTGGAGCACACGAAACGCCGAACATCAACCTCTTATATCTATAATAGTACAAACAAGAATAAAACAGGTGCTGTTATACAGTTTATTAATTTTATTTTACATCTCCTTCAACTGAAAAAAAAAAACAAAAAAAAAACAAAAGTTCGCATTTCCCTGACGAAAACAAATTATCAATAAACATCGAGCGTCATCTACCTGTACAGCCCGGTCTTCGTAATAAATGTGGTGATTGGTCGTGACTCCTTAGAAATCTCCATCTGATGATAGGCCTCCTTTATGTCAATTTTTGAAAAAAAAACAGTCGCTCCATCAACGGATCCCAACAGCTCGTCCACCAAAGGCAAAGGATGAGCCTCCTTCAAGACGGCTTTGTTTGTCCGACGCATGTCGATGCACAGCCGAACATCTCCCAAGTCATTCAGTACAGGAACTAGTGGTGAGACCCAAGGAAATGGTTCGTGTACTCGCTCAATTATCCCTTGTGTAAGCAGCATATCCAATTGTTCCTCCACCTTGTCTTCCAGAGCATAAGGAACACGTCGATAAGCTTGGCGAACGGGCTGAACGTTCCGGTCCACTGGTATCTCAACGACAACATCCTTGATCTTCGGAAATTCTATCGTAGCTTCCTCCGAAACACGGCCGACGTCAAATCCAATTTTCAAAACATAGAGTGATTTGGCTGTCTCATCTCCTAGGAGACATTGCTGACCTCTCTTTGCAACATAGAATTGTGCTTCCGTCTCATGCCCTCCGCCCGCAATAGTTGCCGTAAAGCAGCCAGTAATTTCCATTGGTTCCTCTGATCCGTAACACGTAAGAGCACGGTCAATTTCAGTTGCCATGTTCCGAACCACAACTCCCTTTCCCTTCATGTCCATCCATGTTAATTGATTTATTATATTTGCAGCAGCTCCGGAATCAATTACCATGGGTATTTCCACTCCTCTCACAGAGAATGTAAAGGTGTTGTTGCCCATAGGGTAAAAAATATAATCGCTCTCCTTGTTATCTTCAGCACCAGTGTCCTGAACCACTCGTACCCTTTTTGCAGCTGGCTCTGATCGAGGGTCTCTGTTAGGGCGCTTGCGACATTACCTCGCAAAATGTCCAATTCTTTTGCAATTTAAACACGCAGCTTGTTTGGCAGAACAGTATGCGGCTCCCATTACGTGACCACGACGACCACAGGCAAAGCACATAGGCTCCGAGCGTTTTCCATTCGAGTTCCGTTGGTTTGACCGATACGCTTGAGTATTATCCCGCTTTATCCATTTTTGTCGCGCATTCAAGTCACGGTCCGGTTCGTTTACCATTTTCTTTCCAGATACTCTGTTCACATCTTCAGCTACTTTGACATCCTCAAAATCCTTCAGCTTTTTCTCACTTTCTTCCATGCTGGTTCCGTTTGCCTCAACCTCTTCTAGAGTCATATCCTTCTTGAGCATCTTTTGGCGAAGCTTTACCGAAGCACATTTCTCAACGATTTGATCCAATATCATCTCATCTGGCTTTTCGTACTCGCACCGTTTGATTTGTGTTCTTAGACGTAGAACAAAATCAGAGAATCGCTCTGAAGGCTTCTGAGCGATTTGCCGAAACTGATGGCGCTCATAAGTCCGACGGCGAAATGGTTCAAAATGTGAATCCAATTTGGCAATAGTGGCATCATAATACGGCGGGTCACTCAAAACGTGTGATACATTACCACACTCTGGCAAATTGTCGCAGATGTCACGTAAATCTGAGCCTCCCAGGTACAGCAATTTTGATCTCCCGTCATATTGCGAGTCAATCTTTTCAGAATTGAAATACGCTTTCAAGTCTCGCTTCCACTTTGCCCACGCGACAGGCAGTTGAGAAGACTCAACATTTGTTTGGAAAGGTTTGATTCTACAGTCCAAACCAGCCCTAAGACAACAAAATATGTAATGAAATCAATCATAATTTGACTCATTGCATTACTAGACAACTAACATCATTCATCTTTGCGGCTAAGTACTATATTATTATTGTATTGTGGTAAAGTAAACATCTTCCTATAGATCATTCCACACCCGCCAGTTGTGGACGGTATTTGACGACACCGTCGCTCGCTACTTGTCTAATCTACGGCAAACCCGTAAATTTTACGATTTAAGGCAAACCCGCCACTTGTTTGATCTATGCACATCAGTCAATTTTTCGATTTATGGCGAACCCGCCAATTTTAAGATGCATGGCGAACCCGCAACATTTATAAACTTTGGCGAACCCGCCAATGTTACGATTTAAGGCGAACCCGCCACTTGTGTGATCTATGTACATTCTTCAATCTTTCGACTCATGGCGATCCCGCCAATTCTACGTTTTATGGTAAACCCGCCACTTTTACAATCTATGGCGAATCCGCCAATTTCCACGAACTATGGCAAACCAGGCAGTTGTCCGATTTATGCACACCTTTTTCGATTTAAAGCGAAACCGCCAATCCTACGTTTTATGGCGAACCCGCCACTTTACCAGTCTATGGCGAACCCTCTCTTTCCACTATTAGCGCAATTCACTTCAGATATAAACAAAAATAATAAACTTACATTTCTCCTCGTCGCCAATGTAAAATCCTCCTCGTTGATTATGGGAACTTCGGAATCCTGAATATTCTGTTGTAACACTTTTAGCTTTTACACACACTCTTTATTTTCGTTCGCTTCCAACCTTCTCCTCAACTCCTCCGTCTTCTCACCTTATGTTGATTTCAGTATTAACTGTAGGGAAACAACTATGTGTAAGCACTAGATCGGTTAGCTTAGGTTTAGAAACTAGATTTTAAGGAAACTTTTAGATATTAAGCATAGAATAATTTTCACTTTCACTTTCTTATCTATCGAGCTACTTTTGTCTTCTATACACGTTTGGCAAATCATCAACGGATGACAGATTGCGATCACGACAGCGAAGATGACGTAGCGATCATGAAGTGGTGATCATGCGGGATCAGTGACAGGTCCCGCTACTCACTTCTCATCACTCATAGGAAGTCCAGGGGTTCGCCGTATCGATAGGCGTAGTAACACCCCCCGAATGCGCAGAAGGTCCTCTGAAAGCGTATCAGTCTGGACGGTGGCACTCCTCACATGTCCATCCTGTCCTGGTATAGTTGCGATGACTCATTCCAAAGGCCAGCTGTTACGAGAGGGCCTTCGGGTCTACGATGACCACCACGTCGTTCACATGGATTGGTTTCACCTCCATGAACCACTTGGTGCGCCGGGTGATAACCGGAAGGTAGTCCCTCAACACCCGCCGCCAGAACTCGTTGACCATAGCCTGTGATAGTTTCCAGTTGTTTCGGAGCACATTGGGATTATCGTTGTACGGCACCCATGGCTTCATCCCATTTGACGATCCTAGCAGGAAATGGTTGGGTGTCAACACCGGTGATCCATCGTCTTCCATAGGGATGTCCGTCAGAGGTCGTGAGTTTATGACATTCTCAATTTCTAGTAACGTACTATAGAGAATCTCATCCACGGTAACTTATGGAGATTGGACTTCACACTGCGGATCAGGCGTTCCCAAGCCCCGCCCATGTGTGGACTTGCTGGTGGTATGAAGGTCCACTCCGTATTAGGCGTCGTGAACTCTTGCATGAGCTGCTCCTGATCGATGTTATGCATCACTGCGCTCAGTTCTTTGGATGCCCCCTGGAAATTGGTACCACGATTGCTGAAGATAACTGCAGGTGTCTAAGTGGATAGCGCGGGTTGTGAGGCATGTTTCTAAGACTCCCCACCGTTTTTCGGAACTTCGTCCAACGATGACGGTTATAGGACCAAAGTAATCCACCCCCATGTATGTGAACGGTCGTGTGAAAGCAGCGAGACGCAGGTCACTCATTGCGTTAGGCTGCGGAGACGCATGGTCGTTTTTGCGTTCCTGGCACTCTTTCCGTACAGTCCTGTACGTCGCTTTCAGTCTGGAAACACGGTAGCGTTGACGAAATTCGTTGAGCGTTGCTGCATGATTCTGGTTGTTGAATCGCTTGTGGAAATCAAGCCGTGATATCGGATGCTCACGAGGCAGTATGATCGGTTGAGCGGCATCTCGGGCGATGAGCGGACAAGCTTGCGTTCGACCTCGAACCCTGAGGATATTGTGTTCGTCTAGAAAGGCACATTGATGGAAAAGTGTACTGCTTCTGGGGATAGACCTATCTGAATTCTCCGTGTGCCGGTTTCTAGAGAGAATGGTGATCTCATTTGCGTAAACGGCGTTCTGTGCTGTTCGGAACAGATAGCATTCAGTATCGGTCAGTTCTCGTCGTTGTAGGGGTCCGTTGATCCGTTCCATCTGTTATACGCTGATTTTCAGATTGCGTACATAGCGAAGAACGTAAGCTGTGCAGCGAAGCATTTTCTGCCAGTTGGAAAAACGATGCGGGTCGATCACTGGTTCTGCGACTTCCGCATGCAACAGCAAGTGTGGGCGAAGTTCTTCGGTGGTGTTTCCGGTAGGTAGGCCACTGATCCGACGGTTTTCACAGGAACTCTGGACCGCTAAGCCAGCGGCTGCTTACTCGGAACCCAATTCCATTCGCGTACATCCGACGTCTCGAGAATCTCGCTAACACGAAAGGCGACGAACTGGCTATAACACCGGTGATCGGAATTCAACCAGCAGAGTACGTCCTTAGAATCCGTCCAAAAGAATCGCTGCTTCACCTTGATTTACAGCGAATGACCTATGGTGTCTGCTAGCCGAACACCAATAATCGCGGCTTGAAGCTCGGAGCGTGGAATTGACAGATACTTGAGAGGTGAAAATCTTGTCTTAGATCCCACTAGCGCACACTCAATGATAGTTGCTTCTAGGAACCTCAGATATACCACGGCCGCAAAGCCAGTTTCGCTCGCATCGACGAATGTGTGTAGCTGGATATCATTGTCATCGGCTCAAGCGGGTCGAAAACCATCATGAGAGTCCGAAGGACCTCCCGTTTTGTTGGTCGACGGCTTTCGGATAAAAGAAGTTCGTCTATACGATTGGAGATCTTGAACGTGAAGTGATCTGAGGTTGTGTTCCACCAAATTCCAAGAATCTTTTCAACCGTATGTTCACCGCCAAGGTTTTTCTCCGTTGTGGCTGATTCGTTGAGCGCCTCCAGTACTGCCCGAGAGTTAGAAGCCCAATTGCGAATTTTCAAATCCCGCCAGTGCATGTATCTTAGCTTGATTGCTTCTTCCTCCTGTTCGACGCTCAATAGCATATCGTCAACGTAGTGACGCTTGACGATCACTTCGACTGCAACCGGATAGTTCTGTTCGAATTTACTTGCATGAAGGTTTTTTACGAACTGTGCAGTACTCGGGGAGCAGCAGGCTCCAAAGGTCATCACTTGTATGACGTAAGTGCTTGGATTTTCTCCGTTGTCCGTATAGAAGAAGAGCTGGTAGGGCTGATCATCCTCCCGTATCAAGCAAGTCATGATACATTTCACGAATGTCGCCGCAAACTGCCGTTTGGAATTCTCGGAATTGAGTCAGTACTGATGGCAGTGACGTTAATAAGTCCGGGCCCTTTAGTAATACGGAATTCAAGGAGACTCCGTGGGCGGTTGCCACCGCATCCCAAACGAGCCGCGTCTTTCCGGGTTTGTTTGGGTTTACCACCGGGAGCATTGACAGGTACCAAACACGTGGATATTTCGCTTGAACCTCCTCATTAGTCAGCTTCCGAATGTAACCTTTCGTGATGTGATCCTCGATCTTCGCTTTAACTGCTTCTGCTAGTAATGGGTCATGTTTCATCCTTCGATCCAAACACTCCCATCTCTTCAACGCCATTGGTTTGCTATCCGGCAGACGAACGTTGTCGTACTTCCAAAGAAGTCCGGATTCATACCGCCCATTTTGAGCCTTCGTTAGCGTTTCAAGGAGCATCTGTGCACGCTGGTCGCCTTGCGACTGTACAAGTCTGTTGGGCTTCACGATGCCATTGTTGCACTTGCATATCTGGAGAGAATGGTAGTTCACGGAATGTTCAACGACGTCTTCGGGTTCGCAGCTACCGTAGACGGTCCATCCAAGTTGTGTCTTGATGGCTATCGGTTCCTGCGGCTTTCGTTCTCTGCACTTCAACGGATGTCCGAGACTAAGGTTATCAAGACCTATCAGTATCCGAGGACAGGCGTTATCATACGACTCGATCGGTAGCCCAGCAAGATGTTGGTATTTCTCCTGGATCTCGGAATACACCAGCGTCTGTGGTCGAATTTGTAAGCTTTGCACGGTATGTACAGAGGGAAGTTGGTACTTCTTGTTCGGATTACTGCAACTGGAGATTTGTAGACTTACTATCTGTGACGCATTCTCCAATCGCTGCGTTTCTCCCGTGCATTTCAGGCTTAATGACTTCCTTGGTCCTTTCAATCCTAGCTCTTCCGCTAGGCTTTGATCCATTAAGGAAAGTTCAGACCCGTCATCGATAAATGCGTACGCTTGCACTGGACGTATTCGAAACAATAGTTTTGACTGTCCTTGGTGGATGTTACAGCTCTGCTGGGCTGTTCGCTCTGACGTAGTAGCAGTCGTGGTTGTTCCCGTTGAAAAAGGAGGAGAGGGTGGTGTCAATAAGTACTATCACTCATTCTGCATGGCTTCTGTTGTCTGCATGACCCGCACTTTCGGCAAAGTTTGCACTCTCGCACAGCAGCCCATCTCGAATCGTCACTGAATTCTGAATTCTGCATTTTGAAACGCTCGGGCAACCGGGACACTGTTTCTCCGACTCACTAGATGCTGTTGCTTTCGCTTTCAACGACGCCGTGTACAATCTGTTACCACTCGACTCGGTTTCTGAATGTACGTTGAGAAATCCATCCTTCTTGCTGGAGCTAGGCCTTGAGTCCCCGCTTACCGATGCCATCACCGCGCTAGCGTCGTCTGCTGTTGAATACAGCCACGAACTGAAGTCAACCAGGTTCTGATTGGGTTTATTCCTAGAGTGTTTAGCCCAATCCAGCTTCCAGGTCGAAGGTAGTCGTTCCACCAGTTCGTATCGTAGCGAGGTATTGTAGACGAAATCATGTACTTCACATGCTTGGATTGTTGCAACCAAGTTCTCTACGGTGAGCGCGAAGTTGACCACCGTCTCTAACCTATCGATGTTTGGCGATGGCAAAGCTCGAACCTTCTTCACGATTGCTTGCACGATTGCTTCCGGTCTGCCATACAACATTTTCAGTGTAGACAACACACCTCCCACATTCGATGAATGGAGCAGACGGCACTTGACTGCTTCTAATGCCCTTCCCTTTAGGCACTTTCGAAGCCGCAGCATACTTTTCTCATTCGAATACCCGCACATTTGGGTGGAGCTGATGAGAACTGAGAAAAAGAGTGGCCAATCCTCAGGGTTTCCACTGAACCTCGGAAGATCTTTCGAGACTGCCTGCCGGGCGGTCAGCTGGCTTCTGTTTAAAACGGACGGAAACGTTGGCACTTGATGACTTTGACGCATCGGTGTTGACCCTTGACCTGGAACGAGCGAGCGTGGTTCAATCAGCGACGGATCATTAATGATGATCAGATGATGGGCAGGTTGAGAACTAAGGAACCCTGATGGTGCTGGATAATCCCGTGGATGCGCTGGCTGGCTTATACTTCGTCCGAAATGTTGAGCCTGGTGCTCTGAAGGACCTCTCGAGTTGCTTGGAACAGGTCCTCCTATTTCTTCTGGTTCCATACCGGAATCTGCGTCTTCTCCACACCGCTCCGTATCAGCTACCCATTGCTCAATATTTTCTGCTCTATTCGCCTCGGTTTCACTAATCACTGTTGATGTTTCACTGCCGTACTCAAGAAGCGCTTCAAATTTCTTCTCTAGGTACCTACCTCTGCTCCAGTTTCTCCTACCTACATAAAATGGAGGAACCCTCTATATAAGGCGAGCTGTCATCATGATATGATCATCAGTTTTCGACGACACCATCAGTGGACAAAATACGAAGAGTGAAGCACAACAAAGATCGATAATTAAAGTAAATAATTCAAGCTGAACAATGCATTAGGTCCTAAGTAACATCTCTTTCGTTAATAACTTGAGGACTGAACCTCTCTATAATAAAGAAAACCAACGTCTTAAAGAAAGTGTTTTAAACAGATGTTGATTATTCATCCTTGGATCATGTGAAAATTATTGCTTCGAGATAGCGGAAATGGCTCTAATGTTGGCCTATGGATCTAAGATTGGGCCCATCGCTAAAAATCTGCTATTTATCAATCTTATCTAGATGAACGCGTCATTGGGACGGCACCAATGGATATTTTTGGTCACTATTGAAAATAGTGATTTGACGATTGCTGAATTTATGTATGGGCCTAAATAAGGAGCATTTAGGCCGACATTACATCCATTTTCCCTATAACAAATCAAAAATATATACTTTAATACTGTGGTCAGATTACAACACAGTTCAGAATCTCAACTCCCTCCGTCGACATCGCAGGTCCATTTGCCGGACGCTAAGCTCCCCATTTTCTATGGAAAGCTGGTTAAACTTCCACGATGTGTTTGTGTCACTTGTCCACTCGTCTGTTGGTATCTCGAACATCCAAAAGTTCTATTATCTACGGTTGCAGCTCATCCAAACGATCCCAGTCGGAGCAAATAATTACTCGATGGCATGGGCCTTCTGTTGGAACACTATCAGAACCCTGATCGGCTAAAGCAAACATACGTGGACGCGCTCTTCGACTTCCCGTCCCTGAAAAAGGAATCGGCAACGGAACTCCACACCCTGGTGGAGAAATTCGAAGCAAATGTCAAAACTCTTCACCAACTAAGCGAACGTACGGAATATTGGGACATTTTGCTCATCCGCATGCTCAGCATTCGACTCGATCCGACGACAAGGCAAGATTGGTAGGAGTACTCTTCAACCAAACAAGCGCTCATCTTCAACGAGCTAACGTCATTCATCCAGCGACTAGTCACAAGAAAAGGTAACTCAGCGCTCCGTCTTAAGCCACGTTCGGAAGTGTGTCATCTGTTCCGACCACCACCCTCTGGGAGTTTTTTGCAGAGCTTTCGGTGGACGACAAAGAGAAGGATCGCCATCATCACCTCTGCCGAAATTGCCTGCGGAAGGGTCATCTCTCAAGAGATTGTTCGTCATCCACCAACTGCCTGGTCCAGTGCCCTGGACGTCATCAAAACAACTCTGCTCGAACGATTCCTATTCGTCCTTGGATTTGAAACCCATTAGCTCTCAGCAACCGAAACCTGCTACATCACGTCTACATCGTGTCGATCAGTTGTGCTTCCGCTGGTCACAAAAAGAAGACAGTCCTCCTTGCAGCTGCTCATCATCTTGATTGACGACAACGGAGTCGAACGCGTCGCTTGCGCTCTCCGGAACTCAGGCAGCGAATGCTGGTTTATCACACAATGCTTTTCGCAACGCATCAAGGCTTAACGGAATATTCACTCACTCAAGCTAAGTTGAAGCTCACGTTCACTATCCGTTATCGAGTTGGCAAGTACTCCACCAACATAGTATTTCTAGTTCTGCAGAAGGTCACCATAGACTTACCAGCTACATCCGTCGATTCTTCGACATGGGACATGCCACCTAGCATTATACTTGCGGATCCATCGATTGACAGCTCCAATCCGATCGACATCATTGGAGATGAAATCTTATTTGACCTGTTCAAGGTCCCCGGACGAATATCTCTCGGCGACACACTTTCAGTGTTGCTCACCTCCGTCTTCGGTTGGGTAGTAGCTGGGAAGTTCATGATCAACCGTTCTCGCTAACGTCACAACCGTTGCAGATATCTATCAGCTAATGGAATAGTTGTGGAGGATCGAGGAAGACACCAAATCGACAGCGCACTCCGTCGAAGAACACTTTCACCACACGGTTAGGCGTAACTCGGAAGGAAGGTTCATCGTTCGACTGTCATTGAAGGATGACGCGATCAGTCTCCTTGGCGACAACCGTCGCACTGCTGTCCGTCATTTTCATGTGCTGGAAGGTCGTCTTGGTTGTAGCGCAGACCTTTCCCAGCAATATTGTGAATTTATGGATGAGTATTTTGCTTTGGGCCTCATGAAGCATGTTTTTGACTACCAAGGGTCTTCGTCTCTATGTTATCACCATGCCGTGGTTCGAGAAGATCTCTCGAGAGCACCACCACGAAGTTGCGAGTGGTCTTCGATCGTTGAACGACGCACTCCGGTAGGACCAACCGTCCAACGAGATACACGTTCAATCATAATGCGCTCCAGAATCCGTAGAGTCATGATCATTCATTGCTGACGCCAAGCAGATGTATCGGCAAGTTCTCGTAGACGAGCGTGACACTTTGCTTCTACGAATCGTTTGAACGCCATAACAAAAACCTACGGCACCGCAAGCGTACCTTTTCTCGCTACTCCAGTTATCTTACAACTGACAAGACAATTTTCATGAGGCAGCTGATGTTCTACGTAAGGATTTTTACGTAGACGACCTTTTCTCGGGAGCAAAAAGCGTCGAAGATACAACCGAACTCCATCAACAACTGGAAGCACTCCTCGCTAAGGGCGGATTCCAACTTCGCAAGTAGGCATCCAACAAAGAAGCTGTTCTAGACGGAATCGCACCAGAAAATCGAATACTTAAGACCTGGATCGTGATTAATCCATCAAGTCATTAGGTCTACATTGAGAACCCGCTTCAAATCAGCTGCAATACCGCATCAAGCTTCCAATTAACTAACCTGATTCTCCACTCACCAAGCGAATAGCACTGTCGCAAATTGTTAGGCTCTTCAATCCACTTGGTCTGCTGGGTCCAGTCATAATCTCCGCCAAGCACTCTGGACACTGATGAATTTGGAACTAGGACCAGGAGCTTCCGATGCCAACAATGGAACTTTGGCATACCCATCGCTCTAAGCTACTTCTTCTCAACGACCTTCGTATCGAGCGGTACATTCTCACTTCAACGCCGTCTTCTCAGACGCTTCTTTTCGGTCGGCAGACTGATTTGAAGCCCGTCTGAACGTGAGATCCAAAGTAGCACCCTTAAAACAACAGAGCCTTCCTCGCCTAGAACTGTGTGGAGCACTTCTGGTCGCCGAACTCTACCTAAAGGAATGCTCTAGTTTCCGAGAGAACCTTTTTTTGGGTCGACCTTCTCGAGTCACCAAAATTAAGTTAATAATACATAACTACTTTGAATATATGTTTAGTATTACTTCTGCGTGAAGTCAACGATTTACATAGTTGAAGATGCTTATTTCAAATAACAGACTGTAGTGGTAATTTTTATACGATAGATGGAGTAGATGAAAGTATAGAGTTGATAGCTCCGTTAGAGTACGGCAGTGTGAAAATTCCATATAGATAGTAGAATAGCGAGCTAGGACAACTTTTAAGGAAGGTACAAATCGGTTTTTTTCATCTCTCTTTACCAAACTCCCCCTTTGGAGAGGGATGGTAAGGATGGTTTGGTAAAGAGAGATCAAAAAACCGATTTGTACCTTCCTTAAAAGTTGTCCTAGCTTGCTATTCTACTATCTATATGCAATTTTCACACTGCCGTACTCTAACGGAACTATCAACTCTATACTTTCATCTACTCCATCTATCGTATAAAAATTACCACTGCAGTCTGTTATTTGAAATTAGCATCTTCAACTACAAAACACATAACTGTTCTTGGAACCACGTTTACGGACAAATGAATCCTGCAGACTACCTATCCCGAGGAATTTTGGCAGGGAACCTAATCTTAAACCAACTCTGGTGGCAAGGACGGAAGTGGCTACAACTAGACCAACCCTCTTGGTCGATCGAGCAAATCAACAACAAATTCAACAGTGAAGTACTCCAAGAAAACGATCGCCAACCGTCTGTCCAGCAGAACCATCGTTCATCAAATTTTACGTGGACAAATTCTCCGACTACGATCGGATACTTCGAGTAACTGCATACTGTCACCGGTTCATCCAGCATTGAGCTTGAGCTTGAGCTTGATTGACCGCCCACGGTTGCTACTCTGTTATTGCCAGATCAGCTGTAATGGCACAGAGAACCAATAGACGATGCTTGGGACTAGCAATCATCCTCAATGTGTAAAAACTGGTGATCTTAAATTAGGCAATACCAGCGCCGGCCGCGCCCGAACACAGGTCAAGAAAGGAATGGGAAGGATTGTGTTGACATGACACTCGCTTTGATGGAAGCCGAGAACACCTCTGCACTTCCACGAGGAATCACTGGGATGTTGGATAAGAGGGTTGGGTTTGCAGCAGGGTTCGTTTTGGTAAACGATAAGCTGAATTGATGCCCTAACGATCATATAGCGCGAAGGAGCTTGGGACTAAACCCACGGTCTTCTGCTCAGTAAGCAAAAACGTTTTCCACTAGGCAGACGAGCACCTTTTTAATCACCGAGTTGCTGTTATTACCATGTAGTCATATTAACAAATAAAACGATTGACGAATCTTGAATGTGGATGGGCCTGAGATTAGACTCTTAATGTTCTGCTCAGTAAGCAAAAACGGTTGCTCTAAGGCCACCGAGCCCCTCATATCACATAATACCGTTGCTCAAATTTTTGTATCCATTCAAACCCGGAACCAACGACAACAACGAGTTTCGCAAAATAACACGATACACAAGCGATTTTACCATAAATCTCTTTGATATGTAAGGACCGGGAACCGCGTTTTTCTACTCAGTAAGCAGGCCACTGTAACCTACGATCTTTCAAATCCGAAAACTAAAAACTACGAAAAAGTACTTAGGCCTTCATTAAGTTCCAATTTCACGTGACGTACAATGTTTCAATTTGCTCTTTACGTATTGTTCAGGCTAGGCCCTTTTCAAAAGTTACGTGAGAAATACGCACAATCGTCGCCTACCTCGCAAAACTGGTTCCAAACGACAACAATGGCATAAGCAACGATGGGTTGTTGAACTTTGCTGGCTCCGGTTGTGTAGTGCACAGCAAAAAAAAAATGTAATATCGATCAACGTAATTCAAGCTGATGTATGAAATAATGATGTAATTGTCATTTTGTAATTTATCAGCACATACCCTGGTCGACCACTGTAAACCAATCTGCCGTTCAGCGTTATCGGTTTTTGTTTCTGGATCTTTAGTTGCATCTGTGATATACTTACTTGCGGCATACTATTTTGGGAGTACGGTAGCTCATCTCTCATCGTGATGCTGGGACATAGTAGACAAATTAGAGAGAAAACAAGGAGGTATTAGTATTAGTTATATGTAAACAAACAAAACAAAAGAAGAGAAGAGGAAAAAAGAGCAGAAAAATAAAAAGGGGATAAAGTAGATAACAAAGAAAAGAAACGTAGGCAGATTATTAGAAAAGGCATTATCCGAGACTCAGCAATCAAATGTCACTCCCGCCGAGATCTCAGCGAGACCCTCCCCGCCGAGACCCGCACATCCGAGCTCGGTAGAAAAAACTAAGTCTGTAGATAGATTAGTAGGAAAATAAATAAAACTACTTTATGACTCAAAGTGCAATGAATGAGCGTTAGTTTCGGGATCATTTCAGTGTTAGAGTTATGTTAGTTTTGATCCGTAATCAGCCCTACCGACCCCTCCAACATTAGTTGCAGGCAGAGGTTGTTAGATAATGCGGCACTGTAACTACTACTATTTTAGAGGTATGATTCGTCAAGTTTATACAACTCAATGTTTCAATTGAGGCAAACTATCTATCTTACAATTACAAAAGCAAACCTAAACTTACAATTATATGCAAATGCAAAATGAAACTTGACAAATCATCGTCAATCCCCTTATTCCAGGGCAGGGCCTGACGATTTGAATTCTAATTTTTTATCAGTGAACGGGCACCATATGGTACATTTTCTCACCATGAACCTATCATTTCCAGCCTATCTGAACTATTTAATAAATGGAAGCCATAACATGGGTTACGCTCCCCCTAAGCGGGCCCTCCGCATCCTGTCTCTGTCTTATCTCAAATACAAAATGCCAATGGTATGAATGTATCTATATATAACTTGGAAATGACGTACAATCAAATCAACCCAGAATCGTCCAGTGGACAGTGCGCTCTACACTCCAAGTTACCTTTTTTTTCAAATTTACCGCAAATTTGATATTTTACCCATTGAGTGTTGATTAGTCACAATGAAACATTGTGACAGAAGTTGAGGTTACTAGTGTATGAAATAATCTAGGTCCTATTTAGGATTATATCTGAAAAATCCAAATCTGGCCAACGCCCACCCTAAACCTAAACCTGTTCTAATCCACTTGATATGACTAACGAATGGAAGACTTTGACTACCCAGCCATTCAATAGTTTCATTCCGTGCCTTATGGCAACTTGATGATTCTATTGCGCTCATCTTCTGGCACCACCCAGAGAGACTTGGTTCTGTACCCAATGCTTAACTTATCTCCATTCCACTCAGCTACTCGCAATTTCTTGTGATATAGTGGGCGGAATATTATTATATGAGACAATTCAATGCAGACGTCTTTCCAAATTTGGCAGATCGACAGGTAATCGGTGAGTTACCACGATAGTTGCTATTCAACAACTCGACAACGTCCCATCGTCAACGCCTGCTATGAGAATTTCCCATTGCAGACGCCAACGAAATGACGTCATCGAGCTATCGATCAACTACCCTGGTTATCGCCTGGTACCTTATAGCACGATGCTAGGAGGCGAACCGGAAGAATCGATGAGCTACCTCCCCCTGTCACCGGTTCATCCAGCATTGCTGTCGAACTCCAATTATCAACACAGAAACGACTTACGAACGAAAACGAACGCAGCGGAAGCCATCCTACTCCGACTGATCAACAGCAATCCTTCGCAGAAGAGTGGAAGAATCTCGAACAGTCAAGGCTCGGTTTCGGCCAAATCTCGCTTACGTTGGTACTATCCGTTTCTGTCCGCTGACCAGCTAATTTGCATTGGAGGTCGAATTATTGCTGCTTCTCAAGCTTTATCCACGCTATTGGTTAGATCGTACCACGAAAAACATCTGCTTGCAGCTCCCCAACTTCTCATTACCATTCTTTGCTTACGGTACTGGATCACAGGGGCCAGAAACCTAGCCAGATCGTACATAAATGCATCGCCTGCGTCAAGGCTCGTCCTAAACTTCTGGAGCAGTTCATGGCCGAGCTACCAGCGTCACGAGTCACCACCACACGACCGTTCTAAGAGCAGTAAGCATGATTGCCTCTTAGCTCAATGGGACTGGGTTCAATCACAGTCGGCTCAGCCGGGATTTTCGGTGGTATAAAACCTCTGATCACGCCTTCCTTCGGAAGGGGGAAGTAAAGGCGTTGGTTTCCGGTCCATAGGTCGAAAGGAAGGGTTCCTGGCGTCGGTAGTATTGATTCTATGGATAAAAATTCCCTAGAGCTCTTGGAAGATCTTTCCTATAGTTTTGAAAAGAAGGTACCTAAAGTTTATGGAAAATTTTCCTAAAGTTCTGGAAAGAACTTCCCTGGAGCTTTGGGAAGAGCATTTCTGAAATTCAGAGAAGAAGTTGTGGGAAGAGCTTTCCTAAAGTTTTGGAAAAAACTTCCTTGATATTCTGGGAAGAACATCCCTAAAGGGGGCGACTTCGGCGTAGTGGTTAAGATCCATACCTCTCACGCCAAAGTCACGAGTTCAACTCTCACCCACGGACAAGTCACGAATGACGCAAAAGCTTTAAAGTAAGTCTGATACAAAAAAGTAGAAGGGTCTGTGCCTAGGGGCACGAACGGAAGCTTGACGTAGGACCGCTAGTGGATGGAATAAATGTGAAGAGCGTTTAGTTCTTTTAATTGATCAATTATCTATTATCTCAACTCTTTCCGTTTTTTGAATTATAGGCGTGCCAAATTTGTAATAATTTTTTTCAAAGAAAAAGTTGATTAAGAGAATCAATCAAGATCACTTGCACCCCTGCTTCCAAGTTTGGTTACAAGATTACAACTCTGGAGAGCATTTTGTGTGGTCGTTGGGGGCTTGTGGTTCTGAATATGGACAAACAAGCACAGATAAATTCTATTCCAAATAAAATTATTGAAATTGGACCAGGTACAGCTGAGTTATTAACGTTCAAAATCTTTCTTAATTTGTACATGTTCCATTTTCGGTTTTCACAAAGTGTACCCCATATAGAAATCAAAACGTAGTCCTACGTCAAAAAAACATCCCTAAAGTTCTGAGAAAAATTTTCCTTCATTTCTGGGAAAAACTTGCCTCACGTTATGCATAGAATGTTTCTTGAGTTCTGGGAAAAATTTTCCCGAAGTTTATTTCAAAATTTTTTTTAGAATAAGTGTATACCTTATTACGTTGGGTTTACGTTTAATTCTACTAATATTGTATTACTTTACTATTCACCATTCACTTTCACTATCACTTTTAAAAAAAATTATAACAGTTACGTATTTCGTTTACTATTTCAAAACTTCGTCTGTGTCTAGTCATAGATTTTTGTTTTAAGTGATAGTGAAAGTAAATAATGAAAGTGAATAGTGAAAGTGATGTAATAGTAGTAGAATTAAAAGGAAAATCAACGTTATAAGGTATACCTTGTATCAATTTTGTATTAGTATTAGGCCATTCGCCCTCTAGTGGTAAAAGCTGTCAAAGCAATGCATATAAAGATTCTAGTTGTTAAAACAAACTTCTGGTCCATGACTATTTGGCACTGAAGAAGTGAACAAGTTTTGTGCGAAATAATGATCATTTGATAAGCAATTATAATGAAAATAAATGGAATTTACTCAACCCACTCCGAAAGCTCATACACCTCACAAAATTATTTTTAATTAATTTGCTCTGTTCTCCCAGATTGTGAATTGGAATTCATCCGTAGTTTAACACGTAGCATAAAATCGCGCCAACTCTGTACCAGCTCGCCCATGGCAGCCGGATGGCTTAGCCACAAATCCAAAAACCCACCCCACCACCCACAAAGATGATAAAATCTTCCTCACCGACCACGAACCGCTGACTTTTGTGGTGATGTATAGTTAGCTGTGGTAGCGATGGCCATCTCTCCCGAATTGTGATTCACGTTACGCCTAAAGGAATGTCTAATGATGGAAATGTTACTAATAGCTTTCTCACAGCGCCAGCAGCAGCAGTGGATCCCCGGGATGAGATTGCAGCCAGCGAACGTGTGAGCTTCTATACATGGACGAAATGAGCTTTTTAGACGCTCCCAAGAGGACGATAAAAGCCTGTCGCTCATTGTTCGATCCCGATCATCGCTGCAGGGTTCGGAGCGACGGGAGACGGGTACAAATGATTTTGATAAATGCAAACTACACACGCGAGCGGAATTGATATGGCCTGGATGCTTCCAAAGTTCGCCATAATTTCCAACCCATTAGCGCTGATCATCAATTGCTTGAACGGTCGGAGCGCAGACCATGTGTGGGTAAGTCTTGGTCCACGGTGCATTCCCAAATGTCAGAAGGAAAAGCTGCCACCTCCAGGCATCATCGCTCGGCAGATACGGGATGAGGATTATCGAGCCATTGGATGATTGGATCCCGCTGAACTGGGAGGGTGGTGGTCATTAATGTTCCACTGCTGGTGGAAATTTCGACGGTGGATCAACTCTCGGGACAACGATTAGAGTGTGCGGTCACAAAGTTTACCGATGAAATGAGGATTTGTAGATTGTGTGGATGGGAATTTGTTAAACCAACTCGGGTGGTCTTCATTCGCATCAAATAGGCCAGATGATTCCATTTCAAGTGAACTTCTTATCCACATATACATAATTGAACCGTCGTCGCTTGCCATCTTCAATCATCGCATTTAACGTCAAAACATGACGGGCAATTGTTTCCACAGCTCAGAAAAAGAGATACAATTGCACATCGCATCAACTACCCGTGTCATGTTTCGATCCCATCCGGAAATAGAAAATCCCTCGGCTCAGAATTCCCTTCACTTCATTCCTCACCAGTCATCGGCAGGGTGGGAGAAAGTTGCCAGCATCATCCGGCCGCTTCAATAGTGTTGAACTAGAACTGCTCTTGCCGGAGGGTGGAATGGGTTGTACCAATCTGGTATTTCACTCCTGTCTTGCTTCCTTCCAAAGCACCCTCGATTCCGGTTCGAAGCCAATCCAAACCCCCATCCGCTTCTTCCACATCCTTCACACAATAATCCACTAAAGTGCGACTATGATTAATGATCGGGAAAAACGGAGTTTTCTGAATAAATAAATATCAAATATGCATTTGTGTCAAATAAAAGTTTCCATTTGAATCCCATTGAAAAATAGTTTTTCTCGTTCTTCCCGGCTGCCTGAACCAGTGGTAATAACGGTTACTCGAGTATTGGCGCTCGGTAGGGATCAATACAAACACCGTCTACATTTGAGAAATCGGTCGAAGAATGGTGGGGTGAACCGGCAGCAGAGACACAATAAAATGCCACCATTGCCTGTCGACACAAAGTTGACTTCCATTTGTGCATGGAGGCAACTTCTCACCACACTTCCGGTTCGATGCCATTAGGTTGACCGCTTTCTGGTCTTATAAAACATTTATGTGTAACTGCATGTAATATGTATGCATATGGCGGCTGGGTGATAAATCGCCGAACGGTGGTGGCGGCGGTGGTTATGAAATTGTTGCCGTTGAAAATGGCACTGCAGATCCGAAGTTTGCTGACTGGTTGAGTGATTCAGCACATTGGGATATCCAAAATATTGGAATAGCGCAAGAATTGATTGTTGCCAACAGCACAATTCTCGATTTCTTTTTGGAAGGGACGCATCAGCTATTGTAAATAATGCATTTGATCATCAGTTTGGCGAAACTGGTAGCTCATACACGCATACTAGCACCACTATCAGGCTATCTGCTATACAAAAAAATCAAAAAAGTAATTTAGATTTCTTGCTTGAAATTCTAAAATTCATCAAATTAGTTCAACTGGTTATAAGCGCACACACATAAGGACGTTCCGATATCGCAATATATCGATATTTGATTCTATGCGAATCAAAGTATCGATATTACCGATATATCAAATTCAAAATATCGATATTTCGATATATCATATGATGTTTGCAAAATTTAAAAAAACGTAAAAAGAAAAAAACACAATTTAATTGAAATACATTTTTATTTCGTGAGCTGTGAAAGTACATCTGATCATTTAATTTAATTGAACCAGTCTGCATCGTCGACACTACTTAGAAATAGGATTTTCTCCCAGTGCTTTGGTGAAAGACGATTCCTGGTGGTGGTCACTGTAGCACCTGCTTTTGAAAACAGACGCTCACATGGTACGGAGCTGGCCATATTTACCATGTAAAGTCTTGCTTGCCTTGCTAGTACAGGTGTGGAAAAACTTGTTTCATATCCTCTCACAGCATCAAAGGATTGGTTTGCAGAGAGCCTACTGGATTCGCCAAATAAACGTCAAGCTCATCTCCTACAGTTGACTGATACTGATTGCTTTGAGCAAGTTGCTTATGATGTCCCCAGAAATCAAATTCTCCATCATTTTGTTCAGCCAGAATTTTGGAAGTGTAGATTTTTAAATCTTGGATCCAAAATTGTTGCTACAGACACCACAACATTTTGCTCAACTTGGCCAAACCTTTTATGTAGTTCTTTCATAAGACAGTCTCTTACGGTTCTTACAGCAGAAACGTTAGAGGAGAAATTTACATTTTTGGATGAAAGACAGTTTACCATGGGAATAACTTAAGAAACTGTCACATATTTATCCCCGCTGATGTCTCGTGTCATGAATTCAAAAGGTCTTAAAAGATTTAACAACTGCCGACATAAGCATTGGTGGACCGTTGGTGTCATCAATCAATATATCTGACACAGTTTTACGAAGCTCCAGAAACCTCTCTATCATGTAAAAGGTGGAGTTCTAACTCGTTTTAACATCAAGGATAAATTTCTTGATATAGTGATTCTTAAGAAAAATCCACATAATGCCCAACAACTTATGCGCCGATCAGTTGCGCGCCAGCTATCTTGATGAATATGTAAACAAACAAACGTCAAAAAAAAATCCGTATCGAACAGCAAATTTTCCGAGTTTGTTCTATTCATAACAGTTTCCAAATCCATACTTTCCATAACATTGACTAAATGTATCGAATTAAAGAAGAGGTACTTGGCCGACATGCATCAACCAATACGAAGTATCACGTGCTGTACGGGTTCTATTTCCTGGGCTTGTCCAAATCGCAATTGGCAAAAATGTACGGGAAGCATCACACTACAATTAGCAGCTGGATAAAACGTTATCGCGAAAGTGGATTGGTGGCTCGCAAAGAGAGAAGAAAAGTGTCCTTGCAGTTTGGAGCAAAGAAACGACGGTGGTTAATCGAACAGTTTAAAAAAAATCCGACATTATTCTTAGATGAGGCCAGGGATAGTTTTGAGAAAACTTTCAACTGCTCCATCAGTACGTCCTCTGTTTCCAGAATACTACACGAGCAAGGATATACGTGGAAAGTTCTAGAGCGTCGGGCGATCCAGGTTCAAGAATCTCAGATTTGTCATTTCGTCAATGAGCTGGCTGCAATAAACTGGGACCTACATCACCTTATCTTTTTGGACGAAGTATCGATCGACAACAGAGGTATGTTGCGGAATCGAGGCTACGCCAAGGTCGGCGAAAAATTGATTTACAGGGGTGAATTCAACCGCAAAGCCAGAGTATCCTTACTCTGCTTCTTGGGCCAGACAGGAATGAAGAACACGTACTTGACGGAAGGAACTTTCACGAGGGCAAAGTTCTTTGAATGTTGTCGTAGCTTTGCCAACAGTGGAGAAGTTTATCGACACCCTGGAGTTAATTCGGTCTGGATCTTGGATGGGTCTAGAATTCACTGCCATCGACGAATAGTTGAGTACCTCCGGTCATTGGGAATCCATGTTATCTTTTTGCCTCCGTATATACCGTTTTTCAATCCAATCGAGTATATTTTTGGATACTGCAAGAAAAAACTACAACGTGTCTATAAATACATTCACGAACTTTAACTGCACTCGTGTATTCCGCAAATGCGGATATCTGCCAGGTGGGAAATTCAATCCGGCAAACGGACTAAGTCAAAATATCGAATCATTGGGATTTGAGAATGTACGTAATAAGGATTAATAAACAATAAATCAAATAATCAAATGTTGTTCACCTTTTTTTATTTCATAAACTCAAAACAAAGAGATGTTCAATAAGCAACAGCTTCAATCAGTTGGTCGTCCCGAATGCGTATGGAATCGTTCGGAATCAGGATCAGCAAATCGTTATTGATGGTCGACATCGAAGCAGTCGGTCACTTCCTCGGCGAGTTTCTGCCCAAAGCTATCTTCAGATACAGCAATACTGCCAGACACATCTGCTAGCAATGAAGTGTTAGTTGCCTGCATCGTTTGCAATGCGGTCAAGCGCAATTGCATCGCCTTAGCATATGTCATAAGCTGGTCCAAATCTGCTTGCAGGCCATCCAACAATTGTTTATACCCTGAATTAACATTTTGGGCAATGCATACATCCTGACGAGTGTGATTCAGCACGTTTTGAGAGCATGAGGGAACCGTCTGGAACAAATGTATCAGATGTTGGGGAGGTCCTCGCAACTTCAATTCCTCTCGTTCAAGCGCGTCTTTAGTCAGTAAGTAAGAAGCCCATACAGAGCAGTTGATGTCCGATGAAATGTAGGATAGCTTGTAGAGTTCCTTCAACTCAGTGGACAAATTACTGTTTGCCTGGTTGGATGCTGCTCCTGCTCGGTCACGCTCCTCCGGTTTTATCAGCTGCACTCGCAGTGTTTCGTACATAGCGGCTGAGGTCACCGACTCCGAATAAATGTGCACAAACACGTTAATATCTCTGTTCAGAAATTTCTGCATTTTGTTTGGCTTTTCTAGCAACTGTAATGGTTTAAACGTGCGTTTCGAGGCTTTATCTTGGAAGGAGATGAACTTATCCATATCGCTGACTTCTGGGTTCAAATCATCATTCCAGTGCACGGTAAATTGATCAGCATCTCCACCAGCGAGTGATTCAAACACGGCCTCTCTGCGAATGAACTTTTCACAGTAATCCCATACAGTTTGCATTACCTCCTCAGCTGATTCACAGTTCACTTGCACTTTTCCCACAGAAGGACCTTTTTTGTGGCCCTTGAAGTTTCTGATGAATACAGTTGCTGGGAATCGAAATATTTGTTTTGGCTCCGCTTGTTCACTTTCACTTCCAGGGCTCCCGGGCGAAGCAGAATCCAGTGTATCCTGGAACGATCGTTTTGCCTGCTGCACATTTGATGGTCCTGCTTCTGCTTCCTCCTCCAGAAATTCTACCTCGTAGTCAACCTCCCGTCCCTCCAGTCCTACAAAAGTTGGAGACATATGCATGATGGCACATCTGAAAAAGAAACATTTATTATGAAATGCATTTCATTTGAATTGATACGAAAAATATTTTACCTGCGATTCAAAGCCGACGTCGAACGGGCACAGCAGAAATCAAATGAAGCCGCTAGGAAAAATGAGTTGACAGTTTGTTTTGTTTTGTTTGGTGAAGGGTAACTGATGGGTTGTTGACTATGTACGATTGCAAGTATTTTTTTTTTATTTGTTGATTTGCAACTGTTTTATGTGAAATTATGATTCACTGGCCCGAAATACATATAGGTAATAACGAGTTGAAGCTTTAAGAAGGGTAACGTCAATATTTAAAGACAATTTTTGAAGCAATATAAGATTTCGTTCGAGTCAACTATCAGTCACATACCCTTGCGCACAAAAGAGGGACAGCTGAGCAAATCAAGCTTTTGCTAGAATTTCTCGGGAACCACTACGCCGTTATTCGTTTGAACCTTACGTTATTTATCGGAAGCTTTGACGCTGTTTTCAAAATATTTCATATAGGTTCAAAGTATGTGCAATACACGGTAGGCGACGATTATCGAACGCATGGCAGCCACTACGTTACTGGCGTTATCCGTCACCACACTCACCACCTTTTCGTTATCGATTTCCCATTAATGTACACTTGCACCCGGAGTTGCACTATCCTTTCCCTCGACGTTTGACGATGACAGCTTGAGAAGATTGGGATGATGCACTTGCAGGTGCCGCGATAGGTTTGTCGTATTCCCGCTGTATTTCACATGTTTGCTACACAGCTTACACTTGGCAACCTTCCTAGAGATGAACTAGCCTAAGGCTAAAAATCTCTTAAATAAAGAATTAAAAAAAAAAAAACTTGGCAACCTTATTTGCCTCGATTTTTTCGAAGAAAATCCACACTCACTAGCTCATGGGGCCATTTTAATGACACTTTGATAGAGTCAGCTGAACACACGCGACACGCCTGTTCTACATGCAGGTCTCACTGATTCTGAAACGTCGTGCAAACAAACACAATCTTACAGTCTGCATTGCGGTCAGCATACAACGTAGCCAGTATTGAAACCTGTGTTAGTGAATGAATGCAGCGAGCGAGTGGATAGAAATTTGTCTCTCTTTCTCTCAACGATGCAGTAATTATCTCAATAGATCCATACCGTAGCTATTCATGTTTATTTGAGCATGTGTGGTCTCACACGTCAATGGCCATTACGACTACAAACTCTTCTTTGGATTATATCGTGTCTTTTACACACACAGCCTGTGTGAGGCAAGGTAGGTAGAGATGAAAGGTACACACTTAATTTTTTTTTTGCCGAGATGAGCACCACTGAGCAGCTCGGCATTTTATTTTGCTGGAAATTCAGCAAAAAATATGTTTGTTAGCTGAGATCTCGGCAAAATTCCCGTTTGTTAGCTGAATCTCGGCAAGTTTTTCACTGAGATCCAGCAAAATAAAATGCCGAGCTGCTCGGTGGTGCCCATCTCGGCGAAAAAATCTAAGTGTGTAGGGATGCTTAAATTGAAAAAAAAAAACATCATAGCTAGAAAATTATTTTAAAAGTTATAGGCATTCGATATTATAAATATCGAAATGATAATATCGATATTGGCACTATATTGAATCGAATATAGCGATATAAAAATATCGGATATCGGAAGAAAAATATCGATATTGCGACATATTGGATATTGGAACGTCCTTAGGCCTAGTGTGACTGAAACTTGTTCGTCGCGTACTTTGGCATGTAAATTCTTCTCGCGTAACATTTGAAACTATAAACTTTTGTAAACAGAACTTAAAGTCACAAAAATTTTCCAGATCTTTCCAAAAATTTGCTGAACTTTCCTGAAATTTGCAGAATTTTCCTGGAGTTCTGAAAATGTTTCTGTATGTTTCAAAACTTTCCAGAAGTTCATTTAATTTTTTTTGAAATTCACAGAATTTTTGGTCTTGTTCTTTAAATTCTTTAAAAACCTTAAAATATTCTATAAATGTCGAAGAAGCTGTGACGAGCCTGTTGAGGAGTGTTGGAAAAATCATAAGTCAAATGATATTTTTCAACTCTCATACGCTCTCAATATCACGCGTGATATCATGTTTGATATTGCTCCTTTGAAATTTTGAGACTATTCACAAGATGTAAGAATGAAGCTGATAGTTGATTCAACACCAATATGATTCCGTTGCAAATAATTTTCTAAGAAAGAGAATTTATAGCTAATAATAATAAGCTTAATAAGTATTGCGAATTGTGTTATTCGATTTGTTCGAGCGTATCGTAGGAAGGAGATTCTTAAATTCCCGTGGATTCCGCGTAAGTGTCTCTGCTTACGGGTCCACCCCTCCGTTTTTGGCCCTTCATACAGCGATATAGTGAATTCATATCGGTAGCTCAAATTGATCTTGCTATTAAGTGGAGCTGCATACAAGACAAGTCTTGAAAGGATGGTGGCTACCTTACATACATACATACATACAAGAGAATTTATAGCTAACTATCTCTCTACACTCTTTACCGATGGCAGGCACGAAGCTACTGCTGCCAGCAGTGACGGTAGTTTCGGGTTGCGTTCGGATGTAAAGCAAAAATCATGAAACTCAAACTCAGCACGGTCTGGTTCAAATTGTAGCTGATGAGTTTTGTTAGCTTGATATTCGTAGCTACGATACCACGGCATGTAAAATCATCCGCAGTTGCTTGCTTATTCATATTTGTCTAGGAAAATCAAGCGTGATCTTGGGCATTGCTGCAATTTGATTTTTTGACGTAGGACTACGTCTGTGATTTCTATACGGGGGTACACTTTGTGAAAACCGAAAATGGAACATGTAACAAAATTATGAAAGATTTTGAATGTTAATATCTCAGCTGCCACTGGACCAATTTCAATAATTTTATCGCCAATCGATCAGATATACTTCAACGCATCTGTTTATTTAAAACTTTATCATATTTTGAAATGTCACTATTGAAAATTTCACGAATCGCCGGCGCCGGTGGTGTAGTGGTAAGCGTGACTGCTTTCTCACCCCAATGGGTCTGGGTTCAATCCCAGCCGAGGTCGGTGGGATTTTTCTAAGGCATAAAAATCTCTGGTCACGTCTTCCTTCGGAAGGGAAGTAATGCCGTTGGTCCCGGCCCATGTGTGTTGATGAATGGGTGCGATATCCTACGCAGGTGTGGAAGCTGCCTTCCTGCACATTCAATTGCCATCAATGGATGGCAATCGATGTCCGTCGGTGATTGGCACTAGATTGCGGAACAGAGACCGACGTTAAATAAAAGAAAGGAAAGGAAAATTTCACGAATGTGCAACTGTTGCTATTATAATTAAAAGTATTACCGATTGCCTGCGAAAAGCGATTTCCCTAGCACAGATTTCAAAGTTAAATTCCATCCGGTCTCACCAAACGGTGTTTATACCATCGACGCGTGATGAGTGGTGGTGTTCTCCAGTACACAAAGAAAGGCTGCCTGCAAGCAGCAAGCTGCAGCCCACATGAGCATCCATAGAAGGAGAAAGAAGCCGCACCGCTATTGATCGGAAGAATATTTCGTGAGTTGGTGTGGGCCATCTATGTGAAGCGCGTCATTATAAAGAGTATAAACAGATAGAACCCCGCTCAAATTCCTATGCCTACACAAAACACTAGCTCCTGCTGTAGTTAACAAATAAGATTTATTATAAAAGACCACGTAGTCGTACGTTACCATTGCGTTCAACCCCACAGGGCTGCCCCTTGCAGTTTTTTTTTTTTTTATTTTTCCAATGCTGCCGTTGAGGTTCTGGAAACTCCATCGAAGTTTTCAGAATTTGGTGGGAACTCTGTCAAAATTCTGGAAAAACTGTTTAAGGGGAAGTCCGCCGCTCTGAAAAAAAAATACGTTTTGCTTTTCTAAAATGATCAGAAATCTAAAACAATAGTTTTTATTCTTACAAATAAAAATTCTAGTGCAAAAACATTTTCGTAAGTCACCATGAAATAAAGTTGGACTCAAAAAGCCACAAAACTTCGACGTTTCGGTTTTGGTGATGGTTCAATGTTGTTTTCCTGAAGAGATAGAAAACAAATGTTTACATATTTTCTTAAAAATCTAAGGAAATATCTTACTTTTAGGATTTTTGAAAAAAAAAAATTCAAATTTATTTTGAAAAATAAAAATGCGCAAAAAAAAATTCGAGGCGGTAAACTTCACCTTAAGGTCCTTGTTGCTCCAATGAAGTTTGGAAAATCGATCAAAAAGTACGGCGATTTTATAAGTTTTAGAACTTTACCTTCAATAGTTAGAACTTTCCTAAAGTTCTGGGAAGAACTTCCATGGAGTTACGGGAAGAAATTTTCGTAAGTTCATGGAAAATTTTCTCTCAAGTTTGTGTATGAACTTTGAGAGTTTTGGAAAGAACTCCCCTTAAGTTCAGGGAAGAAATTCTCTAAAGGTCTGAATAGAACGTGCCTCATATTCTGGGATGAACTTCCTTCCTTAAACATTCGAGATGAATATTTCTGAAGTTTTGTGAGGAACTTTTATGAAGTTCTACGAAGAATTTTACCTAGTAGCAAACTTGCTGCAAAACGGTTGAGATATCTTGTATGTGACACAGCTTTGTGGTGCTTTGAATTCTGAAGTTCTGAGAAGAACTTCCCTAATGTTTTAAGAAGAGCTTCCCGAATGTGTTGAGAAGAAATTCCCTCAGGTTTTGGAATGAACTTTTCCAAAGTTCTTGGATAAGCTTTCCTTAAGTTCTGAAAGATCTTACTTAAAGTTCTGGGATCATCCCAGAAGTCACGGGAAAATTTTACTACAGCTCTAGGAGGTACTTCCTTCAAGTTCACGGAAGAATTCCTTTAGAGTTCTGGGAAGATCATCCCTGAAGTCTTTAGACAATTTTCGTAAAGCTCTAGGAAGTACTCTTTAATGTTCTCTGAATTTTTTTTTTTTCAAAGTTCTGGGAAGAACTTGTCTCCAGTTTTGCGAAGAACTTCCCTGGAATTGAGGGAATTAGTTCCGTGAACTTGTAGGAAGGTCTTTTTTAAGGTTCTGACTGGGGGTGCAACACATCTAAATCTCAATTTAAGATGGCCGGAAAATTTCATGCTAGCGAATCAATCTACGAAATTTTTTTTTATCTCTTGCTTCTATTTACACCTACTCGCATCGCTCTTCACCTTTTTGTAGGAAATCTTCAACATCTTCATTAATCTTCTTTCTATCTACTAAGCGTGCGAGCATCTCACAACAGCAAAGCAAAATTTTTCCTGCATCTTAGATAGAGTCGCACCCCTCGGGTTCTGAGAAGAAGTTCCCTAAAGTTCTGGGAGAAGTTCCATAAAATTTTGAGAAAAGCTTCAATATCTGGGAAGATTTACTGGAGTTCTGAGAAAACACTTTCTAAAGTTCTGGAAAGAACTTCCCCATAGTTCTGAATATAACTTCCCCAAAGTAAGTTTTGAGATTAGCTTAACTAAAGCACTTGTTTTTCCCTTGATTTATTTTCCGTCGATCTTGTTTTTCGTACTGAGTACCAATGCTACCAACGCCAGGAAACGAACTCCCACACCTGGATCCTACCTATCGACCCATAAACTCATGGATTGGGGGAAAATGGCCTTACTTCGCTTCCGAAGGGAGGCGTGATCAGAGATTTTATGCATCAGAAAATCCAGATGGTGCCGACTGGGATTGAACCCAGACCCTCTGAAGTGAGAGTCGGTCATGCTTGCCACTACACAACCAGCGCTGCTATGGCCTTAAGCAACACAGCAAAAAAATAATTTTGATATCACGTCAAAGTGGATGCACTACAATCATGTCGAAAATATGGTGTAATATTACTTGCTTAAAAGGACAAAATTATCATTAATACAATGCATGAACTGACATTACGCTGCTTTTACTGCATTTGTTTATTTATGTGGTCATAAAAATTACATGAAATTTTCGACATAATTGTAGTGCATCCACTTTGATGTGATATCAAAATTATTTTTTTGCTGTGAATAGGAAGAACTTTGCTATAGTTTTGGAAAGAACGCCCCTTAAGTTCAAGAACGTTCTTGATGTTCTGGGAAGAACATCTCTCAAATTCTGGAAAAAAAACCTCCCTCAAGTTTTGGGAAGAACATCTCTGGAGTTCTGGATAAAACTTCCCTGGAGTTCTGGGAAGAACTTCTTTTATGTTTTGGGAAGAGCTTTCCTGAAGTTTTCGGAAGAATTTCCTTGATATTCTGGGAAAAACATCCCTAAAGTTCTGAGAAGAATTTCCCTGGAGTTCTGAAAAAACTTTTCTACAATTCTGGAAAGAAATTCCTTCAGTTCTGGCAAAAACTTGTCTCTAGTTGGATGATCCTAGGATGATCATAAATTATTTTAAAAACCAACATAAGGTTCCCTGAAGTCCTCAGGATTTTTTTACAAGACTTCAGGTTGATCTGGTACTATTTTTAAGATTTTTGAAGTTCGCAGACAATCCAGTAACGCCTGGTAGATAACATTTTCGTGGCATTGAGATCTACCACTGAAGGTTTATCTGAACTACATCAAACTATGGGAACAGGATTGTTTTGTTATCAAAGGAAGGGTTCTGATGCATGGTCATTATCGGTGTTATTTTTTGATTTGTTACGAAGAAATCCGTTTTTCACTGACGAAGGGGCACGCCTTTGCAGGGTGTTCCAGAACTCCGAAGAGTATAAAGATCGGGACCTTACAATTAGAGTCGGATCTTTGCAAAAATGGCAAAAATGACAACTGTAAAACAAATTGAATACTTCATCATTTCTCAATAGCAAGGGAGTAATACGACCTGCACTAAATTAAGTACACGGTTTTCACTAAACTAAGGACAAAGTTAACAGACTTCCCTGTTACTTGCAGAGATTTTCTTAAGTTCCCAGAATGTTCCTGGTGGATGCTGCAGTTCTCAGAATTTCCATGAAGCTCGCCGCCTTTAACACTCCGAACACGATGTCTCCTGTAAAATGTGTAATGGAAAATTTGCGATGTTTTAAAAATCATAGCTCTGCCATTTATTATTGAATTTCAAATATATTTCATTCGGTATCAATAGATTTAAAATCTATTGATACATTCCTGACCAATTATTTTTCAAACATTGACAATTTGTTGTTACACATTTTACCGGAGGCATAATGATCGGAGTGTGAATGAAGTTGGCAGAATATTTTAGAAATCCTTCGAATTTTCCAGAAAATTACAAGCATCCTTGAATTAATTAAAATATTCCTGAAGTAGACTTACTTGAAGTTCGCGGACTTTCCTGAAGATCTCAGATTTGCAGAACCTTCCAAAAAAGTGCTGAATTTCCTGAAATTCTCAGAATTTTCCTGGAGTTCATGAAATTTTTGATTTAAACTTTTCCAAACTTTCCATCAGTTTGTTGAAATTTTCTGAAGTTCACAGAATTTTTGTTGAAGCTCACTGACTTCACTTCACTTCCCAGAAATTCACGCATTTCACCTAGGTTTCGCAGAAGTCTGGGACAAGTCTTGGGACAAGGCTTGGGACAAGTCTTGGGACAAGTCTTGGGACAAGTCTTGGGATAAGTCTTGGGATAAGTCTTGGGATAAGTCTGGGACAAGTCTGGGAACAAGTCTGAGGGCAAGTCTTGGGACAAGTCTTGGGACAAGTCTTGGGACAAGTCTTGGGACAAGTCTTCGGACAAGTCTTGGGACAAGTCTTGGGACAAGTCTTGGGACAAGTCTTGGGACAAGTCTTGGGACAAGTCTTGGGACAAGTCTTGGGACAAGTCTTGGGACAAGTCTTGGGACAAGTCTTGGGACAAGTCTTGGGACAAGTCTTGGGACAAGTCTTGGGACAAGTCTTGGGACAAGTCTTGGGACAAGTCTTGGGACAAGTCTTGGGACAAGTCTTGGGACAAGTCTTGGGACAAGTCTTGGGACAAGTCTTGGGACAAGTCTTGGGACAAGTCTTGGGACAAGTCTTGGGACAAGTCTTGGGACAAGTCTGGGGGAAGTCTGGGGGGAAGTCTGGGGAGAAGTCTGGGGAGAAGTCTAGGGGGAAGTCTGGGGAGAAGTCTTGGGGGAAGTCTGAGAGGAATCTGGGGGGAAATCTGAGAGGAATCTGAGAGGAATCTGTGGGGAAGTCTGGGGAGAAGTCTGGAGGGAAGTCTGCGCGGGAAGTCTGGGGGAGAGTCTGAGAGGAATATGAGGGTAAGTCTAGGAGGAAGTATGCATGGAAGTCTGGGGGAAAGTCTGTGTGGAAATCTGTGGGGAAGTCTGGGGGAAAGTCTGGGGGGAAGTTTGGGGGAATTCTTGGGGGAAGTCTGGGGAAAAGTCTGAAGGGAGTCTGGGGGGAAGTCTTGGCGGAAGTCGGGGGGGAAATTTGGGGTGATATCAGGGGTAAATCTGGGGTGAAGTCTGGGGAGAAGTCTTGGGGGTAGTCTGGGAGACAGCCTGGGGGGAAGTCTAAGAGGAAATCTGGGGGGAAGTCTACAGGAAAGTCTGTGGACTTCATAGATGCTCACAGCCTTCGCTGAAATTCCCAGATTTTCCCTGAAAGTAGAAGAAATTTCCTGAAGTGTGCAGGACTTTACAATATGGTGATATGGTGAACTTCCCTGAAGCTCGCAGAATTTTATACGAGTTAATATTTTTTTTTTTGTATTTTTCATAACTTACCAGCATTTTCTTCAAATTTTTAGAAGTCTTAGGAACATTCATGAAGATCCCTGAAGTGATCAGAATTTGTCTGAATTTTCTTGTTTACTGAGCTTTCATGTAGATCTCTAAATTTTTCTTAATTTCACAAAAAAATTCTGAAGGCTTAGAATTTTCTTCGGGTTTGCAGGATTTTCCAAAAGTGAGGTGAACGTTTTAGAAAGTTTGCAATATTTTAGTAAAGCGTTTAGTACTTTCTTGTAGTTGTGGAGAATACTATAGGAAACTCACGGGTAGTTTAAAAGAAATTTTAGGCAGAATAACTTTGAAGTTTGAGACTTCCTTGAATTCCGGAGATTTTTTTCAGAAATCTTCAGACTTTCCAGAATCTCGTTGAATTTTTCTGAAGATCATAAACTTCCCCCAAAAGATAAAAGTTTCTTAAATTCGTTAAAATTTTTCGAAGTTCGAAGAATTTTCCTAAAGTTATCAAAGGTTCCCTGAAGTTTATATTTTGTTTCTTCATGTTGTACTCAGAACTTTCCTGAAGTTCGCAAAAACTTTCACATGTTTGTAGAACGTTCCGGAAGTTCACAGTTTTCTATGAAATTCACATTTTGTTTGCATCAATTTTTATGGAATAAGCAAAATTTACTGAAGTTACCACTATTGTTCTTTATTCAATCTTAAGGTTTTGTCCAAAATTTGAGCTTAATCAATAAACATTAACCCATTTGAAGCAATTTTACAGACTTGAACTTTGAAACAACATTTTCAAAGTTCTGCCTCTATGTGAAGTTGCAAACGTCTCAAACATCACCAATTCTAATGTCATAATAGGGAATAATTTTCTCAACAACTTTTCCGAAGCCTGAAAGACTACCCCAGTTGATCTTGAAAAGCTATTAGCATTTTATCGAAGACATCAAATCAAGAAGGCTGGCAACTCTGCCAGAATTCAAGCGACAGATACAGTAGCACTTCGCTCGAGTGAAGATGGAAGTACTGCATAGAAAAATCAGCAAATACACACTTTCTTCTTAGGTTGTATGTTTGCTATCAAATTAGTTCGAAGCATTTACATTTGCGCGGCAGATGACGCGATTGTGTCGGTCTCAGAGCGGTCGTATGAAAAAATGGAAGAGTTACCAGTCTTCTTGATATGTTGTCTTCGATTTTATGGAAGCGATTTTGAATTACTAACACAATTTTTCATGACGATATTCATAACTAAAACAATTAGTTTCCATTTACATCGCTAGCAATTTTCCAACCCTAGATATCAGTGACGGTATACAATTTCACTCCGCCTTGGCAACATTTTTTCCCGTAGGCAATAAACCTTCCATGAAGGCTACTGAACAAATCCAAAATCTAAATATCGCAGAGGAAGCACCCGATCAGCACCGAGGAAAGGGATTTCTGTGGAATTATCCGGAATCCTCTGCGCAGCAATGTAAAATCATACCCCTGCCACTGTCCCAGTTTGGATGAACTGAGAATAGTGCTCAAAGTAGACCGAACCGAAATATGAATTTACATCAGTTTCTGGTTGCGGTAGCTGCTGTGCCATAACTTTGTATGCATGTAAGTCCATCAAGGGCGGACTCCGTCAGGTGTGAATATAATAACGCAGAAAGTTGGTCGTGGCATAGCGAGTGGACGCATATAATTGAAATATCCACACATGTTAAGCAGAAGGGGTTGATTACAACTTTGGATGACTTCCGGTTACCATCGATGACGTCGACCTACTTAATTAAAACAAATTTAATTACATTATGCATCGGTGGTGTTCCAGAATCACGTGACGCGATTTAAATAACAAATTTCCTGTTGGATCCGCATCGTTAGCACACAGCACCTTGTGCATTCCATCAAGGTTCCTCAAACTGCTGGCTGCAGCAGGTTTCACTTTACAACCCACCTGGTGTAACCTGTCGAGTTGAACACAGCAATCGTTTATTATCATTGACACGGTGTTAATTTTTTAACCGGGTGTCTTACGACATCACCCCCCGGCGGCATCTTGTACCAAGCGTCCAAGCGTCTTGTACTTACCGTCAAGATGAAGCCCTTCCCTAAGAGGAATCACGTGTCGTTGCCGTCGTCGGTGGAATTCCTCGCACCTTGTTGCGTGACGTCATTTATATGCGCTGAACCCGATGCTGTGGCAGCTCTCGCAACCTAAACCTAACTAGTTGCAACTTGGTTGTGAAGGTGGTAACCATGGTCGTATGTAAGGGGTCAAATCTGTGGGTAGTCACGACACAGGACTTGGGGGACAAGATTCGAGGACTGCAATCGAAAGTTCATAAGGATGTTTCACAAGACTTGTGGAAAATCAACAGAACTTAAGAGGCTACTTACCCAAGTAACGTTTGAAGTTTTATCGTGGTTTTAACGCATGCTTGGGAACTGCAGTCATAATGACGAACTTCATTTGAACTAAAATTCCGGATCAAAAGAACCCCACCCTCGCAATGAACCCTTGGCACGACATCTCTGTGGCAATGATGCTCTCGTTACTTACGAATTCCCAGAGGCACATTAGTCTTGCTCACTTTCGATGCTGCTCGGGTATGTTGGGCTATATACACCTACTGCAATTCAACCTCAACCTGTTTTGGACACGTAAACCTACTGCTGCCGTTGCTGGTGTCGGAGAAAATCACTGTCTTGGCTCGTTTTCCCCCATCATCGTCAGTATCACCCAAAAAGAAGAAGAAGAAGAATAACAAGAAGAACGAGCAGCGACTGCAGCAAAGCGAGCGTAAACACTTCACTTGAAACTTCTCCCGAATAAGCTCCGGGTCTCGTTCGAGGTTCGGGTAGAGGTACCACCACAATAGGGACTAAGTGTGCAAAATAAGGCATTAGCGGGAACCCGGTGAAAAACGGGAGTATCATCGTGCATACCGTATGTGCTGCGGCGGGTGCAGGGTAGGACTTTTCGTGTTACACCAATCAGCTCAACGCTTTTACGGTGCCTTCTTCGTCTTTGGAGGTGGAGCTGCTGCTGCTGCTGCTGTTGCTGCCTGGTGAAATATGACGTGTTGGAAAAGCAGAATTCAACCGTAAGACTTTAGTGGCAAAGCAGAACCATGGCAAGGGTCTGTTGTATGAGACGTGAATACTTAATGCGGTCGTCTTGCGCTAAAACAAACACGCCAAAAGGCGAAGGGACGAGTGTGGATGTGACGGTGATGAGGGAGGAGGGTGATGGAGCTGAGACCATGCATTACGAGGCAGCAATCGTTGCTTTAGTTGCTCCTCAGGGGGAGGGGAAAGATTTACAGGGATGAATTTATTTTGTCGATGTTAGAAACACAGCATGTGAAATTGACATCAGCAATGGCTTCTACCAATGTAAATTCGGTTATATGGTTTTAAATTAACTAGAAACTGATTTTATTTTCATTTCACAGAAATGATTAGCTCAATTTGTCAAATCAAATAAAACAGCAAAAGGGTTTATCTTCCATTTAATTCCACTTAATTAATTTTGGTATCCATGACAGATACGTATTTCGACTACAATGTGCAGTCTTCATCAGTGTCATTCCCACTAAAGAACTTATCAAAATCTAACCCCCTTAAGTACTCATTGTAGTCGAAATACGTATCTGTCATGGATACCAAAATTAATTAAGTGGAATTAAATGGAAGATAAACCCTTTTGCTGTTTTATTTAGCATTCCGCTAACAACCCAATTTCATTACTTCATTATGATGGCTACCAAGCCTTTGGGGATTTTCCTTATTAGAGATTTGTATAGATTTTTCTCCTTTAGCTTACTTAAATCTTTGGTTTTTATTAGTTAGGTAGGTTCCGATTCAACACATTGTAGTTTCATTTTTATACCTATGATCTTGACTTTTTTACCTAGGGGATGAGTACTTAAGGGGGTTAGATTTTGATAAGTTCTTTAGTGGGAATGACACTGATGAAGACTGCACATTGTAGTCGAAATACGTATCTGTCATGGATACCAAAATTAATTAAGTGGAATTAAATGGAAGATAAACCCTTTTGCTGTTTTATTTAGCATTCCGCTAACAACCCAATTTCATTACTTCATTGTCAAATCAGCTAACATCATAAGCCTATGAAATAAACAGAATCAAACCATCCATAACAAGTGTCAACTAAAAAAGGGGATGAAAATAATGGGTCGGAAAAAAACACCAGTAAAGTTTGATTCAAACTGATTTAGTTCATTCAAAAGGTTAACTCAAGTCTTCAAACTAAGCTTAGTGAATATTGGCATACGGTCAATATTCCACCGTACGGCGCAGCTTAGTCATGATATTGGAACATGAACGTTGGACGGCTGCCACTTTGATTTTCCGGATGCAGCTTTTGATCCTGTTGGTGAGTTGCTTGGTGTCCTTGGCCCTCCAATTATCCTTATATACCATGGAGGACCGATAGGACAGCACTGCAGCAGATTTGTCTGATTCCGGTCGTTTGGCACATATGGTATATTTTGGCTTTTCGCCGTACTTCCGGCTCATCCAGCGGAGTTGGGACCTCACGGTTTGGATTTGCTCGTCAGTGTTCTCTGGGGATCTGGTTTTCTTTATACACTATTCTCTTCTTCCTTAGAGTCTCGCAGATGTGTGACCTTGAACCACGGAACTTTCTGGCCGCTTCCCGTTGACTTACCGAAACCTTGTTATTGAAAATTGTGTACCTCTCTTCTGAGTTACCGCCATGGATGCCAGGATACGATAAACGGTGGATAACGGAACATTTTCCCTATTAATATGGTCCACCGTGTACTTGTTTTCCACGATCTTCGTTCGCTTAAAGAAATATACAATGCGCGCGCAGTTCTTCCTTTTTCGACGGCATGTTAGAGTGAAATAAAGTGTGTGACAATTTTCTGGAGGGTGTAAGGATTTATTCATCCAAGGTGATATTTCTATGCGAAGGTTTTTGTTCTGTTAGAAAAGTATTGGAATCATTCTCATTTTTGTCGTTAGATTGTCAATTGAGCAGAAATCGTTAGGAAAACATAGTTGCGATGTCTTTGAGGTTCCATTAATGAAGTCATTTCCAATAGGCCTTATTAATAGAAACTAAACGATCGATTCAACCTCTGGTGGTGAATAAGAGAACGTCAAAAAGAGTGTTGTGAGCATAAATTTTTGCCTTGAGACATAGGAAGCGGAACACTTTTTTACTTTTCCTGATAAATTTATTCATCTGAGATGCTGAAAAACTTAATCTACAGTTGAAAAATTTAATTCTGTAACGTTTTTGGTAAGATCCTGCTGGTGTCCAGGAATATTTTTGTTGAGAAAAATGAAAAATTATAAAAATGCCTTAGTGGTTATGATCTTCCGGATTTTGTGTGTGTGTGAATAGTTAAGGTGCAAATCAGTTCAGATTTGTGGAAAATCGTACAATAAGACAATTACCGATGGAAATTGGCAAGATTTTGAATGAAAAATGCTGTTATATGCGTTGGGGAAAATATTCTGATGTAAACAAACGGTTTGGTTGACGTTTCTTCTCGAACTCGCGTGGTGCACTCTACGTTGGTGGTGCATTAAAAAGGCGTATAAGACGTCAACTCTACCCACTGAAATATTTTTTTTCCAGAAGAGGTGATAGTAGCTCTAAGGAGATAAACACCTAGTTTGTGCTAGCCATCACTACGCGGTAGCACCAGGGCTGGTATCGAGTCATTTTTTAGTGACTTGCTCATTTTTTTCAAGCCAGTCACTAAAAAGTATTCTTTTTTAAGGCCAAGTAGCTAAATTCACTTCTTCTTGTAATCAGTCACTATATTAAACTTTTTTAACCTGAATTTATTTCAAGATTGATCACGATTTGCTTTGTGACGTTTAATCGTCTTTATCTATCTACAGGGTGACTCTACTCATTTCTCTAAATAACATTACCTGAGTTTTCCGAGTTTCTCCAGAACTTTAACGGAAAAATTCCAAGCTTATAATAAGAAAGCTATTTTTTAAATGCGTTGAAAATATGCATTTTTGTGAAGATAAAAAAAAAAAACAGCAATTAACCTAAACGTTTTTAAGTCATAGCAATCACAATCACAATTAAATCCATGGAATGTTGAAGTTCATCACTTACTTAATTTCTCACTTTGATAAAGTTAAAAAAAAACTTACTTAATTTGAGTAAGTCCTTGATCTTAAAATATTCAATATCTTGAAGTTTCGTATTCAATGTTCAAGTTCAAGATATTGGACATTTTCAAAGTGTCAGGTACTTCACAGGTGTCAAGCGAACTTGAGAAATATATAAAACTTGAGGAGTGTTGTGCAAATTTTAAAGAAGTTCTAAGCACCTCAGAAAAGCTACATCTAGAGATCTTTGGGAAATTTCGGATTTTAAGGGCAGTTCTCGAAACTTTAGTCCAGTCTTTTGGGGCAGTTTAAAGATCTATATTTTTTTTTTTACTTGTAAAGTTTGTTTGTTCTTCAGAAGGTTTAAAAAGTAATTACAAAATAATTATTCAAACTTCGATATCTAATTCGAATTCTAATGAGGCTATGTCAACAACATTATTACACAACATAACAAAGGTGACATATTTTATGAACAATTTGAGTATTCCATGTCTTTTGGTTCTTTCTATGTCCCCTTCTATCGAGAGTGTACGCCATCCATTGAGTATAATCGTTATCTTCCGCTGCAGCAGTCTCCAAGCTGGCTCCACGCGTACGCATTCACTGAACTTGTGCTGCAGTGTTTCACAGGCAGCGTTACAGTGGAGGCAGTTTTCACCATCGGTTCTGTTCATTCGGTACATCAGTTTTCGGTGCTCAATTTTTCCGTTGACTAACAAGAATAAGGCACTTCGTTCACTTGAATTCAGCTGTCATATGGTTATATTTGTCCAGATTTGCCGCCAATTTGCTGCTGGCTACTCACGAGTAACTTAGGGTGTTTCCGTTTGTTCGATGAAATGGTTATGAATACTATTGGCGGTAAGGGAGTGTTGGGAGATTTAAAATGATAAGTTTGAGGCAAGGACAGTCTGCGGGAGGGGTGGGATTTTGGTGAGTGAGAAAGGACCTATAGAAGGGAAGGGAAGCGATATCACTCACATGTCGATTAAGTAGCAGCGCCTTGCACTTTAAAGCTGGCAAGTGCAGTTTCAAGCCACCTGCTTCTCTGCTACAGAAAGGTTCCCATCGTAGAAGTCAGTTTTGCCGTATGAGCGGCAGTTAGTGTGAGAATGGATGCGAGATACCATATCTTTGATGTGATGAATGTGTTGAGCAGGATCACTTTTTGGTGCAAGGTGAGAGTACGGAGAGAGTGGAGATAAATCGGCCGAGAGAATTTATCGACAAGCTCATCCCAGTTTAACTTGTTCATCAGCCGTATCGAGTTAGCGAAAGTCACCCCCAAAATACGAACGGTGTTTTCGTTCCGAAGCCACGGCACTCTGAGTGGCAAGACGTCAGTGTAGTCCACTGATATCGACGCAGATTTCTCTAGGCTCAGCCTTGCACCAGAGGCACGTTCGAAATGTTGAAATGTCTCACGTATCAGTTCCATTCTTGCCAGGCATGTGCTGATCACCGACACATCATCGGCATATGCAACAACGAGATCAGGTCCACATATCTCCTCGAGCCGCTTCATCAATGGGTGTAGATAGAGGACGAATAGATGCATGGAGAGAGGGTCCCCCTGGCGAACCGATCGCTCGATGGGGAATGCTTCTGTAAGATGCCCGTTTATCAACAGGCGAGAGGACGACAAATCTCCGATTTTGCTTAGTAGACGAACGAGATTCGGATTGAACCCGAGCGAGCACATGTTACGAAAAAGAAACGACCGGTCCACTACGTCGAAAGCGTGACGGAGATCGAATGATGCCAGTAAACTTCGTTGTTTACATTTGGGAATCAGCTGGGAAGTTACCTGAAAGTGCCTCGTTTATGACGAGTGTGATTTCTCTCCAGATGCCATCGAAAGTTTTGAGATAGAACTCTCGTGGTAAAGAGTCTCCTCCGGGAGACTTGTTCGAGCTGCTAGTCTTGATGGCTGTGTATTATACTGATGCAAATTTTGACATTTTCGCTCCACAGTGCTCAAACGGTTCCAAATCGCGTCCTGATTAGTCTCCCAAAATTTGAACTCATTTAAAAAGAAACTGACTTGGCACAAACCATTTGAAGTTAATATGGAAATTACTATAGGAAAACCAAATGTTTTGTTCATATCCATCTAACAATTCACCATATCGCTCTGCTTTAAAAAATGATAACTGAGCTCGTAGAAAATTTTCTCAGCTACAACTTTGTCCTGAACCACTTTTCAATATAATGTAAGCATCAAAAGTTATCAATAATTAAAGCCACTTATTCTTACGATTATGCTCAATCAACTGTTCAGCAGGCAACATTGGTGTTTCTGGCGCTTGGAATAGAGGACAAGAATCATGGCTACTATGTCACACTGCAAGATACAGTGTTGCTGACAAAACAGCTGCTTGATCATGCCAGAAGTTTATCAATCTCTTAAACAATTAATAACTATTTTATTTGACGTTTGGCTCAACAATTATATTCTGCAAAGTTGAAGCTGAGAAAATTTTCCATAAGTTTAGCTTTTGAATTTTTGAACAGTGCCATATGGAAAAGGGTAAGAAGACAATGAACAAAAAGTTTGGATTTCCCATAGTAATTTCCATATAAACTTCAAATGGTTTGTGCCTAGCCAGTTTCTTTTCAAATGAGTTCAAATTTTGGGAGATTAATCAGGACCCGATTTGGAACCTTTTGAGCACTGTGGAGCGAAAATGTCAAAATTTGCATCAGTCTACTGTGTATATATCAGCCGGAGTTATCTCATTCATACAGGACTCACTTACTGGGTCGTTTTCAGGGATCAGTCTCTCGCATTCGAATGTGTCTGCTGCTGCTCTTTCCGTCTCACCCGCAGCGTATAGCGATTGGTAGAAGCCAAGCATGTGTCGTTCGATCGCACCAGGATCATCGATGAGTTGGTTATCGTTGTCTCGCAGTTGTGTGATGGTTGTTTTTTTCCTACGCCTATCGCCCAGCTGGAACATTGAGATCGGTTCTCCAGAGATGAAGGACTCGTTTACGCGCATGAATGCTTGCGTGAAGTTGCGCTGAAGAGTCAACATTTTTGCTTTTACGCGATTTATTGTTGACAACATCGCAGGGTTTTGGTAGTAGCCATCGTACGCTCGCCGTAATTCTCCATATAGACGTTGGTGTTCCTGATGAAAATCGTCGAAAGCAGCCTTTGATTTCCAACGGATCCAGTATTGCCAGCGTACCTGGAACTCGTGAATGTTGTCCGTTGTCAACAGGTGTGGACGTTGCGACCAAAAACCACGACCAGGTTCGCGGCTTGATTGAAGAAGACAAATTCGCGTTGTTACGGCTTTATGGTCAGAAAAACAGCAAACATGCGCATCAGCTGTTCTCAACTGACTTCGTAGACCCTGGCTAACGTACAAACGGTCTAGGCGAGAAGATGAGTTGTGTGTAATGTACGTGTAGCCCGGTATATTTGGACAGAGTTGTTCCCAAACATCGAGGAGCTGCAGCTGCTGTTCGGTTGCGAGGAGAGCGGGGCTGTGATTGTATCCCGTTGCATCACGTTGTCGTAGAACACAGTTGAAATCGCCAGCTATCAATGTGTGCTCTGTGCGATGTCGGAGATAGTAAGCGAGAGTATTGATGAAGAAACGCTCCCTCTCCGCTCTAAGGGTCGTACCAGATGGAGCGTAAAGGTGTATTTACATATTGTAGTGTTCTGCACCCGTAGTGCAATCAGCCGTCCGTCTAAGCTCTTCTCGACGTTTGAGAATTTCAGGTGCTCTTTCAGCGCTATTGCCGTCCCCCTTCGTGAGTGATCTACATTGCACACGACGTTGTAGCCAGGCAAGCTGAGTTCCTCGTTCTCTACTTCCTGCAATAGTGCGATGTCTATATCCATCGTTCGTAGAAAAGTTCGTAGTGCGTTCAGTTTTGTTGAGTTGGTGATGGTGTTGATATTAATCGAGGTGATATTATAGCTGCTGAGATCCATTATAGTTCGTTGTCTACCTCCTCGTTCGCATCGTCATGTCGTTGCTTTTTGCCTGGAGGACGACCACCTCGGCGCTTGTAGCTTCCCGAAGTCGATGACCCATCTGTTTCGTTTCCGTCGCTGGTTTGACGTGTGACCATTCTGCTGATTGAACCTATCAAAGCCGGCGGTGCCATGAGAGTAGCACTTTGTTCGGCAAGGTTTGTTTTCGCCAGTTTCGGCTCGACAGGGTTGTGTGTGGACAGCTTCGGAGCAGTTAGCGCAGGTTGAGTTGCACTTGGTCTTTGGGTCAGTGGATTGATTCGTTGCTTTCCCCCCTCACTGGGCTTCGGTCCAAACGGTTTGACGAATGGTGTTTTCTGCGTCGTTGCAGAGGCTTTTGATTTGATTTCGGTTCCGGTTGTTTTGCCACATTGGCATACGTGTACGTTTTTTGCACAAGCAATTTTTTGTTTTGTACACAAGAGATGCCATTGTATACAAATTCGCTGCAATGGCGGCACGTTTGCAGCTGTCCGATATATGTCACACTCGTTGACTGACCGTCGATAGTGATGAAGCTTTCGATGTTGCGCTTAACCATAATGCGCGCGATGCGAGCGCCAGTCGGACGCCCAGCAAAGCGATATTTTCTATCCCAAACATGATCGGTGACCGAGAGCACTTCACCGTAGGCGCAGAGAAATTCAGTAATTTGTTCGTTTATGATACTTTCGGACAGGTCCGTCAGCTTCACCTCAACCGCCCCGTCCTCCATTGTGATCCGAAGCTTATAGGTTTTGCCGTCTACTTCCGTCTCGTACTTGTTGTCGTGTTCTGCTGCAATTCTCTGCGCTAGCTCTAGGTTGACGACCTCCACAAAGGCGCATCCAAATACCTTACTTGGCTGGAGACGAAGAACTTCTTCGTATTGTAGACCCAATTCGGTAGCAACAAAGTCATGAAGCTCATCATAGGATGGCTTCTTTGGCACGTTCGAATAATCGATGCGAAACGTGTTTTCACGTCGAACACTCATCGCGGCAATAATCGCGACGAAAAGAACACGCGAAAACAACCACTAAAACGAGGCGAACCGAAAATTGAAAAAAAAAAACTATAGCTTGCATGTGGCTTCCAGGGAAATAAAACGTCTACTCCGCTTGGAAGTTGAACGCTAACTACAATCGTAAATTTAAACAAAAAAACAGGATTGTTCTATGATGTGCTGAAAAAAAATCGAGAACGCTTAAGATCTTCCGAGAATTTCAGGGAAGTACAGAAACCTTCAGAGAATTTATGAAAATTTCAAAAATATTTCAGGAACTTCGCTGAAGTTCAGAGAATTTCTGGGAAATTTAAAGGTGTTTATGGGAATTCCATTTATTTCCCAGCAGAACGGAGATCTTTAAAAGTATTGAGTGTTTTAGGAAAGTTTCGAGACGATCAAGACTGATCAGAGCATCAAAGGGCAGTTTAAATAAGGCTTGTACTCGAAAATATGCACCATTTTTATCCGTGTGTAACTTTTTTATCCGTCGGTGAAAATTGATGTAAATCTGGATATAACTAGTTTGAAATGAATTGTTTACATGTGCAAGATTTCATAACAATCGGTTTGGTGGTTATTGAGATGTCATCGAAACAAGAAGAAAATCGCCGGATAATTTTGCGCGCCGTCATGGAAAATCCGACTGCGACCATGAGATGGATCGGAAGACAACTGGGAATCACCCATACAACTGTGTCTCGGGTGGTAAAATCGTTTAAGAAGTTCCAGATGATCGAGCGGTGAGCTGGCCCGGAAGGTGTTGGATTATTTCAAACGTAATCCGAACCTTTCGATTCGCGACGTGGCCCTGAAGGCAAACTGTTCCGCCTGGTTCATTCAGCAAACCATGAAACGAACTGGGTTTCGTGTATTCAAGATCCGGAAGGCACCGAGCCGGCGTGATCAACAAAACACGGCGGCCAAATGGTTAACGAAACCGATGTGTGTGATTATGGATGACGAAACCTACATCAAGGCAGACGCAAAGCAGATACCGGGGCTGGAGTTCTACGTCGCCAAATCACGGTGTGATGTTCCGGAAGACATAAGGAAGAAGAAGGTGGACAAATTCGCCAAAAAATACTTGCTCTGTCAGGCCATATGCCAATGCGGTAAACTGAGTAAACCGTACATGACAATGGGTACCATCAACAGCGAAATTTACCGCACCGAGTGCCTCCAGAAGCGTATGTTGCCCTTCCTGTGGTCCCACGGAAGCGAGACATTATTTTGGCCGGAGCTGGCATCATGACATTACGCGCGATCGACGTTGGATTGGTACAGAGACAGTAACGTTGTTTTTGTACCAATAACCGCCAACCCCCCAAATTCACCAGAGATTCGTCCGGTGGAAAGATTTTGGGCCATAATGAAGGCCAAAGTTTGAAAATCGTCCAAGGTGTTTAAGAACGAGCTGGAGTTGAAGAAAGAATGGATAAAAGTGACCAAAAAGGTCGGCTCCACCATTGCCCAAAATGTAATGAGGGGTCTTAAGGGAAAGGTGCGGGCTTTCAGCGATGGAAAGGACATTAAATAAAGTAATTATGCCGATACATAATACATTCAAGAAAATCCTAATTAAAATAAATTTTTGGCGAACACTTTTGTCTGGTGCATTTTTTTTTCGAGTACAGGCCTTAATTTCAAGGAATTTGTAGAAACCCTAAAAGATGTTTCGAGAAACTCAGGGTATTTCCGGAATCTTCAGCAAAGCTCAGAGAGAATTTCTGGAACGTGATAACAATTATATGAACATCCGAAAAACGTGAGAGTATTTTATGGATGTTATATCATGGAGATTCAAAGAACTTAAAAAATGCGATTCATGACATTCGGCAAAGTTTCGAGTACTTCGAGGACGATCAGATAGCTTCAGAATAATCCCATTAACATATGTAAATTTGCAGCGACTAACAAGTAGTTCCGTGGAATTGTGGTGTATTTCCAGAATTCTGTGATTAATCCGAAAACGTCAAGAAGCGTCAGGGAATTTAGGTAAGCATAGATAAGTTCAGGGAAAAGTAGTGAGCGTTTGTAATGGTTATAATACGTAAGGAAAATTGTCGCAACTTCAAGGCAAATCAATTTATTTCAGGGAATTTAAGGGAATTTTCATGAATTTCACAAAAATCTTAAGAACTTCAGTGAAAATGAAAGACTTTTATTAATTATTTCGTTCTTCTTCTTTCCTTTATTTAACATCGGTCTCTGTTCCGCAATCTAGTGCCAATCACCGACGGACATCGATTGCCATCCATTGACGACAATCGAATGTGCAGGAAGGCAGCTTACCTCGGCTGGGATTGAAACCAGCCCCATTGGGGTATTAGAAAGCAGTCACGCTTACCACTACACCACCGGCGCCGGCTTTATTATTATTTCGTTCTATTTCCATGAGAATTGTAATTTGTCCTTCACAGAAGGACAGTGGTCTTTAGAAAAATTTCGAGGACTTCATAGAAATCCACAAACTTCAGAATGTTTTTTGAACATTAGAAAAATGCTGGACAATTTGAAAGAAGTTTAGTAAGCTCCAAAAATTGGAGGAATTTCAAGGGGAGGTCAGTTTAATTTCTGAAAATTAGTGGGAAATTTAAAGCAGAAGTCACAGAAGCTAACAAAAATTTAGGACGGTTCAATTAAATTCAGTGCAGTGCAACAAGCTTCATGAGAACTGCAAAAAATTTAAAGAAGTTTTGAGAATTTCAGAAATGAATAAAGAGCAGTTCCGTTAACATTAGAGAAGTCACATACATGTTATAGAAGTTTAGAGAACTTCAGTGAATTGTTAAGCCTTTAGAGGAGATTCATAATCGTTCGAAAAATTGAAGAAACTTTAGGAAGTCCTATAAAGCTCAGGGAAGTTTAAGAATTTGACGAGAAGTATTGCAAGCATCAGGCTTTCTCAAACTACAAAAGCCCTTCAAGGCAGTTTAATTAACTTCAGGAAAAAAATTGGGAACTTCCAAGTAGTTCTGAAGACCTCAGAATAGTCAATTCCATATTTAACGGAGATTTCCATTGAAATATTCATCAACATTTCCTTGAAGCTATCCTCTGAATTCATTTTTTTTAAGTTTTCTTCGGAATTACCTTGAAGTTCTCCACAATAAGAAACCCTTTGGAAAGATTATTCGAATGATTGTTGAATTCATTTCAGATTTCCTTTTGAATCTCACTCCTTCCTTTGGAATTCTACTCACATTGAAAGTCTCTTATGAATTCATTGGCATTTATGCTCACAAATTTCTTGGATTTTTTCTCATAATGTGTTTGGCAAACTCTCCTGAATTTATTTTCCGAATTCCTTTGTAGATTTTTTGGAGTTATTCTTAGATTTAATTGCAATCCTTCTTTTAGTATTTTCAAAATAATCCAAGTACTTCGTTTTCTCGCACAAACTTTATGAAATTATTCTCAGAATGCTCTTGAAATTTCCTCTGAAGTTTATAGGAGTTGTGCTCTTCGAAAATTCCTTAGAGTTTTCATTAAAATTTATTTTTAATTCAATTCAGCAGAAAGCAGATTGCATTAGATGTTTTTTCGGAAAGTTTTTTTTTCAGAACTCCCTTCGAATGAGGTCTTAAGAAATTATAATAAAATTTCACGAGCCTATGCATGAAATTTGACTAAGGATTCTTAAAAATTTCTTGAAGTATTAAAGCTTTTAAGTTCAAAACTAGTTCAAATTAAAAATTTCTAGAAAATATACTTGTTCCAAAACCAGAAAAAAAAAACATTCCAAGCCACTGATTGTTCTTTAATTTATTTGTTACTGAAGATAAATCCACTGTGGATCTAAAAATTGTGAATGAAAATAACGAGACAACCTAAATGCTTGTATTTTATAATTCAATATTTTCTTTAAAATATCCTTAGTAAGAAAATTATTAAATCCTCTGAAACTTCCAGGTATTTAAAACAAAAATTTCCTGAGGATTCCCGGTTTTCCAGGTTTTTGCAGTTAGTAGGCACCCTGACCCAATACTGTGGGTTTGACCTTAAGCTTTCTATTGAATCCGCTTAAAAGGTTCATATCGAACATGTGTAAGTGTTTAAGAGATACGAATTGAATAAATAAGTACAAATCATCAAACATTTATTTGGTGTGCCATCATAACCACTACTTTTCTTCTCTAAGGTCACTTTTTAGTCACTATTTTTACAACTATAAGTTACTATTTGGTCACTTATTTCTTCAACATGGTCACTACATTCACTATTTTTGACAGCAGAAGCGCTATCAGCTCTGCTGCACATTCGTTTGTATTCATTTCAATCAAGCCCATCACTCCCGGATACTTCTTACTTTCCGAGCTCACAGAAAAATGGCATAGTCCAGGTCTCGTGGCCGTAGAGGACCTCCGGTCTAATCAGCGTCATGTAAATAGTCACCTTCGTGCGGCGGCGAATGTTATTCCACCGGAGCGTCCTCCGGAGTCCAAAGTAGGCACGATTCCCTGTCATAATGCGTCGTTGAATTTCTCTGATGGTATCATTTTCGGCGTTCACCAGTGAGCCCAAATACACGAACTTGTCAACTACCTCGATTTCGTCACCGTCAATCTGAACTCGGGGTGGGAGTCTAACATTGTCTTCCCTAGAACCTCTTCCTTTCATGTATTTTGACTTTGATGCGTTGATGGCAAGTCCAATCCGTCTAGCTTCAGCCTTCAGTCTGATGTACGTTTCCGCCATCGTTTCAATGTTCCGTGCCATGATGTCAATGTCATCGGCGAAGCCAAGAAGCTGGATGAACTTCCTGAAGATCGTGCCACTCGTGTCTATCCATCCTTATGACAGAAAATGTCATATGTCAGAGTAGGGGTAATAGGGGTATAGTGAGCATCCCGTGCACCAGTTTGGAGTTCCGGCCGTTCGGAACCAATTGGTTGGTGGTAGGATCAATATCATAGTGATATTGAACCTACTACCAGTTGATTTGTTTCATGCAGCTGGAAATCCAGAGCCAAAGTGATACTCACTATGCCCCACCTGTTCGCTATGCCCCTCTTACCCCCATATCTTTTTTTTTTTATTTTTCATGTTATCAACTTGTATGATTTATTATTTAAAGTTTAAGTGATCGATACAAATACAAAACTAAGCAACGACTAATTTCTTGAAATATTATATTGAGAAGGGTATGATGTATATCTCTGAGTTGGGTGCCCCTAGCTTTAGTTCACCATTGCCTTACCGTTAAGACGGTACTGAAGGAGACACTTATTTTTTTTTCAAACCTTTCTTGATGCCAGATCAACGCCTCGCTTCACTGTAGGTACCTACGCGCATGTAACTAAGTCAAACAATAGTCTATAAATGGACTTCAATAGTTTCTATGAACCAATCTCCTAAATTTCCGCATTCGATTATTAACATCTTCAGACTTCATCACTGTCTGCTCAGTTCTAAATCAACGAGCTGTCGACAAGTACATATGCATGATGGGATGCACTTCCTTAAACGAACTTTACTTCAAGCGAACCATCATCTTGTCGTCGCCGCGTAAGAAATTGGCTCAAACTCTCTGTCTCTCCCACTCTCACTCTCTCCTCGCCCCACACACACACACACACAGACCCATAGTCTGACCTCATCCTGTAAGCGCCGTCAAAGCTGTTTCAACAAAAACCTCCAACCAGATAGTCTACCCTCGCAGAAAGACCAACTTCCATCCCAGGAGATTCCAGAAACTAAAACCCCCGGAAGAGCGAGTGGCGAGACCACCGCCGCCGTCGTCGTCACCCAGCTTTTTCGCTAAAAGTCGCGTGTGAATTTGCTCCATTAAATATCGCCTTTCGTTCGTGGGTTTGCTCGTTCTCCATCGAAGTAATTTCACCCACCAAGTTTTACACCAACCACATGGCGTATGGCAGAGGGACCGGAAGGACCTTGTCGTTGTGCTCGTCGCAGTGGTGCGAAAGGACGAAATGGAACCAAGCACTTCATAACTTGGATGTCAAGTTTGTCCTAGCAGAGCACAACACACTACTGGCGCGGAACCACTCTCGCACCCCGGACTAGTGCAATCTACTGATGGAAGCGCGGAGAGCTTAAGACGAGATCCAGGGGGGAAGGTCGAGTGGAGTTTGAAGTGGTAGGGAATTTTGACGTCCTCCACTTCCATGGGGAACCTACACATACTCTTCGGCCGGGGGAGGGCGGCGATGATGATATTGCCGACGTACGAACGTGTCAAGCGTAAAAGATTTATCGTTTGCCGAAAGTTAGTTTCCTTCGGAAACAAACGGGATAAGGGAAAAGGGTGGAAGATTAGTGCGAGGGGAAGCGAAGTTTCAGTTTCAAGAATAGATTTTTCGGTGAAAAGTCCGCTTGTGGTGGGGTTTGGCATCAGTTTTCTACTGCCGAAACTTGATGATGTGATGATATTTCTGGATGGTGTGTCAAGATAAGGTTTTTTTCTGTGTTCGATGTGTCCGGAAAAGTTTGAATGGTTTCGGTATTTTTCTGTCATCTATTTTGATCGGAAATGTGTAAATAATTTATAAACTGAGCTGGAGTTTGAAGTGAGAAATAAGAGGAAGTTCGGTCGAAAAACATATCATGGACAATTTATCCGCTGAACAATGAAGCCAAGCTGTCCGTCTTTGATGGGATTGACACTCCGGGAAGGTTAGGAAAAGTGACGTTTTACTATCTTTCCTTAGAATCCGTCACGTTTGAATAAAAAAAAGCAAATCGTGTTAGAGAAGTTACATTTTGCTATCTTTTATCAGAATCCTTTTTCTTCGTATTTCAAGCTTATTGCCTATCGCAGATTAGCTCATTGCGTGCTCTCAACTTAGTTTTTTAGATGAACTACCACAGATGTTAATTGAAAGCTTTCGATGTCTGTACCATTTTTACTTTAGTATAATTGGGTTGCATCACCGGATCAGGAATCAAACCCAGCCACCTTCAGCATGGTCTTGCAGAATCCGTCATTGAAAAAAAAAAAAAAATCAAATCGACAGGCATGCTCGGAATTACAAAAACACGAAAATTTAACGTTGAATCACCCTCGTTTGAAGGTTCCGGATTTGATTCCGCCCAAATAACTGTCAGTTTTCCTGGTTTGAAACGTGACCAGCACTCGCATATATTCTAAATCCCCCAAACGAACTTTGAATTACCCTTGTGCACATCCCTTTCACCCGGCATCCACCCACTGGGCGGAAAGTAACGATCCAATCCAATCCTTGGAGATCCAAAATTAAGCCATTCTCCTTTCCCTATAGGTTTAAATTTACACACACTACATGTTTCCTGCCGTTGGCTCCATTACCAGAGGCACGTATTGTCCTGTAATAATCCATAAATCATATGCCGGGAAATGCCATGGAAGCCAAAACAACCACAGTGCGGTGGCGGTGGTGGCCGTTGTCGACGATGTCCCCGATTTGTTGGTTAGCTGGGTATGCTTGCGGCCACGAAGCGTGCATTTTTCTTCGTCTTTCTTACGGATAACACGTCTTTTTCGGGGGAGGGGTTTGAGTCAATGGAGAAAGCAACTCGTTGAGCTCCTAATAGTTGTTTCTCGGTTATTGTAATAAAGGTGATAAGTGTATACAGCGTAGACAATTGCGACAGAGACGGGATACGTGCATTATCGTCGTTTCGAATTTGAGCAGTCAGAGACCGAATATCTTACGTGCAAGTTAAAGAAATACTAAAGAGCAACAGTCGAAAGTGAGGAAAACATAATGTAATGGTTAAAATTTAGGGAGGTTTACGAGACATACACTTTGTTCAATTCACTCATTAAGGGCCTATTTATAATATTCAAATGTTTAGCATTTAGGTTTATGATTCTGAAATTATTGTGATGAAAATTTGCTTGAGTTCATAAACATGACCTCAACTCCATCTTCGATTGGAGTTAACACAATTGTTCCACTCGTTTGCATTCATCATCAATAATAACCATCCAATTCGTACTTGCTACTCCGTGCTTGTCCAGACCCAGTGTAATTTGCACAAGTAACCAAATGAATAGGGTTTGAGATTGGTAATCATTTGCAGTGTGCGATCTCCAGCGAATCAGTAAGTATTTTAAGATCAATAACGGTGCTGGCCACATCCTTGCTGTTATTGAGGAAGGGAAAGATTATCTGCGATCTTCGGTGCAGTAAACAAAAACTGTCACCACTAGGCCATCGAGCTCCTCACTTCACAGAAAACCTCTGCAACCGACGACCGTTCAAGCCTGGAGACATAATTTAAACGAAATTAGGTTGTTAGATTACGGCGCCGCCGGGATGTTCTGAGGCATAACATGTCTGATCACGCCTTCCTAAAGTAGTAAAGCCGTTGGTACCCAGTTCATGAGTTGATGGGTCGATAGGTAGGGTCCAGGTGTGGGAGCTGTCTCCCTGCATTGGTAGTATTGGTGTTCAGCACGGAAAACAAGATCGACGAAAAACTAATCAAGGAAAAAAAAAAGATTATGATCCATTTCGTCAACCTACGTAGACTAGCACAAATACACATACAGTGTTTTTTTTTTAAATTATTAATTTATTTGTACAGGGTAAATCGAATTAACTTTACAGAGCCGAGTTATCATTTTCGTTATGCTTTAGGCGGGAACAAATATCAAGTTTTTTTTTGTCACCCCCCCCCCCCCTTAAAAATTTTGAAATATCACCAAGGGGGAAATAAAATAAAACTTTCAGTGTATATTTATTTTTCGCCAATTCATTTGGGTGTGGATACTCGCTTTGCTAGATTTTATTATGTTGGTGTATAACCTTGCTCTTTAAAAGAATTTTCACATAAATTGGTACTTGACCAGTACGGCATGACAGGTCCTTGAAATCGGATCAGCCGGTTTCAGTTGTTGAAAGCGGATTTTATCGAACATCATTCCTAATCTTGTTTGGCAACTCACTAGGTAAGCCACCTTCAATCTGATCGATCCCTCTTGTTCGTTGCGCACATCTTCGTCTTGTCCCAGTCGGATCACTACAAAGAACCATTTTCAGTGGGTCGTTATCCGACATTATTACGATGTGCCCAGCCCACCGTAGTCGCCTTCTGCAATGATACTTAATGATTCACTTCTTTTCTACAGTGATTCAACAATTTCCGAGCTAAATCCAATCTTTTCAAAATTGATTTAAAATTTTTAGAAGTGAGACCAAATCACAAACGATTCAGAAAATTCCTAACTGAGGTGACACTTTTCAAAGCAGATTCAAAACTGAGTCTGAACTTTTTTGAAGTGAGTACAAACTTTCGAATAAGTCATCAGTATTTTTTCTAACTGAGTCTAAACTTTTCTGTTATGTTATTCAATCCTTTTTAAAGTTGTCAAAACTTTCCTGAAGTGATTCAACATATTCCAAATCCAATCTTTAAAGAATTTGTTTCGCATTTTCTGAAGTGAGGCAACCTTAGCTGATTTATCCTTTTCCTAAGTGAATCCAAGGTTTCCTGCATTGATTCAACTTTTTCCGAACTGAAACCAAACTAGTCAGAACGGGTTTGATATTTTCCTAAGTGAGCTCCAAATTTTTGTTAACTGCTTTGGCATTTGGCAAGGACACAATCTTGCTTAGTGAAAGTGTAGAAAGTTTTCCGAGGTGAACCGACAATTTTTTAAGCTTAAATTTTCCAAATGGTAGACCTTTTCTCAAATGGTTCAAAATCTTCCTTAGGGAATCCAAACTTTTCTGTTGAGTGATTGAATTATATTGAATGTTAGTCTGAGCTTTCCTAAAGTGATTTACCTAACTTTTAACGTAGATTCCGCTCCCTTAGATCCCTTCCTCGTTCTTGTGAGATTCACATCCGTTGAAAATTAGGCTGATATTTTTAAGAATGGACCTTCGTGTGTTCATACCTGATGGTAGATTTTTTTTTTAAGCAAGCACAATTGTTGAGAAAACTGGGTTTACATCCACAAAAGTACGTATTTTGATAGAAATTTGAGTTTCTTGATCAGCCAAGTTGGATTTTGGCTCCGTCCTTTGAAAAACAGGCTTGGATGTTATGGAATAGCTCTTTGTGAGTTCATACGTGATGGTAGATTTTTTTGAAGCCAGGTTGGATTTAGGTTCAATCTTTGGTAATTTGTGCTTGGATTTTATAGAATGGAACTTGCTGAATATCGGAAGGACGAACCTGGTTAATATTCACAAAAAAAGGTATTTTCATAGAAAATTTTTTTTTTCTGTTTTTCCGATCTGAATTTGACTTCTATCTTTGAAAAATAGGCTTGTATTTTAATAGAAGTTGCTGAATCCATACGTGTGGGTTGATTTTTTCAATTTTTGAGAATACCGAGTTCAAATTCACATAGGACGTATTTTCATAAAAACATTGATTTTCTGTTCTGCCAAGTTTAATTTCGACTCCGATCTTTGAAAATAGACTTGAATTTTATAGAATGGACTTTGCTGAATCCATACGTGATGGTAAATTTTTTGAAACATGCACAATTTTTTTAGAAAACCGGGTTTGAATTCTCAAAAGTACGTATTTTTATAGAAATTAGGGTTTCTCGTTCAGCCAAGTTGAATTTCAGCTCCTTCCTTTGAAAAACAGGAGTGGATTTTACCGAATTGCTGAATCCATCCATATTTTCATAGAAATTTGGTTGTTCGGTTCTGCCAAATTGCATTTTGGTTCATATCTTTGAAAAATTGACTTGTATTTTTTAGAATGGACCTTGCTGAATCCATACGGGTTTGTAATTCGAAAAGATTTTTTTTTTTGTTTTCCTTTTCTGCTAAGTTGGATTTTGATACTGTCATTTGAAAGTCATGCTTAGATTTTATAGAAATGACCTTGCTGAATTCATATGTGATGATTATTTTTTTAAGCACACCCAAAGCCAGGAATAAATTGACAAAACTACGTATTTTTGTTAAAATTTGGTTTTTTTGTTCAGCCAAGATGGATTTTGGCTCCTTTCTTTGAATTTTACGCTTGGATTTTGTTGAATAGAGCATCCTGAATCCATACGTCTAGTTAGATTTTTTTTAAACACGAACAATTGTTGAGAAAACTGAGTTATATTTGGATAGGGAGGAAGTATCGAAAGCAGAACGTTTTTTTTTTTCATAAGAACTGTTACGTTTTTGGTATTCCGCTCGATAACTCGAATGTTACACACAATAAAGTCAACATTTGTGGCATTAGTGTAAAAGTCACGGCTTCAAAGAAGTATAAGGCTAAAGCGGAGGCTAAGACCGATAATTCCCTTTGAACTGCTTTGTAGGTAAGGTCCTTTCAGTATTACCTAACTACTCAAGTACTTTGCCGAAATGGTTTTGAAAGTTTCCCAGAAATTGCGCTTAAAATTTTATTAAAATTAATCTCCATAGAAACATTGGACAGAATTCCTTTTGAAATTTGACACTAGACAACGGACAATATACCACACCCATTAGACCAGTAGAGAAATTTTCAGGTTGCCAAAATTTGCACCGGTTGGGGGAATCGAACCCTCACTTCGTGGCACTCACAATACGCCTAAAGGATGGGTGACGCCGCACGACCCAGAAGGCCACAAAGATAGATGTAATTCTACTCAGAAGTAGCTTGAAATTCTACTTTGATTTCACAAAGAATTCACCTCACACTAAACTGTAAACTATTTTCAGAATTACCTTAAAATTCCAATAATGTCAAACGTTGATGGCCTTTAATAATTAAAGTAGCAAGTTTGGCTTTTTTTTATTTTTTATCAGAGTGTATATCAACTGCATTGATTTTTTTAAAGCAACATATTTAAAACATCTGGGAAAATCTGGAACATATTTAAAAAATCTGTAAATATACGTGGTATGTCTGTGTATCTGGCAAGACGACTAAAAATCTGGGAAATCCAGATAAATCTGGAATACTGGCAACGCTGCACACCACCGAAATGTGGTGCCGAGAGTGAAATGAAGTGCCATTCTATTCGGTTACTAGCTGTTCGTTGTTCCAGTTGCTCGAACAAATTACTAGCGCCTTTCATGTTTGAGCCATTGTCGCTGTATATTGCTTGGATTCGTCCTCTGCGATATTGAAGTCCTAGAATGCACCTGATTAATGCATCTGCTGATAAATCGTCTGCTAATTCAAGACGTACCGCTCTCGAAGCCATACACGTAAATAAGGCAACCCACCGCTTTTCTGTAGATCTGCGAACTGTGATTTCCATGGGTCCAAAGTAGTCAATGCCAGTATGCGTGAACGATTTTATTGTTGGTGTTGTTCTGTATTGTGGTAAAAGTCCCATTTGTGGTCCTTGTGGGATCGCCTTTTGATTTTTACACCATTGACGTCTGACTACGGTACGGTTAACAGCACCGCGAGTGTTTACAATCCAAAAATTCTGATGAATTGTGACGATGACTGCTTCCAGTTGCCGATGAAAAAATCTTTCGTGATGGTACTTTACCATAAGCTCCGTAACGTGGTGTTTGTTATATGTAGGGTACGGACTGGGCTTTATCTAGTCGTGCGATAGCCCTAGTGGTTCCGTCTAGATCTATTCTATCAGATTATAAGTCTGCATTTCTGTTTTATGTACTGGGCGCAAGCGGGTGAGAATGTAGCCCCAAAGATCATGACTTGCATTACGTAGTGTCCTATCGTTTGTGTCTATCTCCATTTCGCCATACAAATCGCAGGGCTTCCTGATCCTCCTGTAACATTTTTTACTTGAGAGAACATCTCCCGTATATCTCCTGCTACTGCGATTATTCCTTCTCCGAACCTTATTAGAACACCTGGAAGCGATGACAATTCATCCGGTCCCGTTAATAATTCTGTGATCAGAGATACTTCTTGTACTTTAACTCTTGCGTCGAATACAAGACGAGATGATTGGTTTGGATTTTCTACAGCAAAATGAGGTAGGTAATATGTTTTCTCAGTTTGCTTGGTGATTTCTGCTGGATTAAATTTCCTCGCGTAACCCTTCCGGATGTAGTCTTCGATTTTTTCGTTGTACCAAACTGCAAACTCATGATTTTTCTTTATTTTGGACTCTACCATTTCTAGGCGCCCTAAGGCTGTTTTAAAACTCTCTACTGATGGCATTACTGCTCTGGAGTCTTTCCAGAGCAATTCTATTTCGTATTGGTTTCCGATGCATGACGTTATTGTTTCCATAATTTGTATTGCTCTTTTTTCCTCCGAGCTATGTTCATCTATTGTGGTTAGTTTTAAGTATTTCTTCTCTCAAGGATTCAGTTTCCATTTGAACACATGTAAAGGTAACGTCTGTTTCTAAATGCACTTTTCCATAAATAGACCACCCTAAAGAAGTTCTAGGTGCCGGTGGTATATGCATCAATAATAATGGGTGGTCTAGCCCGATTAACAGTGTTGGTTTAGCATTCTCATATTGTTGTATTGGCAGTCCTCTTAGATTCCGATATTTCATTTTTAGAGCCTCATAATCCGTGGTTTGTCGTGGCAAAGAGAGTTTCTTAATAGTTCTAACGTTGTTCATTGAATGTAGAAAGTCGCTTGATCCTTTTATAGTAAATGACACCGTTTGACTTTCAAGATCCGAGTACTCCGACTCATTTGTGCATAACATATTTAGTGGAGATGATGGTCCATGTAATTCCAGATTATCTGCTGTTTCTTTGAGGATCAAACTTTTTGACGATCCGTGATCCAGAAAGGCGAATGTGTCGATTAAATTTCCGTTAGCAGATAATGTTACTGGAAGAATTTGGAAATAAGTTTTCTTCTTATTTATGGTGTGTATATTAGCTCGAGGATTCTCTTCCTCATTGTCTTGTTGTGCTTTGATGATTTTAGATGTTGATGGTTTTACTTCTGATTGATTAGGCTTTTTCTCACTTTTTTCTTCGATGTCAGCTTTATTAACTTTAGCCTTTTCTTTCCGAACATGTGGTAAGGAATGATGCTTCAAGGAGCATCCCTCTACATTGCATGGCTTGACATTTTACAATTACGTGCCTTGTGATTGGAATAATTACAACATCCCATGAAGAGATTTTCCTTTTTAATTAAATCAAATTTTTGGTCCATCTTTAATTTTTTCAAGACATTGCACTCGCTAGTCTTACGATCAGTTTTTCTGCATGCAAAACAACCGGTTTGTGTTTTGTTATTTCTTGAGTACTTCCCGACTTTTTCCTTCTGCATATTAACTCGTGCTGTAGTCATGGTGTTTTTTTCATAATTTGGCCGTTCGGCCAAAAGCAAGGTTGCTCTCTTTTGTAGAGGCTTAAGAAATTCGTGCAAGTCTTCCAATGTTAATCTTCTTGGATCTTGTCCTGTGGCTGGCGTAAGACTCTCTGATTCTTTGCCAGCCCATTCTTCCCTTATGTTCAATGGTTTTTTTTTTCCTTTATTATAGAGATTTTTAGCCATAGGCTAGTTCATCTCTTATTATGTTCAATGGTAGTTTCCCAATCAGTTTCGTCGTATGCAGAGGATTATTTAGATAAGCTTCCTGCTTAATCATCTTCATGTTGCACACTAGGTTTCCAAGTGTGACCACAAAGTCAATCATCGTTTGTGGATTTTCCATTCGGGGATTCCTGAGTTTATTCAGGTCTCCCCATAACTTGTTATAGATGGCCATTGGCTGGCCATAGATACTTGTCAACGTGTCGATTACTTGCTTGCTAGGATTAGAGCTTCCATGCCGGGATGTCCCGGGATGAAAAATCCCGGGATTTTTTCATTTCCCGGGTTTCCCGAATCCCGGGAAATAAGTTTTTTAATCCCGGGATCCCGTTCATTCCGGGATTAATTTTTTTAATTCATATTTTATACACAAATTATGTTCCACTGTAGGATAATTATTCGCAAATGACGTGGAACAAGTCATCATTTAATTATTCGTTTTCATTTGTTGATTTGATTCTTGATTAATATTGGACAAAGTTATGATGGGTGCATGCAAATTTGAAAATAATACAGTTGCTTTTATCAAGACAAAAAGAAAGAACCATGCTTCCATTGATTTACTGGATTTTTACTTCATTTATAAAAATAGTAATATTGGTAGTAATAAGAATATTTGCAATTCTCCAATGAGAGAAAGAGAGTATATTGAATTCACCTTTGCGAATTATGATTAGTTGAAGTGCAAAAGCTATCGGCTATTTAAAGAGGGTGCATATTCCATGTGGGTTATTCTCCAGTCTGATTCCGTAAAGAACGCAGCACCGTAGATACCAGTGAAAATCATCAGCCCTCCGATCATCCGATCGACGATGACGATCAACGGTTACCAAGGGAACAAGCAAAACCGGCAAGCGAGACTGATCGCCTACTACGATCGAAAATGTGATTTAGAAGTGAAAACCCGAAAAGTCCAACCTCGAAAAAGATCCAGTTTTGCTGTCGTTAAATACGACAGTAAAAAGTTCCAAATCTGCTTTAAAACGGTAAGTTATTTGTCTTTCATATCCAGTAGAAATACTTTTTTTTTATTTTGATTTGTTTGATTTGCAGAAATAGCGGACGTTTGGCAATATTTTACGAAGCTTCCCGCTGATGGTGAAAAAGCACAATGTTCCAAATGCCCACAGCAACTTTCCTGCAAGGGATCATCCACCAGTGGATTTTTAAGCCACTTGCAAAATAAGCACAAAATTACCCTAAAGCGACCGACATCTGAAGATCATCAACCAACATCTGCACCAACCCAAGTAAAGTATCGAGACCTGGAGGATTCACCACAGTGATGCAATTCATTAAACGTCAGTCTTTGGAAGAGATTGTAGCACGGCTTGCTGCACTTGACGGATTTTCAATCCACGCTATAACGAAAAGTGAGTTTATCCGCCAGTCAATTTCCGCTCGTGGCATGCAACTCCCAAAATCAAACACAGCTGTGATGAAACTGGTACACGATTTTTGAAAATAAAGCAAAAGATCTCACCAAGAACGAAATTGCAAAGCGAGTAGGAGGGGGTGAATGTATGAGCCTCACTTTGGATGAGTGGACCAACATCAGTAATAAACGGTTTATCAATGTCAATGTGCACTGCTTCAACGGGGTCATGTTCAATCTCGGGCTGGTTCGTGCTCATGGGTCTCTTCAGGCTGAAAAAATCCGAGAGGCTGTAATGGTGAAGTTTGGAAGGGAGTCAGAGTTCTGTCACCAACTGTGCTACAACCATGGGCTTCATTTAGCGGTGATGGATGCCTCCGGAAAGACAACTCTGCTATGACTGATTCCACAGACGATACCGATGATGACTGCAATTATGACGAATATTCCGATGAAGAAACTGACACACCATCTGGTATGTTATTTTTATTAATGTACTTTACTTGAAAATTAGTTGTACTTTTATTTTTTTAGCGCTTTATCGTACGCGTTTTGCTGAAATTCTGAGGCATGTCCGAAAAATCGTCAAGATTTTTCGGCAATCGCTGGTGAAAAATGGGATCTTGCCAGATAAGATAATCGCTGCTCATACAAAACCGCTGCAATTGATAATTGACGTCACGACTAGGTGGAACAGCACTGAACAGATGGTCGAACGATTCCTACGTGTCTATGAAAGCATCAAGGAGACACTAACCGAGCTTGGACAGCGCAATCCACTGTCTGACAATGACGTGCATAGTCTTCAGATACTTGTTGATGCATTGCAACCAATTAGATTGGAATCTGAAGCAATAGGCAGACGAGATGCAACTCTGCTAACTGCTGAAGGGAGTTTGAGTTTTTTTACTTTCGAAACTAAAGCAGCAGAACAACGCAATTGCAAACGAGTTGCATGACGCCATTTACGACAGGATTTGTTCGCGACGAAATAAGGAACTGGTCTCATTAATGAAGTTTTTAAAAACTAAACACATGGGCTCAACCAGCGAAATGCCAACGTGCTCCAAGTCGCAGTTGATGATATTTATGAAGGAATCTGATTGGTTGCTTAAGATGGTAGAACATGGGACAGAGACAGGAGAATCATCTAACTCTATCAATTCGGCCTCCCAAAATTACAACTCATTTGGTTAGAAACAGACTTCGCACAAGCCATTTGAAGTTTGCATGTAAATTACTATGGGAAATCTCAACTTTTTGTTCATTGCCTTCTAGTCTTTTTCCATATTGAGCTGCGAGACAGTTCGATAGCCATTCTTATAGACAATTTTCTCAGCTAAAACTTTGCTGATGATCGTTTCTATGTAAAACGAGATAGGAAAATGTCATTAATTATTTAAGAGATTGGTAAACTTATGACATGATCAAGCAGCTGCTCTGTAGCAAAGTTGCAACTCAGAAAATTTCCTACAAGTACAGATGAAAGCTTTTGAAGCAGACCGATATGGTGAATTATTAGATAGACATGAACAAAAATCTTGGTTTTACCATAGTAACTCCCATACAAACTTCAAATGGTTTGTGCTATCTCAGTTTCTCACCAAATGGGTTCAAATTTTGAGAGGATAGTCGGGATCCGATTTGGAATCGTTTAAGTATTGTGGAGCGAAAATTTCAAATGTTGCATCACTCTACCCTGCATCTCTTGTGGTTTTGTGCTACATCATATAAAAAATTCTTGACTGTCCAACCTACGGAAATATGAATATATCTTAAGTGTCTTTAGGAGTGGAATGATTTTAACTGAAACTCATCTATTGTATGCAATTCTATAAACTTATCAGCGTGATTTCAATGCAAAGCAAAAATTCTTTTCTGAAATAATCACTACGGGCAACAACTTGAGTACCTCTATGGCCAATACAGGCACAACTGATGCCAACACAGGCGCTGAAGCTAGACGATTAAAATCGTTTACTAAGATCGCTTTATTATTCAGAATGCTTTAAAATTCAATTACATGGTATCAGTTATGACCTAACATGGGGTTGTCTCGCTTATCCTAAATAAATGCTTTTTAGATATTTTTGAATGATTACATGATTACAGCTCCTTAAAACTGTACCATTTCTGAAATCAAATGTGCTTCAACCTTCTATCAGTTACATTTCAAAAGATCTTCTAAATCAGTTTTCGGCTGTCATCCAGATTATGAACATGGTAACTAGTGATGAACTAACCACTGGCTAAAAATCACTCTTTAAAAGTCAAACAAATGATCATGAAACCAGACAAGCAAACAGGATTGTTGCCTTTGAGTATTATACATTTCTAGTCGCGAAATCGTGAAGGTTGCCACCGAATCGAGTTTGACTAATTTCCCGAAAGGCGAAGTTTGTGTCTTCAAGAAACTTGTCAATGGGTAATTGTCCCTCGTCGGACGAAGAAGTCCTACATGTTTTTTGACTCGTTTCGTGTGGCATTCTCCGTGTCGACACTACATGATTACGTCACGATTGGGAAGATCCGACTACCTGTTCGCTTGTTTCACCGTAAATATGTAACACTGCTGGTCGCTCTGGTCGCTTCAGTTCCACAATTGCAGAACCATTGAGAAAAGCGTTCAAAAGTCATTCGTTTATCTTGAATCACGGTTCCGCTAGGTCTAATAAAGCCTTCAGCAACAATGTCACGAAAATTCCCAAAAAGACCATTTATTTAAAGAAGCAATTACCCAAAAAATTAAGGCAAACACAGCCAACGGGTGAGCAGCACCTCGAACGACATTGTTTGCGGGACCATTCTGTGTGCTCCGGACAGCGTCAGGTAAACTAATTATAAGTTCTCGCGGGTGGAAACAACACCCCACAAAAAAGAAGGATAGGAAAAAATAATCCCAAATGCCAAGGAGCCCTCCCGAGCGAAAGAATAACTACATTTCGCACATCCACCGGAAACAGGTACCATGGAACCCATTTAGTGTGGTGAGTGGAGGTTGAGAGAAAAAAAAAACCGAAGGAAATTAAATAACTCTTCTGCAGAAAGCACCACCACGTGGAGTGAGCCAGAAAACGGGCGCTGAAAGGCGAAAAAACACTTGTTATTTATTTCTGTTGCAACGACCGACCGACCGACCGACGTCGCTTGTTCGTCGTAGGTCAGATCGGCGTAGTCGTGGTCGTCGGTCGGATGAAGTAAGGAGTGGGAGGGGGTCTATATTGGTTGTGAGGCAAGAAAAGAACGAGAACGTTCACGGTTACTTGGAAAAGTGGCACACCCCACCCCCCCCAGACGCAGGACCACCAGTACCCGGAGACAGGAAGTGGTAATTAAAAATTATTTTTGCTTCAATAAAGGACCTGAACAACAGCGTGGCGAAACGGGAAGCAATAAATATGGCTTGGTACTAGTGAGGCGAGGTGCACTTATGGTGGTGGTGATTGGAAATTGGAACCGGTGCTGCTAGTTTAAGATGTGATTCCTGCTGGTTCAATGGTTATAAATCTCACATCGCAAAAATTGAAAATTACCTGCTGCGAGGGATTTAACTGGAATGGGAACAAAATAGGACAAACGGAAAGAGCACTCAAGTTGAACTAACCTTAAAAATATATCGATGAGCTTAGACAATTTCTGGAGCTCAAGTTTCACTATTTCATATAACAACCTGGGCAACATTTTTATGTTGCGGAATTAAGCAACTGCAAACTGAATATCATTTGAGTTACTTGTACAGGCTTTCAGTTTGTCTTGTATCTGTAAATTTAAAGACGATTTGATTGTTGCATATTACATTAGTTCAAACTCACAACAAAACTGTTCTATCACCGTTTACACAAGACATATAGCTACCGTATGCGTGATAATGTTTGCACCATCGTACAAATAAGGTTCCCGTTTCATCTGTGCATACAATGCCGTGGTTTTCTTTGCATGCACGTAACCTATAGCTCATACCGTAGTAGGCTGTGTATAAAAGAAAATGATTTACTTAGTTTGACATTTGCACTACTACGAAGTGGCAGCGTATTCGTGATTTGTCCCACGCGCAAATGTCGCAAAAAGACATTTCAATCGCCATGGGAGTGTCCCGGTGGACCATCAAAAAGGTTTTAGACCGAGAAAAGAGAGAACAACTATCCGCGAAGGTGGCCACTGGTCATCCGAGGTCAGCTCGTGTTCCGAGTGTTATCTCTGCTATCAAAAGGAAGATTCGGGTGAATCCAGTGCGTTCAATAAGGAAAATGGCAAAGGAACACGGGATCAGTGACTTTACGGCACGGAAGATCGTAAAGGAAGATTGCGGTGCGAAGTCGAGGGCACGGAAAAAACTCACATGATTACCAACCGCATCCGGGAGCTACGAGTCGAACGATGCAAGAAAATCTTGAACTTCCTTAAGCGAAAAAATCCGGTAATCCTGTTCACCGACGAGAGCATGTTTACCGTCGATCCCGTATACAATTCCAGAACCGACCGGTATATTAGTTCTCTTCTGGTAAAAGACGTGGCCGACGAGCACAAGAACGTGTATCTGACCTAGCATCCTGCTAGCGTTATGGTGTTTGGATTGGTGGCTTCCAATGGTAAAAAAAAATGGACCCGGTGTTCATTCCAGAAGGCGAAAAGGTCAACACGGAGGTCTACACCGGGATTTTAAGTAAGTATGTTCTTCTGTGGATCAAAGAACAGTACGGTCCGAAGCCAAATGTTGTATTTCAACAAGATGGGGCTCCGTGTCACACCTCGAACCGCACTCAGAAGTGGTTGCAGAAACATCTTCCGTTCTGGGCGAAGGATATGTGGCTGCCATCCAGCCCGATCTTAATCCGCTGGATTACTCAATACGTCATGATGGCCAAGGCCTGTTCTAAACGCCACCCGACTACAGCAAACTTCAGACAAACATTGACCCGTACCTGGAGAGAAATGGATCCAGACTACATTATTAGAACCTGCCGTGCATTCCGGAAGCGTGTGGAGGCCGTAATTGCAGCAAGTGGAAACTCGATCGATGATCAACATAGTTTAAGACTCTGAGAAACATCCCCCCTTTGAATAAATAAAAAAAAAAATAAACTCAAAAACGAAATTTTTGAGAATTTTTTTAATTTTGACATTGTTTAATGGTGCAAACATTATCACGCATACGGTACATTTAAATTTGCAAACATGGTTCCATTTTCATAAATTTTATTATTATTGTCCTCCTTTGTTTTGCTGATGAAAATTGCATATCATCAGAAACTGACAAACCAATATGTTAATTTTATGTAGTCACCATTTCACATTTATCGACGGCAGTCACAAAACGAAAATCGAAATGAAGACAAACCGAATGTTCCAGTTGGGCTGTAATAACAATGAATACTAAGCAGAATTTTGAATTATAGAATCATTATATCAAAGGCATACTAACATTCCTGCACCCAACCGGGGGATGTTAGATTCGCTTACAATTATGTGGGATTCATCATCAGAGGATGTTAGTGGAGACCGCATGAACCGAGGATGCGATATACCTAGCTGCGGTCCAATGCAAGAAAATTGGAGACCGAAAAATGTAGAGTGTATTAGTGAGGTAAATTAGTTATGTCGAAAAAAAAAATAGGAATCAGATTGCCGACTGGACTCGAACCACGAACGTTGCGATTATCAGACCTGTGCTTTCTCCACTGCTCTCTCCATGCTTCTGAATATGATTAGCCTAAAAGCAATCATGAAGCGCTCATTTTCTCGCATACTCGACTTCGTATGCTTTTTTTGCTGGAGAGATTCGAGGCAAGTGTGTGTGTCTTTCTACAATGTTCTACAATGTGCGTCGTTCTACAAGCTTACTGGTATAGTCGAAAGCGTAGATAGAACACGAAATAAAAAAAGACAAAAAACCATTACATCGCTTGCATGGTCAATCTCTAACATTCGTTGCGATGTTCATGAACAGAGGATGATAGGAAACGGAACTAACATTCATTGTAATAGATTTTTGGTTTGCGTGTAGTCTTTCTTAATCTTGCGAAGTTTAGCACTAAACGGAATGTTATTATTACTGATGGCTTCCAAATTTATTTACCTTTCCGTACGTACTGTAAGAGAGAGAAACCAATCGTTGAGATATTGTCAAAAGTCTAACACTGCTTCTTGACGCCAAACTCGGCCTACGGATTCTAAACTCGGCCTAACGCATTGAAACGCCATTGAAACGCCACTGAATTCACTTCGGCTTATCGGATGATGATAAAAATTGATTCGGTCGGAGTGCTTCTTTTGTTTTTTGGGAGTAATGAGTACAAACCTTCATACCACACGTTCTCATTGACTTCGTTCGGTAGCTTATTAACTAAAGTATCGTACCAAACGCATAATTAACTTGTTAACTCTGAAATCATGGATTTATTTGAAGTTTTCTGCTCGATAGGCCCAAAATGGACGATTAGGCCGAAGTAGTTCTCTACTCTACACGTTCGAAAAATTGCGCGAAAAAAAGTTAATTTTTTTTTATTAAAATGTCATGTTCTACGATTTTGGTAAAGTGTTCATTGCGTCCAATTAAGAAAAGTTAGCAGTTTTAATAAGCTTTATAATTAATATAAGGAATAAGTGGGTTATCTAGCTTTGGTGCTCAAGTTCTTATCACGTCTACCCGTGGGATATGAGCACTAATTGCTGTATACCCAATTTAGGTACTTTTACTAATGCGTTGGGTACTTTTTTCTAACCGTGTATGATGGTTTTGACGTACACGGAAAGAAAAAAGTACTTAATTTTGAGTTCTTTTCACCCAGGTTGGCAGGTTTTCACCCAGGACCAACTCAATTGAGAGTTTTAGCGCTTACCAAGGGGTTGGTCACCCTACACAGTGTGCCAAAATCAAACTTGGGCACACCCGGGCGTCGTCGTTTACGCTGTTTGGCACCCATGGTTACAATTTTTATGATCTTTAAAGTTACTGGCAACACTGAACTTTTTCTGCGCTTACGCAGTGTGCATGTGTCAAAATTTGTTATTGTTGTTGCCACAATATAATCAAATTATTTTAAAAAAACGTGAATCTCTACCAAATCTCGCCATGGGTTCTCAAAATCGTTACACCCGTCGGCAGTCGCATCCACATTTCCTCCCAGACGAAGAACAGCTGACAGCGGTATCTTGACCTGACCGAGGTTTCCGGCAATGGCTTCACGAACTAGCGATGCAGCTCCCACGGCTGCGGCTGCTTCCAATTCTGCTGCTAGTCCGTCTTTTTTTATGAATTTTAGAGGAGACGGACCAGCAGAAGGAACACCACCAGCAGCAACTAAAGCAGAAACAGCATAGGAAGCAGCCGCATTCGTGGGAGCTGAATCGCTAATTTTTGTAGCCGTGGCTGACGCTGGAAATCTCAGGCCGGTCCTTTCTTTTCTCAGATAAAGAAAGCTAACGTGTTTTCAAAGTTTTCGTTGCTCCACGCACCGGTCATTTTCTTGGAGGAGGAGAAGCACAGCTTCATAATGAACGGGAGTTTTGTGCATTTGTGATCGATCGCGCTGCGGTTGCACTTCATGATGGCGTTCACCACCAGGGCTACGCTCGGGAACTCGACCAATCCGGAGGAGGAAATTTCCGATATCAGCGGGAACATTCGCACTTGGGACGGGTGGCAGTCCTTGGTAGAGAATGCAGTCAGCAGCAGATCTTTGGACGGCATACGGGTGGGGTATTGAAGAAGTGGAGAAAGCGATTTTTGCTGGCCTGAGAAGTGATTTTTCTTGGAAGCGCTGTAGACCTTGAAGCTGATCGAATTGTGCGGCAGAGTGTACGTTCAACTGGTTCGACTGCGATGGCGTTCCCATCTAAACCATCGCGGTACCCCCTTGGGTCTTCAGGAACTTTATTCTGACAACATTTCCATACAGGAAGGATAGATTGAACATCTTATCGGTGTTGGCTGTGTTGTTATCGAGTCCGTAGACCATCATCACTGCGCCCTGTTGCTGTGCGGGTTGAATGAAGTTGATTGGTCCGTTTCGGGTCAGCGGTGCGCAGCGTTGCCAGGTTGCCAGATTTATCTGGCACAGCCAGAGAAATTTAAGCTCTGCCAGACAGATTTTTTGAGACATCTGGCAGCTTCCTATGTTAATTTGCTGTGCCAGATTTTTGCCAGACTTTTTTTTCGGGTTTTGCCAGATATTTTCAAAATAAGCCTGGCATCTCTGGCGGTGCGTCCTTCATCAGTCCGACGTGTATTCCGCCGGTGTTGGTTTCCAGTTCTCCGAAATATGATACTCAGTCGGTGACAAATTCGGTGCAAATCCTCCGCCGGCTCCCAGAAGGGCTGGTTGTCTAATGATTGACGTTCGTTGTGCGGGGTCGGCCTTCCACCGAAGATGGATGTTTTTGAAAACATTGCAAATCAAAACAAAAACAAGAGCTGTTAAAATACCAGGTTGCCAAACAAGGCATTATTCACAAGCAAACAAAAGTCAGTTCAATGACTTATTCTTGGCACTGTCGATACAGCTGCGGCACACTGAGGTACACTGAGAAAAATGTTGGCGCAAAATAAGTGTGTAGAGTGACCACCCCTTGGCGCTTACTCAATTGTGACTTGTTGTCACTAACTTGGCGCACAGAACTGTCGAGTTGCGTGAATAGAACTCAATTTTGTGTTGTTTTGCTCTTTTCGTTTTTGACAACAACAAAAGAACAAGTGAGAGGCATCAACTCAAAAGTTTATTTTAAAGGACTCAACCGTTGCGTAGTTTTGGTTCTCCGTGTATTATTGAGCAAACTAGTAACTAGAGCAACATGTGAAATGGGCTTATGTACCAAATGTGAACAATGACCTTAAACGACGGCTAATTCGGAGTGAAAACTTAAATTGAACGAAGTTCATAAGTTCCTTGCGACGATTATGGGAATCGGATGTGGTTATATCAATAGGGGGGGGGGGACTTTTTCCTTTTTGGCATAAAGCCAGGAATGTTTTATCGAATTTTGCCTAGAAGATGGATCATTATTACCATCCGTTAGCATATCAAATTGATTGCTCAATTGAATGTCATCAGAAGGGGGATCATGCGATTGCCCTTTTCATTTGCGCTTGAGTGCTATGGCGGCAGAAACAAATTTAGGTAGGGTCCAAACAAGGATCAAGGTACACGCAAACCAAAAATCTATTACAATGAATGTTAGTTCCGTTTCCTATCATCCTCTGTTCATGAACATCGCAATGAATGTTAGAAATTGATGTAATGGTTTTTTGTCTTTTTTATTTCGTGTTCCATCTACGCTTTCGACTATACCAGTAAGCTTGTAGAACGACGCACATTGTAGAACATTGTACAATGACGCACACACTTGTCTCGAATCTCTCCAGCAGGAAAAGCATACGAAGTCGAGCATGCGAGAAAATGAGCGCTTCATGTTTGCTTTTAGGCTAACCATATTCAGAAGCATGGAGAGAGCAGTGGAGAAAGCACAGGTCTGAAAGTCGCAACGTCCGTGGTTCGAGTCCAGTCGGCAACCTTTTTTCTATTTTTGTCGACATAATTAATTTCACTCACTAATACACTCCACATTTTTCGGTCTCCAATTTTCTTACATCAGACCGCAGCTAGGTATATCGCATCCTCGGTTCATGCGGTCTCCACTTACATCCTCTGATGATGAATCCCACATAATTGTAAGCGAATCTTACATCCACCGGTTGGGTGTAGAAATTTTACAGGTTGAGCACTGAAAAGTACTGTATAAATTTGTAAAGACTGGAACGACAAAAAAATCGTTTCTTTCAGTCAAAATTAATATCACAAAAATCTTCTTATTTTTCTTTTGGTAGTTCAATTCATATATTTAAAGGAACTTTTTTCTTTTGGTTTGCCAAATCCGAACTGCCGTGCCTTTCGCTTAACCCCTTCCATTAACTTTTGCACAGTGGTCGCATCGACCTTATTCGCCGCCGAACGCCAGTTAGATTTAAGCTGCTGCTCGTTTTCCATGGATTTATTAGTTTTTTTTTTTTTGAGGTTCCGTTTGACCAAGGCCTAATACCGTTCGATAGGGCGGAGTTCTGGGCTATTGGGGGGGGGGGGGGGGGTTTGTGATCTTTGGGTACCACAATCACGTTGTTCGCATCGTACCACTCTATTGCCTTTTTCCCATAGTGGCAGCTCGCCAAGTCCGACCAGAACAGCATAGGTCTATTATGTTGCTTTAGGAATGGTAGCAGCCGCTTTGCCAGGCACTCCTGGGCGTACATCTCTTGATTGATGGCTCCCGTAGTAATGAATATGCCGCTTTTTAGACAACACGTGCATATGGCCTGCCAGACGAGATATTTTTTTTTTCGGAAACTTTGATAGTTTGATGGTTTTGAAAATTTCAGCCACCTTCCCTTTTCATGATGCGGTATGAAACTCCTGTCCCGGAAGCTGCTTGAAATCCGCTTTCACATAAGTTTCGTCGTCTATGACGACACAGTCCAACTTTGTGAGCAGATACGTATACAGCTTTCGGGACCGCTGCTTTACCGACGTGTTTTGTTTGTAATCTCGGTTCGCCACCTTCACCTTCTAGACGTCGACAACCCGGCTCGTTTCTTAACCCCCTGCACAGTAGTATGGGATACATTGAGCTTTCCAGCGACGTCCCGGATGGAGAGGTTAGGATTCCGCTTATATTTCACCGCCACCTTCTTCGTCGTCGCTGCCACGTCCGGATTACGATTTCCGCCGCTTCTAGGCTTCCTGGCGGTCGACAGTCGCTCCCCTAACACTTTTAAAATGTTTGTCACGGTCGATTTGGCCACATCCTGCAATTTTGCCAACTTGGCGTGTGAGAACGTCGGATTTTCTTGCTGCGCGTGCAAAATTTTGACACGCTGCTAATCTTGATTGGACGTCATTTTGAAAACTGGAGAGCAAACGGTGAAAACTCATCATAGCAACCATTGCATATACACTCAACTTCCAAATACAGCATTTCAGGTTTTTTTTTATGCATTTTAACAGAATTTGCAGTTGACCAATGACTTTAGTTACACTTCCTTCAGCAAAAAGCATCAGATCATGATGCGGACTGAATCGTCCTTCAATGATTCCTTCATCAGTTCGGTCATGGTAAAAGCAGACGGAGTAGCGGATTCCATGATCACTCCATGTGGATAAAAAGTACATTACTAAAGAAATCTTAATATCCTGGACAATGGATTAGTACTGTCAACTTTTCTCAACACATGAACTATATAGAATCGGTTGGTATTGCAGCTGTCTTCCAAGTCATCGAAATATGATCATTATTTGCTCTCTGGGATCAACAAGTGATTCAAAATTTTAGTGCCCTAATTTTGAACTCATTCACCCAATAAAGCACTTCTCTAAATTCGAAAATCTAATTAAATCAATTAAATCTTCAATTAGATTCAATTTAGGAAATTACAGATATAAAATAACCATCAACATTCTCTTCGAATGACAGTTAAAACTACAAAAGTTTGTTTTACTGCAATTCCAAAGGACCGTTCCCTTTCCCCATATCCCAATGTCCAGTAATTCAAAATCCTTCTTCAAATTCGCATTAGCAACACAAACCCGATATGCTCAACACATCAAGAAGATCTGTCGTTGCAAAACAGAGAAATAGTTGAACGCAAACCACTGGAAACTCGTTTGTTCCCATGATTACCAGCAGCATTTCAACTGAGAGACCGACCAGCTGAGGTCCAGTCCCTCCCGCACTTCCCATCAACCGAAGCCAGTTGTATCAAACGAATTAAACATCACTTCAATACAAGTCAAGTGGTCATGGATGTTACCACATTTGCACCCTGCTCTGGCAAAGTTGCATCAGATCCCTCAAGCGAGCCCTCGGTTATTGTATTTGAATCTCATTTAAACTAAAACTTGCAACAGTACCACTTTCCTACAGAGGCGGTTCAGGGTGCCATTTGCTGCTGAGTGCAACACAAACACAACGAATATGTATGTTGTTGCAAATGAAAACGATTGTGTGGTTTCCTTTCACTGCTCGATGGGGTGCTCGAATCAGCATCCGAATCCAGGAATCCTAAAGACGAGCAAGGGAAAAACTTTTCCGATGTCCTCTCCCGCAGAATTGGCATCATTTGTTTTTCAGCAAATTATTCCGCCCTCCCGAGAGCAGGAGGTGGGGTCCAGCTGTGTGTGTGTGCGGTTGCACATGGTTGTAGCTTTTGGCAGGAACTTTTATTTTCGGTTGTAATTTCCATGGAACCCACCACCAGCAGTACAGCATCATTCCAGGAACCAACCGAGTGGTTTTCGGACGAACGAAACTTTTCGTCCGTTCCCGACCTCGAGGGGGACAAAAGTTGTTTCATGGGGGCGATTAGTCTTCGCGGTTAACTGCACGTGAGGGAGTACGGGCGAGGTGAGGGGGGATAATAATAATTTCCAGGGAAAATTTGCGGACTCTGCTGCGGAGTAGCGATTTTTCATTGTTAGCAAGTTGTGATCCATCCGTCTGTCAGTGATTTGGGTAATATAGAGTGATTCCGATGAATGGGAGCTGCTGCTGGTGGCTGGGTGGCGATGGGTGTGGAAATGGTGTTTCAAATGGGTCAAGTGCAAAGAATATAGAATGGCATTTTTATTAAAATTACGCATGAATGCGCTGTAACTGAAAAAAAAAATGTATCTTGAATGATCACAGAAAGATCTCAGTGTCTAAACTGGTTTAATAACAGTACATTGTCCATGTAAATATCCTTTGAAGCTAATAGGAAAACTTCAAGAGGATATGTGTCGATTCTGTCGACAATATAAAAACGGGGAATATATCACAATAGATCAAAGAAATGGTCGCTGTGATGAAAACACGCAACAGCAACAAAATATGTTGAGTGACGTTACAAATATTGCACTTCTCAACTGCACTACTTAACAAATACTAACCAAAAAATTCAAGCTCCTCAAATGATGATGATGATGGTCCCACCTCTTACCCTTACAGTGGTTTTTTTTTATAATGTGTTTATTTTTCCAGGCTCATTTGCCGTAGCTTTGCGGAGCCGATGATCATTGTTTGGGTTACAAAATTATTTAAAACTAACGTTAGTAAAGCGGGGGCCGATTACTCGTGGCTATCTCGAGGTTAGGGGTAACAAATTGTAACAAATGGATGGCAGGGTAGGGATTGACAACACAAGGTTTGGAGAGCAATATGCTCTTGATCTCGAACTAAGCGACACTCCAATGAAAAAGACAAACATGGGGGTACACCGATGGGCAGCTAACAACTTGGGAGAACACAAGATGACACTAACTACTAAATCCTCAGATCTATCCGTTTTAAAAACACATAAATTAAATTGCAATAGTCGAGATCTTGGCTCGCCAAGATGTCTCTATAGGTTGTTTTCCTCGGGCCCTGAGGCCTACAAAGGTTTGAGCTGCACGATTTATCTCTAAGATAATTAAATATGATATAAATTCCCTCTAGAGCTTACAGTTGCTTCACAGCGATATAAATGTGGAAAAGCTCAGGCATTCACCTCTTAGTTCGCCTTTTTGTTCACCTGAAATATTCATAAGTATTACAAGCAATCAAGAGTTAATGAACAATCAACAAAGCATTCCATTACACTAGCAACCCCGCAATCTAATGCTATCATAATTTTCAGCAATGTCATGAATGTTCACGAACTCCCAACATTTGCCAGAAAACTTACTTCTAACTCAAAGTATCTTCCAAATAAGCTTCAAAATTGCATTTTTTTTTTTCAAATGTTAAATTCAGTCCTCTATATCCGTAATACGCGTGCGAGGCTCAAACCTTTGTAGACCACTTTTTTTAAATTATTTTCTTTTAAATCAAATATTAAAACCCATCATCACCCTCGTGGCGAACAGAAATAGTTTTTGCAGTGCTTCTTCTTCTTCTTCCTCGCATTTCAAGCTTGTTGTATGGCATGTTAGCTTTTTACGTGCTCTCAACTTAGTGTTCTATATATGCACTTCCACAGTTATTAATTGAGAGCTTTCGATGCCTGTACCATTTTTGCATTAGTATAATTGTGTGGCAAGTACAATCATACTCTATGCCCAAAGAAGTCGAGAAATTTTCCAACCCGAAAAATTCCTAGACCTGACCGGGAATTGAACCCAGCCACCTCCAGCATGGTCTTGCTTTGTAGCTGTGCCTGTACCAATTGAGCTAAGGAAGGTCCTAGTGCTACAATAATTATTAAAAAAATATTATGACAGCTATCCATATAAATTAATCCGTTAGAGATAACTTCGTCAAGATACATAATTTTTCAATTCATAAAAACATCACTGGATAACTGTTCAAAAGACAGTTTTAACGTGTGAAATGCAGTGTCTTTTAAATTCTTTATGTGTTGCTGAACGTTTGATATGTCTAGGCATCGAATTGAAAACATTTATTCCTTTTTAATATAATGAATTTTGTGAAGCACAAGTCAAGAAATGTGGTGTTCTTATTTCAACCGTGTTTCTAGTATTATATCTATGAAAGTCACTTCCTCTTTCAATTCAAGCACACAAATATCGAGGCAAAAAACCGTTAACTACTTTAAAAATGAACACCATAATCAAATATATAATTCTTTGCTTCACCGACAACCATTGTAAGGCGTCTAACATCAAAGTTGAGGAAGTGAATCTATTACATCTCAAAATCAAACGCATTATTTTACTCTGCAAGCGCTGTAATCTCGATATTTGTAATGCATTGGCCAAAAATAAAATGGAAGGGCAAAAGTCTAGATAAAGAGAGATGATTGATTATTATAGCTGTATTTTACTGGCAATAGTTAAATCGTTTTTCAGTCGACATAGAATTCCATACTTCTTGGCAATTTTTGTGAGAGTTGAACTTAAGTGTGTCATCAATAATCACGCCAAGATATTTAATCTCCCAAACGCGATCAATAATCTCATCATCAATTACAACAGAGACATTCTCATTTACTCGATTCCGTGAAATTACCATAAATTTAGTTTTACTTGTATTCAATTTTAACTGCTTATACTTCAACCATCTACTTAGAGAACGAAAATCATCATTCAAGTGTAAAACGGCATTATATAAATCCTTAGCTGCAATGAATAACACAGTATCACCTGCAAAAAAGATTAATGTCGCAAAATCGTAAAACACGTCGCAAGTCATTAATATACATAATAAATAACAGGGGCCCTAATACACTTCCCTGGGGCACTCCAAGGGTATTCCCCACGGGACTGGAAACAGAATCATTAAAAACAGTCCGTTGAGTTCTGTCAGACAAATAGCTTTCAAACCATTCATATGCAGTACTCGTAATTCCAAAGCGCTTGATTGATCTTAACAATAAGGGCCTAGAAATTGTTTCAAAAGCGCGTTCAAGATCCAAAAAAACAGCAACAATCGTATCTTTACACTCCAAGTTATTTTTCCACTTCGCTAATACCAAATTCAACGCGGTTTCACAAGAATGCCCTTCCCGATATCCCGATTGTTCTGGTATCAACAAACTATTACTATTTAAATACTCCAACAGCTGGCCTTTAACAACAAGTTCTAAAATTTTCTCTAATGTGTGCAACATGTTGATGGGACGAAACTCTTCGGCTTTAATCGTTCCAGCAACTTTTTGAATAGGGACCACTAAGGATTCCTTCCAAATTTGTGGCACATGTCCAGTTTGTAATGATTCATTAATAAGGTCCAGCAAGATGTGGCCAATGACATGAAAGCAATCTTGAATAACTCTAGCCTTAACATTATCTACTGCAGCCGATTTTCCTAATTAAAAACAAATAACAAATAAGAAACTTTTGATTATTTCTTATAGGGAATTTAACGTAATTTCCAAATCTGCAATAATATTTAGGGGTTACCTATCATTGTTTGCAGCTACAGTGCAAAATCTTAAGAAAAAAAAACTGTCGAAAATCGGTGTAACGTCACGTAGAATATGTCATAAAAATGGAACTGTTCCTTTGTTTGTAAAATTCTCAAACTTTCTATGGGATACCCGCCATCAGGTTCCATACAGTTTCCGCGGATACCTTACCGAATATAATCCGAATATAATCCATACAACAAATTTGTATTGAAATAATCTTTTATCGACAACTTAAAAAATCAATGTTGCTGTGAATCTAACAACGCCAACAGCTCTCTAAATCCTAAACCACTATTTCTCATCTATCAAAGTGCTTCGTCTGCAAGCAGAAAAAAAAAATCGTTTCCCTGTACAGACACGTTTTATATTCTAGTACGTACGTATAGCTCCCAGTCAGAGACTGCATGGCCGGAAATGTACACAGTGCTAAAATCGTCGAAATCATTTCCATAGCCTGCGGTTATCAGTTTGCAATTTGAGGCAGGAAATTGAAATTTTATTCCACCAGGTAGCCTCAAATGACAACGTCTGGGTGCGACCAAGGAACAGAATTTGCTTTAGAGTATTTTTGCACGAATCTGTACCTCTGTATCAACAAGCGAATCTCGCTTCGTTTCCTCTAGGAAAACTCACAAGGTCCCATCGAATCAATACCAGTTTGAATATCAATGTAAATCGAGCATATGATGCATTTAAAGTGACGCAAAAACGAAGGAGGAAAACCTTTTTGATCTAAATTTTAAATAACGAGGGCTTCCATTACCGGAGAAAAAAACAAGCGTAAATTCATTTGAAAGAAAACTGATGCATCTCGCTTTACTGCACTGCCTATAGTCGCATATCAGTCTCATATGGGAAAAGTAGACAGTGCGAAAATGCCAGTTGAAGTAACGAAGCGCAATTCACATTCAAATATTTTAAAAATCAAAGTACACTTATTGATATTTTTTCTAGTTAAAATCAGTTCCAATGACGCTTACACGTTTTGTTATATCAGCGAAAAATGTGGCAACTCAAAAGGCAGGATTGTAACTTAACGACTGTAAGATTGTATTTCAGGATGGGACTGATATACGATTATTTTGCTTGATAGGACATACTGACTTGATGTTGTTCTCACATTTTTCATGATCTAAGTCCATAGTTTTATCGTATAATATGATAGTAGATGCCAATTGATAATGGATACCGTTGTTATCTCAAAATTGACGAAAAAAACATATGGGACTGATAACCTTTACAGGTTAAAATCAGTCGCAATGACGCTTGAACGTTGTGTTATATCAGTGAACATTATGGCAATTCTAAAAACAGAGAAATTCTAAAGCAGACCCCTGGATGATTTATATTCAGGATGGGACTGATATGCGATTACTATGTTTAACGGAACAAACTGACTTGATTTCCATTTTCCAACATCCATTTTCAAAGTTCGAAGATTTATCGCATAATACGAAAGTAGCCAATTGATAACGGATAGCAGTGATATCTCAAAATTGATGAAAATCCACATACGACTGATTTGCGATTGTAGGCAGTGCAGGACTCAATCAAAAGAAGCGTCTTACTCGAGACTCTGCACCGACCGCCACTGCAAGCATCTTTCGAAGAAGTTTCTCCTGTCAACGATTCCTCCTTCTCCTTCTCCTCTTCATCCTCCAATATAGTCATTTCCCGAGGAACTCGAACATCGTCATGAATTTCTTATAATCAAATCGCCATTATTTTCCATTTCCCCTAGGACCGAAGGATGCAAGCAAGCAAGCAAGACGGCAAGAGTGGGAAAACCGCAAGTAGACTGAGCAGGAGCTGCAAGTGGACTGCACTGCCGAGATGACCTTCCCACACACCCACGCGGGTTCACGCATCCATTCACATCAGTTTCCCATGCATAAAAGGGAACACAGAAAATCATATTTGTCCATGGCTTGACTGCTTTCCTAGTTTTTCCAGCTTTTCAGTTTGACTTTTTTTTTCTCTTGCTCAACATTCCTCCCGAGAAAGGAACTTATTCCTATGCTCAGCGTCGATGGCCACCGTGGCAGAAGCAGCTTTTTCTCACGCAGCTCAATTTTCTTGTCCCTAGGGGGAAAGTGGGATGGGATAGTTATTACATGGCCACATCAACCGGGTTTCCTTTTCCATTTCCGGAGGTCATATTCTTTGAAAATTTATATTTTTCGCTTCTTTCACTACCATGGGGATTCCATCCAGGGTTGACAGGAGGATTTTTTTTTTCCTTTCACTATTTCAACATGCCCATGCATCATTAACTGTATCGTCTTTTTTACGACGTTGATAGTTCAAAATGGCTATCGCCGGAGAAGTCAGCGTCGTGGAAGTTTATTGAATGGACGTTGTTTTTTGTTGCTCAGTTAACTGGCTGCACTTGTCAGATACTTTTCATGATTTGCCATGTCCAAGTAATCACCACGCCGCTAGTAGCACGCTATTTGCCCTTTTTGCAAAATAAGGTTTATATAGAGCTTCCCAACTTTTTATGAGCGGTAAATTTGCTCTATACAGGCTTATAATTACCACGACCAGAGCAATTGGGTGTATTTCAGTTGATCACAAGGTTGCGGATATTCACAATGAATCATGCATCGCATTGTCTGCTGCTCATCAGCGTTTGGATGATATCGAAGTAACCGTTGCTTTTTTTCCCCTTGATTTGTTTTCCGTCGATCTTGTTTGCCGTGCAGAGCACCAATGCTACCGACACCAGGGAGGCAGCTCCCACACCCTACCTATTGACCCATCAACTCATGAACCGGGGACCAACGGCTTTACTTCCCTTCCGAACGGAGGCGTGATCAGAGATAACGTTGCTCTTGTTTTGCACGAATCCATAAAGGTGTATTCAGACCTGAGCGAGAGTGAGAGTAGCAGAGCGGACTTGGCTCTCTGAAGATAGCTTGATGCTTCCACGTCACAGCGGGCTTCAAAAAATACGTTATCGGTGATAGCTTCGGGGCTTCGTTTGGCGGAAATTCTTGCTCTCTCACTATCTCTGCATAGCATCGGTCGAAGAGAACGAGAATTAAGGTGATACGGCACGTCATGCAACAATGGCTGTCCCTACAATCATTCATTTTCATTTTCAACTTCTATTCAATTTTCATACTGCCGTACTCTAACGGAACTATCCACCTACCCTCTTCTAAAGATCATTCTCTAGCTAATAAATCATCACACTAAAGCTTCATGTTAGCATTTCCAACCAACTCTGAAAATCGTTAACTTCGCGTATGAAGTAACATAAAAACACTTTGAATGGAAATGTAGTGTTACACATTCGACCTAATAATAACGAACTCTAGCAGCTATGTTTACGGTAGTTGCGGTAGTGAATGATGTACACTCACACCACTACATCATCAATGATAATCAATTCACTGACACGTAGAAAGGAGAGAAAACAAGCAAAAAAAAAGCGTGACGCATCGTATCACCTTAACAAAATAAAAACTTATAGCGAATTCGTTTATTATCGGGGTTGGAACCAGTTCCAACCCAGTGCAAAACCGAACTTTTTGTCAGTGCGAACCTCAACCTGAGCTAGGTTTAAAAAAAAACGAGCAAACTCACGCTTGTCAGAAAACAAGCAGACCCAATCTTGATACCCGATCCAGGTTGGAACTGAATAATAAACAAATTTACAATTAGGTAGAATGGCGCCGGTGGTGTAGCGGTAAGCGTGATTACCTCTCACCCCAGCAGGCCTGGGTTCAATCCCAGTCGGCGCCGCCGGGATGTTCTGAGGCATAACATCTCTGATCACTCCTTTCTTCGGATGGGAAGTAAACCCTTTGGTCCCCGGTTCATGAGTTGATGGGTCGATAGGTAGGGTCCAGGTGTGGGAGCTGCCTTCCTGGCACGTCGGTAGCATTGGTGCTCAGCACGGAAAACAAGATCGACGGAAAAAACAAACCAAAGGAAAAAAAAAACAATTAGGTAGATACTGCAAGACTGCCGGAGTGATTCGTGATTTAGGCGTAATTTTTAAGTTTTAGTAGAACACACCCCGAAAGACACCGAATCGGCGAATCCTACGAGCGGAAGTGATGTAATAAGCACTCGGTGTCAGGTCAGCTGCGGTGCTTTTTTTTCCTCTGTTCGGGACCTAACACCAGTTATTTGATATATTGTAGTATATCTCGTGTCCTTAGTTTAGTGCATGTCGTATTACTCCATTACTTTTGAGAAATGATGAAGTATTCAAATTTTTACAGTTGTCATTATTGCATTAATCGCAAGGATTCGACTCTAATTGAGCGGGACCTCTATTTATACCCTTCGGAGTGTTGAAACACCCTCCAAAGGCACGCCCCTTTGCCAGTTAAAATTCGATTCCTTAACAACAAAATTAAGGAATGACTCCGATAATGACCATGCATCAGAACCCTAGTCTTAACCACTTCAAACTATGGAACAGCGAATAGAAGATTAAGAATCACATAGACGAAGACTAACTAACTCATTTTTCCTTGTTTCAAGATCATCCTCGGTGGACAAAGCCGAGTCTTGTCACTATCAACAAGGCATAAAAAGTAACAAGTACTAAGATGTGTTCCTTTGATTACTGAAAAATCATGTTCCCCTAGTTTGAAGTAGTCAGGACTAGGAATCGGTGGTAGATCTTACATTGTAACGAGTACCATATTTCTGAATTCAATTTTCATCAATATTTGTTAGAAACATGAATTTAAAATAAATCTCATAAATAATCACCGCAGTCGTTGAGTGAATTCTATTAGTAGGTAATGAATTCGAGAGTGAAGTAGAAATCCACCACTTGGCATAATGAAATTGTAAATGAGTTATGAGTTCAATTGCTGCAAGCAGGACGTAGGTTGCTCGATCGTCGTTTAGCGCGTACGTACATCGACCCAGTACAGATCCTTTGATGATTTGTTAACCTTTCTCGAATTTCTCTCCTATCCCTGAATTTTGAGCCGAGCAGCGAATTGGATGATTGGAGTTGTTTGTTAGAGCAAGATGCCGATAGCGGGAGATGCAATTGATGAGAGCATGAGAACAATGTTCGTTGTATCACGTGATTTCCGGTGCCGAAGATTACAATAATGCGTTTAATCTGAGGATCCCCAAGAATCTATCGATCACTTTGGACTGATCAGTGGAAGAGGCAGGAGTGGTCCACTCGTAATCTCGCGCCGTGGTGTGTTTAGTAAGGTAGAAGTGACATGAGGTTCTTTCTAACTAGTGAAACTTAAGAATCCTTTCCCATTAGTTATTTCGATAGGCATTATTCGTTCCGAGCAGTGTGTGAAGCGTGTGTAGTAGAGTGGTGCAAAATTTGAAATTTCCGCTCCACAATACTTAAACGATTCCAAATCGGATCCTGACTAACCTCTCAAAATTTGAACTCATTTGGTGAGAAACTGAGATGGCACAAACCATTTGAAGTTTGTATGGGAATTACTATGGTGAAACCAAGATTTTTGTTCATGTCTATCTAATAATTCGCCATATTGGTCTGCTTCAAAAGCTTTCAACTTTACTTGTAGGAAATTTTTCCAGCTACAACTTTGCTCAAGACCACTTTTTGATTAAATACAAGGATCGAGCTATAAGAATAGCTATCGAACTGTTTTGCAGCTCAATATGGAAAAAGACTAAAAGGCAATAAACAAAAAGTTGAGATTTCCCATAGTAATTTACAAGTAAACTTCAAATGGTTTGTGCGAAGTCTGTTTCAAACCAAATGAGATGTAACTTTTGGAGGCTAATCACGACCCGATTTGAAACCATTTAAGCACTGTGGAGCGAAAAAGTCAAATTTTGCATCAATCTAGTGTGTAGTGATTTTGGAGGAAGAAGGTAAAACTGGTGACAATTTCTGGTTTGTGCGATAGAGGCTTAACACGTGCTTGTGCAACGGTTTTTCTTTATACAGATTCGTGGCGAAGGTTGTGCACGCCCGACACACCACTCATTCAGCTAGTGACCGTTTCTGGCCCCACCATCGGTTTTGAAGGTAACCCGGGGTACGCCGGAAGAGGGCCGCGACCGTTAGAAACGCGCCCTAGGCAGGGCGAAACGGCCACATTAGGAACAAAACCGCGATCATCTTTTTGGGGACGACCAAAGCGCGATCAGCGATCGTACCGCGTCACACAAGCCACGTGTCGACGCTAAGTAGCATCGGGAGTTTCTAAACCGACTAACGCGCTCATCTGCAGCATTTTCCACCTGTATCCGTGAAGGAAAGATACCGGGTGATTCACCTCCAACCCCTCCGTTCATCCGCCGCATTACCGTCATCTGTATTACAGCATAAATGGTCCGTGAGTACTGAATGAATCCCTTGTGAAATGTTTTGACCATGTGCATATTGACATGAAACTTGAGAGCCCGCAACCGTAGCACTTTTCCGGTCTTGCGAGGCGTACACATTCTAACCGTTTGCACGTGAACCCAAATGAGAGCCGTTTGAACACGCACAGGAGGATGAAACATACCAGAACATAACCCAACACACACACGCTCGATAGACAGGTACACTCAAAATAATCGACACGTCAAAGTTACGTGAAAAATCACATAAGCTATCTCGTTTCCCTATTCTATCAGCTTTACGTGACTCACGTAGCATATACGTGATACACCTTGAATATTAAAGAAAATTTATGTTGAATACTCTAACGCTCCCAATGAAATTAACGTGATTTCCGCATAGACAATTTCTATGTGCGTTTCACGTAAACCTTACATGGTTTCCGCTTCTGAAAAAAACAGTGCGACACTCAGCATGGTGCACAAAATGGCGGCTACATACAGATATGTTTTCGTTATTTTTAGAAATTAATTTCAAGATGTAAGTATAAGATACGGGTTATTTTTTCCCATTGTCAAAACTCACTTTATTATTTTATTATTTTTCACAGGTAGGCGGCAAGCAATCCAGCAGTTCCCCGCGGAAAAATAACTTGGATTATCACCAACTTTTATGTTATCACCCTGCACCTGATTGGAATTATTAGTGTTTCATCGGATTTCATTGCGGTTTTTTTTATTGAATAAAAGGGCATTAGTCTGATATATTGTGAAAATTCATTATAATAATAAAAAAAAGTATATAAGTATCGCCAAAACAATAGTACTTAAAACCACCATGACATTCATTAGCAAAATCATGTAAGTTATATGTGATACTCATGTGACGTTGAAGTTTGACGAAATGAGTACATCTATATGAGAATCACGTAATTCTTACGTGAAAAGTACGATGGAAAAAATCTACGTATGTTTTCACGTAGCATTGACGTGAAGATTATTTTGAGTGTAGATAAAGAGGGAAAGGTAGAGGCAATTAGGCAGTAGGTAGACAAAGCAAACAAAATGAACAGAACATGAACTTTCGCGCCTGTAAAGTAGACTAGACAATAAACATTATGGAATAAAGCTCTCTTTGGTTTTGGATAGGCAAATACACTCAGGTCTTTTTTTACACGGGGGATACGGTCCGTGTAAAAAAAAACCGTGTAAAAAAAAACCTACGAGATTTTGATTTTTCGCATGCTTAAATGTTTTTAAAAAATCGGATTTTGATGCCATTTGTAATTAAAGCATGATATGGTCCATATAGACATATTTTAAAAATGTCTGTATTTACACCAAAAATTGTGATTTTTTTTAAGTATGCCATTCGATTACAAATAGCTTGAAACGGATAATGTGATTGGAATCAAGTCGATAGGTTGTATCGTTGTCGAGAAATTGTTAAATGTTGTACCGTGTAAATCGTGGAAAACCATGTAAAAAAAAAAAACCGTGTAAAAAAAGACTTCAGTGTATGCAATAAAGTCCTGTAATTTCGTTATGCCAAAAAAGGTTGTTATAGATCTGCCTTGATGAGATAGAAGTGAATCTGTTTGGAAGATTTTCATGTCACCGGTTTTTTTTTCCGCTGTAGTTTTTTTTTTCTCTTTTGAGGTTTTTACTGGAGAGGTTGGCTCCGAAACCAACTGGAAAACTTCCAAATCTAACACGGGTTTTCTCAGGGTGAAAGTATTATTATTATTATTTATCTTTATTAGGGAGGCTTTCAGCCTTGGGCTGGTTCGCCTCCATGGGTGAAAGTAGAGTCTTGGCCTGTGATGATAACCACTCGCATTGGTTAATCTTGGTCCGGGCGGTTTATTGGCAGCATATTCTCCTCAGTTGCATTTACTTCACTATTTGTGACATACTTTTTCTAATTGAATAGCTCTAGTCAGCCAACTCGCTTTCCGCCCAAAATTTGGGAAAAATAGGAACCTAATCCTGCAAGGTCTCATACGGTCGGGCAACCTCAAAATTGGTAAATGGTCTCCCTCGGGAGTGGTGCTTAAGCCATTTTACTTTCAACGGAAAGCTCGTCAGGCTGACGGGTTACAACATCCCGTAACGTACCACGAAAAGGTGATCTACCCACGTTACGGGGCTGCATTGCTATTTAGATAGAGAACTGCGCAACTACTACTACAGCTACTTTTGCATGCTGCTGAAAAGAGGCTAGCATCCGCATCTCTCATGTCGTATGGACCAGTATTATGAATGGGCAAGGGGGAGCACGGGCTAGTGAATGCCACCCACCGTCTCTTATAATTCAATAATACATTATTTTATCATTTCTGTATACTTCAAAAGACGATCTTAGAAATTTAGGAAATCTATACAAACTTTAGTAAATTTCAAAGAACTTCGTGAGCTTCAGAAAAAATGAATAACATTCAGAGAAGCTCATAAAACAACACTTAATTTTTTTTTTTAAATCAGAAGTTCTGCTTATGTGCCATTTTTTTAAGAATTCACAAACTTCTCAAAGTTTTGCATTTCTGAGAATCAGTGAATAATTCTGATGTTTGCTGAATAGAAAAAAATCAAAACACATGTGAAACACACAGAACGTAAGGGAATTGTTTTGAACTTTTCTGAAGTTCACAGATGTGATTATTGCAAAGACCGTTCATTCATCAAAAACCTGCATAATGTTCGCTGGGTATTTTGGCAATTATTCTGGTTGATTAGTTATTTTTCTGAAGATCTCAAATTGTTCCATAAATCAAATCGTGCGTCTAAGATATGTTTATGAAATATAAGAATGATCAGGAATTATTACAAAAACTTTAAAGTAATCAAATACCTGCATAATGTTCTCATGATAGGTTGGCAATTCTTCTTGATGATTCGTAATTATTCTGCAGATTTTTAATTGTTCAGTAGATAACATCATGCTTCAAAGATATTCTTTCAAGATAGTCGGTTGGTCAGGCATTATTTCAAAGAACTGATATTGATCAAATACCAGCATAATGTTGTCTGTGAATTTTGGCACTTATTCTGGTTGATTAGTAATTATGCTGGAGATCTCTAATTGTTCTGTAGATCAAATAGTGCTTCTTGAAGGAAAAAAGGTTGATCAGGAATTATTACAAAGACCTTCAATTGATCATACCCAGATAATAGCTGGGTGTTTTGGACATTTTTCTGGTAGGGGAAATGGCTCTCATGTTGGCCTATGGATCTAAGATTGGGCCCATCGCTAAATCTGCTATTTATCTATTTTATCTGGATGAACGCGCCATTGAGACGTTGTTAATGTTTATTTATTATTGTTTAATGTAGTTAGAGTGGTCTCACCATGTTAATTTGATCCTCCAATTTGTTTTTTTGTTTTTCTCTACGCTTTGCATCTCATTTCGTGATTCACCTTTGTTACTTCTAAGGATATTTGTAACCATTTGCTCAATATCACTGTCAAGAAATTTTTATGACTCTTGAAAGTCTCGATACCGGCAAAGGTCCTGGTCCTGATGACATACCTCAATTTTTATTGAAAAAAAAATAGCAACTAGTTTTGTCAAACCCTTGCTTTTGCTTTGCAATTTATCTCTCAAAACTGGTGATTTTCCAAAAATTTGGAAGAAATCATTTTAGTCCCAATATTTAAATCTGGCTAACGGTCAGACATTAAAAACTATAAAGGCATTGCAGCCATGTCATGCATTCCTAAAATGTTTGAAGCAATTAATGGTTAAGATTTGCTTTTAAAATAATCAACATGGTTTTTTCAAAGGTCCGTCAACGCCTACTAATCTTGTGGAATTTGTAAACTTATCTTTCGAAGCAATGAATAGAGCTAATACCGTTGAAGCCATATAAACTGACTTTAGTAAGGCATTTCCCTTACTTAGACATTCCCTCACATCTTTTTAAATTAAAACTTTTAGGTATGACAAGTACTCTTTTAAAATGATTGGATCATGCTTGACAGAAAGAAAACAGATGGTCCGCTTTAAAGGAAATATTTCTTCGCCAGTTAATGTTACCTCGGGAGTTCTACAGGAATCCCATTTAGGTCCTTTATTATTTATTTCAAATTTCATTTATTTCAAATTGAAATTGATGTTTTCTACAATTGGTGCGTTAAAAGACTGCTGGTTATTAATGTTAAAAAAATCAATATTACATATATCTTATTCTAGAAAACACACTACTCTAGATTTTACGGATACTCTAGGAAACCAGCTGATTTTAAGGTGCGATAAAATAAGGGACTTAGGAGTAATTCTTGACTCAAAGATGACATTTGTAGATCTTGTGAATACCACAATTCTCCAAGCAAATAATATGTTGGGATTCATGAAACAATTAAGTTATTATTTTAAAGACCCTTACTTACCTTACCAATCAGGCTAAGGTCTTGTTGTGCTCTGCTGTCCGAAGAAGTCGTCTCCACTCTACTCGATCCATGACCGCACTTCGCCAGCCTCGTTGTCTGCGAAGGGTCCGCAGGTCGCCTTCTTAACGGTTCTAGAAAGCGACCCAAAAGGAACAAGAAGAAGAGGTGTGCAGCGGGCAAGGTGGATCGCCCTTGTTCCTTTTGGGTCGCTTTCTAGAATCATTTTCACTGGGTCGTCGTGTGGCATTCTTACGACGTGCCCAGCACACCGTAGTCACCCAATTTTTGCAATGTGGACGATGGATGGTTCTCCCAGCAGCTGGTGCAATTCGTGGTTCATTCGCCTCCTCCATGTTCCGTCATCCATCTGCACTCCACCGTAGATGGTACGCAATACCTTCCGTTCGAAAACATCAAGGGCGCGTTAATCAGCTGCAGCGTCTTGTAGACAGTCAACTTCGTGCGGCTGTTCAAACTCGCCCGCCCACGGTGACGAATCTCTCAATAGAATTACACACCGAAAGTGTGGCATCCAAACTCGGAGAACCGGGTTCCCGGAAGGCAATGAAACTGAAGCTGCATCATAGATTTTCGAGGTTAGATTCGAGGTCAACCGAGTCACTCAAAGCAAACGCAGGCAAAACACGGTATATCAAAAAAATGGTAACTTTATGAACACTTGAAACGAAATTTCAGCACTCAAATTAACAAATTTAAAGCAAAGTTGGTTGGAAATGCTAACATGAAGCTTTAGTGTGATAATTTATTAGCTAGAAAATGATCTTTAGAAGAGGGTAGGTGGATAGTTCCGTTAGAGTACAGCAGTATGAAAATGGAATAGAAGTTGAAAATGAGCGAAGGGCCATTAATGCGACAGTTTTTTAAAGTCAGACACACACATCTTTTGCCTAACCGTACGATGTACGCGGAGACTTGAAGTATGTCTTCAAGTCTACAGGCTATTTAAATTTAAAGCAAAAACTACAAGGGACAACCCAATGGGGTTGTACGCAATGATGACGTAGGACTACGTGGTATGATATAATACATATTTTTGTTAAATGCAGCAGGAGCTTGTGTTTTGTGTAGGAATAGGAATTTTAGCGGGATTCTCTCTGTTTATACTCTTTAGTATGACTATGATTGCCCTGAAAAGAACCTTTTGATGTGAATTTTAGTTGGGACATGTTCAGAAAATTAACTCTTTTGGAAAATGTTAGTGGCCCTGAAAAGGGCCGATGGTAGTACAGGTTTAAAGCCTTTGGAAGATGATGATAACGTATAGAAAGCTGCATGTTCAGTAGACTGCCAATGAATGTATGAGAAAAATTTGACCATCAAATTTCGCTAACAAACCATTTACAAAATGTTTATTACCTCGAAAAATTACTCTATGCAAAATTTGAGCTCGATCGGACATGATTTAGGGGTGGCGCAAACGCGTCAAAGTTTGACTTTTTTCACTCTCGAAAATCTCACAAGGGGGGGGGGGTGGTTGAGTACATGAAATTTCGGAAATCGAAATTTTTTTTTTTGATGCCAAATGTATTAAAAAATGCATGACACGTCGAGATTTGGTGTCATCTCGAAAAAAATTTTTTTTTCAAAAATCGACTTTCTGGGACTTAGAATTTTTTTCATGAGTTCTATATGGAATATAGAAGATTGATGAGTCGGCTTCTAAAACTGTTCACAATTGTCGCCAACCTGCTTATATATCGAATTAAACCACCATTTAGGATCTAGTATGAAATAATTCACTAGGGTGGTCCAATTATTCTTCATTAGGGTGGTCCAAAAATCAAAATAGGTATGTAAAAACCATTACTTTTTACCAAACGCATGTATCTGAAAATATCATCACGTTGTGTTTTGGAATTTTTAAGAATCCAAGCTTCAAAACATTTGATGATATATCTTTTTAGTATCTGAGACCACGTAAAATAGAAGGATAACCAGGCATAAATCGTAGAATAATTCCGAAAATTGTACAGGACAACCGTTAGTGCTGTTTAGTTTACAGTACAATCTGACGAAAGTACAATGACTTCTTAACATATCCACCTAATACGGATTTTTAACAAATTCCAATCAAAATGGCACATTTTGGAAAAGACTTCATACCACTCAGGTATGGATGATGATTTTTTTTTTAAATAGCTATTTCGGAAATAGAAAGATTGGCGTTATTGGAGTTTTATGAAAAACAAATTAGAGAGCAACACCACCGTGGTGATTACCGAGAGGTTCTAAAACTTGCCATTTTATATTTGGGTGGAAAAATCGATGAAAAATTACAAATAAGAGCTCCTGGTGCGTTCCACAATGCAAGGTGGATGGCCAAAATCATTTATTCTTTGAAAATGTTTATTCTTCGGCATGAATTTGCTTTACCAGATAAAACTAAAAATCAACTAGCTCGATTTTGTGTGTTTATTGTAAAAATTTATTTGAAAAGTTGGTTTCTTTCTCCGTGTGTTGCGATGGCACCCAACAACGATCTGTACCTGTTCAAAATATTGAAGGAATATGAAACTGTTGATTAAGACGTTGGGATACTTTAATTTAGGAATTTTAACTCACTTGCAATATTTGGACAACAGCCTTATCTGACTATGTCTGTTCGACGAAAATGTAGACCTCCCGGTTAAGAAAAAGGTCATGGAAGCCTTACTTCTATCAGGTAAATGCTTTAATTGATACATTTGCATTTAATTTTCTAATGATTTTTTTTTTTACAGATACTCATAAAAACATTACAGCCCGATCCATTGTTGAATCCAACGATATTTCAACGATTGAACTACACTCGTTTGCACAAGGCAGCAGTGGTATTGAAAACTTATTCAAAGCTCTCCAAATTCCGAAGTCGTTGCTGAATGTCGATATGGAGCAGGGGTGTAGTTCCATCGAGTTTAAAAATGCCAAAAGATGGGTTCAATGTTTGGAAGTAGTTAATGATAATGCAGAGCGTGGTATAGCATTGATTAAAACATACAATTCAAAACTATCAACGGATGAAGATCAAAAGCAGTGCATTTTACAATTACTTGAAGATCATCGAAAAAATTATAAGAGTACCAGGAAATCTGATTTGGTGTAGCTAATAAGGAAATATATGGCAAAATATAAAACAAGTATTTTTTTCATCTTTTCAGGCAAATGTTCCTCTTGTGTAAAATTCATGATTCCCAAAAAAAAAAAAACAGATTAACGCAATTCAAGATATTTTTACAATTGATTTTAGGAATTTCTGATGAAAAGTTGTGGTTTTTCATAAATTTTTGAATTGTTGGACAACCCTAATGAAGAAAAATTGGACCACCCTAGTGAATTATGTCGTATTAGATCAAATGGTGGTTTAATTCGATATATAAACAGGTTAGAGACAATTGTGAACAGTTTTAGAAGCCGACTCATCAATCTTCTATATTCCATATAGAACTCATGAAAAAAAGTCCCAGAAAGTCGATTTTTGAAAAAAAAAAAATTTCGAGGTAACACCAAATCTCGACGTTTCATACATTTTTAAGACATTTGGCATCAATTTTTTTTTTTTTTTGATTTCTGAAATTTCATGTACCCCTAATATTCAGTGACGGCATCACGGATCACATTTTCTCGGCACACCTTCAGCACACCTCGGTTTACCTGTTATATAGACAACCAAATTTGAATGTTTTGGCTCTCTGGTGGTTAAAAATGTATGGGAAAACACCTTATTATTACCTTATTTATTTAATTCTAGCTTATTTAACAAAAATTTCCAGGAAAAAACTGAACGACAAAGTCCATAAAACGATTTCTTTAGGTTGCCGTCAACTTTTTTTTGGAAAGCTATGTGAAATTCACATGGATTTCATGGATTACATATGTGATATATTTTTTTAGTGTATTCCCTGTTTCTAAGTTTGGTTACAAGATTACAACTCTGGAGAGAATTTTGTGTGGTCGTTGGGAGCGTGTGGTTCTAAATATGGCGATGAGTGTGCAAAATATTACGTAATTCCATCCTCCCTATTCGCACGCACCCGAGGATCGGAGGCGAATGCCACTTCGACTTGTTTCGTCTACATACTACTCTCGACGACTGTGCTGGGGAGGCAGCATATGCATGTAGGTAATTGGTGGATTTGTTAGTTAATTCGACGCTTTTGGGCAATGCTGGACATTTACCAGTTTTTCAATAGTTTCTTGTTGAAAATCAGCATTTGAAAGCATTGTTATCGATGCGTAGCCATATTTCTGATCGGTTCGTGAAAAAAATATTGAAATTGGACCAGGAGCAGCTGAGTTATTAACGTTCAAAATCTTTCTTAATTTGTTTCGTGTCCATTTTTGGTTTTCACAAAGTGTACCCCCATATAGAAATCAAAGACGTAGTCCTACGTCAAAAATGATTAATTCGCTGACGAAAATTACGTAGCAAAAGAAAAACACGTCTGTTTTCAAGCGCGGCCTACTGCGATCTTCCGATATCATCACTTTCTAAAGGTAAAATTCATTGGTAGTGTGCGTTGCCGTACCTAAACCATCAATGTTTTATAAATATCAACTGGTATGGTGAGCAAAATCTGACCATATCTTTTATTCCTTCTCTTTTCAATACAACAGCAAATGTGATGTCAAGCTATCTAGTACATAAGAATATCGTAGGCACAAAATCCAAATTTTGTTCAAAACCCTGAGTGCGAAAGCTAAGTGCAGTGCAGCCATCTCCCCTGTGTATGTTTAATTAAATCTTGTTCTACCTTTTTAATTCGAACGAATAAGTTCCAAAAACGGCCTATTTTAGTGTAATATATTCATTTTTTTTAATTTATTCATGCACTCTTCTTAGCTTATAACTACGTATTGGTTTGTTATTATATTTTTTTATTATTTTTTAGAGGTAATACATCTAGTACCACTTGTTCAATAATTATTTTACGTTCGCCAGCAAAGAAATGGAGTCTAAGTGATTTTCTTGGTGTTTTATTTTGTTCACCAAGATGTTTGAAAAGCAGTTTTTATTATTTTCGTGCATTTGAATTACGAGATATTGTAAAATGCTACGAAGAACACAAGCTAGTTTATGCAGTGAAAGTAGTTTATCCAGAAAATTTCCGATGTAACATAGGGAAATACTTACTTTTCTTATTTTATTGAGCAGATGAAATTTAATTAAGTGACGCTTACCAAACGTCTCGATGAGTCTCATCGTCGCCCACTGGTCACCAACCATAGCCGGTCGAACTCCGGACGAAGCTAGAACAGCACTACCGTTCATACTGGCGACAACGCTCTGATGAGACAACGAAACCCTACCCCAAGCTCCTCCCCTGATCCTATCCTTCGAAAATGTACCCTTCTAACCTCGAGTAAGCCGCGAGTAATCGGCCCAACTCCTACTAGACATAGAATTAAGTGAATTTTGTTACACACAGTGAACAATGAATTATCGGCTCCGTAAAGCTAACGCGATTGAGCCTTCCAAATAAACGAAATAGATAAAAAAAAGACGCTTACCAAAGAAATCATATTATGCTGTTGTGCAATACCAATCAATCTGGAAAATCATGTGGACAATACATTGTAATAAATATCTCGCCGGTCAACGGATAATATGCATAGCAATATTTGCCCACGGATACGAAACTTTAAACTGGAGAATTGTAAATGGTAAATTGATACCTTCACAACTGCTATCGCTATTTTCAAAACTTAGACGATGATTCATGAAACATTTGAAATATTTGATGAACTTCAAATTCCACTAGCAGTCAAGCAGGAAGCTCCAGCTTTCGAAACTCGGCAACGAAACATGTGAACGAAACTCGACTTGCAAGACTCAATCGTTCATCCATCCTTTCCATCTTTCCCCCGAAGCAAATTCATCATTTCGACCCGGTTCACTTTCCCGATCCATCGTACGAAATTGAACAGGCTGAACTGACGTTTCGATCGATTAGATTAGCCTGAGACATCCAGCAGATTCTGCCCTGATTGAGCATTCTGCTCCACTCAGCATCAAATCAATGGCCGAGTGTTTGGGGGTGGGTCGTGCAAGGCAAGGAATAAATAAGAATTCCACTCTCCGTTCGCCAGCAACGTAAGCCTCAACTTCTTCCAAATCGCCTTTGGGTTAGTGTGCGTGGCAAATAAATACTGAAGAACGTCTCTCGGAAGCTGAGCGTGCAACTTGGATTGAAATCTTTCGGCATTGTTTTGATTTACGGAAAAAGTTTTCCATTTACTTACCGATTTTGGATTCACGTTGAATCCCTGTGTGCGTAGCTTTTCGACAGCACGGGGCAGCATCGTTGTGTGCAACCGTAGAGATCCTGCCAGTCAGTCACTTCATAAAGTAAAACTTTGCTTTTCTCGCACCCCTCGCGGCTTGCGGTGAACCATCGGTTTCGCTTTGCTTTTCGAGGACCAAACCTCAACGACCCGTCGTCGTCGTCGTCGTCGTCGTGGTGTGTGATTTTGGGGAATCCCCGGCCAGGACCATCGGTAGGGTATCTTCTTGCTTCTGCAAAGCACCACACGACAGACAACTCGATAATTGAAAGTAATGATGACTTGCAAATGTCGCGAACGCCGTCCGTGCTCTTGTGCTGGTTTGTTTCGCGGAAGCCAACCCGACGAGAAGCTGCCAAGTCACCAGCGGCGAACCTTATTCCAGATTGAAGGGAGTTTGATTTGGGTTTGGAGCAGGGCGCATTGTTCATTGCCGGTTTGGAACTGGAAGGGATTGTTTGAGTTTCATAGATTGTCATAGTAAAACATTTAAAATGCTGGTGTGATTCATTCGGGTACTTTTCAACATGGTGAATTTACATGAGATATTTAAAACCTTTGTCACCTCCAAAACTGAAAGAGCAGTCAAAGAGAAAAAAAAAATTCAAATAATACACAATCCTTCCATGTGCACGAACTTTCGTGTGCTCTCAACTTAGTGTTCTTGTGGCACTTCCACAGTTATTAATAAATAGCTTTTCTATGCAAACATTGTGTGGCCAGCACAATGATTCTAAAGGCTGACTAAAAATAAATAAGTACGTACAAAAAGACCTGTAATTCTTGATTCAATAAGTTTAAAAAGTCCATTAGTGATTGCTTTACAGTGCTTTTATTAAAACTTCAAAGTTACAGTATTCGCTGGTTACATTTCTCCGGCTCGAACGAAATCTCGAACTTTCCTATTGATGGAGCCCAGCAGCGCCTGCACTGTGGAAACGAACACGGAATCAGCGCATTTCTTCCATTTTGCTCGCATTTGCTGTATATCCTTGATTGCCACGCCACTTCGTCGAAGTTGCTGCTTTGAAATTGCCCAGTATTTTTCGATTGGTTGAAATTCAGGGCAATTCGGAGAATTCATTAGCTTGGGGAAAAAAATAATCTTGTTGGCAGCATACCTTGAAGAACAACCTTGGAGTAGTGACAGCTGGCCAAGTCAGGCCAAAAGATGACTTTGCCCATATGCTTGCGGATGAACACGCTTTTTCAGGCATTATACGATGTAAACTGTCGAGGTTGTGACGAATGGTTCCGATTCCAGGCCACACTGAAAATTGCTTGCCAAATCATGGCTTTCTTTGCACACTTGTCGGCAAATACGAACTTGAATCTTCCCTGAATATCCCCACGCCCAATCACGATGTAAAATTTTTGACCGGAGAGCTGCTTAAAATCTAGTTTGACGTAAGTTTCGTCATCGATCAAAGTGCAGCCCTTGTGTTTTATCAAAACACGGTCGTTCAAGAACTTTGCTCGCTTTTTGGCCACGGAATTCTGCTCCATGCGCCGGTTCGGATGGTTATTGGCTTTGTACGACTTGTATCATTCCCTGGCAAGCATGTTCCGCACCGTTAGAAAGTTGGTGTTGTATCTTCTGGCCACATCTCGGATCGAAAGACCAGGGTAGGCTTTAACGCACCTCAACACCTTGCTGCGCTGTTGACGATCCCTGGTTCCAGTTTTTTCGTAGAACTACTGATTCCTTTCCACACTCAAAGTTTCTTTGTAGGTTTTGAGCACTCGACAAACTGTTGTTTTCTTCATCTTTAGCACTTTAGCCAGCATGGAAACGGACCACTCCACCACTTTTTTATTATTTTGAGTTCCATTTGACGTTATTTCTGAACGCGGTCGACTACTTTGATCAAACTTGCACCAGTTGTTCTCTATACAAACTAAGATTATTTTACAGATTTCTGTAAAATTTTACCGAAATCTCAACAGCTGAACGTTCGGTAAACAATTTTACAGTTTTCCTGTAATTATTTACAGATATCTGTGAAAAATTCACAGATATTTGTGAAAAATTACAGGAAATCTGCGAAACTGTTTACCGAACGTTCAGCTGTTGAGGTTTCGGTAAAATTTTACAGATTTCTGTAAAAATTTCTAAGTGTGTAGAAGTGTAAACAAACCACTGTCAAAGATGTTTAATTCCCACCAATAGAGGCGTGGTAGCGGCGCGCGAGGGGCGTAAAAATTTGCTTTTACTCAGCCTTATATCAAGAGCAAATTTTCATTACGTCAAATGTAACAAAGGTAAACAAAGTCGAGCTATCAGTGTCAATCGATGCTCCTGCTATTGCACTATGTACTGTCCGAATATAGGATCACATCCCATTTTTAAATTTATTTACCAGTCGCATTGCTTTTTGACGTAATCACCTTCCGATCAAAATAGTTTTCGATGTTACTTAAGTCCTTACCTTACCTTACCAATCAGGCTAAGGCCTTGTTGTCCTCTGCTGTCCGAAGAAGTCGTCTCCACTCTACTCGATCCATGGCCACACTTCGCCAGCCTCGTAGTCTGCGAAGGGTCCGCAGGTCACCTTCTACTTGGTCGATCCACCTTGCCCGCTGCGCGCCTCTTCTTCTTATTCCTGTTGGGTCGCTTTCTAGAACCATTTTCACTGGGTCGTCGTGCGGCATTCTTACGACGTGCCCAGCCCACCGTAGTCGCCCAATTTTTGCAATGTGGACGATGGATGGTTCTCCCAGCAGCTTGTGCAATTCGTGGTTCATTCGCCTCCTCCACGTTCCGTCATCCATCTGCACTCCACCGTAGATGGTACGCAACACCTTCCGTTCGAAAACACCAAGGGCGCGTTGGTCCTCCACGAGCATAGTCCAGGTCTCGTGGCCGTAAAGGACCACCGATCTAATCAGCGTCTTGTAGACAGTCAACTTCGTGCGGCGGCGAATTTTATTCGACCGGAGCGTCCTCCGGAGTCCAAAGTAGGCACGATTCCCTGCCATAATGCGTCTTTGAATTTCTCTGCTGGTATCATTTTCGGCGGTCACCAGTGAGCCCAAATACACGAACTCATCGACCACCTCGATTTCGTCACCGTCAATCTGAACTCGGGGTGGGTCTTGCTTTCATGTATTTTGTCTTTGATGCGTTGATGGCAAGTCCAATCCGTCTAGCTTCAGCCTTCAGTCTGATGTACGTTTCCGCCATCATCTCAAAGTTCCGTGCCATAATGTCAATATCATCGGCGAAACCAAGGAGCTGGATGGACTTCCTGAATATCGTGCCACTCGTGTCTATCCCAGCTCTTCTGATCACACCTTCTAACGCGATGTTGAACAGCAGACACGAAAGTCCATCACCCTGCCGTAACCCCCTTCGAGATTCAAAGGGACTCGAGAGTGTCCCGATACTCGAACAACGCACATCACTTGATCCATCGTCGCCTTGACCAATCGCGTCAGTTTATCCGGAAATCCGTACTCGTGCATAATCTGCCATAGCTGATCTCGATCGATTGTGTCGTATGCGGATTTGAAATCGATGAACAAATGATGTGTGGGCACATTGAATTCGCGGCATTTCTTTTTTTTTTTTTTTCTTTCTTTATTTAGGAGATTTTCAGCCGTAGGCTGGTTCATCTCCGAGATGCGGCATTTCTGCAGAACCTGCCGAATCGCGAAAATTTGGTCCGTGGTAGCGCGGGCACCCATGAATCCCGCCTGGTATTGCCCCACGAACTCTCTTGCATATGGTGACAGACGGCGGCATAGAATTTGGGAGAGTACCTTGTAGGCGGCGCTTAGCAGTGTGATCGCGCGGTAGTTGCAGCAATCCAACTTGTCGCCCTTGTTGTAGATTGGGCATACGACACCTTCCATCCACTCCTCCGGTAATATCTCCTCCTCCCAAATCTTGGCAATTACCCAGTGCAGCGCTCTAGCCAGTGCTTCACCACCGTATTTCAATAGCTCACTTGGTAGTTGATCTACACCAGTTGCTTTGTTGTTCTTCAGCCGACCGATCTCCTCCTCAACTTCTTGAAGATCAGGGGCCGGTAGCCTGTCGTCTTCTGCGCGTGTTCCAAGGTCTGTTGCCGTGCCACCTTCGTTTTCTGCTGCTTCACCGTTGAGGTGCTCGTCATAGTACTGCTTCCACCTCTCAATCACCTCACACTCGTTCGTGAGAAGGTTACCGTCCAAGTCCTTGCACATATCGGCTTGCGGCACGTAGCCTTTGCGCGAACTATTTAGCTTCTCGTAGAACTTCCGTGTGTCGTTTACGCGGTACAGATTTTCCATCGCCTCGCGATCTCGGTCTTCCTGCTGACGCTTCTTCCTTCGGAAAACCGAGTTTTGTCTGTTCCGCGCTTGTCTGTATCGCTCCACATTCAATCTCGTGCGGTGTTGCAGCATTCTCGCCCGTGCTACATTCTTCTCCTCTACTAACAGTTTGCATTCGCCGTCAAACCAGTCATTTCTTCGGTCCGGGATTGCAGTACCTAGTGCCGCTGCAGCAGTACTACCTATGGCTGAACGGATGTCCCTCCAGCCATCTTCAAGAGAAGCTGCACCAAGCTGCTCTTCCGTGGGTAGTGCAACTTCCAGCTGCTGCGCGTAGTCCTGGGCAACTCCGGTGTCCCGTAGTTGCTCAATGTTGGGTCGTGGCGTTCGACTTCGACGTGTGTTATGCACCGTCGAGAGTTTTGAGCGCATGCATACTGCAACTAGGTAGTGGTCCGAATCTATGTTCGCACTGTGGTACGTGCGGACGTTGATAATGTCGGAGAAGAATTTCCCGTCGATTAGAACGTGATCGATTTGGTTTTCTGTGTGTTGGTCAGGTGGTCTCCAGGTGGCTTTGTGGATATCCTTGTGGGGGAAAAAGGTACTTCGAACTACCATACCCCGGGAGGCTGCAAAGTTCACGCATCGTTGGTGGTTGTCGTTCGATACGGCATGTTACTTAAGTCACCCGATTTATATGGAGATGCCGTTTGCCTTAAGTAACAGCCCTGAGAAACCCGTGAAAAGTGTACTTTCGTCGTTTCGCTTTCTCATTATTAAAGTGAATAAATCGAACTGTTTGTTGCTAAGATGATTTCGGTGGTCCTAAAATGATGAATAGGCTGCACGTAAGGAGACGAGATTGATAATTCTCCCGAATATCCTGGTAAATACACTTTGACTTAAGTAACAATAGGGGCCACCAAACGACGTATAATAACTTTTGACTCAAAAACCAGTATTTCTTAGCATGAAAGTTAGCGATTTGCCTTTGTATGATTAAAACCCGGCTAAATATGTTAAACATTGCTATCACTATGAGATTATATGTGTTTAATTGGAAATAGGAATAACTTTTCGGTCATCAAAACAAAACTTTATTTTTCTCGGATCGGTGCGAATGTTACTTACGACATAATGAAAATTTGCTCTTGATATGCCCAGGGAAGTCGAAAGAATTTCCAACCCGAAATATTTCCTAGACCAGACTGGAAATTGAACCCACCGCCACCAGTCCTCTCAGATTAGGCTAGTTAATGCCCCTGTCTCTTTACTTTAAAATAATTTTTAAATCTGGAAAAATCGTCTTAAGAAAGAAAGAAAAAGCAGTAAGCAGAAGTAATACTTAATTATCGTTGCGCTTATCTTAATTAAAGAACTTGTCTTCTCGATCCAACAAATCACCGTTATATGAAATAACTATCGCCTCTACAACCTTCCGGCTGCCAATTAGAAACATTCCCACTAATCTAAACGATTATACCGCCACCGGGCCTCCTTTCAAGATGAACACTTCTTCAACAAGCCTTATCAGCCCTTCACTCAGCGCTCGGTACCATTCGGGAAAATCGACACCGGGCTGGAGCGGGAAATTCAATTATACCCTGCACGGCCGATTGAACCAGCACAAATTTGAGTTTCGTTCCCTCAATATGGCAACAAAAAAAAACGGAGCTTACGAAACTTGAGTATATTTTCGTTGATTTTTCTGATATTCAAGCAGATTTTTGAGGAAAAGCGTGGACAATTTTACTCAATCTATGAGTGACCTACGATTTTGTGATTTTGAGTGGAACACCTCTCAACTCAATTTTGAGTCGTTTACCAATAGACTAAATTAAACTTCTCTTGATTTTCCTCATATTCGAAAAGTTTTGCCTGGAAAATTGAGGAAAACTTTAACTTACATGGCCAATGAGATCAACCCCAAATTTGAGTACAGTTTATTCATAAATCGCAAAAAGTGCAGGAGCTCACCGATGAGTAAATTGGCTTCATTTTCCGGCAGATTTTTGAGGTTTTCCATAGGAAAACATGAGGCAAATTTACGCATCGCTGAGTTCCTGCAATTTTTTTTTTATTATGAGTAATTGAGTGACCTAGGTACGTTTATTTGCGAATTTGAGTGAACGGAACTCAATTATGATTTGGCTTCAACGACCGTGCGTTCGATCCTTTTGCAATCCAAACCCTGCCGCATACCAAAATTGCATACATCAAGGCGGCACTTCATTAGCCTTCACCGGTAATTTATTCCACTCGATAAAATTTCACAGCGTGCGACTTAATCCTTTCCCTCTCTCGCCTCTCGTCTGACGTCGGTGACATCAGCCTGGTGCCGAGCTTAAGTATCATCAAAAATTTCGCTACGATGTTTAACTACCGCCAACACACGCTCACATGGCAACGGGAACGGTTTAAGATGGAAAAGCTCATTCAGTATGCAGACGATGAGACATTCATAGCAGTAAATATAGTGATGGAAGAAGTAGCAGTCGGTAGTAAAGCGAACAAAGATCTTCTTAAATCTCAAGGATGATTATGTTTACATGAATCATTAACTGCTTTCCCGACACATTCGGTACTCCGTTGCAATGTCTCTGCCGTCGTAATTGGTGAGTGTTTTAATTTGGAATTGCTACCATCTGGTGGGGGCGGTGTTGCTCTACGAGTAGCTGTGATCAAATGTTACCACCTTCGAAGTGTTACAGTTGATTTTAGTGAAATGAGGAAGGCACTTTCGGCACCTTATAACCCTTTATACGGCCGATCCACCACAGGATATAATGTTGAGGTGTCATTGTTCTGGGCGTGTTCAAATTTCCTGAAACTGATCAAATATTCAAGGTTTATTGGTAGCGGAAGAAGGGGATACTTGATCTGATTCTAATATTTCAATCTTTTTGCCTATCACAGCAAACCCAAGTTACCAAAAGTTCCGTATTCAACGATAAAACTCACTTCCTAGTTCCATAAAGTTCCGACAGAACTTTCAAGTTTCATAAAGCCGGAACTTCTTGGCAACTTGAAAGTTTCTAAAAAGGTCCGTCATAGCCCACACGAAGCAATCCGCACAACTCTTTGTGATTAAAAAATTTAATGTACGTAAATATGAAATGATCAGTGCATCAACATTCTATCCAAACATAAAAAAACAAAGAGCGATTTCCTGGATTTGAACCAATTTAAAATTTATCAAGGTGTTGTGTTTCGAATTCAAGTCAGTCAGCTGGCACTGAAAACTCCAACAGTAGGCGGGACAACAGCTCAATTCAATATATCTCAGATGACGTAGCGGTTTGTGCTGGCGCTCTCACGCAGTAGGACTGGGTTTAATTCTTCAGACAGCTCAACAATACTACTACTAATGCTGATAAATCATTCACCTGCCTTTAGAAATAACTTTCATGAAGACCTGACTTTAAAATAAACTTTCATAAAAGTGCGAACTAAATATAGAATTGGTGTAGAACACAAAGCCTTTTAAAACTTATTTTCTAACAGTTCCGTTCAAGTTTTGCCAGAAGCTGCTTAGAATGCTCTTCAAGTTCTTATTACGACTTAAAAATGAGGCTGCATGGAATTCTATAGACCATCTTCAACCAAGCTGCTTAAGCCAAAAATAGCCTTTTATCAGAAATTTTGGTTACTTGGGAAGAGTCGTTACCCAAGCAACACACAGTTTATATAACAGTTTATATTACCTTTGTATGACTGGATTCGGATGTTTACTGAACTGGACTGGAAAGTTTACTCAACATAATTATATGAATGTGTGTTACTTGGGTACTTAGGCACACTTCTACGACCATAACAGTTGAACAAATGTATTTAAGTGAAATAAGACTTGATCCCTTATTTTATAAAATGATTTGATATCTAGCATTCCAATAAATAAGAATTATTTCAGCAGCACAAATTCCTTAAGAGTTTTTTTTTCTAAAATACAGAAACTGGATCGATCCACCTAAGGAGAGATTTGACCCTTTTTACAAACCAAAAACCTACAATTTGGCACCGGGATTTGGCTATGGGTCAAGTCTCCCCAGCTCGATGGTACCATAGAGGTAACTCTAAGACTAGAAGGTCCCGAAATAACGTGCTCAACTTTTTGGCTCAGCTCTGGTACTCTCTTCGGTCCCAAGCTAATCGATTCACCCCTCGAAACATAGGAAATTGCACTAACCCCTCATTTTATCTGTCAAACTTTCAAAGCGAATCAAAACAAACATTCCGTAGTAATTTGGAGGCGTACCAGCCCCAGGCTGAAAGCCTCCCTAATAAAGTTAAATCAATCAATCAACATTCCGTAGTACTAGAATTTCGACTAGAATGGGGTACGTTAATCGTTTGCTTGGGACCAATAGGCTAGTCAAGTAGTGAGCCAATTTAAAATCGTTAGTTTCGTATTGATTGTTGATGTTACCAAGTAGGGTTATGTATTTTTAAAACAAAGAAAATAAAATGAACTCTCCAATATCATTTTCATGTAAGTCATTGTGTTTCTTGTTATCGAGTCACGATGAACATTCCTCCTGCCAAACATTATTTGGCTATCGCTTGTTTCGTTCATCAAGATCATCAGTTCAATTTCATTTGAAGCACGGAACTGACATCAAATGTTTTCTCTATGTGGTTTCACAAATTTGACAGTATCCTCTTAACTTAGCTATAAATATATGGCCTATAACAAACTTGAACAACACAAACGAACTTTGCAGCTGAATTGCATATTTTACAGGTGTCGCTTTCATCGCATGTGATTGTTTTGCGTTGGTTGTAAGTGTGTGGGTGAAAAATAGCAGCCAACAGAAAAATGCTGGATTAGCAGCCCCTAGATTTGAAGCAAAGACTTATTTCAATGGACGCAATGAATGAATCTAAAATTGCTTCCTTCGTTTTTTTTTCCAATTTCACTTCACTTCGGAGCTCATTCGACTTGTCACGAGTGACGTCGTTAAACGAAAACTAAATCAACGAGGTCATTCTGCAGTCCAGGATGGCAACCATCGGTTTTAAGAAAAAAAAAAAACAAGGGACAGCCCTATGAGGTTGTACGCAATGGTGACGTAGGACTACGTGGTCTTATATGTTAATTGCAGCAGGAACTTGTGTTTTGTGTAGAAATAGGAATTTGAGCGAGGTTCTCTTTAAAGTTACTCTTTAGTATGACTATGATTGCCCGGAAATGAACCTTTTGATATGAATTTTAGTTGGGACATGCTCAGAAATTTAACTCTGATGGCTGTGTTGGGGAAGCAGCATATGCATGTACGTAATTGGTGGATTTGTTAGTTATTTCAATGCTTTTGGGCAATGCTTTACATTTACCACCATTTCAATAGTTTCTTGTTGTAAATCAACAATCAAATGCATCGATGCGTAGAAATATTTCTGAACGATTGGTGATAAAATGATTAAAGTTGGTCGAGGGGCAGTTGAGATATTAACGATCAAAATCTTTCTTAATTTCGTTACATGTTCCATTTTCGGTTTTCACAAAGTGTACCCCCATATAGATATCGCAGACGTAGTCCTACGTCAAAAGTGTGAAATACCCTATAAAATGGGGATGCCGAAAATCGATACTCGACGCCATTTTTTGATTCCAAGATAGTGATCATTGGTTTTCAGAAGTGTCAAATACCCTACAACATGAGTATTCTTGGAACGGGAACAACGCCTAGATGCTGAAAATCGATATCCGAAGCCATTTTGAGATCCAACATGGTGGCCATCGGGTTTCAGAAAAAGCGTCAAATACCTATTTTCGAAGCGGTGATGTTTTTTTTTTTTTTTTTCCCTTTGGTTTGTTTTTCCGTCGATCTTGTTTTCCGTGCTGAGCACCAATGCTACCGACGTGCCAGGAAGGCAGCTCCCACACCTGGACCCTACCTATCGACCCATCAACTCATGAACCGGGGACCAACGGCTTTACTTCCCATCCGAAGGAAGGCGTGATCAGAGATGTTATGCCTCAGAACATCCCGGCGGCGCCGACTGGGATTGAACCCAGGCCTTCTGGGGTGAGAGGTAATAACGCTTACCACTACACCACCGGTGCCGCTGCCATTTGAAGGATATTTGACACTTCTTCTGAAATTGAAAGCCACCATATTGAACTCAAAGATGGCGTCAGACATCAATTTCCAGCCTCTATATTTCAACCTGATTTCAAAAACATCCACATTGCTCGGTATGAGACAGTACTTAACACATTTATGATCCAAATCCACCATTTAAGGCTTTAAAATGACGTCAAACATCGGTTTCTAGCCTCCAGACGTTACAGAGATGTCGAAAATACACATTATCCATCAACATCCATCAATATTTGACAGTATTTCCCACTTTTTCTGAAACCATAAGTAACCATCCTTGATTTCTAGATGGTTTCTGACATAAATTTTTTGCATCTACGTGACCTCCCTTAGCTCATTTGGTAAAGGCACAGCTACAAAGTAAGACCATGCTGGAGGTAGCTGGGTTCGATTCCCGGTCCAGTCTAGGAATATTTCGAGTTGAAAAATTTATCGACTTCCCTGGGCATAGAAGTATGATTGGACTTGCCACACAATTATACTAATGCAAAAATTGTACAGGCATCGAAATCTCGCAATTAATAACTGTGGAAGTGCATCTAGAACACTAAGTTTAGAGCACGCAATAAGCTTGAAATGCGATTAAGAAGAAGAAGAAGTGTCAATCCGTTCATAAAATACCCATATTTTAGGGTATTATTGGGTATATTAGATTTCAAAATGACGTCGAATATCGATTTTTGTTCTCTAGACGTCATCCCGATTCCAAAAATCGCTATATTGATGGGTATTTGATAGGGTTTCCCACTTTTTCTCAAATCGAAAGCCGCCATCATGAATTTCAAAATGGAGTCGGTCATCGAGTTCCGGCCTCTACACGTCATCCCGATGCCAACAATACTAATTTTGATGTCTATTTGACAGCATTTTCCACTTTTTTTCTGAAATTGGATACCACCATGCTGGATTTCAAAAAGGCGTCGGATATTAATTTCCGGCCTATAGACGACATGCCGACACCAAAAATTCCTACATTGATGGGTGTTTGACAGTATTTTCTAATTTTTCTGAAATCGTAAGCCACCATCTTGGATTTCAAAATTGCGTCGGTAATCGATTTTTGGCCACTAGACGTCATCCGGATTCCAAACATACCTTTTTCGGAGATGAACTAGCCATAGGCTAAAAATATCCTTAATAAAGAACTAAAAAAAAAAACAAAACAAACATACCTATATTGATGGCTCGGCATCAGTATTTCCCACTTTTTGCTAAATCGGACGCAACAATCTTGGCTTTCAAAATGGCGCCAATTATCGGTTTCTGGCCTCTAGACGTTACTGGGATTTCGAAAATACCCATATTGATAGATATTTGACAGTACTTCCCACTTTTTCCGAAACCAGAAGTCACCATTCTTGATTTCTACATAGCAAAAAAAAAATATTTTAATATCACATTCAAGTGGATGTACTTCAATCGTGTTGAAAATATGGTGTAATATTACTTGCCAAAAAGGCAAAATTATCATTAATACAATGTATGAACTGATGTTATGCTGCTTTTACTGTGGCCATAAAAATTACATGAGATAGTCTACATGATTGAAGTGCATGTAATATTAAAATTTATGTTTTGCTGTGTAGATGGTATTTAACATAGATTTTCGGCATCTACGTGTCATCCCCGTTCAGAAAACACCCATATTTTAGAGTATATGACTGATTCCTTGTAGATGTGATGTGATGTGATGTGAATGGAACCCACCATCAGTGCAAGGATTACCATATCTGCAGATACTTTACCGGTTGTAAAGTTCTTCCTGATGGTTTGTTGCAGTAGGGTGAATCAGCTTCATTGAAGACGTTTGGAAGACAAAACGACCAGATGGCCATCTGTAATCATCTGTGGTAACTCTACACAGTGTGCCAAAATCAAACTTGGGCACACCCCGGGCGAAGTCATTGGTACTGTTTGGCCCCCATGGTTACGATTTTGATGATCTTTAAAGTTACTGGCAACACTGAACTTTTTCTGTGCTTGCGCAGTGTGTATGTTCAAAATTTTTTATCGATGTTGCCACAATATAATCAAATTATTTTCAAAACAATCGTGAATCTCCACCAAGTCTCGCCATGGATTCTGAAAACCGTTACACCCGTGACGGCAGTCGCATCCACATTTCCTCCCAGACGAAGAACAGCTGACATCGGTATCTTGACCTCACAGCAAAAAAATAATTTTGATATCACATCAAAGTGGATGCACTACAATCATGTCGAAAATTTCATGTAATTTTTATGACCACATAAATAAACAAATGCAGTAAAAGCAACGTAATGTCAGTTCATGCATTGTATTAATGATAATTTTGTCCTTTTTAGCAAGTAATATTACACCATATTTTCGACATGATTGTAGTGCATCCACTTTGACGTGATATCAAAATTATTTTTTTGCTGTGCTGACCGAGGTTTCCGGTCATGGCTACACGAACTAGCGATGCAGCTCCCACGGCTGCGGCTGCTTTCAATGCTGCTGCTGGTCCGTCTTTTTTGGCGAATTTTAGAGGCCACGGACCACCAGAAGGATCAGCAGCAGCAACAGCATTGGAAGCAGCCGCAGCCATGGGAGCTGCATCGATAATTCGTGTAGCCGTGGCCGACGCTGGAAATCTCGGTCCGGTCTCGACAAGCGGTGCTTGAGATTTAATCGGAAAGTCAACAACCAAACAAAAACTATACCATCTGACTATTCGAACTTCTCGAATACATCCATGGCGGTGGCTGCTGCTACACCAACCATTCCATCGTTCAACGTATAATGCTGGAGGACCGTCTTGGCAAAATCTCAAATACCTAATTCAACAAATTATTTTTACTCTTTTGACTTTTTGAACTTCCAACTAACACAATAAGAAATTACCAATAATTATGAATTATAAAGTTAACCACATAGAAAAAGGAAAATCCTTTCTATTCTCAGAAAAACAAACTTCCGCTCTTTCAAAGCTAACGTGTTTTCGATGTTCTCGTTGCTCCACGCACCGTTCATCTTCTTGGATGAGGAGAAGCACAACTTCATAATGAACGGGAATTTTGTGCATTTGTGATCGACCACGCTGTGGTTGGTTGTACTTCATGATGGCTTTTGCCAGGGCATCTTGAAAACTTGACCAATCCGGTGGAGGAACTTTCCAATTTCAGTGGGAACATTCGCACTTGCGACGGGTGGCAGTCCTTGGTGGTGAATGCAGTCAGCAGCCCATCCTAGGACGGCATACGGGTATTGAAGAAGTGGAGAATGCGATTTTTGCTGGCCTGGGAAGCGATTGTTCTTGGAGGCGCTGTAGACCTTGAAGCTGATCGAAATGTCTGGCAGGGTGTACGGGTTGGTGGACTCTGAAAAGTAGCTCTGCTTGGAAAATGCAATTTGAATTTTGCTACCATCATTTCCATTCATTCGATGTTGTTCAAGTGCTGGATGCTGCGTTCGACTGGTTCAACTACGATGGCGTCTCCGATCTGGACCATGGCGGTACCCTCGTTGGTCTTCAGGAACTTTATCCTGACCGAGATCTTGACAACATTTCCATACAGACAGAACAGATTGAACAGCTTATCGGTGTTGGCTGTGTTGTTATCGAGTCCGTAGACCATCACCACTGCGCCCTGTTGTTGTGCCGGTTGAATGAAGTTGACTGGTCCGTTTCGGGTCAGCGGTGCGTCCTTCAGCAGCCCGACGTGTGTTCCGGCCGGTGTTGGTTTCCAGTTTTCCGACGGATGATACTCGGGCGGTGCAATTGAACTGTGTCACAGGGCCGGCATGTCACTGGGTAATTCTGAGGGGCTACGCGGAGCAAAGTGTGCAGAAACTGTGGGATTTCTCTAGTGATGGTGTAATGAATTGAAAGTTAAGTGTGAGTGGAAAAAGTCTAGTAATTTAATCAAACAGCAAAAATAGGTTATCATCCATTTAATTCCACTTAATTAATTTTCATATTCATGACAGATACGTATTTCGACTACAATGTGCAGTCTTCATCAGTGTCATTCCCACTAAAGAACTTATCAAAATCTAATACACTTAAGTACTCATCCCTTAGGTAAAAAAGTCAAGATCATAGGTATAAAAATGAAACTACAATGTGTTGAATCGGAACCTACCTAGCAAGCGCTCGCGGATGATGCTTTTGTTAGGCCGATGTTGTTTGACCGCGATGGCGGTTCGTGGCTTGATCAGTCCGTCGACAATGGCGGATCGTTGGCTTCGACTGGTTTGGAAGATGGCTCCTGGTGATTGGAGATGTGGTCACAGAAATGGCGGAACGGCAGTTCGCAACCAGAGAATGTAGCGATCCCTGTGCAGCTAGCGAAGTAGCCTTTTCTGGGTCAACGGCGTCTCGCTTCGTTGACAAATATCGGCTGACCGTGACAAGACCACCTTGGTCGAGCCGAGAAGGGTCAATTAGGACCGCGTCCGAGGATGCTCTCCTGTCTGGCAATTATCAAGCCGGAGAGTGGAAGGTCATTAACTTTTAGACCAAGACAGTCGTGACTGACTTGGTCGAAACGTGCCGATCGTGAGGATCTGTACGTGGAACAAAAGGTCCTGAACGAACACCAGGAATAGAAAAATGTCGTTCACTGTACTTTGAGGCACTTTGTTCGGTTCACTTTTGTACTTTAGACTTACTATCCACTCACGTCTTGTAAGCACGAACGCCGATTTACTTATCAGCAATGGTTGCCTATCCCAGATATCAACAGCCCTCCTTTTCCAGTTTTCCATCCGTTCCTTATTTCCTCCAATTTCCCTCCTTGTAGCTTATCACCACCCATCCATACCATCTCCTTTTCCTATTCAGTTTACCTATCACAGTTGATCACAACACCCTTTAGATCCTGTCTTGCCCAATTATGGTTATAAAAATATCGATTTCAAACTAATCCTTCTAACATAATTTTTTACATTTTTCCGTAACAACAATTTTACCAACAATCCTACTAATCCAACTAACCCAACATTGACACTAAAAAACACTACACTTTTCTAAAACAGCATGCACAATTTAAAATCTAGGACATTGTAACTAAACGGTAATTTCATTTGACAATGAAAGACGAAATGAACACGAGTCAAGCGAAAACAAACTCGAAAGTCGTCCTGTTGATGTTGAAGGAGATCTGCTCCAAGAGAAGACAGAATGACTTTCAATTGAAAGTGATGGTTGACAGTTTCGTCGTCACTTGACGATTTTCGATTGAAATTGACTTTGTTGGGTCCTGGTACCAAGTCTCCCCACTGGGTGACATTTTTCTATTGAATTCTATAAAAATAAATAATCAATTAAATCGTCCGTATAACATATTGGAAGGGACGATATTAACTATGCGTTCTAAAACCAGAATGTATTTTTGAAATAAACTGTTTGAAAAGCAAAATCTTCTACTCGTTAAAACAACGAATAGCCAGTATTGATACTTAAAAGGGTAAGTCATCCAGATCATTTTAACAGATTTTTTTTTTTTGGGTCCAATTGGGGTCCCAAACTACTGTGAAAAATTTGGAAACAGTTGGTTGTAATCCGGCTTTCCGCATTTTCATTCCTAGAAACCACGAACTATGCAACTATTTATGTGAAAGTATAGTCTAGAAAAATCGTAACAATTTTGCCTCAAAATGTATGGCGCTAGAATGTCTCTAAAAAAACGTTATAGTTGTTCAAAGATGGATGTTTCGAATGAAATGTCAAAATCACTTTTCCTGCCAACACTACTGGTGTACCAATGAAAGTCAGTTCTCAAACTGAAATAATTTAGAAGATTCTTATCTTATCGATTTGGTATGCTCAGATGAATTATTCAAGAACAATAGCTCTATCTCACATGCATATTTGGAGAAGGGAGGGGGCATACTAAACCCTCCCCATCCCCTCACTCATATCAATGGAAGTAAAGTTTCAAACCTAAATAGCTTCGGTGTTATGTAGACAAAGCTTAATCTTAACACAATAAATTTTAGGTACTTTTTTATTCGAATAATTATCGCGTAACATTTGAAAAGTGCCTAAACATGGTAGTTATCAATAATTGCTAGGGCCTATACGTGCGAATTGAAGTACGCTCACGCAAACCAACAACATCATCATTCTGAATTGGACCAAGAAATGAGAACTGCTATCTTACGCAAAGGCAATAATGACTACTGTATCAAAACCGAATGTTTAATCATGATCGATTAATAAACATACATTTAACTAAAGACATGGAGTACACCACAAAAGATTAAGTTACTGGTGGCAGTGGATGCATATCCCGAGTAGAGCAAAACAAAAAACCGAGACTACTCAAACTTCTTTATTCAAATGAAACAAACATCATATTTTTAACATACTCCATCGACTGAAGAATCTTTCAAAGCACGGTGGTCAGTGTATGCAAGAAAACAATCGTTCTTCGTGTATGCTTTGGAGCTGTGTATGCACTATAGACTGATGCAAATTTTTTGAAATACTCTGCAGTGCTCCAACGGTTTTAAAATGGGTCCCGATTAATCTGCTGAAATAAGCTCATTAGAAGGCCAAACCAAACTTCTATTTATTATAGAAATTTAGAATTATGTTTCGCCCCTTAAATATTTTGAAATTTTGACATAAATGTTCTGGGTGACATAAAATTAAAATTAAATTTGCATCAGCCTAATAGTTTCTGCAAAAAAAATGTTCACAGTGGAGCAGGGTCTGCATCAGTTTAAATGCATCCATCTGTGAATGGAACTGCGTTTTGCACCGTGCAATTGTTCAATGCAGCAGAGTGATGGGCCACCCAGCACAATACGGACCGTAGAAAGCCAAACGTGTTGAATAACTGACAGCATGGGTTTCTCAATGCTTTCGGTTGCTAATATTAATGAGAATAATAAATGCACACACATCAGCTTTTCTCCGCAGTCTGTTTTTGTCTATCCTTGTTTTATTTGCTTTATTATTTTTATTCACATCTATGCTGCTCCATTGTGTTTCGCAAACTAATTCAGTGCATTGTTCAGCTATGCAACGGTTTGTTATATTCACCAAACTCATATCTAGGCTGCTGTGGTCTTCGAAAGAATTGTTTGTATTTGCAGAAAAAAATATATCTGACTTGTCTTGGTCTTTCGACCTTCGAGTCGAAAATCGAGTTATGGCACAATCCACAGAATATGTGCCCTGGGACTGTGCATGGACCACTTAGATCCCAATTGCCTTTGACGGGGTCCAAAATCTCTCTAAAGCTGACTGCGTATCGATTATAGACACCTGGCTATGAAACTACACGCCACAAAAATATAATTATTGAATGAGACGGACTTAATATTGCACGAAGTAATTCGAAAATTAACTTAATTATACGTTTCAAAAGAGGCGGTCATATTATGGCATCTTTTTATCATGAGTTTCACAATATTACCTCTTGACAAATAATTTTACATGCATGTCTACAACATTATGTGGTTCGTTAATCGTTTAATTCGTTGATCGACTAATACAAACTTCAACATTCTTAAACTTTTGCATGTTTATTTAAAAAATAAATTACGCTTTTGATGCCGTGCTTATTTTCTATATGCGTAAATGAATATGAAACCAGCAGTTTTTGCATTTACTTATATATTGTTTTGAATTGTTAATTTTTTATTTTTTTATTGATTGATGTTTTTATTTATTTATTTATTTATTTATTTATCTATTCATTCATTTATTTATTTATTTATTTATTTGTGTTTTTCTTTATTTATTAATGAATAAATTAATTTATTTATTTATTTATCTATTTATTCATTTATTTATTTATTTATTTATTTATTTATTTATTTATTTACCTATTTATTTATTTATTCAATAATTTAATTATTTATTTATTTGTTAATTTATTTATTTATTTATTCATTTATTGATTTATTTGTTTATTAGTTTATTTATTAATTTATTAATTTATTTATTTATTTATATATTTATTTATTTATTTATTTATTTATTTATTTATTTATTTATTTACTTGTTTATTTCTTTAAGACAGAGGAGGCAGCGAATCTGTAGGCATCGACAACATCAGTTACCCTATGCTTCGGCGACTTCCCTTCAAGGTGAAGGCTCAACTCTTCGAATCAATTAATGGCATCTGGAGATCGGGCTCAATAACTCTCGGCTGGAAAGAGGGATTAATCATTCCACATGATGATGATGCATGATAGTGGTTTACCACCCATTGTAGCACGGAAGCTTAGTCCGACAGCAGTGGGCTCTCTTCTCTGTTTGTCTTGATCAAGCTTAATAACCTCTGATTGTCCTCAACATGTCGCTGTATAAAGGGCCAAAAACAGATTGGGTAGATCGATAGGCAAAGTCGCCTATACGCATCTACGGAACAGTAACGAATCTCCATCCAGCAACTTGATCAGCCAATTGGTCAAAAAGATAAGCCCCCAACACCGGAAGATGCCCCAATGAGTGGGGAGAAGAACCCGCCCTTTTTCCACGAAATGTTATCAACAGGGCGTTGGCATTTTCACTCTCCCCGTCCAAATCACTTCAATCGGGTGCCCTGTTGGACCGTCCCTTCCCTTTTATTTATGTATTTCAATGAATATACGATTTGATTGTTATGATTATTGTCAATAATACTTACATTTCGATGAAGATCCTGATACTTATCATTACAGAAACCAATCTTAAATCGTAGACCATGTCGTTCAACAATCCATTCGTTCCGAGACGTGGCTCTGTGATAAAGCCATCTTCTTCATCATGTTCGCTCGTCACCCGGAATGCATGCAAATGAAAAAGAGATACAACCAGGATTAGTTTTTTTTGTTTTTTGTTTTTTTTTGTTTTTTTTTGCAATAGTCCTTGTTACACATTCTCTGTCTTATCCTTTTTTCCAGTGTTAATAACTTCCATTTCCTTGATCTTCTTCATCTGTCGATACACCATCTGAAACTTCGCTATCCTCATTCTTATAAATTTCCTCCACTTTCTGTTTCAATTTTTTTTTCGTCCTTAGCTAGTTCTTTCCATTCTTCTATATCAAGTTCTTCATATCTATCAAAGTCCTGATTTAATGATTTCCTCCAAGTAAGGCTTGGTCTACCCTCTTTTTTCTTGTTGAATTTGAATCTATACGCTAATTGCAGTGGATGATTCATCTCTCTTCTTCTGATATGTCCAAAATAACTTATTCTGCCTACCCTAACTCGTCTATTTATTGTTTTTCCTGCTAAAATTTTTCTTGCATTAAATTTCATATTTCTTGGTTTTTTACAGCTATTAAAAATGTTCCTTAGAATAATTTTTTCGTAGTTTGCTAGTGCCTCCCTGTTTTTTCTTTGTTAATACCGCTACCTTAGTGCCGTATAATAACGCTGGCGCCAAGACTGTATCATATATAAGCTTTCCTAATTCCCAGCTCGGATGAAATCTTGTACAAAAATCTACTACTAATCTTTAAGTTTTCAAAGCGTTTATAGATCTATGCCTATTGGTTAATTTCCTGTTTAGGGTTGCTGTCAGACAAACTCCTAAATACTAAATATATTCACTAGTTTTAAAAGCAGTTCCATTAAGCATTAATTCGTTGGGCTGTACTGCTTGTGTCATTTGGGTATCTAACTAAAATTTGACTTTTCTCCCTATTGATTTTAAGACCTACTTTGGATAACTCCTCTTCTAGTGCTTTAAGAATATTTTCTAACTCATTTATACTTCTTGCTTCATTCCGATACCAAAACTCGGCAAAGATCCTAAAGTTCTTGGAAATTACGCCGATGACGTAATTCTTATAGTAACTGACCTTGATCCTTAAAAGTCAGGAAAAGAAATTAAAAAAGCAGCCAGGATTTTGGAAACATGAAGCACACACGTTGGCCTTTCTATTTCAGCGGAAAAATCGAGTCTCATGCATATCTGCAGAAAACGCAAACACCCGGAAACCCTCGAAGTAAAAAACCCAATAGCAGTAAATGCCAAATAACTATCAATTTCATCAAGACTATCGGAAATCGAAGGGACGGAGCAAGGACAATTCTTTTCAAGGTTCTTAAAACCGTTCTGATTCCAAAAATTGTCTTTGGAGTAGGTCTTGTCAGCGGCGGTAGCGTATCGAATCCTAAAAGTCTACAACCCTTGAACAACGCGGGTGTCCGAGAATCTAACGGTGCTTTTCGTTCCAGCCCTGTTGAATCGATTATGGCCGAGTCAGGACAGCTTCCTTTCTCATATCTTTGGATTCAACATATGACTTCAAAAGCCATCCGTCTGTTAGAGATGGGCGGTGTTTTATTCGGATAAGAAATGTCATGGTCAAATGAAAATTCAGGGGGCAGCTTTCCTTCAGTAGGAAGAGCAAGTCTTGTCTATGAAAAACTTACAGGTGAGGTTTTGCCTGAAAAAGCTCCCTCAAAGAGAGTCGGTAGAAGGTTTTGGAATACACGGATACCTCGAGAAGATTGGACCCTTAAAAAGCAATATAAAGTTGGGACCAGCCTGTGACAGCACAACAAATATATCTCGATCTGTGCCAACATATATATCTATTCCATGGACGTTTGTTCACGGATGGCTCTGTGGACTCCGGAAAGGTCGGTTTCGGGATATTCTTGGAAACACAAGAAGCTCACTTCCAACTACCCGCGATATGCTCGATATTTTCAGCAGAAGCCATATGGCCATCCTCTACGCTACAACCAAATTTGTCAAGACAAACGAAGCCACCGTAATCTTCACAGATTCTGCCAGCGTACTAAAAGCATTAGAGAAAGAATAATCACGACACCCGTGGATCCAATCTATCGAAATCGAAGCAGAAAGCAAAAACATCGACTTTTGTTGGATCCCGGGTCACGTTGGAATACACTGAAACCTCCGTTTATGAAGTCTCTTTTTACGCAGTATTTAATTTACGTCCCTCTTTTTACGAAGTAAATCCCAAATCTTCTTTCCTTTATTTAACGTCGGTCTCTGTTCCGCAATCAAGCGCCAATCACCGACGGACATCGATTGCCATCCATTGACGGCAATCGAATGTGCAGGAAGGCAGCTTCCACACCTGCGTAGGATATCGCACCCATTCAACACACATGGGCCGGGACCAACGGCTTTACTTCCCTTCCGAAGGAAGACGTGACCAGAGATTTTTATACCTCAGAAAAATCCCACCGACCTCGGCTGAGATTGAACACAGACCCATTGGGGTGTAAGAAAGCAGTCACGCTTACCACTACACCACTGGCGCCGGCATGTAAATCCCAAATAACGAGTGTTTTTTTGTGATTTTGGGAAACTGGGATATACTGTGAAATACCCCACAATATGGGTATTTTTGGAATCGGAGCGACGTGTAGGATCTGGAAATCGGTTTCTGACGCCATTTTGAAATCCAAGATGGCGGCTTCAGGTAACAGAAAATCTTGGAAATTCTGCCAAATACCCCCACAATATAGGTATTTTTGGAATCGGAGTGACGTTTGGAGACCGAAAATCAATGTCTGACGCCATTTTGAAATCCAAGATGGTGACTTCCGGTTACATAAGAACTTGAAAATTCTGCCATATACCCCACAATAATCTTGAAGATTCTGCCAAATACCCCCACAATATGAGTATTTTTGGAATCGGAGTGACGTTTGGAGACCGAAAATCAATGTCTGACGCCATTTTGAAATCCAAGATGGTGACTTACGGTGACATAAGCACTTGGATATTCATATACCCCACAATATGGGTATTTTTGGAATCGGAGTGACGTTAAGGGACCGGAAATCGATGTCTGGCGCCATTTTGGAATCCAAGATGGCGGCTTCCGGTAACAGAAAAATTACCAAATACCACAACGTTAAGATACCCATATTGTAGGTTATTTAACATTATTTTTATGTTTTTATGTAACCGGAAGTCACCATATTAAATTTCAAAATGGCGTCAGACATGGGTTTTCAGTCCTAATAAGTCACCCCAATTCCAAAAAAAACCCACATTGTGGGGTATTTGACAGTATTTTCTAGTGTTTCTGTAACCGGATGTCACCAAATTGGATTTCGAAATGGCGTCAGACATCGATTTCCGGTTCCTACACGTCACTCCGATTCCAAAAATACCCATATTGTGGGGGTATTCGGCAGAATTTCAAAGCTTTTCTGTAACGGGAAACCACCATCTTGCATTTCAAAATGGCGTCAGACATCGATTTCCGGTCTCTACACGTCACTCCGATTCTTAAGATACCCATGTTGTGGGTTATGAAACATTATTTTTCTGTTTTTATGTAACCGGAAGCCACCATATTGGATTACAAAATGGCGTCAGACATCGATTTCCGGTTCCTACACGTCACCCTGATTCCAAAAATACCCATATTGTGGGGTATTTGACAGAATTTCCATGTTTTCCTGTAACCGGAAGCCGCCATATTGGATTTTAAAATGGCGTCAGACATTGATTTCCGGTCCCTACACGTCACTCCGATTCTTAAGATACCCATGTTGTGGGTTATGAAACATTATTTTTCTATTTTTATGTAACCGGAAGCCACCATATTGGATTACAAAATGGCGTCAGACATCGATTTCCGGTTCCTACACGTCACCTTGATTCCAAAAATACCCATATTGTGGGGTATTTGACAGAATTTCCATGTTTTCCTGTAACCGGAAGCCGCCATATTGGATTTTAAAATGGCGTCAGACATCGATTTCCGGTCCCTACACGTCACTCCGATTCTTAAGATACCCATGTTGTGGGTTATGAAACATTATTTTTCTGTTTTTATGTAACCGGAAGCCACCATATTGGATTACAAAATGGCGTCAGACATCGATTTCCGGTTCCTACACGTCACCCTGATTCCAAAAATACCCATATTGTGGGGTATTTGACAATATTTTCACTAATTCGATTTATGAACCCCCGTTTTGGTTCGTAAATGGAGGTTCCAGTGTATTAGGAAACACCAAAGCAGATGATTTAGCCAAACAAGAAAGATATGGAGATCTTTTGGATATTGCAGTTCCCGAAGAAGACGTAGTCAGACGCTGTAAACAGCAAGTTGGACAACAATGGAAGGTCCAATGGAATAACAGCAGTAATTTTCTACGAATTTGTAAGCCATCTATACTTGCTTGGACGGATTGATCCTCCTTCACGGAGCAGCGGGTTCTCACTCGTTTGAGAATTGGTCACACACGCTTAACAGATCAGCATTTATTTATTTATTTATTTATTTATTTATTGATTTATTTATTTATTTATTAATAAATTTATTTATTTATAAAGTAATTTATTTATTTATTTATTATTTTTGTTTGTAGTATTTTTTGGATACATTATTTGATTAAATTTTATTTTTTTATTGATGAATTCATTTACTTATTTATATTTATTTATATAAATTTACATTGCTTTTTTTTTATTTTTTATTTATTTATTTATTAATTTATTTATTTTCGTTATATTTTATACATTAACCTATTTTTTTTTCTTTATACATTGATTTATTTATTAAGTTATTTATTTTTGTATTAATTTACCTATTTATTTATTTTTTTCTATTTTTTTTATTAATTTATTAATATATTAATTAATTAATTATTCAATTTATTAATTAATTGATTATTCAATTAATTAATTAATTAATTAATTAATAATTTTTTTTGTATATTTATAAATTTTATTTTTTTTTTATGTATGAATTCATTTCTTTTTTTATTTTCATTTTTATTTATTTATGTTGCTTTTTTATTTTTTTTTATTTTTTTTTATTTATATATAGATCGATCTATTTTTTTGTTTTATTTTTTATTTCTTTACATATTGATTAATTAATTTAGTTTTTTTCATTTATTTGTTTATTTATGTATTTATAAATATTTTTTTAACTTATTAATTATGTTTATTGATTTATTTAATAATTTAATAAATAAATTATTTGTAATCAAGATTTAGCGGATACTGAAACTTAAATCTTGTATGCGAGAAGCTCTTCGGTCGTAATATGTACATATCAGTTTATTATGATAACCGTTTTCTTGACCAAACGGTTATCAAATTATGTTGTCATGAACGATTATATCATAATATAACATTACGTTTTCAGTTTGTTTAGATTCTCTGCTTGGGTACTTACATGCATTACGTTATAATTCTGAAGAAAACACAAGGAATAGTAGTAGAATTCCGTGAATAACTTTAAGAAAGAAATCTGTGGAAATTTTGACAATTCAAACTAAAATTTTGAGAATAATTCTGACAATAATGCCACATAAATTCTGAAGTGTACTCCATGGTTATTTTTACAAAACACCAAAAGCATCCTGACAGGAATTCCAAGTGATATATGAAAACAATGCGAAAGTAGTTGGCATTTTATGCTTCCAAAATAATTCTTAAGTGAAATCCACTTCTGAAATCAGTATAACAAAAAAAAATATATTAGAATCTAAGCTAAAGTTGAAAATCACAGACGTGAATAAATATTGATGAATAAAAAAATTATTCGGAAAAAGGAGTAATTTTCATGATTGGCCTAGAGTGTAGCAAACCCTCACTCCACAGCTGTCTACCATCCTGACGATGATATAGGTAATGTTATCGCTGAAGCCGTCATTTCCGCAATCTAGAGTTGAAAAAGGTCACTAAGCCTTTAAATTTAATCTATCTGGATTTGACTCAAACAATCCTTGGATTTTGAAGGACTTGAAGGACTCTGAATCCATAAAATTGTTGCAGTTGGCCTAATAAACGTTTGGACGTGACCAACAAGACCTCTGTATACAATTTTGGTTTTCAAGGATGCAGGTCCCCTGTTCTTTTCATATATTTGCCAACGCTCAATTAAAGTACTCACTAAGCCGAGAAAAGCCCTATAGTTGGAATTTAAGAAGCCGTTATTGCCACGCCATCCAACATAATAGAATATTTTTTATTTTAAAATGCGTATATCCTAAGAAATTTACATGTTGGATATAGTGTCTGTTTGCCAAACTGGAACGGTCTCTCAATTTTTATTAGGTGCCCAACAGATTTCCGTTCGGCACGAAGTGGATGGATATTAAATATGCCAATGTCCTGCTTTGTATCCACCACCGACTGCTTCAACTTCCTTGTTCAGCATTCATCCCGCAAACGTGGCGGATAGAACTGGCTATTTATTTTCCACTTTCCTTCGATTCGTTGGTCGGTTTCGTGCTTTCCCCGCAGTTGAATGCTATTAAAAAGCATAATGTTATGGTTTTATATTTTGCTCATAATATTTTCATTTTCATGCACTTACACAAAAGAGCAAGCTGCTTGGCAAAAAAAAATAAGAAGAGAGAGCCAGTCGTACAAACGAGTAGAATATTGTGGTGAAATATAATGACCCAATTAAAAATCCATTCAATTACACTCGCGCGCGCTTTTCTCCGACATGATCGTCTTTCCGTCCAGTCACGCAGTGTCTAGAAGGGGTCTGGTGGCGGCAAGGATGAATTCGTCGCTAATTAGGATCACTGTTTGGTTTTACTTGCGGACATTAGCAACGGTATCCGGTTTCTCGGGTTGACGTGAGGAAAAAATGATGTCACTTAGAAGCATGATTTTGATAAATTGTGGCTTATGGTATCTTCACCATGGGATGACCGATTTTTTGTCAAGCTTTCCCACTTGTAAATTTCGACGGCTTTTGGTGCTACTTTCAGAGGCAGAAAAGCGCTCTCTTTATCTGTAGGTAAGCGGATTTTCTCCAACAATCAACCACCACTTGATGTCACAGCTTCAGGCAGAAGCAACCAACAGTAGAGTAGGGTGGAAAAATCAAACACGAAATCTTTAAAATAAAGAGCTTATGCAAATACATTTTTCATATATGCCACTTGGCGAGCCTCAGTGTGGCTTGGAACCACAATGGGAAGGCGGGAGCCCACCACACATGCTTAATCCCCAGGAAAGCATACAGTTTTCGAGCTTAAAAAAGGCCAACCATATCTGCTGTTTATGACGTTCTCCACTCACACAGGGATTATTCTCATAATATATTTACTTAGGATCCGTCCGGCGGCCATCGCTTCGCTGTCACAGTGAAAACGAGCAAATATGAATAGTCAAATCACCCCCTGCCATCCCCGCAAACATGCCCGATTTCAATCTGATCCGCTCTCGAAATGCGTCCACTATAGATTATCAACTTTGCCCTTTCCCTCATCACCCAAACCGAGAAAAGGAAAAGTTTTGTCATTTTAGCACGTGCTCTTTTCCCCCCCATCGATTGTCGAATGGCCACTAGCAGAAGGTCCCTCTGTCACTTTAGATTCCAAAAAATGACCATCCCTCTTCAAAGAAATCGTGCAAATCATTCCCTAATAGTGGCGTCGCTGGCCGGCACTTATTTGAAAAGCTTTCAACCGTGCAGAACCCCCAACCGCCATCGTCATCCGGGAAGTTATTCCCCGCAAGCATTGAATTCAATCCGATCGAGCATCCGGCGCAACACAACACATGTTACCACCACCACCCGCCGCATGCGGATGGCAGCTGGGCGCGGGGAGGGGTGCTAAGAAATTTGCTTCTTGCAATCTCATGGTCGGTCAACTGTGAAAAAGGATTTGAAATATTTCCCCCACGGTCCTCCCGTGTTGTCAGGCTTTACCCTTTCTTCAAGTTGTTGAGCAATTCAGCCGAAAATCAGACAAGAACACATTGTATACCTAAGAAGGTGTCGGAACGTGTGAGCGGGGAGAGGAGATTTGTTCTGTTCGAGGCTTGCAAGTTGGTTGGCTCAAACATTTACCGAAGGATTTGGCTTTTGTGGATTTTCTGGCATGTGTGCGCTGCTTTCAAACTTAAATAGTTCTAATTAGAGTTTGAGCAGTTTGGAAAACTAATGAGACGTGGCAAGCTTACAGCAGGATTTTACTTGGAAGGCTGCTTGAGTTTCGTGGCTCTGATGGCTGAGTAGATCCAGAAGGCTGGTTGTTTTGATGGTTGGCTTTCAGATGATATTCTAATAGCGGTATGCTCCATCGAGGGTAATTCGCGCTTAAATCCATGCCGTATTATCTTCAATTTTAATCCGGGATTAAAATTCAATACCCCAAACAAAACCTGCTCCCAACGTTCTCACGCACACTATTGCATAACCAACAAATATCATGTGCATCAAAAGCACAACAAAGAACAAGACTAGAAATTGTCCGCCAATGACATGAGTATCCGGCTCCTGAATCCAATCAGGTTCTTCAGATATGCCCAAGAGCGGCCGTTATCAGCGCGGGCAATCAACACCCACAACTTCGACCCAAAGGGATATCGTTCCATGAATTCTTCAAATCGCTAAACAATAGGAGTGCTGTGCTTATGTTGGTGGTTTTTCTTTCCTATGATTTGTTTTCCGTCGATCTTGTTTTCCGTGCTGAGCACCAATGTGTGAACCGTTTCTATGCCGGAAGAGAAAGCATCGCTGGCATCGTGAACGGCGTCCCTGAAACCGATAATTCGCTTCGTTGCTGCGGTATTGCTTGGCTGGTGGTCCACCTTTCACGCTTGCATATTTGCGTTTGCCATGATCAATCTGTGGTTGTTGGCGAGCACTTCGGACTTCGAAGGCGGTCGGCTCCTCTTACTGCTTTGTCTCAGACTCGAATGCTTTATCGCGAGTAGCGGACTGAACGATGAAGTTCGTATTGTGGCCGTAGGTTTTGGCCTGCTTGACTAGCTCCCTATTCCTCAGTCCATAGCAGCTGCGCTCGTACAAATCTGTCTTCGTCGTCTGCACAGTATTTACACGAGCGAACCTTGCACATCAATCGTGCGTGGAATGCAACTGCTGATTCGCCGTTTTCCTACCGCATTCTCGAGAATGCCTCATGCTCTGCAGCAGTGTCGGTCATATAACAGAGGTAGTCTTGCATATTTGTTACGAAAGTCGTGTAACAGGTCGGTTCCTTCAAACCCGGACGCAGCTTGGCTGCTTTAATGATTCCTTGCAGGTTATCACCCATCGAGAGGAATAATAATTGGGTCCTTTTGGCGGGGTCGTTCGTATTGCTAAGGGATACCGCTATCTCGAAGTTCTCGATATAGCGGTTCCATTCCTCCCACATCTTGTTGGCTGGGATGCCACTAGGAAATGGTTTTCTGTGGTCCCAGCGGATGCTAGAAGAAGAACTTCCATTTCCGCATGTCTTCACGCCATTTGAATATCCCCAACTCTTATCAGCATCGTTGTTTCGTTGTGGTTCGGACTTTTCCTGGAAGCGACTCAAGGCGACGTTTATGTTCTCGAGCACCTTTTCCATTCGTTCGATCCGGGCGGCATTGCTTGCCCGTTCCGATTCTCTGGGGCTTGCGTCTCTACGATGGGTTGCCTCTGAACATGATGAACCCGATAGGGAAAATACTCAATTTTTGATATTCTTGGACTGTCATTGACTAATTTTTGAAAACTTGCTCTGCCATTTTTTTTCATCGGTCGTTTGTTTACAACATATTTTGGAGTTATGCACTAGTTTAGGCTTAAATACTGCTCATGCAAATAAAAAATAAACCAGCATATACGAAAAACATACAAGGCAATTGTGGTTGACAAATAAAAATGCAGCATACCTACTGATAGATACACATATTTGGTGGTGTTTCATCATCGTGGTCGTCGTACGTAAATGATGTTTTAGAATACGAAAAGAGAACATATTTACGCTGATCGTTGGAGCCATTGTAAGGAGGATATTTTAAGGCAGAAAATATATAATTGAATCAATAAAGGACGACAGCAGTTTTCATTCCACAATCATGTCCGGTTGGCCTGGCTCATTAGAGCGGTAAAGGTGTTTTCACGTTCACATTTTCCATAGTTTGGCTCAATCGGTATCGTACGTAATCGGTATCGTACTATTTCAACAGATATTTAATTATTTGTTTAATCTTTTGAAAGTGAAACAAAGATTTCAGACTGAAAATGTCTCTTTACATGGAAACCATTTGTTGAAATTCGTGAAAAAATAACTATCTAAATTTTCAGAAACTAGATACCTAAGAAAATTGTGCCACAACTCAGTGTTGGGAAAAAATCAAAAAAATTAAATCTCATCAATTCCCAAGATCACACTTGATTTTCGTAGACAAAAATCAACAAGCAATCAACTGCGGTTGATTTTGCAAGCTGTGATGTTGCAGCTCGGAATATCAAGCTAACAAAACTCACCAGCTGCAAATCTCAACAAACTGTGGTGAGATTAAGTTTCATGATTTGTGCTATACATTCGAACGCAACCGAAACTTCCATAATGGTTGACAGCAGTCACTTTGTGTCTGCCATCGGTGAACAGTAAAAAGAGATAGTAAACAATTCTTTCTAAAAAAAAAACGATGTGCAACTTAATCATTTTTGTGTCGAGTCAACTCTCAGCTTGATTTTTGCACGTTTTGAATAGTCTCGCAATATCGAAGGAGCTTGTAAATAAAATCAATATCAAGCATGCTATTTTGTTCCAACCAGTGCTGATAAAAATCCTTTCTTCTACACTTAATTTGGGTGAATATGAAGAAAACCTTAACAGATAGACCAACTACCTGCATGAATTTGAATTTTGATATAAACATATTCCCTTGATCTAGGCAACCTCTGAGTATCAAAAATAACGTTTGTTTTTCTTCATTCGTGGCTAGATTCTCATTATCGCCTCTGTTGTTGTAAATATTGATATTCGTCTTCATCTTGGTCGGGATGATATTGAGGATCAAATGCAAAATGATTATATTCATTTTAAGCAAATATAGAAGAACGTGGATTTTAGACATAAGTCGACGGCAAATTGTTGCCTCAAGCTGAACTGATGATAATATCGATGATTAAGGCAGTGTGGTCGACAATATTCAAAATAATCATTTTGCCCAAAATTTCGTTGATTACTTTGCTTTTGAGGATCACTTCTGATTTTGACAATTTTGGGTTTGATAATCGAGCACTGGTGAATATCAACAAACGCGTATTCGTTGATGTATAATAAACTCATTTGTTTATTTCGCTCGTTTCGTAACTACGAAGATGTTCAAAACAAACGCAATTCATCGACACTGGGTTGAAGCGCTACTCCTTGCGTGTGATGGTAAATGATAAAAACAGACACTGGTTCCAACATCATGTGTGATATTGAGAGCGTATGAGAGCGGAAAAAATATCATTTGATTGATGTTTTGCCAACACTGGCTGGCACTTAAGTGCCACTTTACCAGAATCCGAGCGGCACACTGATAAAAGCGGAATTATTCGACAATAAATTAGTTTTCATCCGCTTCGGACTCGTCGACCGATTAACAATGCAAGAAAAAAGTGTTTTCACATTTTCCCTGTCACAAGATGTTAATTTCCCAGCAGAAAATGTGTAGCTGTGTACTCGGAGAGATCTTCAAAATGATTGAAAAGTGGAGTTAATGGTCGCGAATTCATGATGCTGCCAATTAAGAAGGAGATCGTCGGTGGTTAAGCGAAAACTTTTTTCCTTCATTTGTTTTCCGTCGATCTTGTTTTCCGTACTGAGTACCAATGCTACCGACGCCTGGGAGGCAGCTCCTATACCTGGAGCCTACCTATCGATCCATTTTTTTTCCTCTGTTCGGGACCTAACACTACTGCAACCAGTAAATTGATCTATTGTAGTATATCCCGTGTCCTTAGTTTAGTGCATGTCGTATTACTCCATCACTATTGAGAAATGATGAAGTATTCGATTTTTTACAGTTGCCACTCTTGCATTTATTGAAAGGTCCCGCTAATTACTCTAATTGAAAGGTCCCGCTATTTATACCCTTCGGAGTGTTGAAACACCCTCCAAAGGCGCGCCCCTTTGTCAGACAAAATTGGATTCCTTAGCAACAAAATTAAATTATGACACCGATAATGACCATGCATCAGAACTCTAGTCTTAACCACTTCAAACTAGGGAACAACCTAGGGGCAAGACGGCTGTACTCAGAGTTAATATTTTCATAGCGAGTAAATTTGAGTAACTCATATTTACTCAAAAGTGATCAAAGCAGTCTCATATTCATCCACAAATTTACTTTTCCGGCTGGAGGCCTCATGACCTTGCTTTCCAGTTTGGAGACTATAATCATCCTGAAATGCACTGGGTACCATCAGAGGATGGTGGCCTCACAATAGATTCCCATACATCGAGGTTAACGAATGCTAGTTGTGCATTGTACGATGCCTTCTGCTTCCAGGGTCTGACACAAATCAATACTGTGAAGAACTCCAGTTCACGGATTCTCGTATGATGACTCAGCGTTGTCAAGCTGTTCCGTATCCGAAGCGGCTGAATCGCTCGTAGAAATCGATACACCACATCCTGCTATTGACGTCACCGTTTCTATTTCGGTACCAGTGTCATTTGAACCATCTTTAGACGACTGCCGGTTTGATTTTCGTCAGGCTGATTATAGTTCGATGAATGATGCGCTATTATCAATCGATTGGCAATTTTTGGATTCTGATCAGGATCTGGACGATATTATATGTATTTTCAACACGGAGATACGTCAAGTCATCGAAACTCACGTGCCTCTTCAGCGCCCTCCACTGAAGCCTCCTTGGACGAACAGGAGCCTCCGCCAGTTGAAGCGCCGTAGGCGATCTGTACTTCAAACGTATAGTCGGAGTCGTTCGCAGCACTCCAAACATCGCTTTGTAATGGCCAGTAACAAGTACACACGGTATAACCGTCTATTGTATGCTCGATATGTTGATCGTACGCAGAGAAATTTACGTCTACATTCCAAACAGTTCTGGTCTTTTGTTCGTACTAAACGCAAGGAAGATGGGTTGCCTACGTCCATGTATTTCGGCGACCGATTTGCTAGCACAGCCTCTAGTAAATGTGAGATCTTTGCTGAACACTTCAAGAATGTCTTCTAAAATACGCCTGCTACGACACCGTAGAGAGAGGCTGCTGTTCGTGATACGCCGCTAGACAGCATCGACTTTGGAATTTTCCAGATTAGCGAGGAGCATTTTGAAAATGCAAACATTCCGTGTCACCCGGTCCTGATGGGATTCCTTCATCTGTGTTGAAAAACTGCTCGAGTTCTCTGATGACACCGTTAGTAAAACTGTTCAATCTCTCGTTCCAACAGCAAAAAATTCCTGCTGGATGGAAAACTTCGTTTCTGTCACCGATTCACAAAAAGGGTGACAAATGTAACGTCGTATACTACCGTGGAATAACGTCCTTGAGCGCTAGCTCTAAAGTTTCTGAAATAATTGTAAACAACGCTCTCTTTGAAGCCACCAAAAACTACATTTCATGTGCCCAGGATGGATTCTACCCGAAACGATCTGTTGCTACTAACCTCACTCAGTTCACTTCACTCTGCATACGCTCTATGGATGCTGGTTTAGATCATATCTGTCTGAAAGATCCGTGAGAGTAAGGATTGGTTCGCCACATTCGGAGCCGTTTATGATTCCTTCTGGCGTACCGCAAGGGAGTAATCTTGGACCGCTCATTATTCAGAAATGACATTGCCTTTGTGTTGCCACGTAGACAGCGAATATTCTATGCCGACAATGTTAAGATCTTTATGATCATGACGTGCACTGAGGATTGCCTGGAGTTGCAGAGGTTATTATATTTGTTCGAGGACTGGAGCAAGCGAAACCTACTCGATTTATGCATAGCCAAATGCAACACAATATCATTCAGCCGGAAGCGGCAACCAATCAATTTCAACTACAGCATGTGTGGAAAAACTCTCGAGCGCTTGTATCAGGTTAGGGATCTCGGTGTGATATTGGACCGCGAACTCACTTTCCGACCGTATTACGAAGACGTGATTACAAAAGCCAATAAACAGCTCGGCTTCGTGTTTAAGCTTGCTGATGGATTTCGTGATCCTCTCTGCCTGAAGTCCCTTTTCTGTGCACTGGTTCGATCTATTTTGGAATCTTCCGTGCTGGTATGGTGCCCGTACAACAGAAACTCGATTGACCGTATCGAGGCGGTGCAGAAAAAGTTTGTGCACCTCGCTCTTTGGCACTTACCCTGGCGTGATTCGTCAAATCTTCCTCCATATGAACATCGTTGTATGCTGTTAGGCATCGATACTCTGGAGAAGCGAAGATCCAATTTGCAAGCCATCTTCGTCGCTAAGGTAATGACCAATGAAATCGATGCCCCAGATATTCATGCTGAATTGAACGTATATGCGCCGCAAAGACCTTTGAGGCAACGTAATACCCTGTACCTTGCTACCCAGAACAGCCGTTATGGTCAACACGATCCTATCAGAATAATGTCTTCTCAGTTTAACGATGTTAGTGGACAATTTGACTTCAATGTATCTGCTACCACTTTTCAACGCCGCCTCAATGCACAGCGGTGAGTATCTGTCCAATCACTGCTACTAAGAAAGTGTGTATTACCTGCTGTTTTTTTTATTACATGGTCCTTCTACAACACTACGCCGAGTTTCCAACCCTCCGACACGTGAACTGCGACGCATTTGCAGATTGTTGTTTTTAATTATTTTAGATTATTGACTTAGCTTTTAATATGTTTGTCATTTGTATTCATTTGTATTCAACGTATTCTGTGTATTGACTATTTGTCATTTTATTTATTGTTATATGTATGAAAAGACATCTCCATCCTAGATTTCATTAAGACTGAAGAAAGTCAGATAAAATAAAAATAAATAAATAAATAAAAAATTAAAAATTAAATCAGTATAAACATACATTATCTGTCAGAGTGTGATCCTATCCGTATTTTATTTTGTTTTGTTGCATCAAATACTCATTAATCCATGTGTATTTCTTTTCAGTATGAATTTTTACTCTTATATGCGTGGTCTCAACTATGGTGGGACAATAAAGTTGAAAATTGCCCCGTAACGTGGGTAGATCACCTTTTCGTGGCACGTTACGGGATGTAAGATCTACCACCGATTCCTAGTCGTGACTACTTCAAACTAGGGGAACAGGATTTTTCAGCAATCCGAGGAACACATCTTAGCCCTTGTTACTTTTTATGCCTTGTTGATAGCGATAAGTCCTCGGGTTGCCTGATCTTGAAACAAGGAAAAAATGAGTTAGTTAGTCTTCATCTATGTGATTCCTAATCTTTTCTTCGTTGTTCCCTAGTTTGAAGTGGTTAGGACTAGAGTTCTGATGCATGGTCATTATCGGTGTCATACCTTAATTTTGTTGCTAAGGAATCCAATTTTGACTGACAAAGGGGCGTGCCTTTGGAGGGTGTTTCAACGCTCCGAAGGGTATATTTAATTAGAGTCGGATCCTTGCGATAAATGCAAGAGTGGCAACTGTAAAAAATCGAATACTTCATCATTTCTCAATAGTGATGGAGTAATACGACATGCACTAAACTAAGGACACGGGATATACTACAATAGATCAATTTACTGGTCGCAGTAGTGTTTGGTCCCGAACAGAGGAAAAAAAAAAAGTTGAAAATCAGAAAAAGATATTTCTGATATGATTCCGAGAAACGAACCCTAGCTTGATTTATGATGGGTTGCCAAGGAAGAATTAATTCATTTGTTAATTTCAGCATCTTATATAAATTAGTTAAAATGAGTTACGAATTCTAGTTTTAATCGTTCTGATAGAGCAGTAAATTTGCAAATGTGACTAGACAATAATCTTTCCATCAATCCCGGACTTTAAACTTAGTGAAAAGGTTTTAATATTAACAGATGCCCTTCATGGAAAATTGCAACTCTTCAATGATTATTGCCCTCCACAGTCGCGAGTGAAACGCGATGCGAAAGAAGACAAAAAGTACTACCATCAAAAACTTCGGTTTTTTTTTTCGTGGGCAATACAGTTCTGGAATCACAAAGCCGTAGTCTTTGATGTCACGTGAAGTGAAACTTTTATAGGGCACTGAAACATTTTGAATCTTGTGGGTATGCAATCTGCCAAAATGTTCACAATGGAATGCCTACCATGTCATCATCAAGACGTTAAATTATGGTACAACTCCAAGTTCACTTGAAAATCCAATAATTATCATCGTAAACCAATAATAAGCATACAGAGATTTTGCATGCTGCGACACAGGTTTTGTGGATGGCAATCCGGTATATAAGGTTGTTGAATGATGGACCTAGATTTTCCTCGTCAAACGTCTTTGCAATCGTAGAATTCACACAAAACAAACAGGTTGCTATGTCGCCGTGCATTGAATATTGAGCAACTCGAGTTACTCAGAGCTACTCAAAATTTACTCCAGTATGACTCATTATCAAAAGCTGTCTTACCCCTAGGGAACAACGAGTAGAAGATTAGGAATCACATAGAAGAAGACAACTAACTCATTTTTTCCTTGTTTCAAGATCATCCTCGGTAGACAAAGCCGAGTCTTGTCACTATCAACAAGGCATAAAAAGTAACAAGGACTAAGATGTGTTCCTTGGATTACTGAAAAATCCTGTTCCCCTACGGTGAGGATGGAATCGATTCATCGTACGAACCAGTGTCCACTTCATCACTGCGGTCCTTGTCACTACCTGAACCATCAAAGGATCCATCATCGTCACTACCTTCTCCTTTGGAGGATCCATCGGCGTCACTGACGCTGTATGAGGTTTCTCGGTTGTGCGTTAATGCGGTTTTGGTCTGTTCAATGTGGTTGATCGAAGGGCAACGTTCCTCAATGTCATCCGATACGGGACTTTCGATTATGCGAACGTATTTACCATCCTTTTCCATTTCGCCGCTTGATTTCTTTTCAGGGTCTTTGCTATTTATCTGTAATGATACGAGTAAACAATATTCATTACATTTATCAAACACTTTTCATGGAGGTATTTGTTTGATCGCGGAAACTGATTTATTATAAGATAAAACCAAATCTTTCTATTTGTGGTCATCGAATAGTTTTGCTTAGATAATGTATAATTTTTTTCCATCTCGAATCCGCTCGATCAGCGCGATTCTTGGCTGAAGACGGCCAAATGTGTTTGATCGCGGTCACCTTGACCCGATACACAAGTGCGCGATAAACTGATCCGCCAGGCTTAAGTGCACGATCATCAGATCCGCTCGAGTAATTGCGGTCATTCGACTCGTATCAATCCTGTCATTTCTAAGACTAAGCTTCAAATGCGCGATCCTCATGAACCGCCCCACGCCGTCAATTTTTTTGCGTGGTAGTAAGCTGTCTCACGCGGTCATCCCGATCCGCAAATTCCTTCAAATAGGAATTTTTATTCACACGGAAAATGCGGTCTTCCCGAGCCGCTCAATGATTTTTCTAAGTGAATTATACGTTGACACTAAAATCTGCTGATTTGTCTTTTTTTATGGCAAGTATAAAATGACTTTTGGCCCAGTATTATCAGTGTGGATCCATACATACCTCACCGTAGGAAGTAGCAATTAGCAACTGAGCTTGTTCTCTCAGGTAATTGCTTTAATAGTATATGCCCTGCCGAAGCAGGAAATAATCACTACGCTGCCGTACATAGTTCTTTCACACTTTCAGCCGACTCATGCCATGATGATACCAAACGCAGTAACGACAACCGTAACGCAACAAAAACGCAGGATGATGGCAAGAACCTGATAGATACTTATAACTAACCTTTCATCAAGCGGAGGTGGTCTAGTTAGGAAGTAATAAGTCTACCACGGCAAGGACCAGTGATTAACGGCGCCGGTGGTGTAGTGGTAAGCGTGATTACCTCTCACCCCAGCAGGCCGGGGTTCAATCCCAGTCGGCGCCGCCGCGATGTTCTGAGGCATAACATCTCTGATCATGCCTTCCTTCGGAAGGGAAGTAAAGCCGTTGGTCCCCGGTTCATGAGTTGATGGGTCGATAGGTAGGGTCCAGGTGTGGGAGCTGCCTTCCTGGCACGTCGGTAGCATTGGTGCTCAGCACGGAAAACAAGATCGACGGAAAAAACAAACCAAAGGAAAAAAAAAGGACCAGTGATCAAATCCCATGCTCAAGTTTTTTGTTATTGTTATTTTTTGCTGCTGGTTTTTATGGAGTTTCCAAAACATGTTATAAGACCAGTATTTAGTATCAACTTCGATTATGTCGGAATTGAGATGAACACAACATTAAGGTAACATTGGTTCAGTTTGTCAGCGTGCTGGTGGAGTTGCACAGTGCCAGGGAATACGACTTGCAGGTGATCTTGTACAGTGAGAATCCTGAGGCTAAGCAAGCGAAACAGGTGGTGATTCCCAAATAGTACCGGCTGGAGGAGTTGACGTCAAATGCGTTGTGTTGGACCATAGTCGAAATGGATGATCAGGATCAACCCGATTAGAGCGCTGAGAGAGACCATCAGTTGGATTTTGGGAAAAGATTCCTTGATTTTGATATTCCTCATTGTAACTTAAAATGAGATATTACTAACATCAGGTCTCAAGCAGGCATGGGTTCAATCCCAGTTGGCACCACCGGGATGATCTGAGGCATAACATCTCTGATCACGGGAGGGGGAGTAAGGCTGTTAGCCCCCGGTTCATGAGCTGATGGGTTGATAGGTAGGGTTCAGGTGTGAAAGCTGCCTCTCTGGCGTCGATAGCATTGGTGCTCAGCACGGAAAACAAGATCGACGGAAAACAAATCAAGGGAAAAAAATCATGCGTTACATATAAAGTGAAGATATCTGTAATTGTAATAACTCTGAATTTGAGTATAATATTATTTTAATCCAATCTTGGAATCATTTATCACTTTTTACACTGAGATGAAAAGCATACCATTTAAGATGATGGATTCCATCGGTTATCTGTAGCTCCACCAAAAGTTCCATCTGAAATACCCTCAAAACATTCCAGGAGTTTTTTTTAAAGAAACTTCCCTACAATAGTCCCATCGAGACTTCGCAAAAGTTTTCAAAGCCCCCTGTACTTTTCGGAAGTTGTTTGTATTATAGAAGGGTGCTTTGAACATATAGAAAATAGCTCAAATTTCTCAAATCTTTTCTGAACTTCTCAAATCTTTCCTGAGCTTCCCAGTATATTTCAGATGATAAACTTCGAAAGCTCCCAGAGTTTTACAGATGTCTTGACCTCTCAGAAATTGTGTGAATCTCTCAACTTTTCCAACTGTACTTCTTGGGGTACACTAAAGTATCTGACCTTCTCAAGAAAGATCTCTGAACTCTTCCGAAGCTATCGTTACTTATTCTTCCTTTCAGAGTTCAGAGAACATGTGAGAAGATCCCAGAACTTCCGTGAAGAACTTATAAGGAGGGTTGTATTAGAGATCTGATTCTATCTAGGACGACTTGCTGAACGATCCAGCTGAATCGTCTTTCTCGCTTACAACTGACTGCTCTCTTGTAGACAACCTCCACTGTACGGACTTGAACAACCCGTACTTCGCCTGGTGATACAGCGACTACACGGCCTGAATTCCACTATAGTGGCGGAAGGTTGTACTGCTTCAGTAGGACTAGCGATCCCCCCTTGACTTCCTTTCGTACATGCTGCCACTTGGAGCGTTGATGTAGTTCGCTGATGTAGTCGTGAGACCAGCGTTTGCAGAATGTTGGTGAATTAATGATGCGTTTCATTTACTGGAAGCGGTTGAGCCGGATGATGGGTGACTCGGTGTAATCGGGCTCAGGAAGCGAGTGCAGCGGATCTTCCACTAGTGGCCCGTAGTGACCCTCTCGATTTGAGAAACCGCTGTAGTTAACTCTTCTAACGTGAACGATCTTCTTCCCAGGACTATTGAAGGTGGTGCATGAATGATTTAACCCTCCGCGGTGAGCGGATCGAGAAGGGATGAACTGAAAGTTGATACCGCTCTCCAGCTAATATCCGTTCCACAATTCCGTAGAAAACTGCTGACTGTACTGTCGCCACAGCTGTTTCAGCTCCCGATCTGCGCCGACGAAGGCCGCATTGAAACACGCGACGGACGCTAGATCACTCACGACTTCGAGGTGTACCGCCTTCACCACCATACAAACGAACACGGCGATGTTTATCTTTACGTTTGCTCCTCTTCCTACAAACGGACGAACATTAAACGGCCCACAGTAGTCCATGTCACTATTCTAAAACACTCGAGCAGGAGTAATTCGCACCGAAGACAGAGGTGCCATGAACTACTCCGTTGGTTTTGGGGAACATCGAAAGCAGGTGACGCACTGATGAACTACTCTGCGCACAAGATTTCGTCCGTGAAGTGGCCAAAACCTCTGTCTGATCGCTTGGTCAAGCGACCTCCCAACAGTAGTAGGCTAAAATCATCCAAAAACGGGTTGAGAGGCTTGAACGACGGCTGTAGCTTCCTCTCGTTACTGGAGAGCTTTCGTGGAGCTCAGTCAGTAAAGGCGCCGCTACAAAGCAAGACCATACTGGAGGTGGCTGGGTTCGATTCCCAATCCGGCCTTAGGAATTTTTCGGGTTGAAAATTTCTCGAATTCCCTAGAGTTAGAGAATGATGGTACTTGTCACACAATTATACTTATGCAACAATGATACAGGCATCGAAAGCTCTTAATTAATAACTGTGGAAGTGCATCTAGAACACTAATGAGCTTCTTCCGGAAATACAGTGGCTTGGACGGAGCGGATGAGCGTAGGGCGTATTGTGTTCAGAATTTTAGGTTTATGATTGAAGCAGTTACTATTGTTCGTAATAATAACGTTAATACAGGGGAATTATTTGAAGAAAATATTATCTCTTATCAGGTTGTGTTTTATTTTAGGCAAGACCAGAAGAAAAGATGCTTTCGAAAAATTATCATCCTGTGCTAAATAGTAGAGATGATCTTGGAGGTATTTGAATAGCGGCTCTGGTGGTGTAGTGGTAAGCGTGATTACCTCTCACTCCAGCAGGCCTTGGATCAATTCCAGTCGGCGCCGCCGGGATGTTCTTTGGCATAACATCTCTGATCACGAAGGGAAGTAAAGCCGTTGGTCCCCAGTTCATGAGTTAATGGGTCGATAGGTAGGTTCCAGGTGTGAGAGCTGCCTCCTGGCGTCAGTACTATTGGTGCTTAACACGGAAAACAAGATCGACGGAAAACAAGATCGACGGAAAACAAATCAAGGAAAAAACTACAAGGGACAGCCCTATGAGGTTGTTTACAACGGTGACGTAGGACTACGTGGTCCTAAATAATAAATCTTATTTGTTAACTGCAGCAGGAGCTTGTGTTTTTGGTAGGAATAGGAATTTGAGCGGGGTTCTCTCTGTTTATACTCTTTAGTATGACGGGCGTGACATAGATGGCCCACAGCGACTCACGAAGAGCTACTGATTAAATATGGACCAACAGGTCTGTTCCTTAAAAAGGGAGCTACTGATTCCGATCACTAGCGCTGCGGCTTCTTCCTCCTTCTATGGATGGTCATGTGGCTGCAGCTCGCTGCTTGCAGGCAGCCTTTCGTTGTGTACAGGAGAACACCATCACTCACCACGCGGTGATTCAATAAACACCGTTTGGTGAGACCGGATGGAATTCAAGTTTGAAATCTGTGTTAGGAAAATCGCTTTTCGCAGTCAATTGGCGATAATTTTAAGTATCGTAGCAACAGTTGCACAATTGTGCAATTTTTAACGGTGACATTTTGAAGAATGATAAAGTCTTAAAGATTCGTAGAAAAATTCCTATCGATTGGCGTATTAAGAATTAAAATCCATCATCTCTGGATCTAAATCAGACCATTTTTATGCCGTGACCAACTTTGGTTTTTGAAATTGCACCCCCAATGTTGCCTTCAAGAACATGATATGTTAGATTTAACCATATCTAGATAGAGCTGAAATTAGCCATAACAGCTTTTGTAAACAATGACTTCTCTCGAAGATTTTTAAGGAATTCAAGGCACGCTCACGCAAACCAATATTATCGTCGGGTAGGGTAAGTCTTACCCTTCTTGATGGTAATGTTGTTTTGGGTGGGCGAGCCTTGACGAACGACATCATCGAAAGAAGTCATTGTTTACAAAAGCTGTTACGCTCTAATTCCAGCTCAATATTGAAATGGGAACTGACATCCGATTGCTGGCCCTGACAAATGTTCAAAAAACCGAAAGTACTGCTGCTACTGATGCCGACGACCAGACACCACTACACACGGTGATTGGAACTGAATCCGATCAGTGGTTGAGGGCAACCTTGATAGCTAGCTGCTTACGGAGAGCCTTTCGTTGTGTACTGGAGAATACCACCGGATGGAAGTCAACTTTGAAATCTGTGTTAGGGAATTCGCTTTTCGCAGGCAATTGGCAATAATTTTAATTATCATAGCAACAGTTGTTCATTCGTGCAATTTTCAATAGTGACATTTTGCAAAATGATAAAGTCTTAAATTTAACAGATGTGTTGAAATTTGGGGCCTCCCTTAGCTCAGTCGGTAAAGGCACAGCTACAAAGCAAGACCATGCTGGAGGTGTCTGGGTTCGATTCCCGGTCCGGTCTAGGAATTTTTCGGGTTGGAAAATTTCACGACTTTCCTGGGCATAGAAGTATGATTGGACTTGCCACACAATTATACAAATGCAAAAATGGTACAGGCATCGAAAACCCTCAATTAATAACTGTGAAAGTGCATCTAGAACACTAAGTTGAGAGCATGCGTTCTCAAGGAGTCAAAGATAACGTTTATAAACGAGAATTTAACCGAGCTTTTGACTAGTGTGCGAACTTCTACGAAGTATGTGAAATTTCCGGCAAGTGAGCGCCCTAAAGAGCTTCACATTTAAATTTCTAGAGATGACATTGTATTCTTCCGAGTCAAAATTAATCCATTCTCGGGTCCGTAAATTATCCCATACCCTCCACACCAAATCAACAAAGCCTCGAGAAACTTTGCTCATATCATCCTTTCGGAGTAATAAAAATTCTCCAACTGGCATCTTCTCCCAACAAAGCCGGCTTGAAATTTTCACCCCCACTGTTGCTAATCGACGCCGGGCCTCTGTCGGAGCTAGAAAATTGAAAAACTTTTCCTATATTTGCACTCATTTATTGATTTCCCAACGACATCAACATCTGATTCCGTTCCCTCGTCCGACCGAAACTCAAACAAGGCCCTTTATACAAATCCAATGTCAACCCATCTGCCCTCCGAACCCGTCCAAATAGCTCTCACCAAGTGAAAAGTGCGGTTAGTTCAAAGTCGCTTTCCCCCGACAAACCCATCGCAATAAGTGTGGGTGTGTAGGTGCGTCCCTTGCCGGGTGCTTTTTGGAAGAATCGATGGAAAGCCGTAAATGTGAAAATATGAGACCCTTCCTGTGCCGGTTTTCATTGTAAAACTTTGGTCCGTCCATAAATTAATTCCCCATTTCACCGGATTTCATGCGCTGCCGTTCACTTATTGGCACATAAAAATAATGCTTTTATGTGATGCCAGCACTTCCACATTCTGATGGCTCTGGCTGAGTGGGTGACTGGCAAGCCAAGGCCGCCTAATGACCGTCTGCTGTGGATTCTTAAATCTCCATTTGGCTACCGATTTCCGAACAAATCTCACTACCTACTGCTGCTGCTAGACCAGGTTAATGGCAAAATTTAAGTTTTAAGAATATTAAAACAGTGGCATCGGTCGCAGAAAACTAAGTTTCTGCAGGGAGAAATGGATAACGCATGGATTTCAGCAGACAGAACATGTCAAATTGGATTGCATGTTGTTTGTGTGCTCCAAGGGAGGGAACTGGCCGAAGGGTGCTCGTTTGTCTCATTTGTGGCTTGGTATCCATCAGCCTTGGGGAAGTTCCGGTTCTGGAACAGAGAAGAATTTAATTCTCCCGAGCTTTTTGGTGAACTTCCCACACTATGTGTCCGAAATTCATCGTTATCAACTGGGTGGAGTTTACATATGGATTGCGTGATAATATGAACATGGGATAATCCAATAATTCAATAATCGACAGTGAGCATGCATAAAGGTGAGTACGCGATGATCGATTTTCTCTTTACATTGTTACAGCTAAGCAAAACAATTTTCTAGAATTTGTTCAATACAGAGAAACGATAATTCTAGCGAGCTTTTAACAAAAGAGAAAATCGACGAAGAGAACCGATCATCGCATTTACGCCCTTATGCATGCTCACTGTCGTAATGTGCTTCCACGTCGGAAATCACAGAATCATAGCGTAGCTATTTGCTCATTTTCCGAAATGCTCACCGACCTGTAGCCCAATTTGACGCATTTCATGCATGTTGACATACAACGAGGCAGTTAATATGCCATTGCAAAAGTCAATTCAATAAAAGAGCAAACCCCCTCCTCGTCCCTCCGCTGTATGCATCGGCTTCCGGATCCAGGTGAATCTTTGCAACCACCCACGCACTCTAAAAGCACACGAAAACGGTACCATATCGAATTAGCGACGCATGGTTATTCACAGAAAAGGAACGGCAGTCGAATACTTCATCAAACGATGCGGTGGGTTGCCTAGCTTCTCGTGAAGGTCTCTGTGTCATAGGAATACACTGAATCGCGTTCCGGAAGAGAATGTGAAATGCGATCATGTGCGTGTGTGGAGGAACGGAACAAGCTTGTTATATAGATTTAGATGTAATTGAAATTTGGAGCAATATTCGAGCATCTGACGTACAACAGATTTCCATTCACATGCTGCCTTGTGCATCCGAGATTTTCATGGGAATTTCCACTCCACGGCTTCTGACAGGTAATTATCCGGAAATTGATCGACGTTTGTATGCACAATGCATGAATCGAGCTTAAAATGTAATGGAATTAATGTACTCATTCAAGCGATTGCTAAGCTACTGTTGAGCAGTTGCAGACAAAAGTGGATAAAATGAATTTTTGCATCGATCTCTGGCGGATTGTATAAATTTTTTCAAAATTGTTTGTTATGGACAATGATTAACATTTTTGCTAAAATTATGCCATTGATCTAGTAAAAATTTCAAATTGTAGCACGAAAACGGTATTTTATATCGAAATCACGTTTGCGAAAAAGTTCTGTAGAAAAATAATGGCTTAATATCCTTGCCCAATAAAAATATGTATAAATGGAACCTTATGAAAAACAAAAACTCTTGGAATGTCCAAAACCATGAAAACTTACAAAATTTGTAGAACAAAATCTTTTGAATAAATTTTGGAACTTTTTTTGTTTTCGATATCGGGCTTCTAGATGTCAACCCGATTAAAACAAACCACATTGATCGATATTTGACAGTATCTCACAGCTTCAGTTTAAAGGCGGCGTTACATCAATTTTTGGCATCTACGTCTCATCTCCATTCTGAAAATAACCATATTTTAGGATATTTGACACTTTCTCGCAAATCGGAAGCCGCTGTCTTGGATTACAAAATGACGTCGGATATCGATTTCCGGCTTCTAGACGTCACCCTGATTCTAAAAAAAAACCGTTTGTATGGGTATTTGATAGAATTAACAACTTTTGCTCAAACCGGAAGCCACCATCATGGATTTAAAAATGGCGTCCGCTATTGAATTCCAATCTCCAGACGTCACCCCGATTCTAAAAATACCCATATTGATGAAACGGCATTAGCTTTTCCCATTTTTCTGAACTAGGAAGCCGTCAAATTGGATTTCAAATAGGTGTCGGCTATCGGTTTTCGGTCTCTAGACGCCATCCCGATTCCAAAAATACCTATATTGATGGGTATTTGACAGTATTTCCCACTTAATCTAAAATCGGAAGCCGCCATCATGGATTTCGAACTGGCATCGCACATCAATTTTCGATCGCTAGACGTCACCCCGATTAAAAAAACACCCATATTGAAGCATATTGATGATAAATTTTACATCCACGCGCACAGATCTATTATGGGCCTCCCTTAGCTCAGTCGGTAAAGGCGCAGTTACAAAGCAAGATCAAGCTGGAGGTGGCTGGGTTCAATTCCTGGTCCGGTCTAGGAACTTTTCGGGTTGGAAAATTTCTCGGGCATAGAAGTATGATTGGACTTGCTACACAATTATACCAATGCAAAAATGGTACAGGCATCGAAAGCTCTCAATTAATAACTGTGGAAGTGCATCTAGAACACTAAGTTGAGAGCACGCAATAAGCTAATATGCGATATGCAAAAAGCTTGAAATGCGAAGAAGAAGAAGAAGTGCACAGATCTATGCGCATACGCTTAAATGAGCCGAGTGAACAATCAACAAAAGTCATAAAAACTGCACGAATTTGGATCGAACAGCTTCGCTTCAATGCAAAAGTAAGTTCATTTGACAATGAAAGAAGAAATGAAGACTAGTCAAGCCAAAACAAACAGCATGAAAACTGATCGAAATGATTATGTTGATGTTGACGGCAATCTGCTCGAAGAGAAGACAGAATGACTTTCAATTGAAAGTGATGGTTGACAGATTCATCGTCGCTTGACGATTTTCGATTGAAAGAGACTTTGTGGGGCCCTGTCCCTAACAAACAATTGTGCAACGGTTCATGCAAATTGGAAAAGGTGGAGTTTTTCCAATTCATCAGCTGGCGTGAATTTTCTCACAAACGAAGAGTTAAAACTACTTTACTTTCTACAAATTCCGAGAAACATCACATAACTCTTCACCATGGGCAATGAATCAAGTTTGTACGTCGTTTAATTTTTCAAAATGGGGTATTCGATATGTTCCAATAAATCATAGCACGAAAACTGCAATCGATATGCTGTCTGAGACAGTTTTAAGATTTTGAACTTAGCGGTGCCAGTGGTGTAGTGGTAAGCGTGATTACATCTCACCTCAACAGGACTGGGGCGATGTTTTCATTCGAGCCATGAATGAATCGGACCCACTGATCAGTTCCATTTGGATGGCGAAAAGACGACAGAGAAAGGTGGTTCTGGATTATCCTGACATCGTGGGAAGTTTCATGATGTTCGAAAAATCTGTTAGCTGTTCAATAACCAATACTAATAACTGCAATGCATTGGAGAAATTTTTGAAAGCTGTCGATGTAATGGAATAAGATTTTGTTCATGAATTACTGTAACAGAAGAATAATAGAGAAATTCGTTAAAAATATATTACAGGGTAAAAGGTAATTCCTGTCAGTAAAGTATATGGTCATAAAAATGAGAAGATGATTTGAAATTAAATTTTCAGTGTATTTCCTGTTCCGTGTATCTATGACATTTGTCTTAACGTAGTCCAATTCAAATCTTTCTCCCTTTTCTTTAATTACGAGCTGCATCCGTTTTTGAAAATCTTTACAGCTGGCATGCACGATATCTTGAGGCATTTCGTCCCATATTTTCACCAAACGTTGCTTAAAAGTTTCCACGGCTAGTCCCTTGGTATTCCCTAGTTTGCCTAATATGTAGCCCCATGCAAAGAAGTCGAGAGGATTCAAATCGGGTGAGGAGGCAGGCCACTCTTTCGATGAAATGAAATCCGGGAAATTGGCCTCACACCAAGCCTGTGTAACTTTTGCCTGATGGGACAGTGCAGAGTCTTGGAAGCAGTATGGTGCATTCTTATAATGTTTTTGGACGAAGGGAAGCAAGTGGTTCTTCAAAACATTATCGATGTAATATTTACTGTTGATTTTAACACCAGGTTCAATGGAACTTTCAATGTTTTGGAGAAACATCCCCAAACCATCACCCTGGAAACATTCTGGAAACTTTAAACAGCCAGTTTGTCACGAGGAATATCAGCAAGATATGCAGCATATTCCCGATCATTTTTCTGGTTGTGGTGATCCTGTAGCAGGAACATTTTTTCATCCGAAAACAGAATTTCGTTCGTGCCGTTTGAGCAGTTTCCGACATCTTTCGACTCTAGCTATCTTTGGCTTTCCGGTCAAACCATGCACCCGCTGTTTTTTGTAAGCATTCAATCCGAGATCATCTTTCAAAATACTTCTGATCGTTGGACATTCCGAGTTCTTTGGCCATCTTACGCTAAGACTTACAAGGATTCGGCCTGGTCTGGGAGGGATTTTCCACGAACCGGTTTCTTTGTACCGTTTAATGGTGCGAAAGATGAATCTTTCGTTTATTCCGAGTGGTTTCAGCGTCTTCAAAATAGAACACGGTCTATGATGATTCAAAAACAGGCTTATCACGAGTTCCCTTTTCGCGTCCATGATTATCAAGAGTATCAAACGAATGAAAATTCAAAACAAACTTGCATGCCGTGTTGACATTTGAACACACTCTAAAAGAAAAATATGCAGACATGTATATGATTAACCCATTTGATACTACAATTGCTTAAAAACACTGACAGGAATAACCTTTCACCCTGTATTTCATGGTAATTGTTGTATTGTATTCCTTGTTAACAAAATATTTCTTTAAATAAATAAACATATTCCCAGAAAAAAAATAAAACGTATGTTTTTACTTCTTATGGTGAAAGTTAATGTTTTTCCGTTGATACTGAATCTACACAGGTTCGAACCACACCCAAATTCAAAATGCACCAATCCCAACAAGCATTGCAAATTAGGTGAATGAGAAGTATCGAAATTTTTACCGTATTCGTAAACACAATCTTCTTGTATAATTATAATAATTTTACTACTTTTTTTTTCCTTGGATTTGTTTTCCGTCGATCTTGTTTTCCGTGTTGAGCACCAATGCTACCGACGCCAGGAAGGCAGCTCCCACACATGGACCCTACCTATCGACCCATCAACTCATGAACCGGGGACCAACGGCTTTATTTCCCTTCCGAAGGAAGGCGTGATCAGAGATGTTATGCCTCAGAACATCTCGGCGGCGCCGACTGGGATTGAACCCAGGCCTGCTGGGGTGAGAGGTAATCACGCTTACCACTACACCACCAATGCCGCTTAATTTTACTACTGAAATGACAACTTCAATTAAAAGATTCCATGTTCAGGGAAGTCCTACTTATGCTCAGGGAAGACTTGCCATAGTTCAGGGAAGACCCGCCGAACTTCAGCGAAGTCCTGATGAAGTTCAGGGAAGCCCTGCCGAAAGTCCTTACGAAGTTCAGGAAAGTCTTGCCGAAGTTCAGGGAAGTTCTGCGGAAATTCAAAGAAGTTCTATCGAAGTTCAGGGAAGTTCTGCTGAAGTTCAGGGAAGTTTTTTTGAACTTCAGGGAAATCCTTCAGCGAAGGCCTGCCGAACTTCGGGAAAATCCTGCCAAAGCTCAGGGAAATCCTGCCAAAGCTCAGGGAAATCCTGCTGAAGTGATTTATTAGATTTTCGACTGGTACGTAACAAGATTTCTTTTATATCAGTCTAGTGTAATCCAAACAGGGAAATGCAAAACTGACTGTTTAGATAACCCTAGATTGAGAAAGCCATATAAAAGAAATCTTCTGCTGAAGTTCAACTCCTGCCGAAGCTCAGAGAAGTTCTACCGAAGTTCAGGGAAGGGCTGTCAAAGTTCAGGGAACTCCTGCTGAAGTTCAGCGAAGTCCTGCTGAAGCGAAGAGAAGTTCTGCCGAAATTCAAAGAAATTCTGCCGAAGTTCAGGAAAGTTCTGCCGAGGTTCATGGAATTATCTAATTATCCTTAAAATACCAAGATATATCAGAATACCTTCATCAAAACGGCTGAAATTTTCACAGAATATCATGAAATACTTGTGAAAATCGAGGATCATTTTTTTTTCTTTGATGTGTTTTCCGTCGATCTTGTTTTCCGTGCTGCGCACCAATGCTTATGACGCCAGGGAGGCAGCTCCCACACCTGGACTCTACATATTGACCCATCAACTCATGAACCGGGGACCAACGGCTTTACTTCCATTCCGAAGGAAGGCGTCATCAGAGATGTTATGCCTCAGAACATCCCGGTGGCGTCAACTGGGATTGAACCCAGGCCTGCTGGGTGAGTGATGATCACAATTTCCACTACACAACCGGCGAAACTCAGGATCAATTTGATTTAAACAAGATTTTATTTAGCAATGGCAAAGGTGGGTGATTTCATAAATAGTATAATTTATCTAATTATCTTTAAAAATATCCGGATAAAGGGCGAACACGAAATTATTGCGACACCGAAAATGTCATGCCAATTTTCTTATAATGTTTAGAATCAAACCAAAATTTTAGGGTAGTTTTATACATATATTTACTTCAAAAATCAAAAGAAAAGTTAATCGATGGAGCCTTGAGTGTAAAATTGAACGCATTTTCGCTTGATGCCCTCCATCAAAGTCTTTACAGTGTCATCCAGTACCAGTTTCTCAGTTTTTTTCCATTTTCTTAACATGTCCTTCTCGTCTTTGACTGTCTTCTTGCTCTTCCGAAGTTCTTGCTTCATTATTGCCCAGTACTGCTCCACCGGGCGCAGTTCCGGACTGTTTGGCGGATTCATGTCCTTTGGAACAAAATGGACAGAATTGGCCTCATACCACTCCAGGACACTTTTAGAATAGTGGCATGATGCCAAATCTGGCCAAAATTGCGGAGCTTCGTCGTGCTGCTGCAAGAACGGCAAAAGGCGCTTCTCGAGGCACTCAGATTTGTAGATCTCGCCATTTACTGTGCCCTTTGTCACGAAAGGCTCACTCCTCAGTCCGCAAGAGCAGATGGCCTGCCAAATGAGATATTTGGAGGCAAACTTCGACATTTTCTTCTTCTTAAATTTGTCGTCCACATCGAACTTGCTCTTGCCGGTGAAAAACTTCAACCCCGGAATTTGCTTAAAATCGGCTTTTATATACGTTTCGTCGTCCATCACACAGCAGCCATATTTTGTCAGCATCTTCTCGTCGATTGTTGCCGCTCATCGCGGTTTGGGAAGTTCTGTACCTTGTATGTATGTAGTCCAGCTCTCTTCTTTGCATTCTGGACGTAGCTCTGCGACATGCCGATCTTTTTAGCCAAATCACGGCTTGAGACGTTGGGATTTGCTTTAATCATCCGCTTCACCTTTCCCTCCTTCTTTTTGTTCTCCGGTCCCGGTTTTCTTCCAGCTCCTTTGCCGTGGTCCAACGTCAACCGCTCTTGGAACCGCTTCAACACTCTGGAGACGGTTGAATGGTGAATGTTCAACATTTTTCCCAACTTCCGGTGCGACAGGTCAGGAAAGTCCAGGTGTTTGGAAAGAATTTGTTCTCTCAACTCGCGTTGGTTCACCTCCATTTTCGTTGAATCGAAAAACACGACTTCGAGTTTGACAGCATGTACACAATACACATCAATGAGAAAGTGTGCAAAATTTGGTTGATTTTTACCCAATGATAAAAAAGTTATGCCCTGTTGAATGTGTCGCAATAATTTCGTGTTCGCCCTTTACATTAGAATACCTTCATCAAAAAGGCTGAAATTTTTACAAAATATACTCAAATACTTGTGAAACGACTTTTTAAATTTGAAGATCAAATTGGTTTAAAAATATTTTATTGATCAATGGCAAAGGTGGATGATTTCTACAATATTTCAAGATATAGGGGAAATGGATGTAATGTCAGCCTAAATGCCCCTTATTTGGGCCCATACATGAATTCAGCAATTGACTAAATTTACAATAGAGACCACAAATATCCATTAGTACCGTTTCAATGACGCGTTCATCTAGATAAAATAGATAAATAGCAGATTTTTGGCGATGGGCCCAATCTTAGATCCATAGGCCAACATTAGAGCCATTGCCCATAGTTCAATTTATCTAATTATCTTTAAAAATACCAAGATATAATATAATACCTTCATCAAATAGGCTGAAATTTCCGCAGAATATCCTCAAATACTTGTGAAACAAAATGTGAAAATTTAGGAACCTTTTGATTTGGAAAATAGTTCATTTAGCAATGGTAAAGGTGGGTGATTTCAAAAATAGTAATTTTCGCAAAATATATCTTACAATATGAACACAGACAAACCGACAGAAGCATTGCTTAGCAAGCGGAGCATCCCTCGCTCGTGCAATTTTTTCACTACACTGAACGAAAACACCTGCAATACTTCGAATGATTATTGTATTGCTCGAGCCCTTTAACAATAAGCATTCGAATTTCGGATGATTTTCTTATGGTTGAATTCGTCGTCAGATGATGAACATCCATATGACTGTCATCCAAATACAGGATGATTTTCGTTTGAAAATTAGCTATAAAACATACGGCACTCAGAGGACAAACATTTAAGAATAGTGTGACATGCAAGTGCTTCTAATTAGATTTATAATTTGATTATCTACCATTCCATACTGAATAGCCATAATAAGCCATTCCATTATGGGTACAAAAAATTTTCGTGGTGGAGAAAACCTCCTCCGTCACGGAATGAATGATTTGCGTTATGGGGCTGAACCAATACCATATGCATTCCCATTTAGTATGACACTCATTCTGCAGGGAGCATTACGCATTTCAACTGAAGGCCCTATCCCTTCTCATAAAAAGTTTCATCTTGTATTCGAGAGGAAAATCATCTGATTTCAAAACAACCGTCATCCGGTTGCAGCTATCATTCGAAAAAGCGATTTCGGTGTTTTGTTTTTAATGGTCTGAGGTTTCATTCGATCAGAGGATGATGTTTGTGTACAGTGTACTTGCTTTTGCCTCGTTCTGTCAACGCGTCAGCTGTGTTGAATAAAAACAAAACAGATGGAAATCAGTGATGTCGGTTCTGCGAAATTTTCTGTAGATCTATAGAATTGATTGAATTTTGCAGAAAGTGAGTGTGTGTGATTTTTTTGCTGGAAATAAGTTTTCAAATGTGGTAATTCATCACAGCGTAATCAGAGTTCACTTTCAGCTGTGGACGGACACAGCAGCATTTGTTCTCGGTGTCGATAGTTCTATCGGCAGTCTGTTTTTCGACCAAGCTATTGTGTGTTGCGCACATTGTTTATCAGCAGTTAGCTAGCCGTTTGTGGAATCCTGTGGATAGAATCAAGAATGAATGGAGTTGAAGTTAAAAACACCGTCAAATTTAGCTTTGGCGATGGAGCTAGTAAACCGTCGATGGGCGAAATTATTAATTTCGCGAAGACTCTGGATGCGGATCCTATGCAGATGGAAGCTATATACAGGGTAGCAGAGGAGAAATTCTTGTTTATTAAATTCAAGGTCGAAGAGGCAATGTGTCACACATTGATGAATAACAGTGAACAATTAACTTTCCGTTATGACGATGGAAAGGCAGTAGAGGTACACATATTGAATGCGGATGAATACATTCAGTATGTCAGAGTGTACGATGTGCCTGACAAAAACCTAGCATTGGTGCTGGGGAAATACGGCAAGGTAAAACGTGTGGTTAGGGAGAAATTTCCTCCCGAGTTAGGTTTTGATATATACACTGGCATCCGCGGTGTATATATGGATGTTAAGAAGGAAATTCCTACATCACTGCATTTCCTCAACCGTAAAGGAAACGTGTTCTATCCCGGGAACAAGAATGTGTGCTTTGTTTGCAAGATTGAGGGGCACCAGATGAATTCTTGCCCATAGCGGTAACCTCGCAGGAAGCTCGAAAAACAACAAACGACGGATACGGAAAAACGTGACCCGGACGAAGCCCAAAGTGTTAGCAGCGTGGATACCTGTACATCATAAGCGGGTGTTTTAGCCGGCGATGCTTCAGCGGATGCTATTGAGGTGTTCGATGAAGAAGTTATGGCAATCGATGAGACGACCCCGGACATGGAAGAAGAACAAGAAGCAGCAAGAGGAAGTCAGCTTGAGACCGAAAGCCATCCATTTTTCTTGATCGCGAAGAAATTGAAAACTGCTATTGAAACACAGAAAACGGAAGAAAGAAGAAAACTGTGGCCGCGAGAGAAAGTTAACACCAAACAACCGGCTTCTAGGAAAAAACGAACTAATTTTATTAACTCTTTTATTTCAAATAAATGAAAAACTGTAAGAATCGGCTCCGTAAAGCTAACGCGTTTGAGCCTTACAAATAAATTAATGGATAAAAAAAATCACAGCGTAATGTTACGTAACAAGCGGAATGACCAATTGACTGTTTGGGTATAATTTTCAACAACTTTTTTTTAAGAGCTTATCTGTTGACAGATACGCGTATTTCGTCTACTACTTGCAGACTTCATCAGTGCCAAGTACTCAACACCACTGAAGAATCCATCTTGTGGATACAAGTTAAATACTAATCAATATTTACTAAAAATCAGCAGGTATCCACTGCCATATCACAATTTACCTAACCAGGTACCTACATTTAGTCTCCAACAGGTAGATGCATGTTACGATGTGTAGGAGTATCCGTTTCCTTGATCTCTATTAAGCAATGCTGATGAATTATGTTTAAATATTTCTAAACTTTCTGCTACGTCTAGTTTCCTTTGTCAAATTGTGCCCCTTTGTAACGATATGTTCTGCAACGTTGGATTTAAATTCATAATGAAGTCCTTTATCAATTTCTTTGTTAGCCTTTTTTACCTCTGCGATGTGTTCCTTAAACCTTGTTTCCAAAGTCCTTTTAGGCTGACTAATGTAGATTTTATTGCAATCTGGACAAGATTTTGTAGACTCCGGCTGTCCCTAAAACATTTATTGAACCTTTTGTTGATCCTAACAGTGACTTCAGCTGATTTGTCCTGCTGAATACTAAATCTAGGCCAAAACTTCTAAACTTCGAAATCAATGGTTTGGTAATGTTTTTGTCGAAATTCACCGCTACCCGTTTTAAATCCTCAGTTACTGGTGTAAGAGTTGTCGAAATACGCCTGAAATGATCCCTTGTTCTTTCATCGATTACTGCTTGAATTGTTTTTTCTTGATACCCATTAAGTCTAGCGATTTCAAAAATGTGAGCTATTTCCTTTGATCGCTAAGAGGAAGAGTTTGCATCCTGTGAACCATGTGGCGAAAAGTGGCCATTTTGTGTTGATGGGAATGGTTTGAAGTGCTTTTTTTTCTGTATTCGTCAGATTAGTATGCGGTACAGTAATGACCCGATTTTATCAACACCTCCGCGCATTAGACTTTTATCAGTAAATAATTTCATAAAATCGTAATTTCAAATCACTCTCATGCATCTTCAAGATGGGTGTTTAAGGTATACTTTGGTCCAATTAGACTACGGAAAAAGCGCATGGGATACGGATAATATTAGAAAAGATTTTCAGAAAATGGGCTGCCGAAATCAGGGCCTTTGTCTCCAGTGGGATCCCTTGGTCCCCTTATCATTATCAAGAGGTGACATGTATTAAATTGAGATGAAAAAGAACTGACATCACCGTTCAATGAGCTGGAATACCAAGGTGAAGCAATCTATTAAATTGTGGGAGTGAAACCACTGTACGATACAAGCAATTAGTGACGTCACTAATTGCGTTTACGTTGATTTTTTGGTTTACTAATACAACCATATTTCACAATCTGCTTCACCTCTATCTATACCTCATTGATCACCGTTAAGTTCGGAATGCAGTGGTTTGCTTAACACTTCAGTGGCGCCACCATGACAAATGCAAGCACATTCCCAACTAAACCCTTATTTGCGAAGAATGTGATATGCATCAATTATTGCGAATGAAAAACGTCACGCGCGAGCTTGATCCTGCTGAGGGTGCTGATTGTTGTTTGCCATGGCTCTAACTCTGACTGTGTGACAAAACGATCTGTAAGCGATAGTCGGTTGATGCGAAGACGAGTGTCACGTGAGTGTCATGATATTTTGCATCACTGGGCATACCAAAAGTACCGCCTCATGACAGTATTCCAACGGCTGTCGCTTTCTTTTTCCTACGACAGCCTTGAGAATGAGCTATAAGCGACAGCCCACAGTGAGGCTGTTATACGACATGCAACGTTGCCGTCTTGTGCAGTACACGACAGCTCGTTCTTAGTCATGTATTTTGTTCGTTCGGCTATGACAGCCTTGGATGGTCATTCGTAACGTTCCTCGTACATACAACAAGCAGTCCGTCAAACTGCCGATTCGTTGCTGCTGGCTTTGAAATTTTGTTTGTATGTCGTAAGACTGCTACTACACTACCAGTGTGGCGCCGGAGCTCGTTCGGTTGATATTACGTTCGTGCTGCCCATTGCAAAATTTTCATCCGATATTTTTTTAAAAACGCACGGTCTCCGGCGAAAAATATAAGCCTACCCGACACCAACCTGACTTCTACCAAACCCCGACCCGATGTTGGCCCGACATTGACCCAACATAAACACATAATTGACCCGACATCGACCCGACATTTGGCCGACGTCGACCGTAAATTGACCTTACATTGATCCGACATCGGGCCGACATATCTGTTCGGGATCATTCTTCATTCATTATACTGCCGTATATTAATTGTATATAATGTCTCGTGACAGTCTTTTCGTGACAGCCACTTGGGTAAGCTGAGGGATGTCGTCGGTTTGTGAAGGCTGTTATGACGACAGAAACATTGAGAATTTGGTCATAAAGAAATGTATAAATACAGCCCATTCGGTTCACTACATTCCAAGCACGATGATTTTAGCAAAGCGGGTAGATGCGACTGTTCTTGTTCTAATACATCTTTCATTCGTTGGTGCGTGCGCTGTTGCCAATACACTTCGAATTCAGATCTGAACGTACGGTAGCAAGCGGCAGTAAAGCACACAAAGCAACAGTCAATTCAGGTATAAACCAACTGTCGCGAGAAGGCTGTACTATTTGGAAGCCTTATCTGGAGCATGCTTACGCACAGATACATGCAAAAGTCATTTTATTGCTTAGGAAAACTAAATCTAATGCTTGGAATTGCGTCACAAAAAAACTGATGTGCATTGAAATAATGCATTTTACAGGTATGTTGTCTTCGGAGGGAATTTTCATAACAATATTTGATCAATTTGATTAATTGATCAATCATCAATTATCTTAACTCTTTCCGTTTTTTATTTGTAAGCGTATCAAATTTGTAGTATTTATTTCAAAGAGAAAGTTGATGAAGAGAATCCAAGGGACTGTCAACTAGAGTATTTTCGATTCATCTACCGGTCTTTAAAAGGTTTATTTTGTTTTTTTTTTGTTATTTATGAATCTTTAAGTTTTGTGCATTTTGGTATTAAAGAGTATTCAATTCACCCCTCACAGGATTTCCTTCCGAATTATATGAATGGGGCGGGGCAGAAAGTATCGTTTGTGCAGAATATGTAAAAAAGGAGGGACTTCGAGAGATTGAACTCGTGAGAGCTAATTTTCTCACAAATTTGATTATATTGGCTTTCTGGGGACTGAATATACACCCAAAGCGAATTATTCCCTCTTCTCTCAAATTCTATATCGATTTTTAACACTTCCTACCAGCGTGTTCCGGAAAATGGTCAGACGATGATTAATCTCACCAATACATTCTGGCCTACAATTCCACACCTTCTATAGAGACCAGGTTGAGTCTTGATAGCTAGCTGCTTGCGGGAACTGATGACCTTGACAAATGTCCAAATAATACTCTTAACAAATTTATGGTGGTCCTGAACAGAACCGTTTTGTAGTGATGGTTGAGTAATTCTGAGCTGAGCACGACGAGCTACTGATTCTGATCCTAGCCTAGCGGTGGGACTTCTTCCTTCTTCTCTATGGATGCTGTTGCTCATATGAGCTCTGCGCTCGCTGCTTGCAGGCAGCCATTCGTTGTTGTTGTTGTTGAAAGTACTCCTGCTGCTGCTGCTACTACTGCTGCTGATGGACTGGACACCACCACTTACGGTGATTGAATGAGCAACGTTCAGTGGGACCGCATCGAATTCGATTTTTAAGTCTGTGTTAGGGAATGCGCTGTTTTCAGACATTTGGTGATAATTTTGATCACCATTGCAACAGTTGGACATTTGGTATTTTTCAATAGTGACCTATTGAAAATTAACTAAGTGTTTATTTTAGCAGATTGGTAGATAAATTTCTAATCGTTTGGCTTGTTTAGAATTAAAATCTATCTGCTATTGGTCGAAACCTGACCTCTTTTCGTAATGCTGTGCATTTTGGTTTTTTGAAATTGCGTGGATTCTATAGATCCTGTGGAGATCTATCTAGCCCTAATGTATGTGTTGATAGAGGGAAAAATGTAAACTTTGCTGGAGACGATGTCTTAACACTCGAAAGCTATTTTGTGAAATATGAAGTAAAACAAATTCTAGCTAGTTCTGCAGGATGGTTTTGTTTTATTTTATTTATTTGTAAAGTCGCCGGGAAATACCAGCTGGCGATTTGTTTTTTATGATAACTCCTTACTTGAAAACAGGTAAAAACACACAAACAGGCTGCTTTTTCATGGTATACAGTGTGATAATTCAATAATCAATAAATTATCTCAACATTTAGTGGCAAACCATTCATAAATTTTGGTAACATACAAAAAAATCTATAATCCACATTAAATTTCATATGTAAGCGTCGATTGAAACAATCTTTTCGACGTCACTACAAGGGTGATTGATTAAACGAAAGAAACGAATCATGTGGCATGATAGCCGAGGAAAAACTAATTGCACCAATATATTCAGGCCTACAATTCCACACCTTCTATAGACAGGTTGAGCCTTGATAGCTAGCTGCTTGCGGGAACTGATGATCTTGACCAATGTCCAAATAATACTCTTTAACAAATTTTTGGTGGCCCTGAAAAGGACCGTTTTGTAGGTGGTTGGTTGATTAATTCTGAGCTGGGTGTTCAACACGTAATTCTGAACTGGGTGTTCAACATGAGGCTGTCGAGCTGTATGTCGTTTGGAGCGAGGGTGACACGCTTGGCATAGATAACCGACCCGCAGCGACTCACAGAAGAGCTACTGATTCCGATCCATACCATAACAGTGCAGCTTCTTCCTCCTTTGATGGTTTCTTATGTGGGCTCTGCAGCTCGCTGCTTGCAGGCAGCCTTTCGTTGTTACTGGAGAACAATTTTCAACGCCACACACCGAAAGCACTGCTACTGCTGCTACTAATTTCGACGACCGAACACCACCACACACAGTGGTGTGGTTCTGAGTATGGCGATGATTGTGCAAAATATTACGCAATTCCATCCTCCCTATTCGCACGCGCCTGAGGATCGGAGGCGAATGCCACTTCGACTTGTTTAGTCTACTTACTACTCTCTGACGACTGTGCTGGGGAAGCAGCATATGCATGTAGGTAATTGGTGGATTTGTTAGTTAATTCGACACTTTTGGACAATGCTGGACATTTACCAGTTTTTCAATAGTTTCTTGTTGAAAATCAACATTTGGAAGCATTGTTATCGATGCGTAACCATATTTCTGATCGATTGGTGATAAAATTATTGAAATTGGACCAGGGGCAGCTGAGTTATTAACGTTGAAAATCTTTCTTAATTTGTTACATCTTCCATTTTCGGTTTTCACAAAGTGTACCCCCATATAGAAATCAAAGACGTAGTCCTACGTCAAAAACGACGGCAATATATTTGACCGCCTGCTTGTATGGAAATCCTTCATAGTGTAACACCGTCCGACACGTCGGTCTCTGATCTGCAAGCGAGAGCAGTTATCGTTATCGTTTTTATTTGATGAAAAGCTTTCAGATTCAATCATTGATCCATTAGGTGAATTGATGCGATCTGTGACTTCTTAGAAGACGATTTTACTATATCTAAAGAATCTACATGTGAACATCTTGTTCCTCCGATTTGGACGGGTTTCTATTCTCACAATCTGCCTTCGATTGAACTGCCATCCCGGATCGAATCTCACGCATTCAAAATAAATCGCCCAATCTCGAGATAAAATATTAAGTCACAAAAGCGGTCCGTATTACGACCACCGGTAGTGGCCGACCCATTTGAACTTTATGTATAGCTAACAACACACAGGCTTGTGTTTATTACTTCATCGTTCATCTCCCCGGATCTGAAGAACATCGTCGCTGCTCGGAACCTCTACGTCGTCGCGTCCTGTCGAAGCACATCAAGCAACGGACGAACGGGAAGACGACTCCCAGCCACTGAATCTTAATTAATTTCGTATCCCCCAAGATGGGCCCGTAAAGATTATATGGAAATGGCGTCCGTGCCGGTCAAAGCAAAAGGGGGAGGATTCACGCTGAACAAGTTGTAAAGTTGACCTGTGTTCGAAATATGCCTCCAAGGGGCTCGCTGATACGACAGACGGATGGTGTGAAGGATGGCACACTTCCTGTCAGCCAGGAGTACGAGGAGAAGGAGGTGGATGGCAACGACAATGACGGTGCTGATGACGATGATGGAATAGAAAAAGGGGCCCCAACTGTATTAACATCGTGAATCGTCGGAGCAGACGGTTGTAAAAAAAAAGTTAAATGCATTTTGTCATCTTCGAGCGAAGGTGTAAAAGCAGGGTTGCCAAATTTTGCGATCACTTGATTGTTTTTTTAAATCTCAGGTCACCGTTTCATCCACTCTATCTATCGGCAACAGTGCGTCAGTATCATTGGGACACCTTGCACGTAGTTCTTTCTATTCGTCCGTAGAACAACGAGCTGACGATGGGTTTATTGTCAACTGCGCCGGAATTTTCCATCCCGCTTGGCTGCACCCGCATAGTGGATCTAGTTTTTGCGCGCGCCCTCTTTATCTCAATAGCCTTGCCTGGTGTTGGTGTGCATTTAAAACTCTTCTTCGTCGTCAGCTCGTTGTTTTGAGGAGGATGTTCTTTGTCTAGCTATATCGTTTTCCTTTTTCGTTCTGTGAACCAACCGGGAAGTCAAGAAAGCACCCACTTTTCGCTACGCTCCAGAACCCGGAAGGAAGTCACGAGAATCTGCTTCTGCAGCAGTTGGTTGCAGTGCGAGAGTCCTTCCCCAGGAGGAATGTGAGGAATGGGGAAATTCAGGACAAAAACAAAAGCACAAATAAATTAAATTATTCTTTACAGCATTTTCCAAATGGAGAAGAAGAGGATTAGCCAACTTCAAAAGTCTACTTATGGCAATAGTGACAGCAAGTGTAGTGAGATTCACTGTTTAGAAGTGCTCCGAGGCACAAAGCTATGCTGTAGGTGGTTTCGTTCACATCCAGTAGAACGCAGCAGCCAATTTGCTATACTTCATCCAGTAGTGGCACTGTAGCACTCTTTGCTTGACGATGATGAATCCAGTTGAAAACAATCCTGGACACTTGAGTTCCTTTGGGAAAGGTTTTTCTGAAGTACATATATACATTGAATGTCGCGCTAATAAGGTTAGTCCCAAGTGTCCTCTTCTTCTTCTTCTTCTTCTTCTTCGTATTTCAAGCTTAATGCTCATCGCATATTGGCTTATGGCGTGCTCTCAACTTAGTGTTGTAGATGCACTCCCACTGTTATTAATTGAGAGCTTTCGATGGCTGCACCATTTTTGCATTAGTATAATTGGTGGGGCTAATTACAATCATACTCTCTGCCCGGGGAAGTCGATACATGTTCCAACCAGAAAAAATTCTAAACTGGACCAGGAATCGAACCCAGCCACCTCCAGCATGGTATTGATTTGTAGCTGCACCCATAGGTGGAACTAGGGTGCTGGGCATGACCCTAGCTGACAAGACACCATGAACCATACCATAACCAGACCTCCTTCACTCTTTGGAATTTATAGAGACAGATAACAGCGCCAACGATACAATATCCTATGCATGTAAGAACCTACACCAGTGAGTACAGTGCAAATCAAAACACGAAGTGATGTCATTACTCATCGTCAACACTCAGCTCTGGCAGCTTCAGTTTGGGATTTCGGTGGAATTGACAAATAATTTATTTACAAAATAGGAAAGTAATCAGTATTCCAACGTAACTTTTTAATAGAATGCGTGCAGCGTTGGCCAAGGAAGACGGCATATTTTATTACAAAGCAATGATTTCAATACGTTGCGTTTTTCGACGTATACTTCTATGCTTATAAAGATTATGTTGAGCAACAGATTCACAAATCATCAATTTTCAATTACTTTTTCAAAGAGACGTATCTGCTATTGTAAACAATGCAGCTTACTGATACCGGTGGTGATATTGGAAACTCGTTCGCTTGAAAGCAAAACATATTACTAGCCCAGCTTGGATGTATCCTTGTATTCTCAAGCGTTTCTGTTGCGTTTAACGTGGTAATGATTGAAAATTGATACAATCGTAACAAAGTGAGAATTTTGCTATCGAAATATAATGATGATGACATCGATCATCTTCTTCCCTCGGCTGGCATAAGTCATACTGACACCTGTCATTTATTGAGCCCTGGTGGTAAAGTTGGCGGGGGACTCCCCACCGTTTCAATGTGCACTCACTAGATGTCACTGCGATCACATAAGGGTGGTGTATCGATTGCCTTGTACGAGGAATTGATTAATGGGATATCTTGTTAATTAAATATCTTTGCCATAACCAAACCATAAACCGTCGGTAGTATGGGGGTCTACAAAATACCTTCATTTATACATTTCAAAAATTACTGGTGGTGAAGTTTTATACATAATTTCGGGAATTTTTTAAAGAAGCTATGACTCAAGATATTGATTTCTGGGAACTTCGTGGATAGTTGGGAACCTATTTAAAAGCTTAGGAAATGTTATATAACTCAAAAAAATCTCCACGTCAGAAATTTCATAGCAAGTATTCTCGTTAGAACTTCATTAACTGCTAAGAAGTTCTGCAGATTTTCTAGAAGGTAAATAAATATTATAGGAGTTCAACTATTATTGTTAAAGCTCAGCGAAATTCATAAAAATCCAGTGAACTTCGTAGAAATGCAAATTATTTAGTAGAACTTTATCAGACTTGAAAGAAATTTGAAGATATTTGGGGAAGTTAAAGGGTGTCCCACATCAAATTGCATCACGGAAAAAAACGCTGTAGAAAATTACCTAGTTTACCGATCCTTTTCAAACTTTCAGACGATAAAATATAGCCTATTATTAAGCTTTTGGCATATTTATTGCATTCGACTTCAATACAATAACCGTACGGTTGCACCTTGCGCTTAACTCCACTCATCAAGTTCTGTACAACATCTGGCTGCAGCTTCTTCTGTACGAAAACTCACTTTTTCTTCATGTCTTCCTCAGATTTTACCTCCTTGGGATGCTTCCTTAGTGCCTGCTTCATAATAGCCCAGTATATTTCTATGGGCCTTAGTTCCGGTGCGTTGGGGGGGTTCATGTCCTTGGGTACGAAGTTACCCCGTTGGCTTCGTACAACTCCAGGACAACATTTGAATAGTGGCACGAAGCTAGATCCGGCCAGAAGATCGTAGGGCTCTCGTGTTGCTTCAACAGAGGAAGCAGACGCTTCTGTAGGCACTCCTTGAGGTAGATCTCCCCGTTTACAGTCCCGGTAGTCACGAACGGCGCACTGTTTGCCACATGAGCAGATCGTTTGCCAAATCATGTATTTCTTGGCAAACTTTGAAACTTAGTGCTTCCTTACTTCCTCCGGAATATTGAACTTGTGCTGGGCGGTGAAGAACAGTAGCCCTGGAAGCTGCCGGAAGTCCACCTTGACAAAAGTGATCCATGATGAGATAATGAGGCTTCGTCAGCATCTGGGTGTACAGTTTCCGGGTCCGTGACTTTCCCACCGTACTTTGCCGTTCGTCACTATGAGATGGATAATAACTAGGTAGGTCATGACTTTCCTTACACATTTCCCGTCAGTTGGTGAAAGGTCATTTTTGGGTTCAGCTGCTGCACGGGTAAGTTGAACGATAATTAGCTGCGCCGTGGGTGATTTGCCCATAACTAATATCGGCGGATTTTCACATTTCTGGCGATCCTGCCAGGAGACGAACCTGGAATCTTGGAGACCACCGATAGGTAATAAAGGGCAAATCACTCTCTTGCAAGGAAAATTGGAAATTTGAACGTGACCGGGACGGCCGTTCTGAGAAAACGAGTGAGGACGGATTTGCGAAAAATCGTCTCCTCGTGGTGGCACGGCCACAGGATAAGAACGCGACCGGGACGGCCGTTCTAAATGCGAGTGAGGACTGCTTTGCAAAAATCGTCTCCTCGCCGTGGCAAAGCCACAAGAGAGAACGCGACCGGGACGGCCGTTCTGAGAAAACGAGTGAGGACGGATTTTCACAGGTGTGACGCCCAGCAAAAAGAAGAAATCGGAAAAGAAACGGATTGCTCTGGTTAGGCACAGACGAGCATGCAAAAATGAAAACACTTCACCCAAAAAAAGGTTACCGACTGGACTCGAACCACGAACGTTGCGATTATCAGACCTGTGCTTTCTCCACTGCTCTCTCCATGCTTCTGAAATGGATAGCCTAAAAGCAAACATGAAGCGCTCATTTTCTCGCCTACTCGACTTCATATGCTTTTTCTGCCGGAGAGATTCGAGGCAAGTGTGTGCGTCGCTCTACAAGCTTGCTGGTATAGTCGAAAGCGTAGATAGAACACGAAATAAAAAAGACAAAAAAACCATTACATCGCCTGTAAGGTCAACTTCTAACATTCGCTGGGATGTTCATGAACAGAGGATGATAGGAAGTGCAAATTTGCATCCTCTATCCCCAGATTCCGGTCCAGTATCTGTGGGATTTGTTCGAGAACTGCAATGGGCACGGTGATTGGACAGCAAATCTGTTGCTAGAAGAGCAAAAGACATACGAATTCAGAACAGATCGGTCTACCGTCAGCTCAAAATCACCCCGGAACACAACGAAAAGAAAAGACAAAGCGTAAGATTTGCAAAACGATCCCGAAGTACTGGAAGTGACGTTGGGAATTAATATCATAAGCCAGCTAAACGCCACTTTCAAGGATAAGCATGGCTCGGGTGCCATCTCCTTAGACGAACTAACCAATGAACGAACAAAGGTTTTCATGGCTACCGAAATGACAGAACAGTTGTATTTGTCGTTCTTGGATTCCATGTATAGCTGCAGGGGGAAAACAAGATTTGAAAAAAGATGCTCGATTGGCACAGCAAATGGAAGCGAAGGAAAAGTATCCCGTTTTGTTAAAAAAGACCATCGAGGATTCCCCCAACCTGAACGACATAATGGAAATAGAGCGAAGCGAAATCAACGGCTGGGCTAAGCAAGCTCCGCAAGATCTGGCCTCGCATATGAGTCGTCAAAAGCTAGCCGAAATGTACCCTATCATTGACGAGAAAGTCCTAGCAGAAATCCTACATGCCCTCAAATTCAGCGACACTATAGTCGTCCTAAACCATTCCATTCCGGAAGAGCTGAGAAACAAAATCGCCCGCGAACGGGAAGCCCTTATGAAGCGAACAGAAGCCGAAAAACAGAAACCACTTCCCTCGTCCTCAACGTTGCCGCCTCCAACGGTCGAGCAGGTACCTTCATCCAGCAAAGACGACATCAATCTTCGCCTGAAAACGGCCGAAGGATGCCGCAATATGTCCCAGGACCACCAGGAACTGGAAAACGAATGCCACGAAAAGACACGGAATGCCATTCAGCGGGGCATGGCCGGGGTGGCCGAGTACTATGTCCAGGTTGCCCGGCTTCATCGAACCAAAATCGATATGTACAGCAGTAAGTCCTCGAATGCCATCATTGGAGGTGCAGTAGCTGACGCTGAACAATGTGGACGTGTTGGATTTGCACTATCTACACTCGGAGGAAGCGCTGCAGTGTTTAGAGATTTTCCTAACAGAGCACGCCAGAAAGCTGACCCACCGGACGCAGCAGTTCAAAGAACTGTTCATAATTACAGGACGCGAGTTGCACTCGGCGGATGGCGTACCGATCATCAAGCACCGGCTATGCTGCGGGACCTGGGATTGAGGTAACAGGAAGCGATGGATCAAGATTCAGTAATTCATTATCATCAATTATTGTTTAAAAATACTTTTTATAACTTTTATACCAAAGGAGAGGGAAGATATGAGATGGATAATAACTAGGTAGGTCATGACTTTCCTTACACATTTCCTGTCAGTTGGTGAAAGGTCATTTTTGGATTCAGCTGCTGCACGGGTAAGTTGAACAATAATTAGCTGCGCCGTGGGTGATTTGCCCATAACTAATATCGACGGATTTTAACAGACATTTCAGTACTTTGTACGTATGCAGTCCCTCCCGGTCCTTGGCTCTCTGTACGAAAGACTTGGACAGATTCAATTGTTTGGGCACATCCCTGACCGAAGCATTGGGATTCCGCTTAAACGCGTTCACGACATTTCTCCTTCCGTTCGATGCTCAGAGTTTCGTAGTAATGTTTAATCACACGAATCACCATGTACTGCACGATTTCGAGTCGTTTTTCGATGTCCCAGTGAGAGAGTTAAGGATTTTCCTGGTTCTTGCGCAAAATCAATTCGCGACGTTGCTTTTCGGGTGACGCCATTTTTTCAAACTTTCGAAAAACTGACAGCGATAAAAATACAATGTAAACAATACACTCTAAACTATTTCTACCCAAATGTTCAAGAGAAAATACCCAATGGGTAGTTTTCTGCAACGTGTTTCCGTGATGCAATTTGATATGGGACACCTTTTAGTTAAAGTTTTGAAAATTTACTTTACTTCATTGAGGTTCTTTAAATTTAAGTGGCTTTGGAAATGTTTAAGTGAAATCGAAAAAAAAAAAACTTGGAATCTAATATAAATTCGGAGAGCTTCGGTTTTTTGTTTGAATGCTTCGAAAAAGTAGAGAACATGTACAAGTTTGGGAAAGCTCAATAACCGCAATAAAATTTTCTTTTATCTAATCTAATCTAATCTAACACCAACACAGCCAGTTCTTGAAAGCATCCTGGAAAATGATATATATATATATATATATACCTACATCATTTTTCTTGTCTATTTGATCTATGTTTCACATCGAAGATGCGCCACACATATCAAAACGGCCAGGCCTACTGTGCAGCATTTAAGGGGCAAGATGATTCAGAACACATCGGGCCTGTTTAAATCGAAGATTCAAACACTATGCTTCAGAATCCAATAATTGGATGAAACGTGGACATCTCGTACCGTACGTTCCAATTTTGGTAATTATATGATTGGTTGGTCGTTGGAAGCATCAAAGCTAGAAAGGTTAAGTGATGCTCCATTTTCTTCTGACGGTTGGGGCATGAGCACTAACTCTTGTCCTAGCCTTTTATGACTTATGGCTATAGCGCCATATCTCGGTTTCTGAAAAGAGAAGAGGGAAAGAAAAAGGAGAAGGACAAAGGGAAAAGAATTATGTGAAATCTATGAACATAACCAATATTTTTTATATGAAATATACAATATAGAAATGCATAACAGCGGTGGTCACAACCCGGGTCTTGTCACTATTATCAAGTCATAAAAAGTAACAAGGAATAAAATGTTATCCTTTGATAATTGAAAAATCCTGATTCCCTAGTTTGAATTTGTCACGGCTAGGGTTCGGTGGTAGATCTTATACCAGTAACGCATCACAAAAAGGTGATCTCCCAACGTTACTGGTTTGAAAAGATAAAATTTTACCAAATGGAATGAACTCATCAAGTTAAGCTGCTTGACATGTGTTGATGTAGAAGTTCAAATTGTAGACGAAGCTTGACGAAGATCAACATGAATTTATTAAATTTCATATATAAAAATGAAATTTATGCATTGATATTGAAGGGATCATAGAGTTATGGAGAGTTGACTGTAGCAGAGCAACCGAAAGAAGTTTTTTTATTATCATCATCATCAATGGAGTTTAGATCCTGCTTCATGACAAAGACCGATCAAACGGATGACGAAGTTTGACGTCAAAGTCCATATTCCAACAAAACAACGGGGGAACAAAAAGGACCACTCATACCACGGCAAATTGAGAAAAGCCCTTCTACCACTACCGCGAATCATCATTTCGGTGCTCACATTCTAATTCAATTGGCGTTGACGGTACCTTCGAAAAACCATGTCTTCTAACAATTTTAAATAGAGCGATTACATTCGCAAAAATCACCATCTTAGCGCCCCTCGGTGGGACTTTGTATAGGAGCGAGTTGTCAATTTGATAGTTAAGTGTCAAAGAGTGAAGTTATTTTCTTGCATTAAATCTTGATTTAAAACTCGAGATTAAAGTCTGTGGGATTGAAAAAAATATCGTTGTGCCCAGAAAACAAAGCTCTTTCAGAAGATGTATAAAAACAGATAATTTTTCTTCCAATTTGGCATTGTCTAAAAGAATCTTTATCAGCTTTTAAAAAATCACATCCCTATGTTTCGGAAACTTTCGAAAGTTAGTGCAAAATTATGTTTTTTGATATCAATTCTAATGACAAAAAAAAAAAAAAAAAAATAAAAAAAAAAAAAAATAAAAAAAAAAAAAAAAAATATTTGATGCCAATACAAGCGTGGCATCGAAATCGGCTATGACCATCGGTAATTAAATTGTAATCAAATAACACTCACATTTTTTTTATTTTGCCCCTTATGCAGGATGGGTACACATTTTTTAATTCCATCATATTATTTTTGGTTACACTTGGTAGATATTTGAGATTACACGATTAAAAATAGAGACGAAAAAAAAAATCGCGTTGCAGAGTGTAATACAATAAAAATGACTAATGCTGAATTTTATTTCAAAACACATTTTGATCATTTCCTTGAGAGTAACCGTTCTCGAATTTGGCCAAGTAGGTTGAAAATGGTTCTTAGCCTACACAGTTGAAAAAATTAATGTGAATTTCTATCACTATGATGCATATAAAAGGAGCGTAATGTATCATACAAGTTAACATTAAAAATATTGTTTGCAACATTTCTTGCAAGCGGTAGGGTAAATGTTGGCTTCGGCACCCATTGACTGTTTTCGGCAACCAAAATTTAAACGTTAATTTCACTATGTTTTCCCATCAACGCACTTCCCTGAATGTGTCCAAACGATTGTTTAGCCTTTCAGCTTCAATCTGATTATATTTGAACGATCGAGCAATCCAGTAATGCTACATTTTTCTTCAAATTAAGCATACGCACTACAAAATGGGGTTGATTTCGAGTTGCCGATAATAGAACAGCTGGTTAACACGCAGTTCTAATGGGAAGGTTGCCGAAGAAAAAGAGGCTGCCGACAATAGTCACACTCACCTGAGAAGTTTGGAGCGTTGTAAAAACGCTTTCAAAACGTTTTGAAAAATTCTGTCGATTGGAATGGATAGAGAAGCAAGCAGCAGATGAATGTTAACAAACAGACACATCATATATGTGCGTGACGCTGAGAAAATGCTAGTAGAAGTGCAGACGCTGCTTAGATTGACGAGAATACGTAAATTCCCCTATTATGGAAGAAATAAACTTGAAATTATCATATTAGAGTTTTTTTGTTTTTGTGTCGTGTGTGAGTAAACTTACGGTCACCCGCCGGCTATATATCAACGTTTTACCCGTGTGATTTAGAATTGATTCAGTCGTGTTTCGTGTTGTTGAGTGTAGATTTGTTTGCCGTACCTCAGGAAAGTGGAGATTTTTGCGTGACTAGTGATTTAGTAGAGAAATTCTGTGATCATAATTATCGTCCCACACACCGGTGGTGGCGACTATCTATTATTGTTCACTCTATCACTCTTTGTTTGCATCCTTGCTGCACTGCACTGTGCTACCGTACTTTCTGCTCAAGTAGTGTCCCAACTATAGTTTTTCGATACGTGGTAGTCGTGGTTTGACGTGAAAAATAAGATTTTAACTTTTGTGACCATGGCTTGCAAAAAGTGCACCAAAACCGTTTCTGACTCAGACCGCATCGTCTGTCGTGGATTTTGTGGGGACACATTTCACGTGATTTGTGCCAAAGTTGATGTCGAACTTCTCGATCAGCTTGGACTGTACGCGAACAACGTTTTCTGGATGTGCGACCACTGTGCGGAACTTTTTCCAACGGTCACTTCCGGAATATTGTCAGCCGCGACGCGAGTTCGGGTTCTGTGATGCCAAGTGCGGTCGATTCGATGAAGGAAGACATTGAAAAACTGAATTCGGCTGTTACTGCATTGGCAGCCAAAGTGGACTCAAAGATTCCGGCTAGCTCAACTCCACGTTGGCCTAGACCTGATCGTTTTGATTCTGGTAGTGGTTCTTCGAAGCGTCGCCGTACTTCTAGCTCAGACAACAAATCGATGCAATGTGGGACGAAAGAATCGATCGATTCAGTTAGAACCGTTGATCTGAACGATGATCTGGTGTGGATCTATTTATCGGCTTTTCATCCTAGCACTACAAACGATGAAATTGCATCTCTCGTCACCGATTGCTTGTGTATGGAGTCCAACGAAATACCTCGGGTGACCAAATTGGTTCCCAGAGGGAAAGATCCATCTACCTTGAACTTCGTCTCCTTCAAAGTTGGCGTCTGTGCAAACAAACGAGATGTCGCTTTTTCCTGTGAGTCGTGGCCGGAAGGTATACAGTTCCGCGAGTTTGATGATTCCCGGTCAAAGGTGACGAAAATCACTCGGATTGGCCCGGCACAGTGACAGGCCCATTCCCATTCGAGAACTGGTACTCGACCGGGTGGATCCGGGACGCAACAACACAGTGTCTTGGAAGCCTCTGATCCCTCCGAACCAGTCGTGCTGCTTGAAGATCCATTCATCCGAAGTCGTCCCGGCCCTGGTTTTGGAATCGGTGAAGAGGTCTTCCAGCCTGTACTAACAGGCAAGTACCGCTTTGTATCAAAATTTTCTCTTCCTGAGCCGGCCTCCATTTTCAGTAACAATTACTTAACGCGTTGCGTGGACGTAACAAGTTCAACGCCTTCTAGACTCCTGACGTACCATGCTAGCCAACCAGGACGCATTGTAGAAAGTTTATTGGAAGCCCCCAGTTCCTCTAACACAGTCGTGCACGTCCCTGCCTGCGTTCATCACAGTCGTCCTGGACCTGAGTTTAGATGTGGGCTGGGGGTCTTCCAACCTCCTATGACAGGCAAGTACACACTCAACCATTCAAATTCGATACCTGATGCCGATCGAACTTTCAGCACTTTGAATGCCGCTGTGCCAACTCCATCTCGAAACTCGGAACGCATCGTAGAAAGCCTCATGGAAGTCCCCAATCCCTCCGCCTCAGTCCTGCCACTTGCTGTCTCCGCGCATCATCGTCGTTCCGGGCCTGTGGTCGGATGTGGAGATGGGATCTTCCACCCAACTTATTTTGGCGAGTATTCTTCCGATCTTGACATTGGTCAGCTACTTCCTGTCGTTCCTGTGATTTCCAGGAAGAACCAAAGCCCGCTGACATGCCGTTTGCAGAACACCGAGACCCTCAATCACAACGACCAATTCTCCGTTTCAAGCCGAACATCAGCCGCCATTTCATCTAGCCTGGGACGCACGTCACAAAGCAGTATGGAAGCCCTGGACCCACCTAGCTCAGCTGCGCCCACTACTGGTTCCAGTCCTGGTCAGTTCACACGCCCCCACCATCTAAGTCGTCCCGGCCCTGAGTCTAGTGCTGGGGACAGGGCTTTCCAAGCTGCCATCCACGGCAAGTACCCTTATTCTTTCGACGTTGCTCTGCCTGATGCTGCATCCATTTCCAGATTGCAGCCCGCTGTTCCATGCGTCCCAGCATCTCAAATTCTGCTATACTACCAGAACGTCGGTGGCATGAACAGCTCACTCGCCGAATAGCGGCGACGCATGCTACGACATATACGCCTTCTCGGAAACCTGGCTGAATAACAACACTTTGTCAAAGCAGTTGTTTAACGATACATATTCCGTCTACCGTCAAGATCGATCAACCCTCAACAGCAACAAGACCTCCGGTGGTGGAGTCCTTCTGGCCATTCGCTCCTGCTTCGTATCTCGCTTACTGAAACCTCCTGAATATTCGACGGTTGAGCATCTGTGGGTTGCAATTTCAACTCTAAGTGGTACAATCTATATCTGCGTGATATACGTTCCTCCCGACCGCGTTAACGACCACAGCCTGATTGAGAAGCATGCACTTTCGCTGGATTGGATTGTCTCTCAAATGGATGCCAGGGACAGCATCGTCATCTTGGGCGATTTCAACCTTGGCACTGTATCGTGGCTTAGCGATGCTCACGGCTTCTTCTTTCCTGACAATTCCCGTTCATCGTTCAGACCGGCTTCTCTCTCCTTGCTTGACGCGTATTCAACCGCAAGGCTTCAGCAAGTGAATGGCGTTCTGAATGCAAACAACCGTTTGCTCGATCTGTGCTTTGTCGGGGAGGATTTGGGACAAAGCTGCTCTGTTACCCATGCTCCGGCACCGCTCGTCAAAAACTGCAGACATCATTCACCTCTACTGTTGACGCTTGCAATCGATCCTGAGAAACGCTTCCAAGACCACGCCGAATCTGGCTGCCTCGACCATGTGTGGTATCATATTCTACGCTATCGATCAGTTTGTGCCTAAAAAACTACGGTGTAAACCTGCCAAACCCGCCTGGTCGAACTCTGATCTTAAGCATCTGAAAAAGGTGAAAAGGGCTGCACTGATAAAACACAGTAAATATCACACAGATTCTACGAAGGCTAATTACGTCCGCGCCAACAACGAGTACAGAGATCTCAATGCAAGCTTGTACAACGCACATCAGTCTCACTTGCAGAGTCGTCTCAAAGCTAATCCTAAGGAATTCTGGCGATATGTGAACGAGCAACGGAAAGAAACGGGATTGCCGTCATGACTGATGGCGTTACTGATGCCAACTCCGTCGCAGATATCGCCAATATGTTTCGCACACAATTCAGCAGCGTTTTTTCAGACGAAGTTCTTGATGCTCAGGAAATTGCTGCTGCCACGAGTAATGTCCCTCGTACGTCGGTGTTTGGTTCTCCATTCACCATCCACAGCGACATGGTGATTTCAGCCGAGAAACAGATGAAAACATCAACAGGATCTGGTCCAGATGGCATTCCCTCATTAGTACTGAAACGTTGCTTAGACACTCTTTCAGAGCCCTTAGCTAAGGTCTTCAACTTGTCAATGACCTCCGGAGTTTTTCCAGAATGTTGGAAGGATTCGTTTGTTTTCCCTGTTCACAAAAAAGGATGCAAGCAGACTGTCGCCAATTACCGCGGAATAGCTGCATTGAGTGCTATCTCCAAACTATTCGAGCTAATTGTCCTGGAAAAGTTGGTTCAAGACTGCTCGTACAGTATTTCTCAGGATCAACACGGCTTCATGCCTAAGCGCTCGACGACGACTAATCTAACTGTTTTTACATCGTTCATTATTCGTGAGATTGAACGTGGCCATCAAGTTGACGCCATATACACCGACCTCTCTGCAGCTTTCGATAGAGTGAACCATGAAATTACCATCTCTAAAAATGACAAAATGGGTGTTCATGGGAGTCTACTTACCTGGCTTCGCTCCTATCTGACTGGCAGATCTATGTCTGTTAAGATCGGTGACTACGCTTCTCCACCCTTCATTGTTACATCTGGTGTTCCTCAAGGCAGCCACTTGGGGCCATTGCTTTTCCTGTTGTATATGAACGACGTGAACTTGATCCTCAAATGCCTTAAACTCTCGTACGCCGACGACATGAAGCTCTACTACGTAATAAAAGGGCCTCAAGACGCTCATTTCCTCCACCAAGAACTTGAAGTCTTTGATGATTGGTGCCGGATAAACAGGATGTCTTTAAATGTGTCCAAGTGCTCGGTCATCTCCTTTGGCCGTAAACGGGCAATGCATTTCCACGATTACACCTTAAGAGGAATAAGCTTGAAACGCGAATCGACTGTCAAGGACTTGGGAGTCATGCTCGATTGCAAATTAACGTTCAAGGATCACATTGCTTATGTTGTATCTTTCCGTTTCGCCAAAAGCTTCAAGGACGTGTATTGCCTGAAGGCTTTATACTGTTCCCTGGTTCGACCTATACTGGAATACTCTGCCGTTGTTTGGTCGCCATTCTATCAGAATGCCATCCATAGAATTGAAGCTGTTCAGCGAAAATTTATTCGCTTTGCGTTGCGACACCTTCGTTGGCGCGACCCGCGTAACTTGCCGAGCTATGAAAGTCGCTGTAACCTCATCGACCTGGAGCTCTTGGAAGGAAAGCGTAATGTGGCGAAGGCTTGTTTCGTTGCGGATCTTCTGCAAGGGAACGTCGACTGCTCCACACTTCTCAGTCTTCTTGACATCAACACTCAACGACGGGACCTCCGGCTGCATACATTCTTCAACAACCGGCGTTCGAGGACCAACTATGGCGTACACGAACCAATGTTGAGTATGTGCCGCGTTTTCAATAGTTGTTATTATGTGTTCGATTTTAATGTGTCCCGCGAGAAAAATAAGCGTAGCATTAAGAGATGTTTGCGTTAATTTTGTGTTTGAAGCAGTTTTGATGTTTAGATATAGAAAATTTTCATTAGGGTAACTATTTTATCTGTTGACAAGTAGAAATAAATAAATAAACTGAAAGCAGCTTTAGTCCGGGAATAAGAAGGTGCTAGCTCTACTGTTGATCCAGAAACCCATTTTAAAATGTTTGATAATTCATACCAATTCCAAAGTCACCTTCAGATTCAGAGCGTACTTTGAATCCAGCGCGTATTTAATAAAGCATGAAGTAAAACACGATTGAGAATATCCATTGTCAGTAAAATAATATAGAAAGATCTCACCAAATTATGTGTCTATAGATTCTGTCTTAAGACATTATTGTCGTCATCCTCCTCCTCCTCTTGCTTGTAGATGATATTTTCGCAGCAGCACACATCAAAAGTTCTATTTAAAGGCACTTATTCCCTTCTGTATAGCTTTAGATATTTATAAAAACGAAAAAACAGCGACCGAAAAAAACACAATTCCATCTTTTATTGCAGGAAACTCTATTAATCTTCCAGGACCATCTTTTGTCTTTAGCACTTTAAAATAATAATTTTTAATAGTTTAGGGAGCAAAACTTCATCAATTTGTTTCGAATTACCGAATAGATAATAAAAATTGATAAAAATATGATTAAAGTGTCGTGCTCGAACAGCTAGGAGTAGGCACATCGTTCCAGTACGATCGGTATAATATCAAATAATTGCTTCATAAACACGGTTTTCCAAAAAAGCTTATCAATTACCAAGCACCTCTATAATCTACCATCACTTAGCATAATTACCCCTCATCGCCTTTTGTACTTTTCTCTGTCGATAATTTTTCCCCCATAGGGTACAACGCTACTTCTTTGAGATCGTCCATTGTCGCTATATTCCGCATTTCATGATTTCACCGAGCACAAATCAATAATACGTTGCTTGCTACAACATAAAGCCTATTAGCTTCGAATTGTAGGAATATTTACACTCACCATTCTCAAAAACGGACGAAGCGAATCAATTTTTTCTGCCTTCATCCGTAGGACGAAGAAAATCAAATAGCGTTTTAATGAGTTTGCGACTAAAAAAATTGTAGCGCTTTACCAAACTCAACTATACGGTACGTATGGAAAGGGAAATATATTTAGACGCCATCAAAAGTATAATCAATCAATTTTTTTAAATTAATATCCGTGAGATAAACCACAGATTGTTTTTACTAGGTCGGAAATTTGATCAAAAACCCTACGACCAACATTCACCACCCATCTTTCTCACCAATTTCCAATGATTGATACACATCAATCACCTGGCATTCAAGGCAAAAGAATTAATTGACATACATTCATCTCGGTATCATCACGTCTATCATCTCGCACCTCGTACACGCCTCTTCACACGTTCCTTCGTAGCATTCCCACTCAAACGACTCACCTCCCGCCGTCCGCCAAGGCGAGGACGATCTTACCTAGACAGGTAGGTTGTATGCTAATCATTCTCTACGGATCCACTTTATTGTAATTTATTCGTCATTGGCGCGAATGGTGCGAGAATCCCATTTGACAGCAGGACGGCAAATGTTTGCCAGGGAGTAGCGAACGGATGCCACACGGCTTCTGACAGGCAGGGAAGAGATTCTAATGTCATTTGATTAATAACAACACTCTCGGTGGCCGTGGCTGTAAAAGCTCACGAGGAAGAATGTCCCTGATGCAGTTTCGGGATGCTGGGGAGAGAATCTCACCGGATTTTCATCTGCTCTGAGAATCAAAAAAATGGACAGGAGAAAATTTGAGATTGTCTACAACTTTCCAGTCCATGGAGTGGAATGGAATGTTGGTACAAAATCGGATTTTAGTACAACCTCCAGTGCGTCGGCGCACTGCATGAAACTTGGGCACAGCACTTGGATGGGAATATTTTTATTGTTTTTCCCTTTTTGCATCCTGTTCTCCGATTTTCCGCATTCCATTCCAATCTATACAGAGCGATCGGACGGACCAAACCACCATACCAGGCAGTGCCTGTGTGCAGCGTAGCAGCGTGACCGATGGCGCACTTTGGTTTGTGTTGTCCTTTCGATGGCGAAAGCAACCGGCGGAGAACTCTGAACATCTCGACAGGAAGGAGTGGTGGTGAATAGTAGTGGGCAAGGTTTTTGACAGCGGAGAAACAAGCGAAAGGAGCCAAATTGAAGAACTGCCTTAAATGTGAACCTTGCTTATTTTTGTTGTCGTTGCCATTCGCGTTGGGTGTTGCTGTATAGGGTGCGGCACACTACTTCGTCATACTCCACTTTTCTTCGATGATACCCTTCCCCCCACACCTTAAATTGGTAATTCGGCATTCCTGTAGTTTTGACGTAGGACTACGTCTTTCGGGAAGGGTGCCAATACACGGAAATGCAACGAAAATTAGTCAGACTTTAAATGCTAACAACTTGACGAATAATCAATGAATTTTTATGATTTGTACGTCGATCAATTAACCAGTGTTGTATGATTTGTGTGGTATGTAACACATTATAATTGTTAAAAATTTAAATAGTTAACTATGAAAAAACTTTGAAATATTCATATTTCCAAAACATTTTCTTCGACCGGAACGTGCTCACCACAAACACAGCCATCATAAAGTTGCTGCTTTATGACACAAATATTTCTTCATACGAAAGAGCAAGATTCGTTTTCAGTATACAACGCAACGAACACTCTTGTAAAGAGTTGAGTTATGAAATTCACTTTATTCCAAAATAATATCCAAAACAACAAATTAGAATATCGAACAAAATTTTCGTAGTCCTACGTCAACAAAGCGGTCGTGTCTTGTATACCACCCTCCAACTTTTTTTAAAATATGAGTAGTAATTTAACTTGTGAGCAAAGGATTTGATGCATAAATATTGGATACAGTTGATTGTCTTCATTGTTTTTGAAGCGCATGTTGCAAATGTGAACCATATGACGAAGCACTGCTCCACTCTAGGAACTGACGAATGGCGAATGCTGGTTTGATTCAAAGTGCACTTGGAATACCCATATTACGTATTTGAAGCAAAAATGTCAGCAGAGGATCAACTTTCTCCATTCAGTTTGCGGCACATGGTGGAGTGCTCATCCGGGAGACCTCATAACGCTTTTGATGATTTTGTAAGAGGACTTGATGGTGAAGTAGGTAAATTCTTGAAAAATGCCAATGTGGATTCGTTAGCAACCGCCTACGCATATTGTATAACTTTCCAAAACATGGAGTTTAGGAAACATTTAACCAAACCAAAAATTACGGAAAGCTTCCCCGGGCCTCGCAACCAAATTCAATTTCCACCAAAGCTACCCCCAAAATTAATGCAAATGCCAAGAATTCCATTTAAACCTCACATTCCTCAACCCGTACCAAAATATGCACCATTCGGACATCAATATCATCCCAGAAATTTCCCACTTCCCGTACCACACCAAAGATTTACACCATTCAACAATTTTCCATTTAATAACTCTAACCTCCCACAAAGAAACCCCTTTCAAAAACCATTGGACAAACCCGTCCCTATGAACGTAGATCAGTCTATTAGGTCTAGACAAATAAATTATCAAAATAGGCCTACAGGAGCTCCTCAAGGACAACCAATGAAGAGACCTAGACTTTTCAATGTTGAAACTCAAAAATATGAAGATCCACAGCATGACCTGGAAATTACCGAACAGCTTGATTACTACCCAACAGACGATGAGGAATACTTCCCAGAAGCATCAAGCTCCTACGAAAAATACATTAAACAAATTGAAGCACAGGAACGAGAAAGGCCTGCAGAATTTGCAGAACAAGAAGAAATCAATTTTTTAGAATAAATTCCACTTTACCGTACTTCCTTTATTATAGTAAAGTAGAAGAACCTCTCAAGATTCTAGTAAATACAGGGTCGAACAAAAATTTCATTCACCCTAAATACGCAAGAATTTCTCACGACGTGAAAAAACCATTTTCAGTTTCTTCTGTTGGAGGAGATATCCAGATAAACACATTTCAAAAGCTAAATTATTCAGACCTTATTCTGAATTGGAGGTAAATTTTTTTCACATGGATAAGCTGAAGTCATTCGACGCAATCATTGGGCATGATACTTTAAAACAACTGAAAGCCGTCATTGATACTCCGAACGAAAAACTAATTATAGAAAACAAATTCGCTATCCCCTTACTCCAGTACAAATTACAGGAACTTATCAAAATTCATATTCGTAACGAACATTTGGAAAACTACCAAAAATCAGAACTCGATAAACTTCTCAAAGAATTTCAGGATTTGTTTCAACCTCCCGACGAGAAGTTACCTTTTACTACCCAAGTTATTAGAACTACCGACGATGTTGCTATCTACAGCAAATCATACCCCTACCCACAAGCTTTGAAACCAGAAGTAAATAAACAATTGTTGCAAAATTATTGAATGACGGAATTATAAGAAAATCAAGATCTCCATACAATTCTCCAGTATGGCTAGTACCAAAGAAGATGGACGCTTCTAATGAAACGAAATATAGAATGGTGATTGACTACAGAAAATTAAATTCTAAAACAATCAGTGATAGGTATCCCATTCCAGATACCTCCACCGTCTTGGCAAACTTAGGTAAAAATATTTGTTTTACAACATTGGATTTGGCCTCAGGTTTCCACCAAATTCCAATGTCAGAAAAGGATTTAGAAAAAAAACAGCATGTTCAATTAATAATGGTAAATACGAATTTGTACGATTACCATTTGGATTGAAAAATGCTCCGGCAATCTTTCAAAGAGTAATGGATGATATCCTTAGAGAACATCTTGGAAAAATATGCCATGTCTACATCGATGATATTATCATCTTTGGAAGAACATTTGAAGAGAATATGAAAAATTTGAAGACTGTTTTTGAAACACTTAGAAAAGCAAATTTTAAAATTCAGCCCGATAAGTCTGAATTTTTAAGGAAAGACGTAGAATTTCTGGGCTTCATCGTCTCAGAAGATGGCTTGAAGCCGAACATGAAAAAAGTAGAGTGTATTCGTAAATATCCCCAACCAAAAAATTTGAAAGACCTAAGAGCCTTTCTATGACTCTCTGGTTATTATCTTCGTTTTGTGAAGGAGTACGCTAAAATTTCCAAACCCCTTACAAAACTTTTAAGAGGGGAGGATGGCCACCGCCAAATATCGAAAAACCAATCAAAAAATACAACGATACAATTAGACGAACATGCAATTGCTTCATTTAATATACTTAAAGAAATTTTATCCTCAAACCATATTCTAGCCAGATGCCTCGGATTAAGCTCTATGAGCTGTTTTGTCGCAACAGTTCCATGACGGTGAACGTCCAATCACATTTATTTCTCGCACTCTTTCTAGGACCGAAGAAAATTACGCAACAAACGAGAAGGAAATGCTCGCTGTTGTATGGGCCCTCCACACCTTAAGAAATTTCATTTACGGCGCAAAACTAAAAATTTTCACGGATCATCTCCCACTCACATTCACGTTGTCACCAAAGAACAACAACGCAAAGCTAAAACGCTGGAAATCCTTCCTTGAAGAACACGATTCCCAAGAAACAATTTTGGTTTTATGAGGGTTCTGTAGACCATGATTTAGATTTATAGCATGCTTTAAAGCCACTATAGAACTTACAATGTTACTTGGGTTATGAGATGTTCTATAAACCTGGGAAATCCAACGTAGTAGCTGATGCGCTTTCACGCATTCAAATCAATTCATTAACATCCACACAACATGCAGCAGATGATGATGACAGCTCATTCATACCATCTACCGAAGCCCCTATTAATGTTTTTCATAATCAATTAATCTTTCAGATTACTGTCGAATTTCTAAAAAATAAATTACAGCTGAATCCTGGCATCACAAATGGAATAATGACTGATGAGCCAACCATGGGTATAATACAAGAAATTTATAAAACAAACTACACTCCCAGAATTATTAAAGCTAGATTTTCCCAGTCAAGAGTTGAAGATATTGAAGAAGAAAAATGTTAACTCGAAGAAATTAAGGAAATATACAACTTTGAACACCGAAATGCAAAAGAAAACTCATTACCAGAGCTGCACAATTTCGACAATACATGGTGATACTCAAAATTCTGCTTTGGTCACTCGTTTGAGCTAACAGTCATCGTCAAGGCAAACCATGTCAATTGTCAGTGGCATTTTTATCAGTGACGAACATGTGCTGATTTGTTTATTAGCTAAATTTAAAATGAAATAAAATGGCTTGAGGAAAACAATTACATGGAGCCATTAAAGTGAACAAGCATCTACGTCCTGAACAGCTTGGATAACAAAAATGTGACTCAGAATGCAAGAAATTACCCTTTCTGTTACCAGGTGAATCTTTGTCATTGACGAAAAAATGAATGAGATTTTGACAAAGATTTTTTTGAGGATCAAGTCTATTATTGACTATGTGAAAAACAATTTTGTCAATATCGTGCAAAAGTCTGTCAATGACAATGACAAATCTCAGCACTGCTCATTACAACCAGGCTTCCGGTGCGCGTGCTACCGTATGCGAGACGCAATACGAATAGTCTCACGAATAGTCTCAACGGTCTCATGCGCAAGCGATTTGTAGCACTCTGTTTCTCTCTCTTCAGTTTTGTCGCATCTCACATTCTCATAATGTTAGCGTGTCGCACTGTTTTGTAAGCACAGCACATTTCCGGGTGTATGCGTTTCATGAGAACGAGTATCATGCGACGTCGCGTGAGCCGAAGCTCATGCGCTTTTCTCAATGAGACGTCGCTAAGCGGAAGACCAACTCGTGTTCTTGATGTGGGAAAAGTGTTGTTTTGTTTTGAAAACGATGGAAAGCGACCTAGCTACTACTTATGGAGAAGAGGTGTCGGATGGTTATGACCAACAAAGTTTTCCTAGTGGCAATTTTCGTTGATTAAAGGATTAACTTGAAAAATAGCCCATTCATAACGAACGAAGGAAGAGATGTGGCTTTGGTAAGCGAAATGTACACCGAGGGTCCACGGTACTAACACTAGGACGTTTTGGAAATCTGTTGTCGTAAATTGATTGTTTCAATTCAGTTTTATGGTGGCAGATATGAACTATCCTGTGAGCACTAGGGTAAACGCTCCTATAGTAGCGGTACGTTAGAAGCGTTAAGGCCGGCACACAATAGATACGTTTTCAGGTTTTTTGATAGTTAGCCCATGCCATGTCAAAAAACCTGAAAACGTATGCATTTTGCGCCGGCCTTTAGGTTCCTATAGTTGTGTATGGAGACTCAATGCACAACTATAGGAGCCTAACGCTTCTAACGTATCGCAACTATAGGAGCGTTTACCCTAACACATCTGAAGAATTCAGTTGCTGCCGTAGTAAGTTTTGTTGATTTACAGGTATTCAATACAATTCCTGAAGCAAGAAGCTTAGCAACAATCCGTAATACAGATATGACACAACTTTTTCCTAAATTTATTACATTAACCTTAATCCAGCATTTCGTACCTACGTACACTGTGGTGCCAAGTTGATCGGACAAAGGTCGTTTTCATACAAACCCGCCAAGTTTAACATGTTGTAAATGTGTTTTGTAATGATCAATTGAGCTGAAATTTTGACGCAAAACTAAAAATATGTTGAATTTCACGTGTAAGAAATACCAAATTTTTTGAAGCACCTGCTGGAAGGTGACAATAAATATAAAATTTGTGCATAGCTGATCGGACAAAGGTCAATGGAAAAGCAAGTTTTGTGTCAAAATTTCAGCTCAATTGATCATAACAGAACACATTTACAACATGTTAAACTTGGTTAATTTGTAAGTGTAGACTTGTGTGTATGTAATGAGAAGTCACCACCAACGTTTTAGCAGCAAAGTACACTACTGCGTTGAAAATAATCCCTTAAAATAGTGTTCACTCAAGCCAGACAAAATACAAATATTAATCTTTAGAGTTCTATCATTACTAGCGTGTTGATATGATCGGTCAAGTCAGACCGAACTATGATTTTTTTTTTTATTTTGAGAAAAACGAATTTAAAGTTGGCTGTTTGTGTCTTATGTAATGGGACAAATCATTTGACCGTTTTCTCTTGCTACTTTAATTTTTCAAATCTGGCTGAAAAAGTGAAATGTAGCTGAGGGAATTCTTGATCTTATGATATCATTAACTCATTTCTTGTTTTTATTTTGCTACTTAGTCCCTTCTGACTTAACGCCGACTATATGATCTTGTATAGTATAATGTAGTGCTGTTTTACATTCAAAATCGTCCATTTATATTTTTACTGGTCTGAGTAAAAGTATTCTGAAGGAATCTGAGTCTAATATTTTTCCACCAAATGGGCTGAAAGCTTCAGAGGCTTCCAAAAAATGTATTTTAGAAGATTTCCGCATAAGGACTTGTTCAAGGATACATAGTTCCACCGATATTCCGGTATTATTTGCGGTGCTAACATGCTAACGGTATCCCAACTACCGTAAGGTTGCCATCCACCGCTCACGTAGTCTTGCTTTACCTTCCTTTAGCATCCTTTCAACAAGCCATTGCGTCTTCCTAGGATCATGAGTGGTGATCTTAGGGTGATTCCAGTATATCTCTGGAACCATGTGTTGAGTCTGCTTGAATCTATACTAGAAGATATTTCTGGAACCATCTAAAAACTTCACCCAATTTCAAAAGCCACATGTGAAAAGGGCACACAAGTCTTCTGTGAACAAACCCTTGCAGTCCCTTCTCTCGTCACCCGACAACATCACATATGATGGGAACGCGAGAGTCAAGGCATGCGAAACAGCGCACGGCGATGGCGCCCCGAGAGAGCGCATTGAGATGTTTCAACGAAACAGTCGCATGTGATTGAATACATGCGTCGCATTGAGAGAGCAATGCGATGAGACAAATAAAATTGAAACGCTTGAATTTGTTGAGAGCGTGTAGCTTGTCGCGCGCATAGTTCTGGTCTCTCTTTTGTACAATTAATGTAGCACACCATGGATTTGATAGTCATGCGACGCTCAGTCTCAAAGCTCGCTGTCGCATTTGTGTATGCGTGAGATTTACAACTGATTACAACTAATAAAGAAATATTTTTTCCCAGGAATGCATATGTTCATTCAGAAATACATAAGAACATGTGAAATTTGTAAAATGGAAAAATATGAACGACATCCGCAGAAATATATTCCCGTAAAAACTCCCATTCCAAAATATCCTGGCGAAATAATACACCTTGACATATTCCTATATAACGCTCATTACCTTTTTATATCATCTCTTGATAAATTTTCCAAGTATCTCAAGATAAGACCAATAAAATCTAAAGCAATTTCAGATGTTAAAAACGTGTTGTTACAACTATTATATGATTGGAACTTACCTGCTAAAATTATCATCGACAATGAAAGCTCATTTGTGTCCAATGTAATAGAACAATTAATACGCAACCTAGGCACTGAGATTTTTTAAGACACCTGTTAGTCGATCAGAAACTAACGGCCAAGTTGAAAGATGTCACTCTACCATTCGAGAGATAGCCAGATGTGTAAAAGCATTAAAACTAGATATTACTGTTCCCAACCTCATTCAAGAAGCTGCCCATAAATACAATAATTCAATTCACTCTTTTATTAAAAATACTCCAAAGAATATCTATATGGGAGAGAATAACGAGAATGCAACCTTTGATGAAATAGCTAGATCAAGAGATAAAAACAATGACAAAATACTGAATTTATATAAAATTAAAGACGAAAAAATTGTACCAAAAACCTATCAGCCTTATGAACCAGGCACATACGCATACGAAAAAACCCACTCCCATAATAAAAGAAAAAGTAGGTACAGTATTATCAAAGTAAAAGAAGACAATAACACATACATAATCGATTCAAATAATAGGAAAATACACAAATGCAATTTAAGAAAAAACACCAATGAATAACTAAATTTCATACCTTTTCAGACTCGCCCTCTGCGTGTCAGCCGCTCATGCAAGAATCCAAACACACGACTTAACCAATAATCCGTTGGCTATCATACCACTAGGAGAAGCCAAAGTAAAAACTGGATACATTCGCATCATTCACCCCATCGACCTTATTCAAATAGGCAATACGATAGCAAACGTCAATGACGATATACAAAATAATCCATTTACTAACCCTCTTTACGAAAATTATAAACTATACGAAACATTCATGAAGATTAAACCAATTGTTAAAAGATTAAAAAGATGGGATACAATCGGGACAGTTTGGAAATGGATCGCTGGCAGTCCGGATGCGGAGGACCTTCGACTAATCAACTCTTCTATGAATTCACTTATTCTACAAAACAACACACAAGTCTTTATAAATGAGGCAAACGCATACAGGAAATAACAGACATCACAAACCAAGTTTTAAAAATTGAAAATGAACGATCCAAAAACCATTCGATCGAAATAAATCAACTTATAATTTTATCTAATCTTTATTCGCTACAAAATCAAGTTGAGACTCTCGAGGAAGCCATACTCATGGCCAAGCACGGCATACCAAGCAGTAAGCTGCTATCCATGCGCGACTTCAACAAAATTGCGACATTTCTAGGATCTCATGAAATATACATCACATCTTTTGAGGAACTTCTTTAACAATCCAGAGCCCAAGTCATGCTAAATAACACCCATATTATTTACATGCTGAAGGTACCCCAGATATCGACCAAAGCTTTCGAATACGACTACATTGACTCAATCATTAAGTCAATGAAACGTATCTCACTAGACAAGAACAACATCCTAAGAAATGCGACGCATGTTTACAAAATGGATCAACCATGCGAAGAGCAGAATGACTATTTCTTATGTGAGAACTCGCAACTCGAACACGTAAATGAGTGTATTTACAAATTAACTACTGGAAAGCACTCCAATTGCACATTCAAAAAAGTCTACTCTGGAGGACTCGTAAAAAGGATCAACGACGAGACCATTTTAATCAACGACGCCGTCGTGGAAGTTACGTCTAACTGCACTAACTCTAGCCAACCGCTGAACGGATCATTTCTCATACAGTTTACGCAGTGTAATCTTTACATCAACGGAGAACTTTATTCTAACTACGAAATGGCCTTACCCGGAAAACCATACTTCCCGACCATCGGAGACGAGCCAGCCAACGGCTGAAAGTCTCCTTAATAAAGATATATAAAAAAAAAAAACTTCCCGACCACAGGACTACGAGCGGACGAGATTCACGTTATAGACATCCCAACTGTCGAATACATCCAAAATTTAACTATGGAACACCCTGAGAAAATACAACTACTGAAGCTAGAAAACAACTCCTTGAGCTGGAAACTCAACTTATTCGGATCCTTTGGACTCTCAACAGTAATTATGATCATTAGCTCAATAGCAATCTTTTGGTACTTTTTTTTTTTTTTTGGGTGTCAAGCTGGAGCTGCGTGACAGCTTAATTTTCAAGACTTGACCCATTTGAATAAATTTTGCTTCTATCTTTGACAATACAGCAGAAGGACTAGCCTATGTTGGCCGCTTGAACACTGGATTCCGTATGTATTGTTTCAAGATAGTTATAGAAAAAATGCTGTGACGTGTGCGCGTAGATACATCCGCGTAGTAAACCGATTGAATAAGTAAATCCGTTTCGAACGAAATATCTAAATTATGTATGTTACGAAAACCGCGCGAATTCCGAAAGCCGTGCGAGACAACCGAAGCGAGAAAAAAAAAGGCTTATTATCATTTAAAGAGTGCCACCAAAATAAATGTGATAGCCTATGTTGGCAAGTTGATTAATTTTGGTTTCCTCCCTCGATATTCTACTTATTTACTACTGAGCTTTGTATCAAATTAGTTAATTTAAAGAACGTATCAATCGTTTCAAGATTTCGCGACCGCACCGAACAAATTCTATACTACATAAGCTCAAAAGCGTTTGACAAGCTCTACCGAATTGCGAATCACTTCTGCGTAACCTTCGTAGACGTAGGCGCGTTGATTCCGACAGCCGCGAAAAGTTAAACATGCATCAATACCACATAAGGAAAGATCGATTCTACGTATGGTTTAGTTCATAGTTTAACATTGACTGCTGTTTACAAATGTAAGTACTTGAACATTAGAAATAAGTTAACTCAAATGCTTTAACCGCATATAGTTATAAGAGATTTCGCGTATTGAGAGAATAATATAGTAATCGAGTACAACAAACTTGGGGGCATACAATACCTCCAACATTTTAAAAGCTATTAATTGTCACATACCTCTACTTTTAATTATTTCCTAAACTATTCCTCTCCTTGTTAATCTGCTAAATGCTATTGGTCTGCCTGCGTTTTCTTTATAAAGTTCAAGACTAAATAAGAAGATTTATTCTACAACTTTAAAGGTTAGTTGCCTCCCTAAGCGGACCCCCCGCATCCTAATTCTTTTGTTAATCTACTTAATGTCATTAGACTTTCTGAAGTTTCTTATTTAAGTTCATTTGATGATTATGATATCTCATTAGTCTAATTTAATAAATTATTAAAAGCTCTAATTCACCTAATCAATCATAACCCATGCTTTATTGAGTACCTGCACTTGTGCTTGTAATCTAAAATTAAACGTGTTTCAAGTACTTTTGATTTAAGCCTATACCTATTTATTATATTTTTGTTCGACCCAGGTAACACCTTCATGTGACTAAAATGCTTCATTTTGAAGTTAGTTTCCTTGCTGATTTTTAAATTATATAGGGTATATGCTCCAATTACACTCTCACGTTTCCACTATGTCGCACCACAAAAATACATATGGGTATGTCACAATAGAAGCACACCACAGTGGAAATCTCGGGTCATAGTTCAAACACTTATCCCAAATCAAAATGAAGCACATTTATGATTAGTTACAAAACAATGTACAAAAATGATGTTTAACATTGTTTCTTGAGTAATACTTCAATGAAAACAATAATGAAAGCTTGTCACGCAAATAGAAGGAGCACCGCTGGGCACTTTCTGAAATATTTCAATAGTATAATACGTAAGCGTACTACGACGCGGCTCTCAATTAAAGGAGTAACAAGTGTGATACTATCACTTCAGGCTAGAACTTTGGTTCTCTTATGCAATGGTTCATCAGAGAGGGGAAGCTCAGTAATCCTCATCGCATGCTCATGACGCCATGAGCCAACGATGCCGAACCTAAACCATCCGTCTCCAACGCTCCACTATGAAGCATAAGATTAGGCCCGCCCACCAACGTCCAGGTTAAAAACTAGCCAAGGGGAGGGCAATAGCAATCTTTTGGTACTTTTTCAGACGAAAATCGAAGTCTACCTTAACAGTCAAATTCAACAAAGAACCGGAAACGATCACGATAAAGAAGCTGGCGCATTCATCAATATCAACAGAAAGCAAGTCGCTTAGGAGCAATCCAGAAGAACTATCAGAAGAACGGAAAAAGGAACTTCAAGCATTTTTTGATGCACCCGCACCACTAAGAACCCTCCATATGTAACTTTGAGGACAAAGATACTCAAAGGGGGAGGAGTTAGTAACAACGCGACCCGCTTCATTATTTAGCAGATTCCCACCATCACACCAGATCCCAAACAATAAACACTTTCATCGATTAGCCGAATCAGCTAATTGTATGCCAAGCCAGACGATAGTCAGATGGGATCACTTTCACTGGAATCACGACGATCACCGATAGCATGATGTCACCAGACCACCCAGCAGGAGAATCACCAGAACGCATTAGCAGCGTTTGCAGAAACAAATAAACACCCGCATTGTTCCCACACTCGATACTAACCAAGAACTAACTTCGTAGCATAAGTCGAATTTGTAAATTAATCTTAACCGATCACTGAATGTGGAATGTGGAGCATAGCTCAAAGAATATAATTTTTGGACTTCCTTAAACGGAAATCCTTAACTCAGGCTCACTAATATACAAACACTTAAGGAGCGCCTCCAATTTGCAATGCTTTTCTTCATGAACGACATTATTTCAATGGCGCATCGGCAGAAATGCTCGCACAATTTAACTTTTACACACCTTGTCGATATCTTAGACCACGGAATTTATTTTCTGAAAAATCCTACAGAACAAACTATGCAAAAAATAGCCAAATCTATGGAATGATGCGCCTGTATAATTTGCATTGCGGAACTATTGACATCACTATGTCCAAGCAGCAATTAAAATCTAAGCTTAAAAAGAAATAAATAAATAAATAAATGAAATATCCACCTTGACAACACGGACAACATTGAGCAATGCTGAGCAACTTTTAAGTGTCCGGATTTATGGACTAAGTGTCCGGAGTTCGATCCTTTGCTATGAAATGCATAGGGTAGACTTACGTTCCTATTATGGTCTATGGATTTGCCATAGGCCAACATTTGAAGACACCTTAATAGGAATGTAATGGTGCATCTACCCTATAAGATTATGATTCGTTGCCCTAATGTAACCAAAAACGAACCAAATATCAAACCGTTCATTTGACTTCACTCGAGTCAGTCCTCAGATATTGTTCCATTGCCACAAGACTCACCTTCCACATCATGGCACCATGAGAGCATTACAGTAATCCCATTTCCCAGAATCTGCTCATCTTCTCAGCAATCTAGAACCGTCAACCGGGGAGCAACTTTTGTATTAACGTTAGCGAATATGTACAACTCCTTTACACCTTGATCAAAAACTTGTTTCATAACTGTTATTGACTTTGCTTCGCTCTGAGCAGAGCAATACAATTACCGTCGCCGTACCAGGCTGGCTGTTTCCTTTTTTTTTGCCCTAGAAGAGCACCGGTGTCGAGCAAGTAGAACTTGTCACTTACTTTACTCTATCCCCTATCACGATCATATTCGTTTCGCTTACTGGAATTGCGCAGTGCCAAGCAGTACTTCCACGGAGCTCTAAGGAGCGAGCGAAAGAAACTCGAGCCATACCTGCAAGGCACCAACTTTAAAACCTGTCATCCGAGGTGAAACTAAAACTTTGCATTTGGCTCTGGGCAGAAGAAAAGGCAGCAAAAAACTTATGTAAAATTTCATAATAAAAGTTGGAAAAATGTAATGCAAAAAAAAAGCATTCCCGTCTTGTGGGGAAACGAGAGAGAGGGAGAGAGAGAGAGAGAAAAAAAAAACCTGCACCCATCCAACCTTTCGTCACCATCGGAATCATAAGTAAGAGCGAAACCCTGTAATAACAATTTTCTTCGTTCATCCCTGGATGCGGTAGAACACGTCGAGAGCTTGTCCCCATTCCCCCGGTTCAAAAAAAACAGCAGGGAAACCAAGTGCCACTGGTGGTCGAATATTTTCTTTGCGTTGAAATTTTTAATTAAGTTTTCCCCCGAGATGACGAAGACCACAAGGATGCTGCTGCTGCTGCTGCTGCTCACGAAGAACAGGGCGACAAATGGTCGCTTTCGTCGAATGGAAACGGAAAGGTGAGTACGCACGCCTGGTGAGTGCCATTTCTCACCCGGGAAGGGTTCGGTTGCATTAATGGGTTGGGGATAAATTACCCAAAAATGCCACAAATGTGACGTTTTATTGCCGTCGGGCAATTTCCAGATGACGAAAGGTTGGTTCGTTTGGGTAGAGAATGGAACTCAACCAAATGCTTGAACAGATGGGTGCTACAGGATTGGAATCGTAGGAAGTTCAGTTTAACTACTCTGTTGCTACTTTGTTTACTTATAGCAGACAGAAAGGAACCGAGATTTTGTGTTGGTGGGGATGGGTGTTTCCATGCTATCCAGACCCTTGAAAGGGGTGTGAAGTTGTTCGCCTCCCCGTGGTGCACCCTGGAAACGATGGACCACCAGTGCTGCGGTACTGATCCAGTCGGCTAATCGAACAACAAACGAGGGGACGCGCTGGACGGCGCCTTGCGATCGATGTCAGTAAGATCGCAAGTATGTATACTGACACACTGGCATTATGTAGGATACTGAGTGGAAACTTATCATAAACCACGCTACGGGCTGGCGCTCAAGGTATTTCATTTTCTTAGTAGAGTCGGGTGGAACCGACCGAAACGACGTTTGAGCTAATGCCTTGTTCGTCTACGTCCCATAAAACCCTGGCAGGCCTTAGAATACGTTCCTCCCGTGCCACCCAGTTGGGGCTGCGCCTGCGGTGGGAATAGGTTCGGTTGAGTTATTCCCGTCTTACGCGATCCGGCTCTGAACATAACGCCCCATGAAGACCTATGTCAACCCTCGTCATGGACCTCACTGCTTGCATAGGCACCCATGGGGATCAATCAGCGACTATTCCATTTGCACGGTAGGATAGCGGTCTAAAGGGGACCCAACAGTCGGGATGATTAAACAAAATCATCAAAAAAGTCAAAAACCCCAAACCACAGGTGAACAAGTCGCCGAGGAGGCGACCGCGAATCCGTTCGCGAAGGGTGGTCTACCCAGATCTCCCGAACACAGTGAGCCGAACAAACGGCCGAAATCTCCGCGCGATGCAGAGACAACGGCCGAGATTGGCGGGCAGCCGGAGGAGCAGCCGAAGGACTGACCCGGGCTAATCAGAACCATGAATAGCTTTGGGCCCTTCCCTAGACTGCTTGCAATCGCGGGACAGCTCGACGCCATAATAGAGTTCACGAGCACGAAGAGCAACATCGCGAAGGACCTAAAGCAGGCCTTGCGACAGCTCCGTGCAACGGTGAACGAGGCCCAGGACGACCACGAGCGGCTAGAAAGCGACTAGAGGTCACAGAGAGGGCGGAACAGAAGGAACCGAAGTCTACCCAGACGGACGCCTTCAACTTCGCGGGCAACAATACGATGTCCAGCGAGGCCCTCCACTTTGCCGTTACGCAGGGACAGAAGCGAAATCGGCCCTCACCTTCGCCAGTAAAGGGCGCAGCACGCCCTAAGAGACGGAAAGTCTCTGTGCAGGTGGAGAGTGTGGCGGTTGCCCATCAGTCCACTGCATTAGTGGACGTACCGAAAAAGAGGGCTGGAATAGCCAGTAGCAAAGTTGAGAAATGTAGCGGCTCCAAGGGCGGGAAGCAGGGCGGTAAGAAGGGTGCTCCCCCGAAACCCCCGAAACCCCCGAAACCCCCGGACAAAACTGCCCCAAGAGCCCGGACCAGGAACAAGGGCGAAGCTCTCATCTTCAAGACGGACGCGTCGAAATACGCGGAAGTCTTGAAGAAAATGAGAACGGACGAGCGCCTTGTGGAGATGGACAGTAACGTGAGGAGCATCAGGTGCACTCGTACAGGCGAGATGCTCCTGGTGCTCAAACGTGGTGCTAAGGACCAGGGACCAACCTACCAGAAACTGGCAAAGGAGGTTGTTGGTTCTGGGGTGCAGGTGAAGTCGCTAGGTTCGACTATCACCATCCAGGTCAAGGACCTGGACGAAGTGACGGAGGCGACCGAGATAGTCACGGCGCTCCGGGAACAGTGTCAAGTCGAGGTACCGCAATCAGCGATTACCTTGAGGAAGGGACTGTTTTCCACCCAAGTGGCTACCATCAGGCTCTCTGCAGCTGAGGCCAGAAAGGCGGTAGCCGCAGGGAGGGTGCGAGTGGGCTGGTCGGTCTGCCCCGTCAGTATTCCCCAACCGGTTACGGCTTGCTTTAGGTGCTTCGGTCAGGGCCATGAGGCCCGTGACTGTAAGAACACCGACAGGAGCAAGCTTTGCAGATGATGCGGCTCGGAGGGCCATAAGGCGCGAGGTTGCCAAAAGCCGCCGAGGTGCACTATATGCACGGAGAAGGGGAATACCCCTACCAACCACATGGCAGGTGGCCCACGCTGCCCGGGGTCCAAGAGCAATGCTGCTAAGGCAAAGAGCAATGCTCAGTCATGTTCGAGGTAGCGCAGTTGAACCTGAACCACTGTTCGGCTGTTCAGCAACTGCTGTGGCAATCGGCAGCGGAATGGGGAGCGGATGTCGCAATCATCTCTGACCCGTACCGCGTCCCAACCGGCAACGGGAATTGGGTCACGGACGCGTCGGGGATGGCGGCGATATGCACGATGGGGAGCTTCCTCATTCAGGAGGTAGTCGTGTCCAACTCGAGCGAGGGATTCGTGATCGCCAGGGTTAATGGAGTATACTTAAGTAGCTGCTATGCTCCGCCCAGGTGGTCTATCGAACAATTTTCGCAGATGGTGGACAGACTGACTGCGGTACTTGTCGGCCTAAGACCGGTGGTCATTGCGGGCGACTTTAACGCATGGGCAATGGCCAAGCTGGACGTTGTACTATCCAACACCGGCTCGGTCAGTACCTACAGAAGGAATGGTGCAGAATCCGTCATCGACGTGACATACTGCAGCCCGAGTTTGGAGGGCAACCTACACTGGAGGGTCGATGAGGGTTACACTCATAGTGACCATCAGGCGATTCGGTACAGTGTGGGGCCAGGTGAGAGGCGAGTGGCAGGAGGAAATTCTTTCTGCGCTCGAGGCTGGCGGACGTCGTTCTTCGAGGAGGAGGTCTTCGGCGAAACACTGAGGCGGGAGTGAATAACCCCGGATCTGACGGGGGAAGAACTGGTAGCAGCACTGACAAGGGCGTGCGATACAACCATGCCTAGGAGAGCCTATCCCAGGCATGGCCATAGACCGGTGTACTGGTGGAGCGAGTCGATTGCTATCCTCAGGGCGTCTTGCCTCCAGACAAGAAGGAGGATGCAACGAGCTCGTACGACTGAATCTCGGAAGGAACGCCGCGTCGCTCTCCGAGCGGCTAAGGCAGCCCTCAATAAAGAGATCGCCAGACGCAAGCGCGCGTGCTTTGACAGCCTATGCCAAAGCGCCAACACGAACCCATGGGGGGATGCTTACAAAGTGGTCATGCCAAAGACCCGCGGCGTGACGGCACCCCCGGAGAGATCACCAGCGGTACTGGCTCCGATCGTTGGGTTCCTGTTCCCGCGTAGGGACGTAGACTCCTGGCCGCGGATCCCAGGCGCGGATCAGGGAGAGGTGTCTAGAATGACGAACAGTGAACTTGGCGGTATTGCAAGGCCCCGGGCCCAGATGGGATCCCGGTTGTGGCTCTGAGGGCGGCCGTTGCGGAAAATCCAGACATGTTCCGTTTTGTTTTTCAGACTTGTCTGGACGTAGGCGTCTTCCCAGACGCGTGAAAGTGGCAGAAGCTGGTGCTGCTTCCGAAGCCAGGAAAACCCCCTGGGGACCCGTCAGCATACAGACCCATCTGTTTGCTGGACACCACTGGGAAACTGCTTGAGAAGTTCATCCTCAACAGGCTGTCGGCCTACACCAAAGGTGTAGACAGCCTGTCAAGCAGCCAGTACGGGTTCCGAAAGGGCAGATCCACGGTGGACGCCATCCGCAACGTCATCCAGACGTAACTCCGGTTCCGGATTCTCGTCGAAATTACCGGATTTACTAGGAACCTCGACAACCGCCAAGTTGGCAACAGCCCGTCTGAACACACCTGTAGACGTTCGAACATTCACGTGTCGTAATCTGCCATCATTACCTTTAAACATTTCCTCGACGATCCCTCTGATCCAGTTCTTCCTCCGCGCGCCATCTACGACAAACACTAAATCGCCTACCTGTATCGCTTTGCGCTCGTTGATCCATTTTGTCCACTTGTTTATTATCGGCAGGTATTATTTGCACCAGCGCTGCCACATTTGGTCGGCCAAGTACTACGACCGTTTATACGCATTCCGCAGAGCTTCCGCAAAGTCCACAGCGCCATCCACAACCATGTCTGCATCCTTTATAACGCCACGGAGAAAGTGGTTTGGTGTTATCACTGCAGCTTTCGCAGAATCTTGTAGCCCAAGTAACATTGAAAGATTTATGGAGGTTTTAAAGCATGCTACAAGTGTAAATCATGTTCTACAGAACCCTCATAAAACGAAAATTGTTACTTGGGAGGTCAAAGGACGAGTGTTTATCATATCCTCTGCCTCAGACAACGAAGTCAGCAAGATTGCCGCAATTCATTACACACGGTCTCACGGTTTCCATGGCTGAACTTCTTATGGTAGTACATCATCAGCCTGATGGTTACCGCATGTACTTTAGGGAGTAGGACCGGATGTTTCATGTCGAATGTGGCAAATTCCGCTTGCTCTATTTTGCCCCCAACACGCATCCCAAGTAACAATTTTGGTTTTATGAGGGGTCCTGTAGACTATGATTTAGACTTGTAGAATGCTTTAAAACCTCTTTAAAGCTTCCAATGTTACTTGGGATCAGGGTTGCTTCCACTCACCTGCTAAAAAAAAATATTTTTTGGAATTATGCAATCATTAGATGTTATAATGATATGTTGTACTAGTAATTAACAAGAAGAGGGTGTAAAGTATGTGTTTGACTCATAAAACCTGTCAATTTCGCTTTCAGAACGTCACAATCAGCGATCTTATGATTCGTGAGCGTTCACTCAGAGTGAGCGCTCACGAGTCGTAAAATCGCTGATTGTGACGCACTGAAAGCAATATTGGCAGATTTTATGTGTCAAACATATACTTCATGACCTCTTCTTGTAACTTACAAGTACTAATTAGCATTATACTATTTCATGATTTCATAATTCCGAAAAACATTTTTTTATAGCAAGTGAGTGGAAGTAACCCTGCTTGGGATAACTCCTTCGGTATCGAGTACGGGGCTTAACTTGCAGATGGAGCTTGATTTTTCTAATCGTCCCGGAGCTTGTTCCGGTTTCAGATCTAGGTTTCTCTCAAGGATCCTTTTCTCCTCTGGAAACCCATCACGTTGAGCCTGCCTCCACAAGATCGTTTCGGCCGCTTGCAACTCGTCCTGTCGAAGAGATTTTCAGGATAGATTTTGGTTTTGCTTTTAGCAGACGTTCCTGACCCGGGGTTGCCTTGGACACCAGGATGGGTTGACCAGCTATTTTTCTGCGACAGTTCACGACGAACCGAATCACCCTGGCTGTACTTCGAAGCAGACGAATCCAACAATACGTTGACTCAACGTTGATCAAAGGAGCATCAAACGCTACTTCATGATGTAGTACACACAAGTACGCATCTCTTCACTGGTATCAACGGCAGGCAATACGCTTACTGGCCACCGTTTCTTAGTCTCCAAAAGATTTTTTTTTTTAACTATTTCGTTTACACGACTGAGCCTAGGTGTGTGACACTTTGCGGAGCCAAAATCAGTAAGGTTTGAATTAACATTTTAAATAACAGTAGTTCTAGGTTAGTATTGGGTACCGTTTACTCGTGGCGGGCTCGAGGTTAATGGGTAACAATTTCGATTGGAAGGAGCTAGGTAGGAAACTGGTTTCTGTTCCCAATACATCTCTTACTTCACGGAAGGGTTGTCTACCTCGGGCCACAAGGGTATCCAACAGTCGTGCTCTGGAGGCGTCATTACCCGGGCAATACCAAACTGCGTGATCGATGCCATCATAACCAGTTCTGCACCTACATACATTACTGTCAACGAGGTTTATTCTATAGAGATGTGCGTCTAGCGAGTACTGGTTTGACATAAGTCTTGATATCACTCGAATAAATCCCCGACTTAAATCCAGACCTTTGAACCACGCTCTCGAAAAAACATTTGGAATAATGGAATGTAACCACCACCCAATTACTTGTCCAATCGTTTTGCCAACTTAAAAGAAAACTCCGACGTACTAATCGGAAAAATTCATCATCTGAAATTCTTCTGTTATAAATCTCGCCTTGTTATGCACCCACCTTTGCGAGAGAGTCTGCCTTCTCATTGCCTGGGATTGAGCAATGTGAGGGGACCCATAAAAAGGTAATCATATATGATCTTTCGAACAGCAAACTCATCTGCTCCCTTACCTTTGAAAGGAAATAAAATGAGTGCCTACCTTGTTTCATCGACCAAATATCCTCAATCGAGCTGAGACTATCCGAGAAGATGAAGTAGTCGTCTAAAGTGTGTCCACGATGAAATTGCCACACTATGAAATTGCTCTAACTTTTTAACCGTTGGGTAGAATTTAATGAAAATTTGGGTGGATTTAGTTCATAGTGCATTATTTACATCCTGCAAGTTTTAAAGTCCTGTGATCAAAACTCGTGGAAATGGAGTCGAAAGAACAGCTCGTGCGTGATAAAATCTTGCGCATTCATCACGAGAACAAGGATCTCTCGCATCGTTCCATCGCTAAAACGGTGGGAATCGCGAATTCCACGGTGTCGCGAGTGATTAAGCGGTTCGAGGAACGGTTGACCACCGATCGGAAGCCCAGAAGTGAAGGAAAAAGTATTCCGTACAACACCAAAAATCACAACCGCGTAGTTGGGGCCTTCAACCGAAATCCGAACGCCTCCGTTAGGGATGTGGCTAAGAAGCTGCACCTAAGCCGAAGTTTTGTCCAGAAGGCCAAAACTAAGGCTGGGCTTCGAACGTTCAAGGTACAAAAGGCCGCTAATCGCGACGAGAAGCAGAACAAGTCCGCCAAAACCCGTGCCAGGAAGTTGTACCTCAACATGCTGACGAAAGTTGAATGCTGCATCATGGACGACGAAACATATGTGAAGGACGACTTCAAACAGATCCCCGGCAACCTGTTTTTCACGGCCAAGGATAAGTTCAGCGTTCCGGAGCATGTCCGCACTCAGAAGATGTCCAAATTTGCGAAGAAATTCCTGGTTTGGCAAGCCATCTGCACGTGCGGGAAGCGAAAACTCGAATTTTGCGAATCAATTTTGTGTGTGGCAATTTCATCGTGGACACCCTTTATGGGCATTAGACTGCCAATGAATGTATGGGAAAAATTTGACCATCAAATTTCGCTAACAAACCATGTACAAAATGTTTATTGCCTTGAAAAATGACCCAATGCAAAATTTGAGCTCAATCGGACATGATCTAGGGGTGCGCAAACGCGTCAAAGTTTGACTTTTTTCACTCCCGAAAATCTCCCAAGGGGGGGGGGGGGGGTACATGAAATTTCGGAAATCAAATTTTTTTTTATGACGCCAAATGTCTTAAAAATGCATGAAACGTCGAGATTTGGTGTTATCTCGATTTTTTTTTGTTTTCCAAAAATCGGCTTTCTGGGACTTAGAATTTTTTTCATGAGTTCTAAATGGAATATAGAAGATTGATGAGTCGGCTTCTAAAACTGTTCACAATTGTCTCCAACCTGCTTATATATCGAATTAAACCACCATTTAGGATCTAATACAAAATAATTCACTTGGGTGGTCCAATTATTCTTCATTAGGGTGGTTCAAAAATCAAAATAGGTATGTACAAACCATTACTTTTTACCAAACGCATGTATCTGAAAATAGCATCATGTTGTGTTTTGGAATTTTTAAGAATCCAAACTTCAAAACATTTGATGATATTACTTTTTAGTATCTGAGACCACGTAAAATAGAAGGATAACCAGGCATAAATCGTAGAATAATTCCGAAAATTGTACAGGACAACCGTTAGTGCTGTTTAGTTTACAGTACAATCTGACGAAAGTACAATGACTTTTTAACATATCCACCTAATACGGGACAACCCTTTATATGTGTTTCTTTTAAATTCCTACCCTATAGAGGTGCCAAAAAAGTACCCTCATAAAGCATATTGTTTATCTGGCTTCCTTTTGGGTATTAATTAAAAAACACACACTAACAGTGTTCTCCTACAGGCAAGCAACGGTCTCAAGTACTTATTTCTACGTAAACTTTTCTACCTTGGCTTTTTCTACCTATGCTAAAGGATGCGATCTGAGGATGTACGATCAATCAGTAGTGCGTTTGAAGAAGACAACAAGCAGAGAACTGATAGAGAATAGTACGACAGTTTGTTAAAAATGGTTGACATTTGGCTAGTTGGAGAATATCTGCCGTCGTTCGGCCATTCTGTTAACTTGCCGACGTATAGTGAAGTTTTTCGTAAATATATGTTTCAATTGCGTTCAGAAAAAAAAAAAGTTGTAAGCTTAGTGCCTTCCTAACCATAAAGGAATTAAAGGATGCTTGGAAGAAAAAAAACTTAACACATTTGGTAAATGACATAAGTATAAGAAAAAACTGTTGCTGTTTTTCAATACCTGGAAAGCCTTATTAAAATGCAAACTTAGAATGGCTAAGAAAGACGCCGAAAAAAGGAACACATTTCATGGATCATTGCGGAGTTTGTTTGATATCGGGAAGAATTTTAAGGAAAAAACCCGTGAAGAAAAGCAGGCGATGCAATTTTTGCAAAAACAGCGGGAACAAGCTCATCTTGAAAAAGAAACTGAGGTTTTCCCTACCAATGAAACCATTTCGTGTAGCGATTTTGAGGAAGAAGGGTCAAGCCAAAGACCGGATCAAATTTGTAGTGCAACCTCAATTGAAACATCATCACAAAACGACAGCCAGGCTGGGTCAGTGTACTCGCCTAGTACATCCGAAAGAGCTTCTCCAAAAACAGGTACGTTGTTATGTTTTACTAATGTTTTTTTTTTCTTTTATATTATGCACCTATTACCATCCATTTTGAACGTTCTAGGTTCTCCAAACCCAGCTTTGACACGTAAATCGCAACTGATACGAGTTGTTACAGTTGAGATAGCTGCTGCATTGGACCGCTGTAAAATGAGTGATCGAAATGCTGTGTTTCTAATATCATCCATCGCTAAAGCTTTAGGGCACGATGTTTCATCATTATTGTTGAACAAGGAATCTGTCAGAATCGCCAGAGCAGGAATTCGCTTACCAATGCAACATGATTTAAAAGCGTCGTTTAAGCCAGATATAAATTTAACCGTACATTGGGATTCTAAGCTGCTATCTAACATATTACCATCCAAAGCTCTACCAAAAACCGAGCGCTTGGCCATAGTTGTATCAGGCGAAGGCATTACCAAATTATTGGCTGTTCCACCCATCGAAAACTCTACGGGGGCACAACAAGCAGAAGCGGTGTACAATGCAGTCGTCGAATGGGGGCTTGCAGACAGGTATGATCTTAAATCTTGTATGTTCACCTCAGAATTCTGACTATTTTATCGTTTGTTTTCAGAATTATGTTTACATCTTTTGATACTACTGCATCAAACACCGGTAGAAAAAAAAAGGTGCTTGTCAGTCCCTGGACAAATTGTTTAAGAGGCAGCTTATAGGCCTCCCTTGAAGACACCACATACATGAACTGCTACTTGGCAAAGCTTTTAAAATTCTGAAATTTGAAACGTCAAAGTCTCCAAATGTTGAGATTTGTAAGGAATTCCAATCAAAATGGCACATTTTGGAAAAGACTTCATACCACTCAGGTATGGATGTTGATTTTTTTTTTAAAATAGCTATTTCGGAAATAGAAAGATTGGCGTTATTGCAGTTTTATGAAGAAAAAATTAGGGAGCAACACCACCGTGGTGATTACCGAGAGGTTCTACAACTTGCCATTTTATATTTGGGTGGAAAAATCGATGAAAAATTACAAATAAGAGCTCCTGGTGCGTTCCACAATGAAAATGTTTATTCTTCGGCATGAATTTGCTTTACCAGATAAAACTAAAAATCAACTAGCTCGATTTTCTGTGTTCATTGCAAAAAATTATTTCAAAGTTGGTTTCTTTCTCCGTGTGCTGCGACGGCACCAAACAACGATCTGAACCTGTTAAAAATATTGAAGGAATATGAAACTGTTGATGAAGACGTTGCGAAAGCAGTACATAAAGGAATTTTAACTCGCTTGCAATATTTGGACAACAGCCTTATCGGACTATGTCTGTTCGACGAAAATGTAGACCTCCCGGTTAAGAAAAAGGTCATCGAAGCCTTACTTGTATCAGGTAAATGCTTTAATTGATACATTTGCATTTAATTTTCTAATGATTTTTTTTTTACAGATACTCATAAAAACATTACAGCCAGATCCATTGTTGAATCCAACGATATTTCAACGATTGAACTACACTCGTTTTTACAAGGCAGCAGTGGTATTGAAAACTTATTAAAAGCTCTCCAAATTCCGAAGTCGTTTAAAAATGCCAAAAGACGGGTTCAATGTTTGGAAGTAGCTAATGATAATGCAGAGCGTGGTATAGCATTGATTAAAACATACAATTCAAAACTATCAACGGATGAAGATCAAAAGCACAGTGCATTTTACAATTAGTTGAAGATCATAGAAAAAATTATAAGAGTACCAGGAAATCTGATTTGGTGTAGCTAATAAGGAAATATATGGCAAAGTATAAAACAAGTATTTTTTCAACTTTTCAGGCAAATGTTCCTCTTGTGTAAAATTCATGATTCCCAAAAAAAACAGATCAACGCAATTCAAGATATTTTTACAATTATATGCAACATTCTATCCAAAAATAAAAAAATAAATTAAAAAATAATTTCCTGGATTCCAACCCGTGTATTCGGCATGTGATCTACGATTGCCAACCACTGCGCCACAAGTGTGATGGAATACCATGCGGGCAAACACCAATTTAAATTCATCAAGGTGTTGTGTTTCGTATTCAAGTCAGTCGGCTGGCTCAGAAAACTCCAACAATAGGCGGGACAACAGCTCACTTTAATATATTTCAGATGACGTAGTGGTTCGTGCTGAGACTCACACGCAGAAGGACTGGGTTTAATTCTTCAAACAGAGCTCTCCATTACTACTACTAATACTACTAATACCTGCCTTTAGAAATAACTTTCATAAAAAAGTGCGAACTAAATATAGAATTGGTGTAGAGGACAAAAACCTTTTTTAATTTATTTTCTAAAAGTTCCGTTCAAGTTCCGCCAGAGGCTGCTTAGAATGCTCTTCAATTACGGTACCGGAACTTTCAAGTTCTTATAACGACTTTAAAATGAGGATGCTTAGAATTCTATAGACCACCTTCAACCAAGGTGCTTAAGCCATAAATAGCCTTTTATCAGAACTTTTGGCTACTTGGGTTGTTCTATCTGCAACTTCTTCCCAGGTTTGCGAGTTTACTAATTTATTAGTGCAAATGGTGCAGTGCCTTTTCCGTTCTAAATTTCGTATAGCAGAGTCAAAAATTGTTTCCACTCATCCTTATTCATTTTGATTCATTTTATATATTCAAGATGTCAATCAAATAATTTTTTTCCCTTAATTTATAGTGCAAAGAAACATTTTTTTAGGCTTTAATTTTCACCTTTTTTAAGGGTGAATACTGATTCTAAAAACTTTTCAATGAGCCGCCATAATTCTGGTGAAATTGGATCTTCCATTTTTTGCTATTATTGTAATAATGTGTTTACACAAAAACATATATTAGACCTTAAAAAAACACCTTTGATCATTTGTTGTTTGATTGCTCGTCCTGTTACGGTCGCCATTTGGACACTTTTAGGATCACTATTTGTAGCACCAAGTTTTCTTTTAGGGGGTTGTCATCATCCACTGACATCATAACTGCTTTTGACTTTCCTCAAGACTCTCCCTAGACTACCTTAATTAATAAATAAAATACCTTTAAGTTTCTTTAACCTAATCTAGTACTTCAATCTTCAAATATGTATCGGATAACGTTAATGTCTTTTGAAATTTATTGTCTGGTCATGACTTGATCGGTTTAATGGGAACGTAATTTGCATGTCTGATTGAAATTGAAAAAGATAAGGTTTGTACTAGAAATACTCAGAGGGAGAGATGGGTGAAGATAATGTTTTGAGTCAAAAGAACTGTCAAAATTGGAGCCAAAAGAACATTCCTATTTGAAATTTTCCACGGATTTCTTATTCTTACTAGATTAAATTTGAGAGTGTTGCAATCGAACCCATATTCAATCACCTTTATGTTTCGTGTGTTTCTCAAATTGAACTAGTTTTTGGAATATAAAGCAATATTCTGACTCTACCCTAGTAGCACACTTGTCACAGATCAGTTAAGGTAACTTCAGTGCGACTCGTTTTTGTCACAATCAAGTTGCTGCAACTTTTTGTGATAGATTCATTTCATACATTCATTTCATACATTCATTTACAGTCATTTGCCTCTTACTTTTTCAATCAACACCATTCCGCTAAAGAGCCTGAATTTATAAAGAGGCGACATCTTATGCATTTGACAGGTCTTCTGCTCGATTGGAATGACTTTTCCTATGAATTTGACAGATAATCGATTGTTCCAATTTTGACATATCGTCTCTTTATAAATTCAGGCTCTTTACATTCCGCAAAATGATGTAAAGAGCTTTTGTAGGTTTTGTTATTAACCTTTTGCTCATAACTCAAATCTGTATCTCTTATGCATCAAGAACTAGAGCGGGCGGAACTTGTTACCGTTTTTCAGTGAATGTAAAATTCATTCACTGAAAAATAGTAGTGGCTTCTGTTCGCTCTGGTTCGTCATGCATCAGAGATACGGATTTGATTTGTTAACAAAAGTTGTAGCTTACAACAAAAACTACAAAAGCTATATACATCATTTTGCGGAATGCTGTTTATGAAAAAAGTTAGAGGCAAATGAATGTAAATGAATGCACGAAATGAATGCAAATGATTTTTCATGGCTGGATGTGAGCTACTTGGGTATTCTACGAATCAAAAGTAAAAGTCATGCGAAATGCTAGCTTCTAGCAAGGGTTGCAAGATAATTAAGGTACAAATTCTTGCTGCCGAGTTGTATTTTGATTTCTACGCCCATATCTCCCTCTGAGTATTTCTAGTTTGTACCTTACAGGCAGGGTATCCGGATGTGGCCATATCCACCTTTAGTCCATGGCATGATGTCTCTTTACTTCTGAATGAAACATCATAAATTTTGAGCCGTCAGACGATACCAGTACATGAGGTTTAGGAAATGTCCTTTTGTACCTTATCGGAACCGGTAACAAGTAGCCAAAATTGCCATTTTAAGAACCTTCATTTATCATTTGAGGCCAATAGATCAAGAATCGGTTCCAAAATGGAGTTTTGGGAGCGAGTTGCAGCTTGGGTCTATTTTGACCTGCTAATGCACAATGTTTTTCCTAAAGCATTAGGAAGATTAATTCGTAGTGTGTGTATACGAAAGAGAGGATGCCGATCACTTTCCGCTGTATTTGAGACTGCACATAAAACCAGCTTCCATTTTCCAACAATGTAAAAAGTTCCAGCTTCCTTGGTTTACAACTCAAAGTTAAACACACCCATCAAGAAGAATGAAGGACAAAATCGGATTCCCTGTCAGCAGCGAAATAAATGATGCTATGCAAACATGTAACACAATTTTCAGGTATTTGCCTCTGATCAAAAGGCGTATCATCTCAACCTTTTGCTGCTGCTGCTGCTGCTGCTGCTGGTCGGGACCCGGTACTAAATCGGACGAGGACATCGTGGTTGGAGAAAGTTTGCAAACCTTTTTACGCTCCCCGGTTCCAAGGCAAAACTGCTGGCAGCAGATTGGGGGAACAACAGAGCAGAAAAAATCTAACCAAATAAGATATGCTCACTTGAGTCTGCTTCGCTTTGTTGTGTCGTAGAATGGCAAAACCGCATCTTGTGTGGTCCCAATCACCGCATCCCGTTGCTACCTTTATGATTTCGCTTCACGGAAGGGGTGGTCTGCCGTGGGAGGAGTGATCGGTAATCTGGCCACATCAGCAACAGCGAACAGAGCCACAACGGCAATGGGAGGACAGACGTTGAGAAAAAAGGCAAATCGAGAAAATGTGAATAGCAAAGCGACAAACTGACAATGCTGACGAGAAGATGAAAGGCAAAAGCGCTGCCCCCCATCAGCACCCGGCGCCCAACAAAAGGATCCTCGATTGGAACACACTCATCCCATTGCGGCCGGTTTCGACTTTTCGCCCCACATTCACATACGTAAACGAGGAGAGGGTAGCATGCACAAAAAGGCACAACAGGGAAAAGTTCGCTTTTTCACATTCTTGCGTGAAAAGTTCGTAATGATTTCACCCTCATCCCCCTGACCACGGATGAATACGGCCCAATCGAATCGAGAGGAACCGGACGGAAGCAACTTTCTGTCTGCAGCACGCCACCTTGAAGTGGTTTTGAGGATTTTCCCGATTCTTTCCATTGCTAAATTTCCCGTTTGTTGGCAGATCCGTCTCATCTCCACTTGTTGTTGTGTGGTCAAACTGTGATGAAAAGTAGGGGCCGGACCGGGAAGAAAGAGATTATTCCGCTACTTATTTGGCGCTTTCAGAAAGCTACTCCGTCCACCACCACCCAAAAGCAGGGAGCAACGGAGCGGGCGGGACCAAATGATGGAATTGGTTCATCCAAAAATTTGCCTAGATGAGTTCATGTATTTGCACTGGAGACCGGGACGAACCAGCACAGCGAACGATGCGATTAGACGAAGGCTGAGCAAATAATAAATACTGATGACATGACGATGATGGCGGTAGCGACGGAAGTGTGGAAGTTATTTGCATAAAAATTCTTTTATCTTTTTTATTACTTCTTGGCACCCGTGTTTACCGAGAAAATCATTTTCTTCCATTCCCGGGATTTTTGGAGGAAAGTTGTTACTTTTAGCCGGGTCCATTTGCGCCGCAGTGTGGTCCTCAGTGGTTTCGTTTGTCAAAATGTAGCAACACAAGGATATGGCTTTTCATCATCTTCATCTTTTCTTTTTTTTTTGTTTCTCTCGTCCTGGTGTTTGTTGCTTTGTTTTACAATTTGGCGAGTGGAGCAACGTTGGACACGTCGGGCGTTGTCTGGCATCGTGGAGTTGTTGTTTAATGGACTGGAAAGCAGCTAGCTAGTCCAAAGGCGGAGGGATATTGCTTTCGAATGGCTCTTTAATGGGTGTGAAAAATGCTTACACAAGCCCGGAAAGAACACTTGAGCAGGCAATTTCGATGGAAGATTTCGTAGATGGTGCTGATTTTCTGTTGCGACTTAGGATGGTTTTGGACCAAGAGGTTTTCTAATCAAGAGTTCGATAAGGTCTTAAACGATATTGGTGTGTTTGGTGAAGCTTTCGATTCATTGCAGCAGCTATGATCAAATTGAAATAGATCCTAGGCTGAGATCAGATGCAATCAAGAAATATTTATTTCTAGGAAGATTGCTGTAACTCTGTTAGTACTTTTAAAAAAATTTAATACTTTAAAACGATTTATCATCATATTTTGAGATATGTAGACATATTTAATACTAGACTTGTGCGCCGCCGCCGCCGATTTTCATGCGCGGCCACCGCCGATGAAATTGAGCCGGTGCGCCGCTGCAGTAAAATGGTTCACGCCGCCAAATAAATTTATGCCACGCCGAAGAAAATTCCGTAACATCTTTTCGGTCAAATGCATCTAGAACGCATTGAAATTAAAACTTGTGTGCACGCTCGTTCGTAGCTACTAAAAATTGGGTGGAAACACCAGATCTACTCTAAATTGAGAAAACATAGTCAGAACTGAATTTTGAGTAAAACGGCTAGGTATTTGTTGATGAGTTATTTCTACTTATTCCCACCTCGTTTGTTTTCTTCTTTTTTTTTTGCTTTGGGATTAATAAACCAAAACTGAAAAACATTTTAATTAAGCATTTTATTTTATAACAAACAGAATGCAAAAAAATTACCTCTCAATTTGCGGTACATTATTGCCGCACCAACGGCGGCTGCAAATTTCTCCATTTTCGAATGATTTCTTTTGAAATTTTCAAATTTTCTTCTACCACTAGGCAAAATTTGTATTTTTATATTTTCATAACGCCATTTCATTTTTTTAGTCCGCAAATGGTCTGAAAACTCAAAATTGAGATCCACCTTTATTTATTAATTTTTGAGTCAATGTTACTCAAACTCACAGATCACGTATCAAAAATAGTTATGAAAATGAGTACGTCTGATTCATTTTTGAGTAACCTCAAAGAAGCGTGTATGAGGAAGCGATTGTCACTTAGTTTTTTGACGTTTGTTTGCGCTTTCTCTTTATACAAACAGGGATGAATCGGATGAAGTATTATTTTTTCTCCTGCTCGTACTTGTTCGAGGGCTAGAAAATGGTGAGTAACAATCTGGAAGGAGCGATATACCTAGCTCCGGTCCTCACAAGTTCCTACCTCACGCCTTCACGAGTCATATGATCACAAAAGACTGACAGCTGAAACATGAACACAGCTAGTTGGCGTAGCCTGGGCAATGTTGTCAATCTGACAATAGTAGAGTGAGGAGGTGCGACGCGAACACTGGCGCGGTAACCATAGCACGGTGATAGAGGAAATGCTTCGCCAACCCGAGCGTCTGTTCACCATGGAGGTGCGGCTCAAACAACGTCTGACTGGCATCCAGCGGCTGAATAAGAAATGCTCTTCCCCGGAAGCTACACCTAAGATGGCAGCCCCATCACGGCGGATAGGATACCTTAGGCCAACCACCTACTGTCTCTTAAACCTTTACAATTGTTACAGAAACCAACAGAGAAAGACATCGAACTGATTTAACGGCAACGACTTTTAGCGCAAAACCACGGACACGAATTGCATCATGGGATGGATTGACGTTAGCCCAGCTGGGTAAACTGGCACAACTCGCCAACGAGGCGCGACGCATGAAGCTAGCAATCCTGGGACTGAGTGAAGTTCGTTGGCCAAACTTTGGAGAACACAAACTGCCGTCGGAACAGGTACTACTATACTCTGGTATTCGAGGTGAAAATGCTCCCCGCCATCGTGGAGTTGGTCTCCTACTTAGCGTCAAGGCAAGTGCTGCGCTCATCAAGTGGGAGCCTGTTAATGAGAGGATAATCGTTGCCAGATTTAGAACACGGGTTCGTAACCTTACCATAATCCAATGTTATGCGCCAACCGATGCTGCTGAGCTACATGACAAGGAGAATTTTTACAGTCAACTGAATGCCGTGGTGGATAAGGTTCCAAAGGGTGACATCAAAATCTACACTGGCGACTTCAATGCGAAGATCGACTCCGACAACACGGACTATGAGCGTGTCATGGGACGCCATGGTCTCGGTGAAACGAGCGAGAACGGTGAGCTGTTTGCAGAATTTTGTGGCAATAACGACATGGTGATCGGGGGTTCACTTTTCTCCCATCGGCCAGGGCACAAAGTCACGTGGGTTTCCCGTGATGGACATACCGAAAATCAGATCGATCACATCTACATCAGCCGAAAATGGAGACGGAGCCTTCTTGATGTCCGGAATAAACGCAGCGCCGACATCGCGTCTGACCATCACCTTCTAATCGGCGAAATTCGCCTACGCATGGCGCGGATCCAGCGACGGGTTCAAAACACGCCAACTTGAAGATCCAGCGGTAAAAATATCTTTTGTTGAAGAACTTGAGACTCGAACTGCGAACGTTCCAGAAGGTGGCAGCGTAGAAGAACAATGGATGCCTTTATAGAAACAAGCGAGAACAACTTGGGTGAGCTGCGCACCCAGAGGAAAGAGTGGATTACAGATGAAACCTGGCGGAAGATTGAGGAGCGTAGCGAAGCAAAAGCCGCAATAGAGCGGGCGAGAACCAGAGGAGCCAATAACGAAGCCCGTCAATGGTACTCGGCTCTAGAGAAGGAAGTCAAGCGCTCTTGTCGAGCGAGCGTGGGTGAACTCCCTGGCCGACGAAGGGGAGAAAGCCGCAAACACTGGCGATATACGCCTCCTCTACGATATCTCACGACGCCTAAGTGGAGCAAGGATGAACCCGAGGATGCCAGTGAAGGACACGACTGGACAATTGCTTACCGACGGCCAACCAGCCATCAACATCTCGGCATGATCCGCCTAGGGTGTGGCGCATCACGTCAATTCCAAGGCCCCATCACTGCAGGAGATTGAAGCATGAAATCCAACAAGGCTCCAGGGGTCGATCGCAAATCAGCAGATATGCTGACCCCAACTATTCTATTCTGCAATATCTGGGACACCGCGACTTTTCCGGCCGACTGGATGCAGGGCATCTTAGTGAAGGTCCCAAAGAAGGGGGATCTGACTGTGTGCGACAATTGGCGAGGCATCATGTTACTGTGTATTGTTCTCAAAGTTCTGTGCAAAGTTATCCTGAATCGGATACAGGAGAAGATCGACGCGACTCTCCGACGGCAGCAGGCAGGATTCCGTGCCGGAAGATCTTGTGTGGACCATATTGTCACGCTCCGCATCATCCTGGAGCAGGTCAATGAATTCCAAGAGTCCCTTTATTTGGTATTCATTGACTACGAAAAAGCTTTCGACCGACTCAATCAAGAGAATCAGTGACGCAAGGGAGTCCCGGATAAAATCGTCAACTTCATCGAAGTGCAGTATCAGCAACAATCAATTCGAAACTAACGATTTTAAATTGGCTCACTACTTGACTAGCCTATTGGTCCCAGCCAAATCGATTAACGTATCCCATTCTGATATAAATTCCAGTACTACACTATGTTTGTTTTGATTTGCTATGGTTCGTGGATTTTCCTATGTTTCGAGGGGTGCATCGATTAGCTTGGGACCGAAGATAGTACTAGAGCTGATACAAAAAGTTGAGCTCTTTTCTTCGGAACCTTCTGGTCTTAAAGTTACCTCTATGGTATCAGGCTTTCACGTGCGGAGTTCTGCATAATGGAGCCTTGTCTGACCCTATCCGAGTACTTGCTGGTGTCAGACAAGGATGTATACTATCACCGCTACTGTTTCTTATCGTAATCGACGAGATCATGGTAGGTGCAATTGACCGTGTACCGAACCGTGGGCTGCTTTGGCAGCCTATCACCATGGAGCATCTCAACGACTTCGATTTGGCTGATGATGTTGCTCTACTAGCACAACGGCGCTCTGATATGCAGAGTAAGCTCAATGACCTAGCGGCGGGTCTCACCATCAACGTCAACAAGACCAAATCGTTGGATATCAACACGGGCAACCCTTCCAACTTTACGGTAGTGGGGCAAGCAGTGGAAAAGCTCAAAAGTATCCAATATCTTGGCAGCCAAATAGCGTTGGACAGCTGGACCAAGAGCGACATAGGTGTACGAATCAAGAAGGCTATGGCTGCCTTTGCGAGTTTACGAAACGTATGAAGATCAAACCAGATAAGTCAACGCACCAACATTTCAATTCGAACGTGAAATCTGTGTTGTTATACGCCAGCGAGACGTAGTGTGTACCAGCGGAGAACACTCAGATGCTGCAGGTCTTATAATTCGTGCCTGGGGGCCTCACAACTGGATCTAGAATGCCGAGCTCCATCGTCGATGGAGGTGGGTCGGCCACACACTTAGACGGGGCGGAAACGAAACCTGTAAGCAAGCGCTGGATTGTAATCTGGCAGGACATCGCAGCAGAGGCAGACCCAAGGGCTCATGGTGGCGGAACCTCAACAAGGAAATAAAGCGAGTCGATAGAAATCTGACCTGGGCCCAGGTCAAGGCAAAACCGAGCAGCCGCCCAGGATGGAAGTGTGGTGGATGCGCAAACCAATTGAAAAACAGTTTGATTAAGACGCAATCATTTCCGTTAAAAGTGTCGATGCGCAACATAAACGAAAAACAAACTTGTAAATCAAAATGACATTAATGTATACCAAGCATTTCCACTGGGTCTCAAATAAACATTCCTAAGAAATCCCAAATGCAATAAACATGTTTACTAGGTCAAGCGCAAGACGATCAACAACGCACGCAGACGGCGCAATGAATGAAATGATTGTTTGCATAGCTAAGCATACTTGCAATAAGCATAATCGATTGCGTGTGACTTTTGCCACATGGTATCGGGTCAATTCGTAAACAACAGGAAGCAACATATCAACATAGGACTTGGGAAAGATTCAGCATAAACAATATTGAATTCTATCTGCGCAATTGGTTAATTAATAAAACTAACTGAAACTGAAATATACATTATTCTACAATCGCAAGTCAGAGTGTTATTAACTTCGAATTCCAGCTCAGAAGTCTTTTGCGTAGGCCTTTTGCACCTCCGGTGGTGTACAGGACCCTTAAGTAAGTATCCTTGGTTGGCAGCTTTGGTTCGCTAGATATTATGTGTGTGTGCCACCAGCACCCCGAATGAACGAGTTTTTAACGTAGCTGGCTGCCCGTATCTGCAGGTCGGTCAGGCATCCACCCGAACAATGTGGATAAAACAATCTTCATTCATGACAATTACAGTAATTTCAAAAATAGAGTTTTGCAGTAAGCAGTGGCTTATTGACGAGGATCGATTTTACATAAAAGTGAATAAGTGACTATTATTAACAACAAGTTGCTATTTGACCTTTTTATTTTTGAATCTCTTACAAGTTGTGCGGGATTCTACGTATATTCGAAAGACATCATCTTCAAATACATAAACAAAAAGTTATATGACTACAATGCGTGTAGATTCAAATATGTATCAGAGTAATAAAAGCATACAATTTATCGCTATCAACATATTAATAACCTGTAAAGCTCAATAAATGAAAGAATTCCTAGGACCCATTAAAATGTTACGTAATGCAACAGATTGCTTTTATATGCTATCCACCCCTACATAATGTACTTTTCTTATACTTAATGAAAGGGTTGTAACACTTTGCCATATGACTCCACCCCTGCAATTTTAACAATCACTTAACGTACTTTTCTAAGCAAATTCCACATGCACGACCAATGAAAACGCACACAATTGAGTAAGATTTACCCATATTTGAGTTCATGTTACTCAAATTCGCGAAAACGCAGTTAGAATGAGTAAATTTTCCGACGCTTCTCCGAGGAAATCTTCTCAACAATTTTCTTAAATTTTCCCCATATTCGAGAAGTTTTCCCCGGGAAAGTATCGAAAAATATACTCATACGATGAGCGACCTACGTTTTAGCGATTTTGAGTAATCTGAACTCAAATGTGGGTAGCATTTTTGGTCCATGTGCGATTGGTTTGGAAAGTATTTTTTCCTAAATCATTTAAAATAATCTCACGCCGACCAACGCCGCCGCCGAAAGCAAATGGCGTGAAGCCGTCACGCCACCGTCGCCGGCAGAAATCAACATATCACGCCGCCGCCAAAAATACTTTGATCGGCGCACAGGTCTATTTAATACAATACACTGAACCATTCACAATTGAGAATCGTAAAATTTTAATGAAATAGGATGAAATCTTTATTATCGGCATGAAATTTCCTGTGTTCTAGCCAGTTGGCAAACTCATCAATCAAATAATATTTTTCCGCTCTCGATATCATGCGTGATATTGGAACAAATTATCATGCTTGATATTGATTTTATAAGCTCGTTTGATATTGTGAGACTATTTTTTTTTATTGTAAAATTGAGTTTATTTGGCTGATTGTGTTAAAAACTGTAAATGAAAAACTAACTCGCTAACGTCTACAGCGTTATCACAACCTATGATAAAGGTGACGTAATTAATAAAATATTTTAGAATTTCTTTTTTTTTTTTGTTTTCTGCCCATGTTGTTTAAAACTGGATGTATGAGGTCCTCAAAAGAGAGCCTCCTCCGTTCGTTAAGGATTGTTGATATCGTTCTCTGCAGGTGCGACCACTCCGGCGTCACTCGTGGACATTCACATAATTTGTGCTTCAATGTTTCTATTCCTCCATTGCAGTGTAGGCACTGCTCGTTGTATACTCGTCGAATGGTGTGCCATAACAGTCTGTGCTCTATCTTTTCGTTAACGAGTAAATACTAACTACTACGCTGGGCTGAAGAGAGTTTTCTGCTTCTGCCACACGCGCTTCCAATTCACTGCAGGATAGCGCAATTCTCGATGAACATTTCAAATCAAGAGCAAATTTTCATTATGTCGTAAGTAACATTCGCACCGATCCGAGAAAAATAAAGTTTTGTTTTGATGACCGAAAAGTTATTCCTATTTCCAATTAAACACATATAATCTCATAGTGATAGCAATGTTTAACATATATAGCCGGGTTTTAATCATACAAAAGCAAATCGCTAGCTTTCATGCTAAGAAATACTGGGTTTTGAGTCAAAAGTTATTATACGTCGTTTGGTGGCCCCTATTGTTACTTAAGTCAAAGTGTATTTACCAGGATATTCGAGAGAATTATCAATTACGTCTCCTTACGTGCAGCCCATTCATCATTTTAGGACCACCGAAATCATCTTAGCAACAAACAGTTCGATTTATTCACTTTAATAATGACCACTGCTATGCAAACAGATTTCGCGCTAATTCTACCACATAGTTTGATAAAGGAGGTTCTTAGCTAGCGTCCAAAACGCCAAATACAACAGGGAAAGGTTTTGCAGCTAAGTTATTAACGAAAGAGAAAGTCGATGAAGAGAATCGATCAAAGCAGATAGGACCATTTGAAATGTTCATCGAGAATTTCACTCTGGTTGATCTGTTTGGTAAAGGAAAAAGCGGAGAATTTGATCGGAGGAAGGGTTTTGTTGGATTTGTTGAGGCAAGCGAGGGTATGCTTGCAGGATTGTTTTTAGGCAGGGGAGATCAGCAGGTGGATTTGTGTGGGTAAGCAAGGAATTATAAAAGGGAATGGAACCGATCTCCTGGAGATGCCGATTGATCAGCAGCGCTTTTGCTTTGAGCGCCGGCAGCTGTAGTTTCAGTCCTCCTTGATCTCGTGTCCTTGATAATTGTTGCATTGGCACATGCACTGGATGCCTTCTCCACAAAAATGTCCCCATGGTAGCTGTTATTTTGGCCGTATGGACACAGTATAGTGGCAATACGGACGAAAGATACCAAACCTTGGCCGTGATGAAGGTGTTGAGAAGGATCACCTTTTGGTGAAGAGTAAGTGTACGCAACGAATGCAGCCACACCTGTTGCGACGTTTTGCCTATCAGCATATCCCAGTTAAGTGTGATCATGTGCCGTATAGAATTGACAAAAATCACACCCAGAATTTTTATCTGATTTTCGGTCCTCATCCAATTCGCTTGAATCGGGTTTCCATTAACGAAACCGACATCCATGGACGTTGTTTTGTGTAGGTTAAGTACGGATCCAGACACACGCCCGAAGCGATGGAATAGGTCTCGCATTGTTTCGATCTTGCTTACCGATGTAGTGATGACGCTGATATCATCTGCATATGCCACGATCAAGTCGGAGCCACACACTCGCTCGAGGGAATCTTCCAGTGGATGTAAATACAACACAAACAAATGCATCGATATTGGGTCTCCTTGTCTCACCGACCGCTGGATGGGAAACGATGCCGTAAGGTGCCCATTTATCAACAGGCGGGAAGAGGATAGAGTTGCAATCCGGGACAGCAAATCCACGAGTTGACTGTTTATGCCGAGGTTGCGCATATTCTCAAAGAGAAATGAGTACCTTACTCGATCGAAGGCATGGTCCAAATCAAAAGAAACTAGCTTTCCAACCTGTTTTGCGACGTCAGTTGAGCGATCTTATCCTTCAGTGCTAGTGTGGCTTGGAAAATGTTATTGTGTGCGCTAGAACACGTCTGAGCGTTACCGAGTAAGTGATGTGTTGTCATAACTGTTTCCAGGCGTGCCTTCAGTATGCGGGAGAACAGCTTGTAGTCAAAATTTTGAAGAGAGATAAAGGGTGATACGGTCAAAATTTGGTCAAGGGAAAACGCGTGTAAATCGGTGAAATCGTTTATTTAAAAAATCAAATTAAATTTCTTTTTCAAGTTCAATTAGTATAAAATTCAGGAAAAATATTCAGTTAGGCTTCCGCTTTTCCAAATCCGAATTGCCGGGCCTTACGCTTGACCCCTGCCATCAGATTTTGTACAGCCACCTTGTCCACCTTCTTCGCCGCAGAAAGCCAGTTTGCCTTGAACTGCTGCTCGCCCTTAGCAGTTTTTTTGGTCTTCTTTAGGTTCCGCTTGACGATAGCCCAGTATTTCTCAATTGGGCGGAGCTCTGGCGTGTTGGGAGGGTTCTTGTCCTTGGGAACCACCTGCACGTTGTTGGCGGCGTACCACTCCATGGCCTTTTTACCGTAATGGCAAGATGCCAAATCCGGCCAAAACAGTACGGAACAACCGTGTTTCTTCAGGAAAGGCAGCAGACGTTTATTTAAACACTCTTTCACGTAAATTTCTTGGTTGACAGTCCCGGAAGCTATGAAAATGCTGCTTTTCAAGCCACAGGTACAGATGGCTTGCCAAACCAGATATTTCTTTGCGAACTTTGACAGTTTCATGTGCTTGAAAACATCTGCTACCTTTCCCCTTCCTTTTGCCGTATAAAACTCCTGTCCCGGAAGCTGCTTGTAGTCGGCTTTGACGTAGGTTTCGTCGTCCATTAACACGCAGTCAAACTTCGTCAGCATCGTCGTGTACAGCCTCCGGGATCGCGCTTTGGCCGTCGTATTTTGTTTATCATCGCGATTTGGAGTCACTACCTTCTTGTAAGTCGATAGTCCGGCTCGTTTTTTGGCTCGATGCACGGTTGTAGACGATACACCCAGCTTATTCGCGGCATCTCGGAGAGAGAGGTTAGGGTTTCGCTTGAAACTACCGGCAACTCTCTTTGTCGTCTCAGCGGCTTCCGGTTTTCGATTTCCCCCCGATCCAGACTTCCTGGCTGTCGACAAACGTTCCCCAAACACTTTAATTACATTTGTAACGGTTGATTTGGCAACTTTTAGCGATTTTGCCAACTTTGCGTGCGAGTAGCTCGGATTTTCGCGATGCGCGAGCAAAATTTTGATAGGCTGCTCTTCTTGCTTGGACGGCATTTTGACAACTGAATAGTGAATTCCAAAATCAAAATAGAAGCAACATTCTACACACACACACCTTCAAAATGAGGGGTGTTCAAAAGCCAATATCCTCTGCTAACATAGATACGATCTAGTCTTGAAGAAGAATTGGCCGAAATGTATGCATGGCCAGAATCTCTGGGGCGTAGCATTATCCACACGTCATGCAGCTGCAACTGCTGTATGGTGGCCTGGAGAGACGGACTCGTATTGTACCCCGTTGCATCGCATAGTCGCAGCACACAATTAAAATCGCCTGCGAGAATTACGTGCTCGGTGGGGTGTCGGAGGTAGTAGGCGATTGTGTTTTGAAGAAACGCTCTCTCTGGGCTCGGTATACTGTTCCAGATGGAGCGTAAATGCAAAAAAGTGTGGTATCGAGAACACGCAAAGCGACCAGGCGACCATCTAGACTTCTCTCTACATGCGAGAAATGTATATGGTCTCGTAATGCGATGGCAGTTCCTCTTCTTGCATGGTCAACGTTGGCAATGACGTTGAAGCCAGGGAGAGTAAGCTGCTCGTTTTCCACCTCTTGAAGAAAACCGACGTCGAGCTCCGTCAAGTGTTCGAAGTGCGTTAAGTTTCGTTGTGTTCGTAATGTTGTTTACGTTGATGGTTGCAATATTATAGCTGGTGGAGAGGACGATTTAGTGGTTGGAGTCTTTGTCGTGTGAAACGTTGCCATTATCACAACGCAATTTTTTGCCAATCGGTCTTTGTGACCGCCTGCTGGACGTTGACGAATCGGTCTCGTTGCCGTCAATTTTTTGTTGTGAAGCTGATTTGCGCGTGAGTGACTCTTGTCCATGAATTGCTGTCGTTATCTCCATGCTGCACGTCTGTAGGTTTTAGGAACTCATCGAAATCGATCTCGATAGGCTCTACACTATCAGCGGAAGGGGGCAACGCGATTCCTTCTTTGTTGACGTTGATTCCTTGGCTTGTGGATGTTTTTGTTCGGTTGCTTCCGGTTTCGGTGTGATGGTAAAAGGCTTCCGCAGACGATAGTGGTATAAGCATCTATTTGGCACGGAAGTTGAGCACTAACTGGGACTATTCGTAACCTGCAAAAATCAAGCTGACAGTAGACTAGACACAAAAATGATTACGTTGCATATCGTTTACTTAGAAAGAGAAAGTATAGTTTGCTGTCTCTTTTTACTCTTCACCGATGGCAGACACTAAGTACCACGGGAACTATTTGACAGCTCCAGTGTGATGTCAATGTAACCCGAAGATTCTGATACTCTGGTTCTGTCAAAAAGAATAATAATGGAATAAATTTACAGTTGGTCTGATTTTTAATCAACTCTTTTTTCACGTTTCTGAGTTTTTTGTTTTTTTTTTTAATTAAAAAAAACTTTCTTGTTTTCCTAATAGGCTTCCAATCGACTCAGCTTGACAAGATCGGAAAATGTCTGTCTGTGTATGTGTGTGTGAGAACACGTAACACAATTCTCTTAAACGTATTTCTCAGCTACCACTCTACCGAATTCAACGCAACAATAACAACTGCAAAGTTTCATGCTAATAATAGAAGGTCGAGATTGACATTCAATTTTTGTTTTGCTATAGGGCCTGGAATTGCTCAAAAGCCAATATCAGAAAAAATAGTATTTTTAAGATCTCTGACTCAACGAGGAGCATTATTAATTTAGTGCTGCCAATGGTGAAAACTCTTTTGAAGCAACTAGCTTCTAGGTGGTCCTTCCTTGCATCGATCATATCCTTTGATGGATAATTCTCCGAATGAGGTCGGGGATATGATCTCTGTTCTTCAGTGGAACTGTAAAAGTCTTATGCCAAAACTAAACACATTTAAATTTTTAGTTAACAACTCACTTTCTGATGCATTTGCCCTTTGTCAGTGATGGAAAAGTTCGCGAAAACTCACTATGTCTCGCGAACTTTTCCCTTGGTGAACTTCGTGAAATATCGCGAACTTTTCCAACACTGCCCTTTGTGAAACATGGCTCTCTTCAGACAACGATCTTGTTTTCCACGATTTCAACATTATTCGCCTTGACCGCGCAGATTCGTATGGAGGGGTGCTTCTGGGAATCAACAAGCTCCATTCCTTCTACAAAATCGATCTGTCTTCGGTGACAGGCATTGAAATTGTCGCATGTCAGGTTAACATTCGAGGCAAATGCCTCAGTACTGCCTCAGCATATCATCCACCAAAAACCGCGATCTCTCGTCAAAGTTTAGGGGATATCTGCACGGCTATGTCGGAGCCACGGTTGATCTTGGGAGATTTTAACTCTCGCGGTACAGGCTGGGGGGAACTGTACGACGACAACCGATCAACCTTGATATACGACATGCGCGACTTCTTCAAAATGACAATTCTGAACACCGGGGAAGCAACACGAGTAGCCAAACCTCCAGCAATATAACTTTGCTCGAGTTCACTATCGTTGGATTGCTCGCGGAAAGTAATTCAAGATCCCTACGGTAGTGACCATTTGCCAATCAAAATTTCTATTACCAATGGTTCATCTTCTACTCGCTCGAAAACTTTGAGAAGCTGCTCGACAGAAATCCTCAAACAAGATTCATGAGTCTCTATTGCGAGTACATGACGCTGGAGATTGGCCCTTCTTCATACAATTCCTCTCGTGTTTGCCTCCAAGACTTTTATAGTTCCTCTGTAAATTTTGATCTGACCATGTTGCAAGAAATCCGTGCAATACCAGATCACCATCGGTCGATGGTTGTTCCCTTAATTTTTGCAAACAAGTACCACCATGTCAGTAACAATAAGAGTTTTTTTCACAGATGGGTCAACTATAAACGCTTCCACTGGATTTGGAGTGTTCAACAAATTTCATAGCGCCTCATATCAACTGCAAAAACCCTGTTCCGTATACGTTGCGGAACAAGCAGCCATATTCTACGCAGTAGAGCAAATTGCCTCACTACCATCTGATCACTATTTTATTTTTACTGATAGCCTTAGCTCGTTGGAGCCTATTCGATCAATGAGGCCGATGAAGCACTCCTCGTATTTCCTGACCGAAATCCGAGCAAAATTTAGTACTTTATCTAACTGCTCCTATACTATCACCTTAGTTTGGGTCCCATCTCATTGCTCAATTCCGGGTAATGAGAAAGTGGGCTCGCTAGCTAAGGTGGGCGCTATGGAAGGCGATAATCGCCTTTGCGGAATTTTACTCAATTACCCGTCAGCACGTCCTCACCAACTGGCAACAAAAATGGAATGAGAGTGATCTGGGAAGAAGGTTACATTCTATTCTCCCACAGGTATCGAACAAGCCATGGTTCAAAGGATTGGACATGAGCCGTGACTTTATACGTGTCATATCAAGGCCCATGCGCAATCACTACTCGTTAGACTCGCATTTCTTCCAAATCGGGCTCGCAGGCATCAATATGTGCGCTTGTGATAGTGGCTATCACGATATCGACCACGTGCTTTGGTCATGCACCCTCCATTGTGTTGCTAGATCCGAGTTATCCGCATTCCTCAGGGCCCGAGGAAAACAACCTTTGCGGCGTTAGAGACATCTTGGCGAGCTAAGATCTCGATTATTTTAATTTAATTTATTTGTTTTTAAAATGGATCCATCTGAGGATTAAGTAGTTAGTGTCATCTTGTGTTCTCTCAAGTTGCTAGGTCCCCATCGTTGTACCCTAACGTTTGTCTTTTTCATCAGTTGATCGCTTAGTTTGAGATCAAGAGCACATTGCTCGAAAAAACCTTGTGTTCTCAATCCCTACCCTGCCATCCGTTTGTTACAATTTGTTACCCCTAACCTCGAGATAGCCGTGAGTAATCGGCCCCCACTTTACTAACGTTAAGTTTAAGTAATTTTGCAACCCAAACGATGAATATCGGCTCCGCAAAGCTACGGAAAATGAGCCTGGAAAAATAATTGCATTAAAAAAAAAAGATGTATGGCGATCTGTATCAAACAAGTTTACCCATGCCCTAGTTTTAATTAGCGGGAACTAAATTGTGTGTACATTCTGAAATTCCAAATATGAAAAATTAGAGAGTAACCAGTAGACTGATGCAAAATTTGACTTTTTCGCTCCACAGTGCTTAAATGGTTTCAAATCGGGTCCTGATTAGCCTCTCAAAGTTACAACTCATTTGGTTAGAAACAGACTTCGCACAAGCCATTTGAAGTTTACATGTAAATTACTATGGAAAATCTCAACTTTTTGTTCATTGCCTTCTAGTCTTTTTCCTTATTGAGATGCGGAACAGTTTGATAACCATTCTTATAGAAAATTTTCTCAGCTACAACTTTGCTCAATACTGTTTCTATGTAAAACGAGACAGGAAAAAGTTATTAATTATTTAAGAGATGGGTAAACTTATGACATGATCAAGCAGCTGCTCTGTAGGCAACACTGTATTTTGCAGTGTGACATAGTAGCCATGATTTGTGTGTCCTATTCAACGCCCCAGAAACACCAATGTTGCCTGCTGAGCAGTTGATTGAGCATGATCATAAGACATCAGCGCATTGAACCATTGATATCTTTCGATCCTTGCATTTAATTAAAAAGTAGTACTGAGCAAAGTTGTAGCTGAGAAAATTTCCTAAAAATACAGTTGAAAACTTTTGAAGCAGATTAATGTGGTGAATTTTAAGATAGACATGAACAAAAATCTTGGTTTTACCATAGTAATTCCCATACAAACTTTAAACGGTTTGTGCCATCTCAGTTTCTCACCAAATGGGTTCAAATTTTGAGAGGTTATTCAGGATCCGATTTGGAACAGTTTAAGTATTGTGGAGCGAAAATTTCAAATTTTGCATCACTCTAGTAACCAGTTCCAAATTTACCATGACAGCACTAGTTTTAACGCCATTACGTACCGATTATGATATTAAACTGACTTTCACAACTTCTCACCTCTCGTCCATTCATCCATACCAATTAGGTAGCTTTATTTCAATAATTCAGCAATAATCGACTAGCACGTTTCTTCTTCTGTAACTTGTGCAATAATTGCAAAATAACTTAATCCTTGCTAATCCCATCCTTAAACGGCATCACCTTCCCACCTTCATCCCCTCTGACCGACCGACAACTTTTTCGGTTGGCTCCAAGATAATCCAAATCGAAAGGATGAAAGCAATGTCCATGTCCATGTCTGCTCGCTAACTCCGACTACTGCACAAAACGGAATTTAATTAAATTAGCAACCGTTTGCTTCACTTTCCCTCACGTATGTGTGTGTGTGTGTGTGTGAATGGAAGTCAGGACAAAGAGCGGAGCAGCAGCCTGTCGCTTACACCGCGTCCGGTTTGCAAATAGTAAGTGGGCAGAGGTAGTAAGTCTGCCCTTCATCCCCCATCGGCCATCATCCAGCTTCTGCTCCATCGTATGGTTAAACATTTGAAATATTTCCTTTTAATTTCCTTGCTTTTTTGCGCATCCTCTTCGCCATTCCCTCCACTGAAAGAGCAACACTTTCGTATTGTCTGTTCCTCTGATAATGTGCTGCTGGTGTTCTTGCCGGCTGACTGTCAGTGTCAAGCTGGAACGAATCGGTTTTTAGTGTCCTATGTCCCATCGTAATCCGCAAATGATACGACAAAGAGATGGAGCGCAGAAGAGGTCATGGTTTTCCCAAGGGAGCGGGGGGGGGGCTTTACTTTCGCATTCAGCACGCGAAGAGTAATCGCTTTCCTGCTGAGAAATCATCATTGTATTGTTGGCTATTGTTGACTTTCTGTTCTACTGATAGTGGAGCTTTAGCAACAGTGAATTCCAACGGAGGGGAAAAAATCGGAGAGAAGTCATTGTTCTGCAAATCAAAAGGCGTTTTGTTTGGGGTATTACGAGTACGTACGTGATGCCTGCTAATGGTGTCGCATGGACGTGTGTTTTATTTGTACCGATTTCAAGAAAAAAAAGCATGATACAATTAAGAGCTTTTGAGATATGAAATGTTGTTCCAGGAAAGGATGACGCCAAAAAAATTGCACAAAATAGAGAAGCTACAAGAAGTTAAGCACTTTTAATACATACTTTGACGGAGTCTGCAAATAACCGACTCGAAGCATCAACTTCTGTAAACTGTCACCAACATTGACCAGCTTAGATTTCCACTTCCTCCGTTCCATTTCAAAGACAAACAAACCAATATATCGCTTCGCAGCTCGGAGTCCACAATCAACGGTTCCGAAGCACACCTCTTATACACTGGAAACCAGCTCTCTTCCCTGATTTTCAAACCATCGTCAGTTGTCCCTCGGGAACCTCAGCTAAAGCATGTCGAATGTCAGCAAAATTTCATGCCCATTACATCGGCAAAAGCTGCTTAACTTTGCCATTTTCCGCATTGATTGCACTTGTCGTCACGGAAAATCATGGCATCATGTCGGCGCGGTCGTCCTCTTTCGGTCCAGCCCGGTCAAGTCCGTCTCGGTTTGACTCGGCCCAGCAGTGGTGTTTGGTTCATGGATCTAGCATTTATCCCCACAGTTCAAAGCACTCGATTCCCAGCATCTCTGGTTGGTGATATTTGATACGGGAGAGACAGAGAGGTAGCGTTTCCGGTTCCGGCTACACATGGGGGTAGTCTTTCAGAGCTTCGATTTCACCAATCTGGCTCCACTACTACCAGCATCATCATCATCATCATCATCATCATCATCATCATCACCGCTGCCATAAGCCATCAGCAGCAGCAACCAGTTCGAGATCCAGCCGTACACATCCTGAAATGGCCACCGAGAGAGCACAGTGCTGCTGTTTACAGTCGAATCATTTTACATGTTTGCCTGCTGATATTGTTCCCAATTTGCCGCTCAACTTTTTCCCCCTACCATGCATTGGAGGAGCAAGCGATTCTTCCGAGCTCCCATGAGAACTAAGCCACAGTAGCTGAAGTGGAGATTGTGAAAATTTGTACTTGCTTCAGTAAAACAAACTGATAGCAGCCAGCGTACACACAACAATCGAAAATTTTCCGAAATCGATGCTCGTAGGGTGATATTGATTTAGATTTCAACGTTGGACCGGCAAGTATTCGGTCTGACCTGAAACTGCACGAGGAAGGTTTCGTGCGATTTTGTTGCAATATTTGCTAGCTTAAGACCGGGAAAACGATCCAAATAATTTTAATAAAATCCTACCATTTGACTCCGCCTTCGTAACCATTGATGGGATCCCTTCCGATATAGATCGAACCAATTTTTTTTTACCTGAAAGTCATCACCTCAAACCGTTATAACGAGCTGTCCGTCGACGTCCTTTTGGACGATGGACGAACGAATATGATTTACAAATAACCATTTTCCAAACATGTCCGTCCATCTTGTTCGCTTGGCTTGGCTCCGTTCGACAGCATGATGGGTCCTGGTGGTGTGATACTTCCTTTCCATGTACGTATCTCCATGTCATCGTTGTTGATGTGTGCGATGCACCATGTGAACAAATATGTCCGCCTCGCACTGACTGACCTCTGCTCTGGACTCGGAACGGGACAGTTGTTGAACTAGCGGTACACTGCGGATATGGAATCAAAACATGCAATTTATAATATTTCAGGAAACATTCGACTGCTGGTTGAGTGGGAATCCGTCGTGGTCGCCCCATGTTCATGGTGCAGCTGGCAGGACATCGTCGCGAGCAGTTATTACTGGTGTAGTCGCGATTGGCCGCTTCATAGTATTTCGCTGTGACATTCCAAGCTTCCTAATTTCTGCTTCTGGTGGCGGTGGTTTCGCTCATCCGATATGATCCAATGCTGTTCCGTTCGACGACAGTGGTTAGGGATATCACGGTTGAATTGAATACTATGTTGTCCGATTTGGTTGGTTGGGCAATGCAAGGAATATAAATTGAATACTTCTTGTCTTGGGAAGGCAGGTTGTATGTTAACCGATTTGCCTTGGAATTTCATGAATGGCTCAATGCCTGTGGACTACACATCCTTCATAGACGTTTGATACGATAAATGTAGTGATATTTCCTTACGGCAAAGAAGCGGGAAGGCACAAGAAGGTTGAGTAATTTCCTTTAAATTTTGAAATAAGGCCGGAAAAATGAATACATTTACATTTAGAACAGTAAAAAATATTCAGTGTTTTTTTGCTACTTCATACGTGAATTTAGCAACTTTCAGAGTTGGTTGAACATGCTATCTAGAGGTCCGTTCACCGTTCGAAAAATTCATGTAAATTTCTTCGAGATATAGCGCACATAAAATTAACGCTAGATTTGGCATAAATTTACGCGATATTTCATGAAAATTTAAGTGCAATATTGCATAAATTTGCAATATTGTATGCAACCTTGTAAACGATTTCGCTGTTTATGCCAAGTATAGCTCAACATTAAACGAAGGGAGATTTTACGCGATAGTTAAAATTCAGAATTTTTTCTGTGTTTAGTCTATCTGATTCCTTGGTCTGATTTTCACCGCCGCCATAATGAAAAACTGCTCAAATTTACTTTCGACACACTTTTTCGAACCTCCCTGTTTGCTGGTGTTCAAACTGCTTGCACGTGTCGAAAGACCTGTCAATTTAGATCCAAAAACAAAACTGTTTCAGGAATCAAAAGTTAATACTTTCATCATGAATTATCTGAAAATTGCTCTAACTATGGCAGGCGTTTTAGCTTTTATTATTTTTAATAATATTAGAAGGAGAAGGTGAACTTTGAAGACTACACAGCAAAAAAATAATTTTGATATCACGTCAAAGTGGATGCACTACAATCATGTCGAAAATATGGTGTAATATTACTTGCTAAAAAGGACAAAATTATCATTAATACAATACATGAACTGATATTACGCTGCTTTTACTGTATTTATTTATTTATGTGGTCATAAAAATTACATGAAATTTTCGACATGATTGTAGTGCATCCACTTTGATGTGATATCAAAATTTTTTTTTTGCTGTGTAGGAAATGGTTGATCAGGAGAAACACCAGCAGGGATCTGGCTCATCTGCGATATGAAGACGAAATGAAAGTTAATGATTTGACGAACGTAAATGGGAGGCTTCTCGATCTGGTTTCATCAACCGTTGCCATTGCTGAAAATTGATCATCATCACAAGCCCTTCGTGTTAAAATTTGAAACCATCAGAAAGTGCGATAGCATGAATGCATCGGACCCCTTCAACTTTGATTTCAACCAATGTGATTTCGCATTGCTTAACGCATAATTTTCGGCCGTTCATTGGGATAGGTGCCTTAATGGGTGCAACATCAACGAAGCTGTTTCCAACTTTTATCACCGAGTGTTCTCAATTGTTCGGGATGTAGTACCGATGAAGCAAAGACGCCGCTTTTTCGGGAGAAGACAGCCTTGGTGGAACAACGAGCTGCAGCATCTACGTAATCGTCTTCGCAAGGCCAGGAAACGTTATTTTCGTTCGAGGGACGAACAGCACAAAGCTGAGCTGCGTGTATTGGAGACCGATTATAACTCTTTGCTTGCGCGATGCTTCAGCAGCTACATTCATCGCACGGAAGAAAACATCAAAAACGATCCTAAATCGTTTTGGTCGTTCATGAGAAGTCGAAAGCAGACGAATGCAATTCCTCAGCATGTTTTTACCCTTCTTACAAAGAAGGGTATAGATATCACTTGAAAAACCGACTATCGATCCGAGGCCCGGAGGGCCGAGTGTCATATACCATTCGACTCAGCTCGACGAGATCGGAACATGTCTGTGTGTGTGTGTGTGTGTGTGTGTGTGTGTGTGTGTGTGTGTGTATGTGTGTTTGTGTGTATGTCTGTGTGTATGTAACGAAATGAATGCGCTCACGTTTCTCAGCAACCGCTCAACCGATTTGGACAAACTCGGCGCCAAATGATAGGTCTTGGGGTCCCATTGAACGCTATTGAACGGTTTTGGAATCGGTGAACCGGTTCCGGAGATATGGCCGGAATAAGATCCGGTGAATATGGGCCTTCACGCTGGATTTAACGGAAAACGTATCAAAACCATCATGCGACACATCAAATTACTACAGAATTCAAAAATAAGATCAATGCAAGTCGTGTTAAGTGTTCCAGACCACATTGGACACACTTGGACATGTTCAGGGTACCCCGGGGAAGTTGCTTGAATATGAATTGAATTAAAACCCATTAAATCACATTAAAATACGATGATAAGGTGATTGGTAGCCTCACCAAATAGACTACACCCGGATATATTCCGGGTACCCCCAGGCAGTGGCGTAGCGTCACTGGATGATACGGGGGTGGGGGGCTTGGTTACTGATAATGACAATAAAATAAATAAACTTGAATAAGTAAGAAGGGTCTGATCACACCATAGGTGGATAAATTCGGGTTTTTTATAAGTTTTATTCGGAAAATTTGTTCTCGTCATTCTTTCGGGGTGTGCTAAGTAATAACCGATCACCTCCGAAGTGTATTTGGACAGTTTGCCTCGGTATGATTTGAACGTAGCGCTTCTCGAATTTTCTCTGGAAAATGTGCTGAGAAAACTCCAAGGGATAGACGAATCCAAAGGCGCCGGACCAGATCGTCTTTCACCACTGTTTCTCAAGAACTGCGCCGTTTCGCTTTCCGTTCTCGCCACAATTCTTTTTAATCGTTCCATGGCGGAAGGCGTTTTTCCGAGTGCTTGGAAAACTGCTGCCATTATTCCCATACATAAAGCTGGTAGTATCCACAACGTAGAGAACTACCGGGGCATATAAATTTTGAGCTGCTTGCCAAAGATTTTTGAAAGCCTCGTCTTCGATTCGTTTTATCCACACGTTCATCATATTATTTCTGAATTCCAGCACGGATTCGTGAAAAAACGCTGTACCACTGATGGCATATGTTTCCTCGTTGGTCAACGCACTGGAAATGAGACAACAAATCGATGCCATCTATATCGACTTCTCTAAAGCGTTCGATAGAGTGCCGCATTCTTTGGCGGTGAACATATTGGACAGAATGAGCCTACCTGCCTGGTTGACTCGCTGGATATTTTTTTACCTATCTGAGCGCAATGGAACGAGCTCTGACCCATTCGATATCACATCTGGTGTGCCTCAAGGGAGCCATTTGGGCCCACTTCTTTTTGTGCAATTCGTCAACGATCTTTGCGAAATGATTAAATCTCCGAAGGTAATTTTTGCCGATGATTTGAAGTTCTTTCGGGTAGTTTCATCGTTAGTTGATTGCTACACTGGTGCAGGCTAAACGGAATGGATGTAAATGCCCGAAAATTTAATGTAATTTCTTTCTATCGAACAAGGATGGCGGCCATTTTCGATTATAGAATGTTGACTACTCGTATCGACAGAGTAAGCACTGTTAAAGATCTGGGTGTGCTACTTGACAGTAAGCTGAAGTTTACCCAACACATAGCTGCAACGACCGCCAAGGCGTACGCAGTGCTTGGATTCATCAAACGAAACACGCAACAGCTTGAAGACATTCATTGCTTGAAAAGTCTCTACTGCGCGCTGGTACGCAGCATACTTGAATATGGAGTGCTGGTGTGGGCGCCATACCATGTCGTTCAGATTAACCGGATCGAGCGTATTCAAAGGAACTTTCTTCGATTTGCACTTCGTTTACTTCCGTGGAATGATCCGGTTCGATTACCACCCTACAAGCATCGCTGCCCCTTGATACATCTACTGACCTTGGCTAGTAGGAGGATCCTGTTGCAGCGGCTTTTTATATCCGACATCCTGAAGAGCAACGTAGACTGCTCAGTACTGCTGAGCAGGCATGGAATTTCATTTACATTCATTTCATGCATTCATTTACATTCATTTGCCTCTAACTTTTTTCATCAACAGCATTCCGCAAAATGTTGTTTAGAGCTGAAGTAGGTTTTGTTATTAGCTACAACTTTTGCCCATAGCTCAAATCTGTATCTCTTACTTACTTGATACTTGATGGGCTACGAATCGCCAGGTTGATTCAACGCCGAACGAAGTACTCTTCTCCATTGGACTCGGTCCTGAGCCAATCGCTTCCAGTCGCCATGAACGTTTAGCGACCTGATGTCCTCCTCAACTGCAAATAGCCAACGTGTCCGAGGTCTACCCCGGAGTCGACGACCTCTACCGGGTTCTCTGCTGAATATAATATTTGCTTGTCGTTCTTCCGGCATCCGCACTACATGCCCAGCCCACCGTAGTCTGCCGTGTTTTATAAGCTTCACTATATCCGTACCGTTATACACTTGGTACAACTCGTGATTCATGCGACGCCGCCAGATGCCATTCTCCTGTTTACCGCCGAGTATTGTTCGCAGCACCTTACGCTCGAAGACACCAAATGCTCTCCGGTCAGACTCTTTTAACGTCCACGATTCGTGGCCGTAGAGGGCTACCGGAAGTATCAGCGTCTTATACAGAGCGAATTTCGTTTTCGTTTGCAGGCTACGGGACTTCAGCTGGCTACGTAATCCGTAAAAGGCCCTGTTTGCAGCTGCAATACGTCTCTTCACCTCGCGGGTAACATCATTATCGCATGTCACTAGTGTTCCAAGATACACAAATTCTTCCACTACCTCAAACTGTTCACCATCTAACAACACTACACTACCAACACCACTATTGATCCCACGCTGTCTACCGGCTACCATGTACTTCGTTTTGGTAGAACTTATCGTGAGCCCAATCCTCGCCGTCTCCCTCTTAAAAGGCACAAACGCCTCTTCCACTGCTCTACGGTCAATTCCGATGATATCGATGTCGTCCGCAAAGGCAAGGAGCATGTACGATCGTGTGATGATGGTACCGTTCCTCTGCACACCAGCTCTCCTAATCGCTCCTTCAAGAGCAATGTTGAACAGTAAGTTTTAAAGTGCATCACCCTGCTTCAATCCATCTAAGGTCACGAACGAGGTCGAAATCTCATCTGCAACCCTTACACTTGATTTCGATCCATCTAGCGTTGCGCGAATCAGTCTAATTAGTTTCGCCGGAAAACCATGTTCTAGCATAATCTGCCAAAGCTCATTTCTCTTCACTGAATCGTATGCTGCTTTGAAATCAATAAACAGATGGTGAGTCTGCAAGTTGTACTCCCGGAATTTATCAAGGATTTGACGCAGGGTAAACATTTGATCCGTCGTTGATCGGCCCTCACGAAAACCAGCCTGGTATTCACCGACGAAGGACTCCTCAAGCGGTCTCAATCTGTTAAACAGAACGCGTGACAGTATTTTGTACGCCGAATTCAGAAGAGTTATTCCTCGATAATTGGCGCACTCGAGTCTGTGCCCTTTTTTGAATAATGGGCAAATGAGGCCATCCAACCAGCTAGCAGGCAGTTCTTCGTCCTCCCATATCTTCGTTAGAATACGGTGGATTGCTTGATGCAGCTGCTCATTTCCGTGTTTGAAAAGTTCGGCCGGGAGCTCGTCCTTCCCAGCAGCCTTATTGTTTTTCAGCTCACGTATTGCCTTTTTAACCTCGTCTAGCGTTGGAGGCTCCACAGCTTGATCGTCGTCTGCGATGTTTACTCTGTTCCTCGATACTCCCTCACTCTCTCCATTCAACAATGTCTCAAAATGTTCTTTCCACCTGGCAGCCACCATTGTTTTATCTGTCAGCAAATTCCCCTCAAGGTCATTGCACATGGCGGGAGATGGCGCTGTTTTACTCCGCACACCATTGACAGTCGCGTAGAACCTTCGCATATCGTTCTGTTCCATACTTTCTTGCGCCTCAGCAATCACGCGTTCTTCGTATTGCCTTTTCTTTCTGCGGTGGGTTCGTTTCTCAGCTGCCCTTGCTACCTTGTACCGCTCTCTGTTCAGCCGGGTACCAGACACTAACATCCGGCTTCTGGCAACGTTCTTCTCATCCGTCAACCTCTGGCACTCCTCATCAAACCAGCCATTACGTGGTCGTCTTTGAGCTGTACCTATCACTTCTTGTGCTGTTGTGTTCACCGCTCCGTGGATTGTGTTCCACAGATTGTTGAGGTCCTCGTTCACGTTGATTTCGCTAATCCGCTCATCAAGCTTCTGGCGGTACTCTGCAGCAACACCTTCTACTGACAAGCGATGGATATTGAAACGCATCGATCTCCGGTTCGTTGAATTCGTAACGGTCGATAGACGCGCCCGAATTTTGCAGACAACAAGATAATGATCTGAGTCAATGTTAGGCCCCCTAAAAGTCCTTACATCAATGACATCTGAGAAGTGCCGGCCATCCACCAACATGTGATCGATCTGGGTGCAAGTTTCGCCATTTGGGTGTCTCCAGGTGTGCTTTCGGATATTCTTGCGTGCAAAGTAGGTGCTACTGATGGCCATACCTCTAGCAGCGGCGAAGTTTATCAGTTTCAGGCCGTTATCATTGGTTACTGTATGTAGGCTCTCTGTACCAATGATTGGACGAAAGAAATCTTCCCTCCCGACCTGCGCATTTGCATCTCCGATTACAATCTTCACGTCGTGTTTTGGGCACTCATCATAAGTTTTATCGAGACTGTCATAAAACGCGTCCTTCACGTCATCGGATTTATCGTTGGTTGGCGCATAGATGTTGATCAGGCTGTAGTTGAAGAATTTGCCCCGAATCCTTAATACACAGATGCGGTCGCTTACCGGTCTCCACCGCATAACACGCTTCATCTGCTTCCCGATCACTATGAACCCTACTCCATGTTCTGCCCTATCGCCACCGCTGTGATAGATATGATACTTGAAGGAAGTGTTGGCGATGGGATCCACCGCCCGGAATTCACGTTCTCCGGATCTAGGCCACCGTACTTCCTGAATAGCAGCTACGCTCACATTCACTTTTTGCAGTTCACGAGCCAAAAGGCCCGCTCGTCCAGGTTCATTTAAGGTTCTGACATTCCAAGTACCGAGTTTCCATTCATTGTCCTTATTTCGTTGCCGAAAATTCCGTTCGTTGTTTTCTCTTTCTTCGTTTTTCTGAGTAATGTTGGGGGTTTCAGTATGCTACCTTACCGGGGTCGTGATACCTACATCATGTTGGTGGGGCTGCCACCTTAGGTGTAGCTGACGTGATACAGCATTTCTTATTCAGCCGCTCGCTCCGAGACAGACGCTGTTTGAGCCGCACCTCCATGGTGAACAGACGCTCGAGGGTCGCACCTCCTCACTTTGCTATCACCACGATCCGGATCCATGTTTTTATCGTGGTGACATTGCCCAGGCTACGCTACCAGCATCTTTTGCTGGCGGTCTTTGTCATCGGCTGACCCGTGGAAGCGTGAGGTAGGAACTTGTGAGGACCAGAGCTGTTGGGACAACACTCCTTCCAGTTTGTCGACTCACCATTTGTAGCCCAGTTTGTCGACTCACCATCTGTATCTCTTATGCATCACGAATTAGAGCAGGCAGAACTTGTTACTGTTTTTCAGTGAATGTAAAATAGATTCACTGAAAAACAGTAGTGGCTTCTGTTCGCTCTGGTTCGTCATGCTTAAAAGATACGAATTTGAGTTGTTAACAATATTGCAGGTAATAGCAAAACCTACAAAAGTTTCACACACCATTTGGAGGAATTCTGTTGATTTTAAGAGTTAGGGGTCAATGAATGTAAATGAATGCACAAAATGAATGCAAATGATTTTCCATGCCTGCTGCTGAGCAATATAAATGTAAACATTCCGACCAGAACGATCCGGCGTGCAGATTTTCACCACCTTCCTGTGCACTGCACTCTTTATGGACAGAACCAACCGTTTGATGTTTGTTGTCATCGTTTTAATGAAGTATTTGTCCTTTTTGATTTTAATATATCTAAGACAATGTTAAGTAGTTTTGTGAGATTTGCAGTTGGTGAATTTTGTCAGCTTGATGCTCCGAGTTGCGATATCACAGCTTACAATATCAAGCGCAGTTGTTTGCTTCTTGATTTTAATCTACAAAAATCAGACGTGATCTTGTTCTTTGGTGAGATTTGATTTTTTTTTTATATTTCTTCAATACTTGGTACGAATATTGTTGTTGTTATACGTACTTTTTTTTCAAAGTGTTTCAACTTCAATTTCAAGCAACAGCTCACACTAATGATAAAATCTTAAAAATAAGCTGAATCTAAAACACTCTTTGAATAAGTATTAAATTTCCCTGGGAAGTCGGGAATCCCATGAAACAATAATTATGTTTACGGGAATCGGGAATCCCTGGAAATCTCATTTCTTGCGAAATCGTTCCCGGAAACGAAAACACTAGATACGATCATCTAAGTAGCAATTTGAACACCCTATTGAGGGCAATCCAAAGAAGAATGTCCACCATGAATAAATGATTAGTTCACAGCTCACGCAGAGAGGACATCAATTGAAGGATATTTTATGTCATGTTGGGCCATGTACGTTTCCTAAGCTCGAAATGTAAGTCCATTCAATATTCTCACCAGTTTAATCACAAACATCACATCAGTTTTAGTATTGCATGTGAAATTCCACAGAATTCAGTTATGCTGATAAACGCAAGCAATCAAATTCGGAAAAATGGGCAAACTAGAAACCGATACGATATCTCTTTGTGATGCAATGAAGCCCCTTCCAAGCTTGGAACTGCATCAAAGCGAAAAACCATCTGCAACAAAACTCCACTCGGCCTACACTACTGGGGGAAAAGTACTGTACCTCGACCTGACACTGATCATTGAATTATTGCAGCAATAAAAAATCATTCCCACGCACGTTATAGTCCACCCCCGCTCCGAAAATTCCTGCCTATGATGTAGTTTAGCTTGTCGTAAGGTCCATTTTTTGGACGACTTGAGCGTCGACTACTGCGGACTGGACTGGACGATTGTCACCAAAACATACTTGGCCTCCGAAACGAAACGACGACGGGTGCCAGGCTCATGTGCCACAGAAAAATGCAACCCGGCTCGCGTGGACCAGATTGAAATTTATGACGTGAATTGTTTTCGTTTTATTGGTAATTGAATTACGCCTATATGCTGACCGGAGGATCGGATGACCAGCTGCACAGCTCAATATTGTGTGGGACAATAGATGCCAACGATGACGACAGCGGCGACGGCGACGCACCAGTACATTGTTTTCGGCTAAGGAAAAAAAAAAACATCAACGAAATATGCGCTGAATCATAATCGAATTTTTCAGAGTGTTTTTCCTCCATGTCCGGGTCTTGTTTTGGCCCACATATGTAGTTCCGTTTGTCATTTCCTACTACCGGAGAAGCAATTTCAACCGGATTGCGAAAATTTGACATTGTTTGGAAGGGGTGAGTTGAAACTGATAGCTTTGGTGGAACATTTCTCGTTTGTTGGATTGTACTAAATTGAATTCAAAGTTGTTCTTGATATTTCAAAAAATGCAATATGCTTTTTCCGGGAAAAGTTGAGAACACTCGTTTCATTGCGTTCCCCCTTTGACTGCGCTGCTGCAGTACCTATGCTTGCTTAGGCGCTTGCATAATATTTCATCCTGCGCATACAAAAACAATTCATTAATATAAACAATCGGCAGGAATAAATTTAACCGTGCAAATAACAATTGCTGGAGATAAAATAGCGTGAAATATTCCTGCCTAAACAATAAATATGAATTTGGTAGGTGGTGTGTAGTTGGGCGTTTCAACACAAAATGCACATGCTACTATTGTCCGGCCTGGGTAACTTGACACATATTGAAGTGGGGTGGCCGTAAACATAGATTTGAAGCACATGTGCGTTTGATTCATCGACCTGGTAGGGTAACAGTTTTCCGGTAAACTAGCAGGAACCAACATCGGAACGATTGCGCCGAAATTATTTAATTGAACTGCTGGTGCTTTAGTGTTTTCCTGCGAATCGAACTCTCATGATGGATTGGTCGAGTAACTTTCCCGTAAATCCGGACGACCAGATAGCGAAATCCCTCATCGGGATTGATTTCCGTGGAAATTCAACCATCAATCCAAGAGTTGGAACAGCTTCGATTGCGGGAAGGGAGCTACTCACGGGAAAAGTACCCTTCAGTAGTGAATGGAAAAAAAGAACTAGGGGAAAAAATCCACTGAAATAGTAGAGAGTCATCTCCATTCACACTCCAACAACGAACGGGTAGTGGCTCAGCCCACGCACTTCGGTACCTACACAACAAGAACTCACACACGGCTCCAGGCTGATAAATGGCAAAACGGGCGAGTGAATGATTTTCATCATTTTTTCCGCATCACCGTGTTGTTCGAAGCGGCGCACTTTTTTTTTCCGATTTAGCTTATGTGTCTTAATCCTTGCTAAGAGGATGAAAATACAGATATCATCTGGACAGGGATCGAGCGAATCGAGGGGCCTGCCAAGTGAGCTCGATTATAACGAATTGGTTGGGTGAGGAAAAACTTTCATCGAAATTTTCATCAAGCTCAAGAAAATGGTTGCAGAAGAACATGCCTTGGGTTCGAGTTTTTGTCCTAATTGACCTACCCTTCGTCCCTCCGATCTCAGATTGCTCCTTTTCCTTCGATAGAAGGGTTGTCAAGCATATTTGTGTGGAAAGCGTGTTGTTGGGGCTGTGCAAGAGGAGGGAATCTCATTGAGTAGTACTCGAATGGATGAGTTTGTATGTTCGATATTGGAGCCGTTGGTTTGTGATTTAGTTAGCACTGGAATAAATTAATTGTTCCAGTTTAGAATGTTACTTTATGGATAAAAGTTTCGAAGAAAGTTAATTGCCTGGAATCGGGTAAATTTAGGTGCAGCTGGTTTTTGAGTTGAGCTTGTACGTGAAGCATGCCTGTGTTGCGAAAGGACTTCTTAATGATAATTCAGAAACAATTAGTGATGGGTGCATGGAAGATTAATAACAGCAGCTGCTGTAAAGAAGCATGACCAAGATGAGGAGGATGATGGTGACTTTAATGCCAGACTTCATCGAAGCAGAATTTGATGAGACCTGTGCATATTATTTTACTCTAAGATCAAAGTAGCGCTGCGATAACTACGTATTTTTGTTTTGCTCGTGTGATAATTTAAAAATTTACAATTTTGGTTTTAAAATGAATTAAGTCTCTAAGAAAGTACTGATTTGGTGTTGAAAAGTGCATCAACCCCAAGGGTTATTCAACTCTGTACACCTTTATCCGTGCTGGTTGATTGACCGGTGCCAAGAGCTGTGCCGAACGTGCCTATCAAAGTGTCACAATCACGATCCTCAAACAGCTGATGGTAGTAACGCTTGGTACATTCCTATCAATGTGCTTGTCGAAGTACTTTCCATGACCATCCATCAAGTTGACGAAAGATGTAAAAAGCAACTGGTGACTGTCGTCTTCGGTGGTGATCCATCACCGATCTGGTCATTCCCGACAATCATTTGTGCTCGTTTTGAACCAGCTGCTGCTTTGCTTGCTTATGTGAGTGTGTTGGTGAGTGACCCCAACAGCTTCCGTTTAATTTTGCCAGCGTTGTTTGCAACTCACACAGTCGCGCCTACCGAGACGAACTTGGAATGCGTAGGCATTGTTTTCATTTTCCTCTGTCGTTTCGCTTTTTCTCATCATCGTACTGCAGAAGTCTTCACTGTTTTCGTTGTGATTTTCATCATCAGCAGCGAGTGTGAGCCTGTGACCAGCGACCATTACTGATGATTGTTGTTTGTCATGGCTCTACCTCTCGCTGCGTGACACAATGTTCTGTCAGCGATAGTCGGTTGATGCGCTGCCGAGTGCCGAGTATAGTCGCTATACTTATAGTCTGGCGGATAGAATCTCGCGAAACAATTGAGCTGTCAAATAGCAGAACCAATCGAGCATATTACCATAGAGGTAACTCTAAGACTAGAAGGTCCCGAAATAACGTGCTCAACGTTTTGGCTCAGCTCTGGTACTCTCTTCGGTCCCAAGCTAATCGATTCACCCCTCGAAACATAGGAAAAACCAATAACCCCTCATTTTATCTGTCAAACTTTCATAGCGAATCAAAACAAACATTGCGTCGTACTAGAATTTCGTCAAGAATAGGGTACGTTAATCGTTTGCTTGGGACCAATAGGCTACTAAAGTGGTGAGCCAATTTAAAATCGTTAGTTTCGTATTGATTGTTGATATTACGACCAACAACAGAAAAGAGCACATCAGTTTTTGCGAACAAAGCTTCAGAAACCATTTTCTCGTGACTCAAGACTCGTCTACGCAAATTAACACCATCATCGGGTTGGCAAAAATTTTCCCATCTGATGATGCTATTAATTTGTGTCCGGTTTGCGAGGTACGAACTATCAAAGTTTTGATTTTAAAAGTTGATAGTACCTTTTCTAATGTTGTTCTTCAATATATAATAATATAGCGACTATAGTGTCGAGTGAGTGTCATATTTTGCATCACTGGTGTCAATATTCAATGAGTTTGGCAACTGCAAAAGGTATTACTTTTGTGATTGTATTTCTCGATTTTTCTGATGGATCATGGCAAGCATTCAACTTCCCTTCTATCTCATTAGAGCTTTAGTGGATTGGGAGCTGAAAGATGAAGTGGAAGCCATCAAAACTGTGCGGTGTTTAAGCACCAGATTCCAGTTCGATGTTCCTTTCGTAACCCGATCGATAATAGATGAAATTGCTACCTGCTGTCTGTAAAATTCTTCCCGACTAAAGTAACCTAGAACTTGAACGGAACAGTAGAGTTCAATCCCACGCTAAGAGCAACATCCTTGAGCCAGTTTTTATTAAAACCTCTAATCGAATTTTAAATAATGAGCAAGGCCTTACAGTTGACCGATCGGTATGCTACCCATCACTCTCGAGTCCCTTGATACGAGCTAGTTCAACAGAACGATGCTAACTGAGATGCATCTGAAAAATGACCGGATCTGATGACGGGGATGTGCTTGATGCCGGACTCGTGGAATAGAATGTAAGTGTATTTCTAACTGCAATGATCGGTTCCTATAAATCCTATACTATTGTGATAAGGGAATCGTACACTGATCCAGGTCTGATGGAATATGTGGAGTTAATACGTATTAACATCCCCCAGCAGTACTGAGGCTTCTTTCAAAATTATATTAACATCCCTATAAAGTCCAGTGGATAACCCATCAAAGCCCATACCAATTGGGACCAATGACTGGCAAGAATATCTAAGGAAACACACAATGTGGCAAGACCGGTATTCCAATCTGGCCGGTGGCTGCCCTCTAAAGTAAGCTATATCAAACTTGTCAAAGTAGCTCAACTCTCGCAGAAGATCCTGCTCTGATCCTTCGTTGAACGCTTCTAAATCGAATACCCACAGTATAACATATTTAGACCAAAAATAAAAAGCGTATTCTGGAATAAAGCCGCCAGTGCGGGACCTTTGGCGAAGCATGTGGACATGAATGGAAGGGTTCATCGTGGATCATCACCAGCATATGGTTGGGATTAATTAATCATTTTGTCAAGCTTCTGCATTCATGTTCCATCAGATGTCACTGCTGCTGTTTGTGGTGACATCTATCGGAAGCTACACATAATCTGTTTTCCGATAATTGTTCACAGAGGACAGTGCAGTGCAAAACATGTCTGGTACCTCTATATATGCATTTAGATTAACATCCGAAGTCCCTCCCTTTTTACACATTCTGCGCACAAAATAGCTCCATCCTCACAGAATTTCCCGCCGATTTTTATGTATGGGCGGGGCAGAAAGTACCTTTTGTGCAGAATATGAAAAATAGGAAGGGTTTAAGCTCTTCTTAAACTGTTTATGCATATATAGAGGTACCAGACATGTTTTGTAGTGACAGGAACTCTATTTTGTAATCTGTGAAATGGAAATCAAAAATCGAGTGTCATCAAAATACATGGCATGTTGAGAGATTGAGCTCGTGAGAGAGAATTTTCTCTCATAAATTTGAATTTTTTGGCTCTCTGGGGGCTGGTAGTAAAGTAGGTAAAACTGTTTGGGGAGAAATCATTTTTATTTAATTGTAGCTTTAACAGTAATTTCCGTCGAAAAACTGAACGACAAATCGACCTAACTAATTTCTTCAGGTTGTCGTTTACTTATTTTGACCTGAATATGCACCGAAAGCGAATTATTCCCACTTCTCTCAATTTGCATATGGGTATTTTTATCACTTCCTACCAGCGGAACAGCGCCATCTCTGTGGAAAATGGCCGGACAATATGATTAATTTTAATTTGCGTCCCAACAAGGATACGTACTGTGAACATGCGGAAGCTGACATTCAATGTTACCAGGCCGTCAATGGATGGCAATCGAGTGTGTAGAAAGGCAGCTTCCGCACCTGCGTAGGATATCGCACCCATTCAAACACACATGGGCCGGGACCAACGGCTTTATTTCCCTACGACCATGCGACCATAGGTTTTTATGCCTCAGAAAAATCCCACTGACCTTGGCTGGGATTCAACCCAGACCCATTGGGGTGAGAAAACAGTTACGCTTACCAGTACACCACCAGCACCGGCTCAAAAATTCTTCTTTCACTTTTGAGTAAACAAAGTATTCAACCGAGTAGTCAACGATTGAAAAAAGATCAACACACAACAGTGATGCCGTTTTATATTATATTGTTTGAATCCTACTTGTCAAAGTGTGCCCTACCGTACAGAACAGTGTGCAATGCTGTGTTTCGGCACAGTGTGCAGAGTTGATTACCCCTTGATTAACCCTTTGTCTGTTCCCTTTGGTCAATTTTGTTAGAAGTAAGTAGTGAAAGCCGCACATTTACAAGGTGAGTGTCTATAGCAGCCATCGATAACAAGAATGACAGCTGCCGTGTGAGTGTACGTGAGCGAGCATGAGAGTGAAAGAGAGACACGGAGATTATGCTTTTTTTCGACGCATCATTTCAGATTGCAAAAAGCTCGGGTCATTTTTTGTACAATAGCAAAAATAATAGAATGACGCGAGTTTCTTGCAATCTGAAATGATGCGTCGAAAAAACTGTATTTGAATTTTACGAAAATACATCAAAGTAAATTGAACCTTATTGACTAGTCCACTGATACTTGTAAATAAAGACGCACGTAGAACGTAGCTCGTGGTTATTATTTTCCCTTCATATCACGTGACTCCTGCGACCGGTATTTTGTCCAGTAATGTGGTTAGTGGTAACCTGTGTTCAAATTAAAATAGCCGTTTTTAAAAGAAATATCATCCGATTTCTGAAATTTTTAATGTTTTGCAAAGTAAATTTAGTGGAATTTTAGATTAAATTATCAGTCTTTTTTTGGAAGGGCGAATCTCTTGGAGGTGTTAAACTGTACCCATGAAGTGGCATATTTTTATGTTAGAGATGTTTATATCATGAGATCCTAACCATATAGATATTGCTTTCTTCTGCAAAGATGTTCAAGAATACAAGGTTTTGAAAACTATGGATAGTTTATGACATAACATACTCTCTAGATGGCACTAAGACGAAAATTCCCAAGTAACATTGAATGTTTTATCGGGGTTTTAAAGCATTCTACAAGTCTAAATCATGGTCTACAGAACTCTCATAAAACCACAATTGTTACTTGGGTTATCAACCTGAACCTTCTTAAATACACATTATATAACGCTATCTACATACCCTGCTCATATGGATGGTTTCTGTCTTAAGAAAAGATGTTCAGATGGACAAAACCTATCGTAAGGTAAAGAGTTTAGTTGAGAATTTACTCACCAGGCAGCACGAGTATGAAATTAATTTTGAATTGTTTGCCCTAACTTAACATCTTGACTACATAGAAGGTTCCCGTCTTGGGCAAAGTTGTTCAGATGAACAGGATAGTTTATCTCAGAATTCACTCACCAGGCAGCGCTAGTGTGATATTCATTTTGAATTGTTTACCCTAACTGAACCCATGGACTAGAAAGAAGGTTACCGTCTTGGGTAAAGTTCTTCTAATGGACAATACATATACTAAGGTAAAGAGTTTAGCCCAGAATCCACAGTGTGACATAAATTTTTAATTGTTTGCCCTCAGATGGACTAGATAGAAGGAAAAATTTGTCCAGATGGACAAAACCTATTTTGTGGATAATAGTTCATCATCGATTTCACTCATCAGCTGACACTCATTTTGAATTGATTCATCAATTCACATCTTAACTTGAAAGACTTCAAGACTTTGACAAAGTTGTTCAAATAGACTAGACCTATTGGGAGCGGGGCTTACCAAATTGTGAAAATAGCTTTGAAATGCTTGCGTTCTTGAAATGGGCTATTGGAGCTGCGGTAGAGCTGTCACATTCTAACTTCCGGGCTCAAACTTCTTGCATTAATATGAAATGACTGCAGGTAAATTATATCCATAATGCAACAACCAGACAGTCGAAGTTAGATTGTTAACACACACACCTGTTCATATTATTTTGCTGCGATTGATGTTTTGAAGTTTATTATTTTGCTGCGATTGATGTATAATTGGGAATTGGAAGGGACCATTAGGACATCCAATTGAAGAGATTTGGATGGGGAGAGTGAAATTGTCACGTCCACGTTGATAGCATTTCGTGTATACAGGGCGGACTCTTCTGCACACTCATTGGGGCAAACTTCTATTTGACGGCTTGTTTTTTATCAATTGTATGATCATGCTACAGCAAACTCGTCTTAGACCCTTCATACATTAGCATGTTGTGTACAATCAAAGGATATTAAACTTGATTGAATCAAATAATAAGGAGATCCCACTGCTATCAAACCTAGTTTCCGTGCTACAATGAGTGGTAGACAATCTAGATCTCAAATTTGGGTTTTTCTCATTAGCCGTGTGCAATCTTTTATCGCATTTACTTCGGATAAAAATGCCATTTTGCTCTTAGAAGAGAGTAGGTGGATAGTTCCGTTAGAGTACGGCGGTATGAAAATTGAATAGAAGTTGAAAATTAGCGAAGGGCCATTAATGCCACAGTACAAATCTATAATATCAAATCATACATACTTCAAATCTCCGCGTACATCCCCAAGTAACCAACAAGCCCGTTAATCGCCCTTTTTGGTATATAAGGCTGCTGATATAAAGTTCGGAAACCCTATATTTACCTTATATCGCAAAAAGGGCGATTATCGGGTAAAAGGTGTGCGTTAGACTTTGTACTGTCGCATTAATGGCCCTTCGCTCATTTTTAACTTCTATTCAATTTTCATACTGCCCTACTCTAACGGAACTATCCACCTACACTCTTCTAAGATCATTATCCAGCTAATAAATTATCACACTAAAGCTACATGTTAGATAGCATTTCCAACCAACTCTTATTATTTCGGATTTGAAAGATCGTCCGTTGCAGTGGCTTGCTTACTGAGCAGAAAAACTCGGTCCTAGGTCCTTTCATATTAAAAATGTAAAGTAAGATCGCGTGTTTATCGTGTATTTGTAAAACTATTCGTTGTCATCAGTGCCGGGTTTGAATAGTTATAACAACTTGAGTAACGGTATAATGTGATATGAGGGGCTCGGTGGCTTTAGAGAAACCGTTTTAGCTTATTGAGCTGAACATCATGAGCCTAATCTCAATCAATCGTTTTATTTGTTAACATGACTACATGGTAATAACCTCGGTAATAACTGCAACTCGATGATTAAAAAGGAATTCGTCTGCCTAGTGGCAAACGTTTTTGCTTACTGAGCAGAAGACCGTGGGTTCAATCCTTTGCGTTATATGATCGTTAAGATATTAATTCAGCTTATCGTTTACAATAACGAACCCTGCTGCAAACCCAACCTTCTTACCCAACATCCCTGTGATTCCTCGTCAAAGGGCAGACTCCTCGGCTTCCATTAAAGCGAGTGTCACGTCAACACATTCCGACCCATTCCTTTTTTGACCTGATTGAGGATGATTGCTAGTCCCAATTCTGTGTAATTACAGCTGGTCTGGCAATAACAGAGTAGCAACCGTGGGCGGTCAATCATGCTCTTGCTCATGCTGAGACAGTTATGCATGTACAATCTGACTCTCAAATTTGTTCAGTAAATGCACTTGTAAGGCATATCTCTGGTGTGCAAGCGAAATTACACTTTAAGCGTTCCTTTTGTTGATAGGCACTCCATCCCTGTCGAGATCATTCGATTTTTTCTACTTCCAGTTTACTCCACGGGCAATTAGTACACGCCAACACGAGGTCTACTAATTACTGTCGAAGAAGCTGCCTAGCAGGTCTAGTAGTCATACATATGTCTTGGTTAAAAAAAAAGCAGATATATTTTTGTTAGGAACGGATAAGAAATATATAGTTTGGGCCGAGGTTTGAGCTTATGCCAAAAAATTTGATTAGGAGATTTGTAAAAAAAAAAAAAAAATCATCTCACTCACCTCGGTCGCTGTACGCTATCTTCCAAGATTTGTGAAATGGATTCCATTTCGCGTATGACATGATGTATTGTTTCGGACAGGCATTAGGATATGAGCTGTTTTAATTGATTCCATGGCTGGGCTTGGCGGAATTTAAGGAAAGTCACGAATCCAATGCGTAGGCCAGGAAAAGAATTTTCTCAAGGGTGACCTTCAGAAACTTACCCGTCATAGGTCTAAATTCTTCATTATTGTCGATTTTAATGCAAAACACCGCTCATGGAATAATGCTCAAAGCAATTCCAATGGTAATATTCTGTTTGATGATTGTTCTGCAGGTGATTACACTATTCAATATCCAAACAGCCCAACATGCTTTTCTTCTGCAAGAAATCCCTCCACTATTGATTTGGTCTTAACTGATTCATGTCAAATTTGTAGCCAATTGGTTACCCATGCTGACTTCGGTTCTGATCACCTTCCAGTAACTTTTGAAATATCCCAAGAAATAATTTGTAACCCCAACAGCTCTACTTTCAATTACCATAGGGCTGATTGGGAGCAATATCGAACATTTATGGAATATAACTTCGATCCAAACATTCCTTTGCAAACCAAAGATGAAATTAATTATGCTCTTGAATCTCTGACTACTTCTATAGTTGAAGCAAGAGCTGCCTCAGTACCAAAATGCGAGGTTAAATTCGATTCAATTATAATAGACGACGATCTTCAGCTCTTGATCCGTCTTAAAAATGTCCGTAGGAGACAATATCAAAGAACACGCGATCCTGCCATGAAAATTATCTGGCGGGATTTACAAAAACAAATTAAAAACGATTCTCTGCCCTGAGGAACAAAACTTTTGAAAATAATATTTCTAAATTAGACCCGAATTCCAAACCCTTTTGGAAACTCACAAAAATTTTGAAAAAACCTCAAAAGCCAATTCCAGCGCTTAGAGAAGGTGGTAAAATTTTGATCACAAATTTGGAAAAAGCTCACAAACTTGCTAAGCAATTTGAGAGTTCCCATAATTTCAGTTTGGGTCTTACTAGTCCTATTAAGAATCAGGTTGCTCGGGATTTTCTGAATATTTTCTCTCGGGAAAATATGTTTGATGATTCCTGGGGGACTGATTTGGACGAATTAACATCTATAACTAAAAAAATCAATATATGAAAGCTCCAGGTGATGATGGAATTTTCAATATCCTCATCAAAAAACTCCCAGAGAGTACCTTGTCTTTCTTGGTAAAATTATTTAACAGATGTTTCCATTTGGCATACTTTCCTGATAAATGGAAAAATGCAAAAGTTGTTCCAATTTTGAAGCCGGATAAAAATCCAGCTGAAGCTTCTAGCTACCGTCAAATAAGTTTGCTTTCTTCAATAAGTAAACTTTTTGAAAAGATAATTTTGAATAGAATGATGCTTCACATCAATACGAACTCAATTTTTGCAGATGAGCAGTTTCGATTTCGCCATGGGCATTCAACTACTCCTCAGCTCTTAAGAGTTACCAATTTAATTCGTTCAAACAAATCTGAAGGCCACTCAACTGGAGTTGCTCTTCTAGACATAGAAAAAGCATTCGACAGTGTTTGGCATGAAGGTTTGATTGCTAAATTGAAAAAGTTTAATTTTCCACTTTACATTATGAAATAAGTTCAAAATTATTTAACTGACAGAACTCTTCAGGTAAATTATCAAAATTCCAAATCTAATAAATTACCTGTTAGAGCAGGAGTTCCTCAGGGTAGCATTCTTGGGCCTATATTTTATAACGTTTTTGCTTCGGACCTCCCTGATTTGCCTCAGGGTTACCACAAATCTTTGTTCGCTGATGACACAGGCATTTCCGCTAAAGGAAGAAGTCTTCGTGTTATTTGCAGCAGACTGCAGAAAAGTTTAGATATTTTCTCTTCCTATTTACCAAAATGGAAGATTTCTCTCAACGCTTCCAAAACTCAACTTATAATATTTCCACATAAGCCTAGAGCTTCCTTTTTGAAACCCAGTAGTAGTCACATAGTCACTATGAGCGGAGTTCCAATTTCCTGGTCAAACCAAGTGAAATATATTGGATTAGTACTTGACCAAAAATCATCTTTTAAAGACCACATTGAGGGAATTCAAGCCAAATGTAACAAATATATAAAATGTTTGTATCCTCTTATAAACAGGAAATCCAAACTTTGCCTGACGAATAAACTTCTAATATTCAAACAAGTTTTTAGACCGACCATGCTTTACGCTGTGCCAATATGGTCTAGTTGTTGCACTACCAGGAAAAAAGCACTTCAAAGGATTCAGAACAAAGTTCTGAAGATGATTTTGAAGTTGCCTTCCTGGTACAGTATTACCGAAGTACATAGAATTTCGAATGTTGAGACTTTAGCACAAAATGTCCAACAAAATAATTAATTATTTCCGGCAAAAATCGTTGCAATCCTCAATTGCAACGATTAATTCCCTTTATCTTTAGATAAGATTTAGTTTTAGTTTTTAGTTTTAAGAATTCAATTGTTATACTGACATGCAGGTTTGAAAAACCTGTTTAAAATACTGAATTGCCAAGACAGGAAAAATGTAAAAACACTTAGATATATATCATAACAATTAAGGCTGGTAAGTTACTGCAGTAACTGGAGCACCTAGGTTTAAAATGAAATGTAATTTATTTTGAATTTGGAATAAAGAGTTAAAAAAAAAGTGTTGACAGAAACGTTAAATATCATTTACAATTCTAATCATATGTACCAAGCAGCGCCAATTAGTGTGACCAGGTGTGCCCAAACCTGTTTTACACAGTTTACGGAGTATTATATGAAACAAAAAATGATGGTATGGAAAAATCCACCAGGGCACCCGATTGAAGGGAAATGGATGGGGGGGGGGGAGTGGAAATGCCAACTACCTGGCTTTAACACTTTGAGAATAGAGGGTGAGCCTGGGACACCCTCTTGTTGGATGGCCTTTTTTTTAACAGTTGTATGATCCTGTTGTTGGAAGGAGATTTTCAATTATCTCGTGGATGCACGTGGGTGATGTTGCCCACAGATTCACGCAAACCGTTTGTTTTTGCCCTTTATACAATGGCACGTTGAGTACAAATAGAGGTTATTAAACTTGCTCAAGTCGAACAGTGAGGATAGCCCACAGTCTACCGACAGCTATCTTACTATAGTGAGTGGTAGTTCCATATCATCACTATCATCATCATCATCATCATGTCAATTGTTTAATGCCTCCGAAGCCCCAACTTCCCGTATTTGCAATTATTATTTTTTATTACCAGAACGAAACAACTTCCATTCGATTCCTCAGGGTTTTTCCGTTTAGACAAGGTCAGAGTCATTGACTTTGCATCTACAAAACCAAACAAAATGTATTTTTTCATACAGGTTTTGAGAGTTCTGAAAATGATACTGTCTTATTTTCAATTTGTTACATACAATTATGAAGCTTTCAAATGATTTTTTTTATTATTGACATTTACTATGTAAAATTTACCATTACACAACTAAAGGCACTAAAAAAATCCTTCAAAAGCTTACCAAAGGCTGAAAATGATCGTTATTAAATGCCTCAATATGGTTAACATGGTTAAGCTCAAAGGCAAAGAGTCGAGTGAGGGTTAACATCGATTCGCTCGATGCTATGTCTCTCCGTTCGTACCTCAATATTCATCATAATGTACATGTTCATGTTAATGTAATTCAAACAACTAATAAAATTGATAGAACTTCAAATTTATCTCCATACAACTATAACACCATTATCCGAAACCTTCAAAGTCACGTTTCAAACAAAGCACCTATAAACATCAATGAAACCCTTTCACGTGTGTTTATTCCACCTGGACATCGCACACAGCTTTTCCAGCTCAGTGATAATATTTGGTCCGACTGTAGGCACCTAGCAATGAAAGGATGGCCGTGCAGCCCCCGCGATCCAGCAGCCCACATAATTATGGGCTATGGATCCTTCAATCGTCCCCCCTCTCGCTTCAATGACCAACAACCAGACGCACAGCCGCATCACCGAGTCGGGATTACAGCTCTAATTTCATGTGTAAATATTTAAACTGCGATGAAATAACTATATTTGAACTGTCGACAAAATATCGAAGCCGTTATGATACTATTCCCCATACCGAGAAAGAGAGGGAGGGTGGACTCCGTCCTGCCACATCCACTTCCTATGAATTATGTTCCAAGCTTATATCAGTGGATTTTATAGAGTGCGCAATGCTGAAAAATTGATGCAAAATTTCGAGGTGGTGGAAACGGGTGAAGCCGTACCTACTAGAAGCTGAGGGTTTTTTTTTTTGGAACAGCTTTCGATTATTTCAAACGATGACAGTCAAACATATTATTTTAAATTTAATTTGCATCCGTAATTAAATTTCAATGGTATTGTTGTGCAGCATTGTGTTGGCCTGATGTTTTGTATTTTTTTTTGTTTGCTTTGCTTATTGAATTGGAATTCCCAGGTAGTAAAACGAAACCGTATCACGCACGTTTGCTGAAATCTATATGCAGCATTGCCCCTCCACTCTCTGGTCAGCGAATAACAACAGTTGCTTGGTAGTGATAGTTTCAGTGGTTAGGATCCTTAACCTAAAAAACTGTTACTGGATTAGAGGAAAATATGTTTAGAATAGAAACAGAATGAGATAACGTTAACGACCCCATTAACGTAGATTCGGTAATGGGGTCGGTAACGGGGTCAATACCAACTTGTCACAGCGGGTTGTTTCGATGTTTGATTTTGACAGATTTTATATCTTCTATCTGTTTGTGTTTTATTTCGTTTGGATTTGGGATGGCAGCCTATCGGAGTTTATGAAAACGCAAAATACCGAGCTGATAACTACTGATCTGGAGCCAACAGTAAGTATTTGGTGTAAAAGCATACTATCTGGCTAAAACATTCATTGTTTGCTTTCACTATTTAAGGAACCGCTCAAACGCCCCTATGATTAGTATCTACTCGATGCACCTGATATGGAGCCTGTAAAGAAATGTTGCTGTTATTTATTTTGGGATTAAGCAAAGAATTGTTCAATCATTCATTCAGAATCAAAATTTTATACCGCTTTATTCTAAGAGTCGAATGAATAACATCGCATACCGTTAGTTCAAAACAAATGGACTTTTGTCACCACACTAGTGACAGAGATTCACGCGACTCACATAATAGTATGTTCTATGGTAATATGGTTATATCTTGTTCAAAGAGTATACAGCAAAATATAAATTTTAACATTACATTCAAGAGGATGCATTTCAATCGTGTCAAAAATCTCATGTAATTTTTACGGTCACATAAATAAACAAAAGCAGTAAAAGCAGCGTAATGTCAGTTCATCATGTCAGTCACTGTATTAATGATAATTTTGTCCTTTTTGGCAAGTTATATTACACCATATTTTTGACACGATTGAAGTGAATCCACTTTGATGTGGTATCAAAATTATTTTTAGCTGTGTAAAGGCTGACTAAAAGTAAATTGGTACGCCCCTCGTGCGCCGCTAGCACGCCTCTAGTGTTGGGAATCGAAAATCTTTGACAGTGGTTTGTTTGCACTTCTACAGCGAACAACTGGCGCAAGTTTGATCAAAGTATTCGATCGCGTTCAGAAATAACGTCAAATGGAACTCGAAAGAAGAAAAAATAGTGTGCATAAACTCGATCCGAGATGTGGCCAGAAGGTACAACGCCAACATTCAAACGGTGCGGAACATCCTTGCCAGGGAAAGACACAAGTCGTACAAAGCCAGTAAACATTGTACGACCGTGTTTTGATGAAACACAAGGACTGCATTTTGATCAATGACGAGTCATATCTTGATAGAGCTGGAATGTGGGCGTAACAGCTTTTGTAAACAATGAATTCTCTTGACGATTTCTAGAAAGCCAAGGATCGTCCACTCAAATCAACGTCAGCATCGGGTAGGGAAAGACTTCCCCTTCCCGTTGGTTATTGGTTTGCTTAGGTGGGTCTTGAGTATCGAGAAATCATCGAGAGAAGTCATTGTTTACAAAAGCTGTTACGCCCTAATTCCAACCATATCTAGATATGTCAAATCAGATTTTAAGCAGCTTCCCGGTCAAAAGTATTACATCGCGACTGGACGTGGAGATTTGCTGGGAAGATTCAAGTTCGTGTTTTCCGACAACTTCGCGAAAAAAGCTCATGATTTGGCAAGCGATTTGCAGTTGTTGGCTGAAAACGGAACCATTCGTCACATCCTCGACGATGACATCCCAAGTTTACATCGAAGAATGCCTGAAAGAGCGTGTATTGCCGTTCATCCACAAGCATAGGGGCAAAGTCATCTTTTGGCCCGATTTGGCCAGCTGCCACTACTCCAAAGGTGGTTCTGAAGTGGTATGCTGCCAACAAGATCGATTTTGTCCCCAAGCTAATGAATCCTCCGAATTGGCCGGAATTTCGACCAATCGAAAAATACTGGACAATTTCAAAGCTGCTTCTACGAAACGGTGGGACAGTCAAGGATATCCAGCAAATGCGGGCAAAATGGAAGAAATGCACTGATTCCGTGTCCGTTTCTACTGACCGGGCGCTGATGGGCTCCATCAAGAGAAAGGTTCGAGATTTTGTTCGAACTGGAGAAATGTAACCATCGAATGTTGTAACTTTGAAGTTTTAATAAAAGTACTGTAAAGCAACCATAAATGGTCTTTTAAAACTTATTGAATCACGAATTACAGGTCATTTTGTGCGTACCAATTTACTTTTAGTCAGCCTTTAGTTCTGACATTTATATTTCTTAAGACGTTGATGAGTCACTAGCTTCTACAGTCGATCAACCTCCTGTTACCGTTCAAGAATTTCTGTGAATCTTTTGGAAGAGACTGTGACAACCCAACATGTTTTAGGATACTGTTTAATCAACCACTAAGCATCAGCGAAGAAGATTGGTGCATCCATGAAAAGAAAAATCCAAACGCACAGTGACGTAGGGTGGGTCAATAATACACCATGCGGATGTATCACCCTTTGTTAGCTTTTGTAATTTTCATTAACTACAGTTAAACTTTCAAACATATTATTATATACAGTCAACCCTTCACAACTCGATGTGCTCTAACTCGATATCGTAGAAGTAAACATTAATTTCATGATGATATCGATTTTGTATGGGATTTTTATTCTTTAACTCGATAATTCTATAACTCGATGGTCCTTTGAATATCGAGTTTTAGCGAGTTAATTTCCCCTTTTTTTTTTATTCGAGAGACTAGTATTATAAATTATAAATTGTTTCAAAAATCTGTTTTCGTAACTGCGATGATCAGTTTTTTCATCAACTTTCTTTTTAGAATTGTTCCAGTGAAAACTTCTCAAAAGTTCTGTAAAATTCTCTACAAATCTCTGAAAAGCCGGAATGAAATCCTCGAAAGTACTTCACTGCTGCTCTGTGAAAATATCTGAAGTTCTGATTTTTCATTTAAGTTATGAAAAATTATCTGGTCTTGTGGAAACGTTCCGGCAGTTCAATAAAATTCTCTGAAGTTGTCTGAAAATCTGAGAACTTCACCAACAATGATTGAGTTCATGAACATTGATTTTAATTTCACAAATTGAACATTCTATTTATTATGTTCAAAAACTGTAAAAATGAGCTAATAGTATAGGTATAGGTATAAGACACGACCGCATGGTTGACGTAGACTACGTTTAGCCGTGTAGTAAAATTCTCGTGAATATTTCTAGATATTGATTTGAAATACAGCAGAAGTAACCTATGATTTTGGTCTTATATACATATTTTGAATTTCCTACTTAGAAACACTTGGTTAAATCCAGGACCTTATAAAAAATTTAATTTCCTGTAGGAAGAGGTACTCCGCTGCTTACTCATTGATGTGTCCTAGGTAGTAACTTGAAAAGCCATGTGTGTCCGTTTCCTTGATCCCTGTTGAGTAAAGTTGAATTACGTTGTTTGTTCATATCGAGGTTTTCTGCAACATCCAATTTCCATGGTGTAGATACCGTTCGTAAAATCGTGATGTCCTTCGTCGATAGCTGGTGGTTACACATCAACGAGTAAGCAGCGGAGTACCTGTTCCTACAGGAAATAAAATTTAAGTTTACCTAGTTTCTAAGGGAAAATGTACCTGTGTTAATATATATATTCGGAAATGCGATGTTTTTCTTCAGTCGAGTATTAGTACAAGACACTGAAGAAGTCTGCACATTGTAGACGAAATACGCGTATCTGTCAAGGATAAGCAAATAAGGTAGTGGAATTAAATGGAAATTCATTGAAGTGTCCAACAGTTTTTTGGTTATAAGTTTTGTAATAGCTGATATTTGTGCTCTTGAAATTTTTATGTGGTAATGAGATTGATCAGAAATAACGTTTCCACAATGATTCAACTTCTCAAAACGCTAAAAAAAATGCATACACAGAAACGGAGTGCACAATTTTGCACCAATGTTATGCAACATTTCGTAGTTGATCGGAAATATCTCGATTAGCCATAAATCCCACCGATAGGTTCTCTAAACATCTTTTATCTACCGATTGAGCCAAAACAATTACTAAATATTGCTGTTTTTTTTTAAAGATTTCGTTCGCGTTTTGTAGACGTACATGCATCATTCGGCATAAGAACACTAGGCGTTACTGTGATGGGAAAAAAGTGACTTCCATATCTATCACAGATTAAAAATTCGACAGTGATCATACATAACCGCGATGATCGATTTTCTCTCTTGTTAATAGAGTTCTCCAGATGCACAAAAGTGTACGTGAAACCGCGCGCTACCTTTTCAAGTAATTGTGATATCACAATACCTTTTTGGTTCTTCTTCTTATTCATTTTTATATATGAATGTTGGATTTTAGTGTTCGTGAGATTGCACTTGGAGATCTCTATAACTCGCTTGGATTTCTAGATAAACATTTCAAAAGGTCCTATCTGCATTGATCGATTATCTTCATCGACTTTCGTTAATAACTCAATTTCAAAAGCATTCCTTGCTGTGTTCAAAGTTCTAAGCGCAAGACAATAACTTCTGCTTTCAAACTGTGTGGCAAATAGAGCGCGAAATATGTTTGCGTAGGTGTGGTTATTAAAAAAGAAAGTCGATGAAGAGAATCGATCAAAGCAGATAGGACTTTTGTAAATCGAGATTTACATTATTTGTTGGGTTTGCTGTGGCTTTTGATAACCAATACAACCTGTTATAGCACTGTATTGGACAAATTTCAGAAAATTGCTTCCTTAAGCTGTAGCAACTGAAAGAGAAAATCGATTAAGAGAATCGATCTTCGCTTTCTCGATGCGTTTGCTGTTGCTTTTGATAGCCAACACCTCGGCCAGTACAACCTGTTATAGCACTACATGAAACAAATTTCAAATAATATTCAAGCTGAACATTGCATTAGGTGCTAAGTAACATTGATCGATTCTCTTCGTCAACTTTCTCTTTCGTTAATAACTTGAGCACATAACCGTTTCTTGTTGTGTTTGTCGCTAGAAAAAAGCTGCTTTTATCGATCTGTGTGCTGAAAATACAAGAAGAAAGTCAACGAAGAGAATCCGTCAATGTTACTCAGGACCTAATGCAATGTTCAGCTTGAATTGTTTCGCTTAGCTATAGGAATGTTAAGAGAAAATCGATGAAGTTAATCGATCATTGCAACTAGGCCCTTTTGAACGCTCACTGTCGAATTCATGCTAAGAGAATAGCATTGAAAGTCCATCCCACTTGGAGAATTATGCAATCGAACAGCTTGCTATGCCTCGCCCCGATCAGCAAACAATGTGGGATTTTATAAAGCGTTCTATAGCATAATTTTCTAAGTAGGATGAACTTTCAAAGCTTATCTAAAAGCATAAATATAGGAACCGTCTGATAATTTTATTGCTTCATACAGAACTCTGTAATCTGTTCAGGGAAATCCTTTTTTTTTTTCACCACAGAAACACCCCGTTTTCTAATGCAGCAGCTAGTGATCTCGACGGGAACGACGCGCAAGGTTCGAGGTGCAAAACACGAACGCTGCGCCCTTAACAGGAACCGCTGCTTTCCTACTGCTACTGCTGCTGCTGCTACCTGATTACCCGTCGTCCGAAGCGAAAATAAGTTGAGGCACAAAAGCAGCGCACTTTTCAGATTCAAGTAGCGCAGTTTTATAACTTTTCAGATTCAAGCAGCACGATGTGCAGAACGTTTATTTCATGAAAACAGTGATAAATTTATTTGAACATTTTTCAACAGTTTTTTATGTTAAATTGGGAAAGCGTTTACTGTAGCAGATTATGAGAGTTATTTCCTATCGACTGGTGTATTTGGATTTTAACTTCATCTATAAATAACAAAGTTATAAGCGTTCAAAACCTTACACCTTTTCGTGACGGTTGGAATTGTAGATATTCAATTAACCCCCAGTACCTTCCCGTAAGACGTAGTCTACGTCAAAACTATTTTGAATTACTTCAATAGTGTTGCCCTGAAATATGATGAACCTTTATACAAACAAAATGAACGCTCAAGGACTTCGCAGGATACGGCACAGGCGCGTCAAGCTCTATAGGGAAGGTGTGGGAGGGTTAAGAAATCTGTGACAAAATTAAACGGATAAGGTATATTTTAAACGTGCGAAAGTTGGACTTGCTTCTTGCTCACATGAACCACATTATGCATAGACCCTAAGAAGCTTCTGGTTATGCATTCAATTTTACAAATTATTGACTTCCTACTCACCTATTCCGGATGATACACGGCGAATGAGAATGACCCAAATTTGAGTTTAATCAACTCATAAATCACATAAACTGCAGGAACTCAGCGATGAGTAAATTTGCCTCATGTTTTCCCAGGTTTTCCAGGGATTTTCCAGAAAAGTAAAGATTGGATTCACTCAGTCTATTGGTACTACTCCGAGACTGAAAAAAATTCACCGAACGTTTCCATTGCCATTTCACCGAAAGCCTTTGTGCTGCTGAGTTTAGGGGGGGGGGGGGCAGTTACCTGGTGGTAGATAGAGTTGGTATAGAATAATAATCACAGTAAATAACGATAACTATACCTTTGGTTGTCTGGATTCAGCGTGCAATCGTTTTATACAAACGACTTGAGTAAACTTGGGGTTATGTATAAGGCATGACCGCATGGTTGGCGTAGACTACGTTAAACCGTGTAGTAAAATTCTCGTAAATATTTCTTGATATTGATTTGTATTGGTACTACTCCGAGATTGAAAAAAAAATTTCGTCAATTTCCTCATTTTCCAGCAGATTTTTTAGGTTTTCCACAGGAAACCATGAGACAAATTTACTCATCGCTGAGTTCTTGCTATTTTGACGATTATGAGTGAACTAAACTCAAATTTGGGTCATTCGCCGTGTAGCGGTCAGCACGCGGATGCTGCGTTTTTTACTCCCAGCTCGTTGTGGATTGTGCATGACGATTTTGATGCGATGGTGGATCTCCATATGGGGAACGTTTTGCCGGAGTAAGTAATTTTCCAACGGTAACGAATTTGACAACGAGCCGGCGGCACAGCGCCTGCCATCAAAGCCAAGTTTGCGGATCAATAATAGAGATAAAGCTGGATTAGGGCGCTGTTACGTAAACAATGAAATTCTTCTCCGACATTATCAACGTCCGCACGTACCGCAGTGCGAACATAGATTCGGACCACTACCTAGTTGCAGTATGCATGCGCTCAAAACTCTCGACGGTGCATAACACACGTCGAAGTCGAACGCCACGACCCAACATTGAGCAACTACGGGACACCGGAGTTGCCCAGGACTACGCACAGCAGCTGGAAGTTGCACTACCCACGGAAGAGCAGCTTGGCGCAGCTTCTTTTGAAGATGGCTGGAGGGACATCCGTTCAGCCATAGGTAGTACTGCTGTAGCGGCACTAGGTACTGCAATCCCGGACCGAAGAAATGACTGGTTTGACGGCGAATGCAAACTGTTAGTAGAGGAGAAGAATGCAGCACGGGCGAGAATGCTGCAACACCGCACGAGATTGAATGTGGAGCGATACAGACAAGCGCGGAACAGACAAAACTCGGTTTTCCGAAGGAAGAAGCGTCAGCAGGAAGATCGAGATCGCGAGGCGATGGAAAATCTGTACCGCGTAAACGACACACGGAAGTTCTACGAGAAGCTAAATAGTTCGCGCAAAGGCTACGTGCCGCAAGCCGATATGTGCAAGGACTTGGACGGTAACCTTCTCACGAACGAGTGTGAGGTGATTGAGAGGTGGAAGCAGTACTATGACGAGCACCTCAACGGTGAAGCAGCAGAAAACGAAGGTGGCACGGCAACAGACCTTGGAGCATGCGCAGAAGACGACAGGCTACCGGCCCCTGATCTTCAAGAAGTTGAGGAGGAGATCGGTCGGCTGAAGAACAACAAAGCAACTGGTGTAGATCAACTACCAAGTGAGCTATTGAAATACGGTGGTGAAGCACTGGCTAGAGCGCTGCACTGGGTAATTGCCAAGATTTGGGAGGAGGAGATATTACCGGAGGAGTGCATGGAAGGTGTCGTATGCCCAATCCACAAAAAGGGCGACAAGTTGGATTGCTGCAACTACCGCGCGATCACACTGCTAAGCGCCGCCTACAAGGTACTCTCCCAAATTCTATGCCGCCGTCTGTCACCATATGCAAGAGAGTTCGTGGGGCAATACCAGGCGGGATTCATGGGTGCCCGCGCTACCACGGACCAAATTTTCGCGATTCGGCAGGTTCTGCAGAAATGCCGCGAATACAACGTGCCCACACATCATTTGTTCATCGATTTCAAATCCGCATACGACACAATCGATCGAGATCAGCTATGGCAGATTATGCACGAGTACGGATTTCCGGATAAACTGACGCGATTGGTCAAGGCGACGATGGATCGAGTGATGTGCGTTGTTCGAGTATCGGGGACACTCTCGAGTCCCTTTGAATCTCGAAGGGGGTTACGGCAGGGTGATGGACTTTCGTGTCTGCTGTTCAACATCGCGTTAGAAGGTGTGATCAGAAGAGCTGGGATAGACACGAGTGGCACGATATTCAGGAAGTCCATCCAGCTCCTTGGTTTCGCCGATGACATTGACATTATGGCACGGAACTTTGAGATGATGGCGGAAACGTACATCAGACTGAAGGCTGAAGCTAGACGGATTGGACTTGCCATCAACGCATCAAAGACAAAATATATGAAAGCAAGAGGTTCTAGGGAAGACAATGTTAGCCTCCCACCCCGAGTTCAGATTGACGGTGACGAAATCGAGGTGGTCGGTGAGTTCGTGTATTTGGGCTCACTAGTGACCGCCGAAAATGATACCAGCAGAGAAATTCAAAGACGCATTATGGCAGGGAATCGTGCCTACTTTGGACTCCGGAGGACGCTCCGGTCGAATAAAATTCGCCGCCGCACGAAGTTGACTGTCTACAAGACGCTGATTAGACCGGTGGTCCTTTACGGCCACGAGACCTGGACTATGCTCGTGGAGGACCAACGCGCCCTTGGTGTTTTCGAACGGAAGGTGTTGCGTACCATCTACGGTGGAGTGCAGATGGATGACGGAACGTGGAGGAGGCGAATGAACCACGAATTGCACCAGCTGCTGGGAGAACCATCCATCGTCCACATTGCAAAAATTGGGCGACTACGGTAGGCTGGGCACGTCGTAAGAATGCCGCACGACGACCCAGTGAAAATGGTTCTAGAAAGCGACCCAACAGGAACAAGAAGAAGAGGCGCGCAGCGGGCAAGGTGGATCGACCAAGTAGAAGGTGACCTGCGGACCCTTCGCAGACTACGAGGCTGGCGAACTGTGGCCATGGATCGAGTAGAGTGGAGACGACTTCTTCGGACAGCAGAGGACAACAAGGCCTTAGCCTGATTGGTAAGGTAAGTACGTAAACAATGAAAGTTTTTCCCTACCCGATGGTTATGTTGATTTGAGTGGGCAAGCCTTGACTTCCTAAAAATCTTCGAGAGGAGTCTCGATGAACATTTCAAATAGTCCTATCTGCTCTGAGCGATTCTCTTCATCGATTTTCTCTTTTGATAACCACTTCATGAAGGAGGTTCTTATCTAGCATTCAAAAACGTCAAATCAAAAAGGGAAAGGTTTTGCAGCTGAATCATTAACGAAAGAGAAATTCGATCAATGCAGATAGGACCTTTTGAAATGTTCATCTAGAAGTCATTGTTTACAAAAGCTTGTAGGCCCTAATTCCAGCTGTATCTAAAATTATGTATGCATTGGTGACAGTATACTGCGCGTGAGCGGATTGTTCACCAATACATTCAAAGTGTCTTCTTTCATCGAACAACTCCTCGCCGGGAAGCGATATGATTAAATTCAATCTTCTGAAAAATCTCCCAAATATCGCTAAAAGACGCTTGCTGGACTTATTCAATTCTTTACTAGAAAACAACATGGTACCGTCTGAATGGAGACAGGTCAAAGTAATAGCCATTCGAAAACCTGGCAAACCAGCGTCTGACCATAAGTCATACCGTCTCATTGCGATGCTTTGGTGCATTAGTAAATTGTGAGAGAAAATGATGCTTCGGAGACTCGATCAGTGGAACGAAGCAAATAACTTGCTATCAAATACATAGTTTGGGTTCTGTAAGAGCAAAGGAACACACGATTGTTCAGCGGTGCTTTCCACAGATATTCAACTGGCCTTTGCGCACAAGGAGCAATTGGCTTGGACATTAAGATATCGACAACTGTTTGGCAGAACAATGCACGCTAAGACAACTTGCAGATGACGGTGTGGTTTTCGTAAGAGGTCCACATGCCATGCCAACGAACATTGCAAAGTTCCTTAGATAACTTGTCGTCTTGGGCTAGGAATCTAGGGATCGAATTCTCGCCGCAGAAAACTAAACTGGTAGTGTTTACTCGAAAGCGGTACCCAGCCCAAATGCAGCTTAATCTTTTGAACAGAGAAACATTACTCAATCATTGTCTTTCAAGTAGCTTGGGGTCTGGTTTGATTAAAAGTGCACTTGGAATACCCACTTGGAAACATTTCAACAGAGGATCGACATTCTCCGTTCAATTTGCGGCATATGGTCGGATGCTCATCCGGAAGACCTCATAACGCTTTATAAAACAACAATTCTCTCTGTTCTAGAGTACGGCTCTTTCTGCTTTCTCTCGGCAAGAAAATATCACCTAATAAAATTGGAACAATTTCAATATCGCTGTCTGCGTAATGTTCTTGGCTGTATGCATTCAACGCAAAACATGCGTCTCGAGGTTCTGGCAGGAGTAACACCCCTCCAGAACCGTTTCTGGGAGCTCTCTCTCAGAATACTAATCAACTGCGGATTGAGAAACACACTTATAATTGCAAATTTTGAAGAAATTTTCGAGCTGAACACACAATTTCGATTTGTGACAGTCTACCACCATTACATATCCTCGGATATGTGTCTTTCTTGTTATACTCTAGACAGTGCTCACTTCATCAATCGCAGTTCCTCAATTGAATATGATCTGTCCGTGAAACAAGTGATTCATGGCACTTCACGAAGATCGGCTTCGACGGCGGTGAACTTCCGGTGAACTGACTAGACTGTCATTTTAAACAGTCTCCAGAAAGATAGACTGTCCAGTCCACCAAATGAGCAGCTAGATAGGGAACCTAAACGGTATCGAAATATTACAGATTTTCAAATTGCCCCGCGATCCATTGCTTTGGTTCTGACGGCTGCACTGTATCGAGGGAGCCCCGGTTCAGGTGCGGAAATATGTGCCTCGTGAACAGCATACAGCAAACTTAGTTGTCAATATGAATTTTCGATTGAACTTTAGTTCGTCGCTTGAGTTTTATATTGGTTTATGATGCTTGACTGAGATTGATGATTGTTACTAGAATACTATGACAGGCGCAAGCTAATATCATCTTCTGTCGAACTGTGCTACGAGTTTAGCGAGAAATTCGTTTATGTAGCCGTAGCAAACCAAAGACAAAGTCGATGAAGAGAATCGATCGACGGGGAAAGGTCCTTTTCAAATGTTACGCGAGTGGTGCATCTTAACGCAGCACCCAAGCTTCTCTCCTCTTCGTCTCATCATTCTTCTTCTATGTTTTTTTTCTGTAGCGAGCGTTTTGCCGACTCTTAACTCTTAACTCAGTGTTCTAAAAGAAAAGCTTGATGTACCTGCATCACATTTTTATATTTTTCCACATGAGACACAACGTGATCCGTTGCCTTCATTAGATTGAGAAGAAATCTTCTATTATCATTCAGAACACAATACCTCCACTAAAATGTGTAACGGCAAGTTGAAAATGTATGATATCTAGGGGAAATGGTTCTAATGTTGTCCTATGGTTCTAAGATTGAGCCCATCGCTAAAAATATGCTATTTATCAATTTTAGCTAGTGGAACGCGTCATTGGGACGGTACTTATGAATATTTTGGGTCGCTATTGAAAATTTCGTCAATTTCTGAATTTATAAATGGGCCCAAATTAGGGGCATTTTGGCCGACATTACATCCATTTCCCCTATCGTTGCGCAGCAATTTATCAATAGATTTTAAATCTATTGAAACTGAATAAATTTTTAAAGTAGGCTGTTCAAAATGGCGTCATTAGATTAGAAATTCGTCAGCAAATGGCTGAGCTATGATTTTTCAAACATTGCAAGTTTTCCGTTACACCTTTTACCGGAGACATCGTGTTCGGCGTATTAAAGAACGGCGCTAATTTTAAATGTATACTTTTTCATCAATAACCTCCCGCATCATCCACCCGTAGCAGAAGACTCAAACGCAACGCAAATCTAATAATGTCAATAATCCAATTCCCATCCTCACTTCGGTCAACCCCCAGAGACAGTGAACCGGTAGAACGAGGCGTAATAGTAGCTTGTCAGGAAAATAGTCAGCAGCTCGGAAGAGATGTTGGATGTACGTTGCACACAATCTTAATCTGGCTTGGCTTGATTTCCTGATTCGCACGTACTTGAAGCAGGAACATCGTTGTCGTAGTCGGTTAGAAGAAAAACAACGCCCCTCATCCACTAGAGCATTGTCAACCGGAAGGGGATCATCTGGCATTAAGCTTATTCTAACAATTGCACTTATCAATAGATGGGACGCATCGAGTGCATGTCACGCTTTGACGTCGTTGTTTGCTTGCCCGGTATTTGTTTTCTTGTATTACATCCCAGTTGAAGATAATCTTTTTGCAAGATGCTTGAAATGAGACTGTGAAATGTGAGGAAGACTTCCGAGACTAAAAAATTCACAACTCCTCGACTTGTGGAAGTCAGTATTCTCAGTCAATCAATAAAGGTGCATCGAACATCAGCCAAAGGTTTCAGCTTATGCACTTCCCATTTCCCACTTCCCACTTCCCATCAATTTCCTCTCTCGCTTTCTCGGTTTACTCCAATCCTTCTTCAATACCTTTCCAGTGAACTCCTCAACAAAGACCCTGAAACTAGTAGACTGCTGCAGCTGCAGTACGAGCACTGATCCTCTTTCACACAATGGCACACAAAACGCGACTACAAAAGACGATGGTAAAATATAATCCGTACTTTATACCGTTGTCTCAGTTCAACCTCGTAGGAGGTGCACAGAAGCACTGTGCTGCAGCCAGCCTAGCCTAGTGGGATGATGGCCATGGACTGCCGTCCGTCCGTCCGTCCGTCCGTGAACTGGAAGAATTTTCCGGGAAAACGTGATCCTATCGAACGAGATGTTCAAATATTTCACCATTTCAGGGCGACGACGACGACGTTCATAAAAAATAGCTTTTCCCTGTTCGATTTTATCCGGCACTATGGGCCAGAGATTGAAATTTTTTAAATTAAATCAGAAGTTTGTTTGTTCAAAACCAATCGAAATTTTTCTACTACTCAATTAATATTGATAGGTTTTCAACCAGTTCTTGTTTGATTTTGAATTTAAGTGTGCTTGTTTTTTGAAACATGCACACTTATATGGACGGTTTTCGGCTCAAGCAGTCTTAAAGAACAGCAAAAACGTTTATTGCTTCAATATCCGACGGTTTCGGTTATATATTTAACCTTTTTCAAGGATTCTAAAAAGTTTTACAATAATCCGTTACAATATTTGCTTCTCTTATTCTTGACTTACTTACAGAGGCAACGTTTCATTGTTATAATATGTAGTGCCCTACATTTTGTTGTCCAACATAGTATAGCGCCCACTTTGGCTGTGAGCGGTAAAATGTTTAATAGAAAAGTATTGGTCAACGACTAGTATTTTACTCACTGCAATAGTTTCGATTTTTGTGTGCCGCACTGTACATTTGATCAGAAACTTTTTCCGTTAGATAAGAGCTTTTGTTTGGATCTGTTTTTAGAGATAGTAGAATTTTGTATCGATTCTAGCTATTTTAAATTCGACGGCCAACACTACGAACACATTTTCGGAACGGCCATGGGTAACCCCATCTCACCGGCTATTGCAGATTGGGTGATGGAAACCCTGCTAGACACAGTCATCCGTATGTTGAACATTCCACTACCGTTCATACGTAAATACGTCGATGATCTGATCACGGCTATTCCACTCGATCAACTGCAACATGTTCTTGACACCTTCAACAGCTATGACGTCCACATCCAATTCACCCATGAGTTAGAAGTGGATAACAAATTACCCTTCTTGGATAGGCTTCTAATACGACAGAGCGATCAGAAGATAAAAAACACAATGGTATCAGAAACCCATTGCTAGCGGAAGATTTCTGAACTACCAATCGTTCCATCCGATGAGTCGAAAGTTGAACATGGCCAAACATTTTGTTAATAGAGTTAACCAGCTCTCTTCTAACATTGATGATCGAACGAAGGCTAAAATCACCGACGAACAACTTAGTCTGAACGATTACCTTAAACCGCTCAGGAACAGACTCATTAATCGTATGAATGAACGACCAAACCAAAACAAAACAAGACCAGAACAAGGAAACCTGGAATATACTTACCGTTCGATACCATTCAAACTTGGTTGACAAGGAACTCCGCCGGGACTACAACAACATAAAAATAACTAAACATAATGTCAAAAAAGTAGGCAGTCTCTTCACTAAAGTGAAAGATCCTGTACCACCAGAACACCAAACAAACGTTGTTTACAACATTCCGTGCAGAAACTGCGAAGCCTGCTATGTTGGTATGACAACTAACCGTCTCAAAACACGGATGAACGGACACCAAACACACTACAACGCAATGGACAGAATGATGAAGGAAGGAACCAACATCACCGATCACAGAATCGTTGCACTAGGTTATAAAACTGCCCTAATGCACCACAGCATCACCGAAAACCACCGGTTTGATCTGAATAAAACCAAAGTTTTAGACAGAAACAACAAAACACAAACACTACAATTCCTAGAGATGTGTCATATAACAAACAGCAGACATTGTGTTAACCGTCGTACAGATACCAATGGCCTACACTCAATCTATGCCGGTATCTTGCACAAAATCAAGAACATAAACAAAATACAAAACGAGAACAGGGAAAATGATGAAACTAATGACACAACAAACACACCAATACCAACACACACGCTATGAAGACACTAGATATCAATCACACTCACACAATAGCATCTAGATTAGTAATAGTCAGAATAGGTGTCGATAAAACGCCCGCACTCAAAATCTATAGATCAACTATTGTAAAACGATACAAAAAAGCTCTTATCTAACGGAAAAAGTTTCTGATCAAATGTACAGTGCGGCACACAAAAATCGAAACTATTGCAGTGAGTAAAATACTAGTCGTTGACCAATATTTTTCTACTAAACATTTTATCGCTCACAGCCAAAGTGGGCGCCATACTATGTTGGTCAACAAAATGTAGGGCACTACATATTAAAACAATGAAACGTTACCTCTGCAAGTAAGTTAATAATAAGGGAAGAAAATATTGTAACGGATTATTGTAAAACTTTTTTGAATCCTTGAAAAAGGTTAAATATATAACCGAAACCGTCGGATATTGAAGCAATAAACGTTTTTGCTGTTCTTTAAGACTGCTTGAGCCGAAAACTGTCCATATATTCAATTACCACAGTTGTCAAACACCCACTACGAGACATGCACACTTAGAAATTATTGCCGACTTCGGTAATGTTTAACCAAACTTTCAACCACGTTCGGTAAAACTTTGACCCTCATTTCAAAAGCTGATTCACTTAATAATAATTCCAAAACACTAACTGAGTCTTGTTTAAATAATCGAGTCTTGCCATTGTTGTAAAGGTGGCTTCAATTAAAACTAATGAATTGATGTTTATTAATTTATTTGATAAGGCTAAGCCAAATTAGCTTTACAGAGCCGCTGATTCTTGTTTACTATACAATACATCTTAAAACTAAAGTCAAAAGGTAAAACACAGTAAGCACTTTATCTTCCGCTATCCAATCAGCCTCCTCCATCAAAACGGAAGCCACTTCCAGTGGTTTCACTGTATGGCAGTATCGCCAACGGAAGGCAGGGTGCTTCCATTGCAGCAATGGACGCAAAACGTGGTCAGCTTTCACACACCTATCATGAAACAGTTGCTTACCAAAGTGACGCATCGACCGGAATCACTGCTGATGAAGAACAATGAGGAGGACCCTAGGGGAACGACTTTATCTACGATGCAGAAAAGATTGTGTTTTGCTGTGGCTAGCTACGCGCACGCTGAGTAGATAGAAAGAAGATTGATGACGATTCTGAAGATTTCCTGCAAAAAGATGATGCGCGCTGCAAGTAGATGCGACAAATGAAAGAATATTTTACGAAGATTGATTCACTGGTGTGAGATTTGTTGAGCATCTAAACTTAAGATTTAGATGTGTCGCCCCCCTCGGGAGGACCACACAATGGTTGCTACCGAGTAAACAGACGATCGCGTGACACACATCGAGAGTGGCCTGCTTTTGTCGGCAGCCGAGTGAACACTGGAAACCTAATGAATTAAAATGCCTGATTTTTACCGAACAGTTCAGCGTTTGAAAGTTTGGTTAAAATTACCGAAGTCGGTAATAATTTCCAAGTGTGTAATGTACGATTTTTGCAAAAATATCGTTAGTTTCCATTTTTGAATGTCTGCCTGAATAACAATTATGGCTGCAGAATAGGTAATTCAACCAAAAATTGGCTTAAACTGCTAAATTTGCTTGTATTTAAGCTAGTATGCAGCTATTTAAAATAGTTTGTTGGGTAGAAGTGTTCCAATCAAAAGGTTTTGCTTAAAGCTTGAGTCATTTAATATCTGGACGCAAAAAACGGGTGTATCTTGAAACCATCTTAATGAAATAAAAATGTTGAGTGCTCAAAATAAAGATGATTTATTGCTCTTTAAGGGGACAGTATCGAAACAAATTATTCCGATTTGGTTTTGATGAAATCTCAATCTTTTTTTCGAATACCATTCATCATATTTTTGATACCCTGTGCTAGCCTGAGCGGCCGTTTTATTCCACCATCTCTTGATCTCTGTCACATCCTGAGTCACTTTTCCACTCTTTGTTTTAACTAGTTCGTTTATTTACTAGGCTCAGTCATGTGTGACACTTTGCGGAGCCAAAAATCAGTAATGCTTGAATTTACATTTTAAACAGCAGTAGTTCGAGGTTTGTATTGGGTACCAATTACTCGTGGCGGGCTCGAGGTTAATGGGTAACAATTTCGATTGGAAGGAACTAGGTAGGAAACTGGATTATGAAGCCTCCCTCAGATACTACTCTCGGATGGTTGACCAAATCCTGGCTGGGCAGGAGCAAGTAGCACAGAAACAGGAGGATAATAAGACTGGAACACAATGGCTGGAAATTGTTTGGAAAGGAGGGGATGGTCACATCAAACTCTAGCATCAGACAAACAAAGGACTTCGTAGATCGCCTGCACGTAGTGAAGATCACGGGTTCCCAATACATCTCTTAATTCACGGAAGGGTTGTCTACCTCAGGCCACAAGGGTATTCAACAGTCGTGCTTGGGCCTCCCTTAGCTCAGTCGGTAAAGGCGCAGCTACAAAGCAAGACCATGCTGGAGGTGGCTGGGTTCAATTCCCTGTCCGGTCTAGGAATTTTTCGGGTTGGAAAATTACTCGACTTCCCTGGGCATAGAAGTATGATTGGACTTGCCACACAATTATACCAATGCAAAAATGGTACAGGCATCGAAAGCTCTCAATTAATAACTGTGGAAGTGCATCTAGAACACTTAGAGCACGCAATAAGCTAATATACCATACGCAATAAGCTTGAAATGCGAGGAAGAAGAAGAAGCTTGGAGGCGTCATTACCCGGGCAATACAAAACTGCGTGATCGATGTCATCATAACCGGTTCTGCACCTACATACATTGCTGTCAACGAGGTTTATTCTGTAGAGATGTGCGTCTAGCGAGTTGGACATAAGTCTTGACATCTCGCTAATGAATCCCCGACTTACGTCCAGACCTTTGTACCACGCTCTCGAAGAAACATTTGGAATGTAACCACCGCCCAAGAGAATTACTTTTCCAATCGTTTTTCCAACTTAAATGAGAAGTCTGACCTACTAATGGGAAAAATTCATCATGTGAAATTCTTCTATCATAAATCTCGCCTTGTTGTGCGCCCACCTTTGCGAGAGAGTCAGCCTTCTCATTGCCTGGGATTGAGCAATGTGAGGGGACCCATACAAAGGTTATCATATATGATCTTTCGACCAGCAAACTCATCTGCTCCCTTACCTTTGAAAGGAAATAAGATGAGTGCCTACCTGGTTTCATCGACCGAATAGCCTCAATCGAACTGAGACTATCCGAGAAGACGAAGTAATTCCTAAAGTTTCCGAAAGGCGGTTGAGTATTCATTGAAGACGCCGAAGCCAGTGGATCCATCAATACGTGATCCATCAGTGGAAAATCTTCTATTGCAATTGACTTGTTGGTACTTTTCAGCAAAAATACGGGGAATTGAATTAGGTCGAAGTTGATCTGGAACTCCTTGATTAGCCTGTTTCATGGAGAGATCATAGTCAATAGAAGAACTTTAGTTAGTAAAGCGTACACGAGGGGGGTTATACCACGGAAGGCTGATATCCCATGACATATAATTAGGGTAGATTCGCACTAATCTAGACTGGGTGCTTTCCACTCTTCTTCAACTTCTGTTTGACAATTGCCCAATATTTCTCAATTGGGCTGAATGGAGGGCAGTTGGCTGCATTGATGCCCTTTTCGATGAAATTTTCCCCGTTGTCTCGATACCACTGTAGAACTTCTCCGCTGTAGTGGCAGCTTGCCAATTCAGGCCAAAACTTAACAGGTCCATAGTGAGCCTTAATGTACGGAAGAATACGTTTTTTCAGGCACTCCTGCTTGTACATTTCGGAATCCATAGTCTTGTTTGTCACGAAAACCTGGGTTTTTGTCCGCAGCTGCAAATACCTTGCCAGATCATAAGGTTTCTTGCAAATTTATCGGCAAAAACGAATTTGAACTTGCTAGGGACATCACCTCGACGACTGGTTTTATAGAACTTTTGTCCGGGAAGCTGCCCACAATACATCTTCACGTACGTTTCGTCGTCCATGAGGCTGCATACTTCGTACTTTGTAAGAACCTCATTGCACAACTTCCGGGCACGTATTTTGGCCACTAGATTCTTCTTCAGTGTCCTGTTTGGTTGCTAACTGGCCCGAAAAGATCGAAATCCTTCTCGCTGACTTATCCTTCTGACGGTGCTTTGGCTGGAAGTGAATTTCTTGGCTATATTATAATCCGACAGCCCTTGGTTTGCCCTACCCGTTCTCAACAAATGCAACTTCCAATCCTCAGTTCCACTACGACGATTGCTATGATCGAGCCAATCGGTAGTTAGCCCCTCACGGATACGTTTGAAAACACTGCACACGGTCGATTTAGCCAATTTCAACGGCTTCGCGATTTTTGGACCTGGCCTCGTCGGATTTTCCAACTAGGTGTCCAAAATTAATTTTCGGTTCGTGGCTTCCATCAAGTATAACTTCTTTTAAACAAAATGAACCGTGACGAACTTTTCAGCAGGAAACATTTCAAAACAAACTGCTGTCAAAACATTCTAGATCCTACCGCTAGGAGCACTGCAGTAAATAAACAGTGCGTCCAGACATTAAATGACTCAAGCTTTACAAGCTTTGTAAATGGTGATTATTCTATGGATTAACTTGTTTGTGTTTTGAATAATTGTAAGTTACTGCTATCGGTTTCATTATTGTTCTATTACTTTTATTCAACATGTTCCGCTTAAAAGTAACGGTTTTGTATTTGACATGAATATGGTGGTAGCCTGGACTTCAACCTTCATATTGGTACTAATCGTGCCAATAGTGTCTTCGGATGAAGTAAACAGAAAAGCGACGCCAGTGGTGTAGTGGAAAGCGTGACTGCCTTTCACTCCAACGGGTCTTGGTTCAATCCCAGTTGACACCGTCGTCGGATTTTCTGAGGCTTAAAATCTCCACGCTTTACTTCTGGAATAGTCCATGGGTCGATACACGGGAAAAAAAAAAGAGTTCCCATATTCGTGAACCACAGCCGTGAACCATAGTTCACGGTGTATATTTGAGAAAATTTTGTTCTGGATAGCTGGCCGTGATTTTTAGTTCACGGTCCGTTCCCGATTTTTTTCCGAGTAGGTAGGGTCCGTGTAGAAGCTACCTCTCTGGCGTCAGTAGCATTGGTACTCAGTACGAAAAACAAGATCGACGGAACACAAATCAAGAAAAAAACAAAGCAAGCTGAATAATTTTAATCAAGCACATATTTTGGAGTTTTTTCTCCCAATTTTTTTCTCCCAAATTTGTGCTTTAACCATTTTATTCCGATTTGAGTTCTGATTTTTTCGTAAAGTTCTGATTTTTTGGCATTGTTAGCATGAAAAAATAAAAGTTTGCATGGCCAGCATTTTATAATTTGTTCACCCATTTTGTTATTGTTTTCAATTTTGTTTTGCTTTAGCATTTTCAGAAGAGTTGCTCATTTTTGCAAGAAAAACAACTTTTCTGAAGACATCAAGCTTGCACAATGTCAGAGTAAAAAGTTAGTCTATGCAGATATGCTGATAACACCAATAGATAGTTTTCGGTAAATTACGAGAACCTTCATCCAAGGTACTAAGCCTCGGAAATCCTTCGTTTAAGGTTAATTGCGTTTGTCGTCCAAATTGCATCTCCAGCCCACTGTGTCCGGTACCCGCGTGTTTTCCAAATCCACTACTTCAGTTGCCGAGGTGGTGTCAAAGGGAAATGGGAAACGATGGCATGAGTATGTACGTATCTACTACCACCATTCACAATCATTGTCGATGGGAAACTTAAAATATGTAACATTTGATAAAAGCAAACAGTAAGCTGAACCAGGTGGACGGCGCACCTGGAAAATGCGTTTTATCCATTCTTGTCTGCATCACTATGTAACATTAGTGTTATGAAAGCCTTGGAGATTGCAGAAGAAACAATAAATAATAATTAATTATTCAGATCCAGCTTTTCACGCTCTCCATAATTTAAATCATTCACCTCTCCAAATAAACATTAAGCTTTTACTGAAGTTTTGGCTGTGTTCTAGTAGGCTTTAATTATAAAAAATAAAGGGTTGTGTCCTATACTCGACCGCAGTATGACGTAGAACCACGCAAATATGATGTAGGGGAAATGTATGTAATGTCGGCCTAAGTGTCCCTAATTTGGGCCCATACATAAATTCAGCAATCGACTAAATTTCCAATAGCAACCAAAAATATCCATTAGTACCGTCCCAATGACGCGTTCATCTAGATACAATTGATAAATACCAGATTTTTAGCGATGGACTCAATCTTAGATCCATAGGCCAACATTAGAGCCATTTTCTTCTAGGTCATGCATTTTTGACTATTAGACTTTATCTCAAATTTTTCAAGTAGGTATTTCAATGTTTCGGTTATGGTTCACTTTTTTTCCTTGATTTGTTTTCCGTGCTGAGCAACAATGCTACCGACGCCAGGAAGGCAGCTCCCTCACCTGGACCCTATCTATCGACCCATCAACTTATGAACCGGTTTGGCACATATAACTTTTCCGCGTTTCGGTTTAGTGAAACGGGACCCAAGGCTCAATTCTAATAGTGAAAGGTGATCACGCCGTCCACCTTTAGCCGCTGACTTGGTCCTGCTTGTTACAGGACCAAGTGCCACGCCGTCCGAAGCGGTAATGAGCAAAAGCACGACAGTAGCGCTGTTTTATATCTTTTCAAGTTCAATCAGAACGATGTGCAACCGCACCTGATAGGATTTCTCGCCGTTTTATTTATGAATGGGGCGAGGCAGAAAGTATCTTTTGTACTGAATATGTAAAGAAGGCTGGACTTCGGATGTTAATCTAATTGAATATAAAGAGGTACCAGATATGTTTTACAGTCACTTGTTGGTAATTCACCAACAGAATAGAATGTAAGCCTTTTTTAAACAAAATTTTTCTCAAATTTGAAAGTTTTGGCTCTATGGTAAGCGGGTTGAAAACTAACGGAATTTAACCTTTGCTTTTACTTATAATTGTAGTTTGCTTATAATTTATTTCCCGGAATAAAGTGATAAGTCCATATCTTTTTCGGGTTGTCGTTTAAGGCGGGGGAGAGGAGGGGGTGTTTGCATGTTTAACTTTTCTAAGCTTCTCATTGTGATAGGTGGTCATGCCATGATCCACCTTAAACCGCTGACTGGCTCCCCCTTGCTGCAGGACCAAGTGCCAAACCGTCCGAAGCGGTAATGAGCAGAGCCATAACAGCAGCTCTGTTTTATATCTGTTCTGGTTGAAGAAGAATGATGTACAACCAAATGGTACTCGATTATGATGACTGGGTTAGGCAAAATCGTTTATTTCATGAAAATAGAGATAAAATCATCGTTTGTAAATTTTTCAAATGTTTTTTGTGGAAAATTGAAAAAAATATTTATTTCAGCAGATTTGTAATGTTATATTCTATCGATTGACGTATTTGGATTTTATTTTCATCTATAAATGACAAAGCTACAAGCGCTCAACACCTAACACTGTTTCACCACCCATATTTTTTGATTTGCACCCCAGTATAGTCGACAAAGACGTAGTTCTACGTAAAAAAAAACATTAGAGTGAAACCTTTCCGGAGTAGTTGTAAAATTACGATTATTTCTGTTAATTATGATTTTACATTGTTTTAACATTTTAATTGATTAACCTGTCAGGCTCTTCATCTTTGTTTAATTTGTTATTCTAATTTAATATTTGCGTTTTTCAACTAGTTTACAGAATATCCCTTTGGGTGTGTTTTGTTTGAATTGAAGAAAAGTGAAAATCTACCTAGCTACGAGTATAACTTAACCTAACGTGCTAGAGCACGTATGATCTGATGAGTTTATCTCGGACAGGTGTCTCTGAACCTTTCCAGGATAAAAACTCTCCGTTCTTCTACTGTCTAAATTCCACCCAGGAGGTGGATCTCAGAATTTCTAGTACGCGGAGGACTGTTTAGGATCATCCTAAGGATCTTGTTCTGTTTCCTTTGGAGATTGAGGTGATGGCAGTTGGCGCAAATCTCCCAGATTGGCATACCGTACTCGATTAAGGGAAGGATGATTTGTTTGTAGACTGCAAGCTTATTTTTCCGGGACAGGGTAGACCTCCTGTTGATGAGTGGATACAAGGATCTTATCAGGATATTAAACATGGTTTTCGTTTTGTCAACGTGCTCCCTGAAAAGAAGCTTGCTGTCTAGTGTTAGCCCGAGGTACACGACCTCTTTGGACCATTACACCACTGTGCCATTCAGGCAGATCTTGTTATTCTCCGACGGAACAAGTCTGGGAGATTTAGAGTGTGGAAAGATAATGACATGGGTCTTTGCCGCGTTGATACGGATCTTCCAGCTGTTGAAGTATTCAGACAGGACGTCCAGGCCTTTCTGAAGTTTGGCAGTCAGAGCTCCGATGAACCTACCCTTGTAGACGATGGATGTGTCATCTGCGAACAGAGACAACGATCCACCATCAGGGAGAGCTGGCATATCGGAGGTGAACAGGTTGAATAAAATGGGGCCAAGGATGCTTGCTTGTGGAACCCCAGCATCAATATTGAAAGCATCCGATGTGATGCCATTCAGAGAGACTCGGAACGTCCTGTCCGATAGATAGTTGTTTATTATATTCACTAGGAAGATTGGAAGACCGTACTGCTGCAATTTGAACCAAACTGTTCCTCGAGTAACAAGTTGTTTTCTTAAGCACACGTTAGGAGCCGGTTATAGACTGCCCTTTCGAACAGTTTTGATAACCCTAAGAGAAGGCTAATTGCTGGATAACTTGAAGGAGAGAACGGATCCTTCCCAGGTCTCCGGGTGGGTATGACTTTAGCTGACTTCCAACACGAGGGGAAGTAGCCAAGTCGGAGGCACTGATTAAAAATCAGGGCCAGATGGTTGTAGAATGTGGAACTCAAGTGTTTGAGTTTTAGATTCAGGATGTTGTTGAAACCTGGGGCCTTCATGTTTTTAGATGATTTGATATAGGTCAACAGTTCGTCAGCCGTAATCTCGGATTCCTTGGGAACAATATTTGGAATCTGATGGAGGTTGGTTGCGTTTTCAGCAACCTCAGCTTCGTGAGGGCTGACGATGTTTTGTCCGAGGTTATCGGAGCTGACAAAGTGTTGACCTATCGTGGCAGCCTTCTCTTCTAGAGTTATCAGATGAACCACTGGGCTGCCGATACTATCCAGTGGGGTCAGTGGTGGGTCTTGGCTTATTTTTAAGGATTTTGGTTAGTTTCCAAAAGGGTTTTGCACAATCTGGGAGAGAGCGCTTGAATGGTTTTTGTTATGCGATTACAGTGGGTCTTCAAGACAGGCAAGCCAGAATGCTGGTAATTCCGCTTTAATCTCTGGTTTGCTTCCAGGGACGTCGTGAGTATAGAACTCAAACCAGTTCAGCTGAAGAAAAGTGCCAACAACGTTGTCCACCAGCGTCGAGCACAAGATTTTGATCCCCGTGCTTCACAGCTTGAATAGCGGATGGATTTGATTTTAGCCAACTCATTCCTGAGCAACACGAGTTCCTTCGTCGAGGTGAACAGTGGGGGAACTTTTTCCCGTTTTTCAACTGGATCTATATCTGCTTCTTCGAGGAGTGGCGAGAACGGATGACTGTGAAGCAACCTTTCAAAACCAGAACAAAATTTGCCACTGATGTAACATTTTAACATCATGTGTTTAAAAGTACTTTTTATACGAATTTTTTAAGAAAAAAAAATCACATTTAAAGCTAAAACTAAAATGTGGCGACCTAATATGTGTGAAAGTGACTAATAGAATATAATGCAAAAAACTACAAGGGACAGCCCTACGAGGCTGTACACAATGGTGACGTAGGACTACGTGGTCTTATATAATAAATCTTATTTGTTAACTGCAGCAGAAGCTTGTGTTTTGTGTAGGAATACTACTCTGTAGTATGACACGCTTGACATACATGGCCCACAGCGACTCACGAAGAGCTACTGATTCCGATCAATAGCGGTGCGGCTTCTTCCTCCTTCTATGGATGCTCACGTGGGCTGCAGTTTGCTGCTTGCAGGCAGCTTTTCGTTGTGTACTGTAGAACAATGTTCAACGCCACGCGCTGAAAGCACTGCTGCTGCTGCTGCCGACGACCGGACACCACCTGAACTGAATCCGATCAGCGGTTGAGACCAGCCTTGATAGCTAGCTGCTTGCGTGCGGGGAGCCTTTTCTTTGTGTAATGGAGAACAGCACCACTCACCACGCGGTGATTGAATAAACACCGTTCGATTACACCGAATGGAATTGAACATTGAAATCTGTGTTAGGGAAATCACTTTTCGCAAGCAATCGGTGATAATTTTAATAGTCATAGCAACAGTTGCGCATTCGTGCAATTTTCAATATTGACATTTTGAAAAATGATAAAGTTCTAATAACGAATGCGTAGGAATATTTCTGATCGATTGGTGATAAAATTATTGAAATTGGTCCAGGGGCAGCTGAGTTGTTAACGTTCAAAATCTTTCATAATTTTGTTACGTGTTCCATTTTCGGTTTTCACAAAGTATACTCCCATATAGAAATTACAGACGTATCCCTACGTCAAAAATAACTTTATATTTAAACTTGATGACTACAAGACACACCTTGTCCGAATGTATAGAAAGCACAGAACGACAAACCCAAAAAAGAATCCCCCGCTCTTCAAGGCATTAACTCGGTTGATTGAGACCGGCTGTAGTTTTCATCCTGTTCAGTGGTTGGTTCCTGTTCCGTGTTCTTCCGCTGGCTTTCAGCGACTTTGATGCAGAATTTAGCTCTAGGTATCTAAGGAAGCACAAGGAAAGAATTAACTATCTCTCTCTATCTTGCTTCACTCCGCAGAACTGAGGTCACATGAATCAATCGAAAAGCGATGTGCCGAAGCCCACCATGATTTTCCCGATATCGTTGTCATTTTTTTCCCCCCAGATCCCTTCCGATAGATTCATGGTGCTATAGCTCGGTCGGCTGTCGGCGAGATAGGTTGCGGAAAATCCACTCCACATTTCACTTAATTCTTCACTATCCATACGAGAGAGCATGTTGACATGTTGAAAGAAGATGTGATTCTGAATGCGAATAGCGTTTGAGTTGGGGGAATGTAAGTATATATGAACTATGAGAATTACTGGCGTGGGAAGTGTGCGGTGGAAGGCGAAGATATATATTTGTCGAGATGGTGTTTTTTTTTATCGCAATGCTGCCGGGGAAATTCGAAGGAACGCGCTCGTTTCTGGTTCATTGTCAGCGCTCATTGGCGTGTGAGGAGGAAAAATGTTGATTTTTCATCAGCATATGAAATGGATATGACATCTGATGCTGGTGGCTCTGGATGGTTGACTGGGAAGTCAAGGAATCGGGGGAGTTGTTTGGATCGAACATTGGTAGGAGGAGGGGTGAATATTATATTCAAGAAATGTGACGAAGGCAACAGTAGAAGTTCGCTTGAGTGCTCTAAAATGAAATGCATGTTTGGGGGAGCAAACCTTTATCAAAATAGAAAACCACTCCGTTGAGTGGAATCTCCATCTGCCAGGATGAATTATCGTCTGGAAAATAGTTATTTATCCTGAATTTTGTGAGCCATGTTTAAGTACCATCGCCAGATGTGTGAACAATTTTACAGCCAATGCTTGATATTTCACTTACATTTAGTCGAAACATGAAGATCGACTGGAGAGCTAATTCACAGCTTCCCCACCACTAACGAATCGAATTCATTCACGGAAACGTGTTCTATCGATGGCATCGCACACATTTTTCGCGAACGTCGAACGCATTCGACTGAATCCATTGAATAACCGGTTATTTACTCTCATAAAGGGAAAAAAACATTCCGGAATGAAATTCTAATCAAGAGCCATTTTTTCCCTGCGATGGTTATACTCTGATTGAAACGTGTGTTCACTGGCACCCACACGGAATGAACATTGAAGCAATTTTCGCAAATCGATAGCCGATCAAAAGTAATTTATTTGATGAACGATATTCCATTGAAGCACGTTCCCGTCTTCCCCTGCGCCTGTCAGTCACCACCTCAAGTGCTTTGCCTCACCGTGATGCTTTTTTTTATGTAGACACTCGCCAGTGTAATGTATCCATCGATAGCATACTTCACAAACCTTTTCAGCGATTACAGTATCATGTGCATTTATCGTAAGCTGAGAAGGAGGTGGGGGATTGGCGGGTTGTATGTTGCTTCCTGATCTACTTGTTTTCCACTTCGGTCATAAAAGTTGCAGTGGCTATAAATTGAAAATGTTTTATTTATACTCCTGCAAAGTTTATTGTTCGATACGGGGCGCTCTTCCGTCGTAAAGTTATTCAGGTTTCAAACTCAGTGCATTCGATCGATGAAATTTGTGTTCAAAATTTAGTGGAGGAGAAAGTTCGACACTGCAGCCTCTTGATTGGAGCTAATTAAACTCGAAATGAACCGTTTAGAGATGATGCTAATAGTAAATCCATGCTGTCACGATTAGGTTAGTGACAATTTATCTCATCATTTATCAGGTGTAGCAGTCAATCATCCAATTATAATAGGAATTGTTTGTGTACAAATAGGATCGATTATCGGATTTTGGATTCAATTTGTAGGTACAATGACCTGGTTATTGGCACTGACATTTGACTGCAATAATCTAATCATACTTTTGATGCAGTATCTTTTGACGAACTCATTGGGTCTGGTTAAGTTTTGGAATATATTACATTGATTGATTTAGTAATGCATACAGAAGACAGTGAACGCTTTTCGCACTTTTCGTTGTTTCTCCTCCAATTCAACTTTGCTCGACTTAACCACTGCAAAGCGCGAAAAAGATTATGCTTCTTCTTCTTATTTGGCTCTAATATGTCCCAACTGGGACTCTACGCCAGCTCTCGGCTTAGTATTCTTTGAGCACTTCCACAATTGAGAGCTATCTAAGCTTGTACCATTTTTGCATTAGTATAATTGAGCATAAGTATGAGCATGATTGAGAGAACCAATAGACGATGTTTGGGACTAAAATCCATCCTCAAGCCGGCAAATCCTCTGCACTTCCACGAGGAATCACTGGGCAGTTAGGTAAGAGGGTTGGGTTTGTAGCAGGGTTCGTTTTGGTAAACGATAAGCTGAATTGATGTCCTAACGTATATGATCGCGAAGGAGCTTTGGATTGAACCCACGGTCGTTTGCTCAGTAAGCAACAACGTTTTCCACTAGGCAAACGAGATCCTTTTTATTCATTGAATTACTGTTATAACCATGTAGTCATATTAACAAATAAAACGATTGATGAATTTTGAATGTGGATGAGCCTGAAATAAGGCTCAATGATGTTCTGCTCAGTAAGCAAAAACGGTCATTCTAAGGCCACCGGGCCCCTCTTATCACATCATATCGTTATTCGAGTTGTTGTAACCATTTAAACCCGACACCAACGACGACGACAAGTTTCACAAAATACACGATTGACAAGTAATTTGACCATCAATCTCTTTAATATGTATGGACCTGGGAGCGCGTTTTTCTGCTCAGTAAGCAAGCCATTTGCAACTGACGACCTTTCAGCTCCGAATACCAAAAGCTACGAAAAAGCACTTTGGCCTTTATTAAGGCGAAAGCTAATGCTTATCCGATGATAATGACTCCACACCCGTTCGAACCACACCCAAATTCAAAATTCATCAATACCAATAAGCATTGCAAATAAGTAAAATGAGTGGTACACTGGAACCTCCATTTACGAACCAAAACGGGGGTTCGTAAATCGAATTAGTGCGTAAAAAATAACTCGTTTTTTTGGGATTTACTTTGTAAAAAGAAAACTCGTTATTAAGGATTTACTTCGTAAAAAGAGGTTTTTGGAAATATTGGCAAATATCTCACAATATGGGTATTTTTGAAATCAGGGTGACGTGTAGGGACCGGGAATCGATGTCTGACGCCATTTTGAAATCCAAGATGGTGGCTTCCGGTTACAGAAAAAACTTGGAAATTCTGCCAAATACCCCACAATATGGGTATTTTTGGAATCGGAGTGACGTGTAGGGACCGGAAATCGATATCTGACGCCATTTTGAAATCCAAGATGGTGGCTTCCGGTTACAGAAAAACTTGGAAATTCTGCCAAGTACCCCACAATATGGGTATTTTTGGAATCGGAGTGACGTGTAGGGACCGAATATCGATGTCTGACGCCACTTTGAAATCCAAGATGGCGGCTTCCGGTTACAAGAACACTTCGAAATTCTGTCAAATACCCCACAATATGGGTATTTTTAGAATCTGATTGTCGTGTAGGGGCTGAAAATCGATGTGTGATGCCATTTTGAAATCCAATATGGCGGCTTCCGGTTAATAAAAACAGAAAAATAATGCTAAATAACCCACAATATGGGTATCTTAAGAATCGGTGTGACGTGTAGGGACTAGAAATCGATGTGTGACTCCATTTTTAAATCCAAGATGGCGGCTTCCGGTTACAAGAAAACAGAAAAATACCGTTGAATACACAACAATATGGATATTTTTGGAATCGGGATGACCTGTGAGATCCGGGAATCCATGTCTAACGCCATTTTGAAATCCAAGATGGTGACATCCGGTTACAGAAACACTGGAAAATACTGTCAAATATCCCACAATATGGGTTTTTTTTTAAATTGTAGTGTCTTATTAGGACTGAAAACCCATGTCTGACGCCATTTTGAAATTCAATATGGTGGCTTCCGGTTACATTAAAACATAAAAATAATGTTAAATAACCTACAATATGGGTATCTTAAGAATCGGGGTGACGTGGTGGTATTTTTGAATTTTTCTGTTATCGCAAGCCGCCATATTGGATTTCAAAATGGCGTCAGACATCGATTTCCGGTCCCTACACGTCACTCCGATTCCAAAAATACACATATTGTGGGGTATTTGGCAGAATTTCCAAGTTTTTCTGTAACCGGAAGTCACCATCTTAAATTTAAAAATGGCGTCAGACATTGATTTCCGGTCCCTACACGTCACTCCGATTCCACAAATACCCATATTGTGGGGTATATGACTAAATTTCCAAGCTTTTATGTAACCGGAAGTCGCCATCTTGGATTTCAAAATGGCGTCAGTCATTGATTTCCGGTCCCTACACGTCACTCCGATTCCAAAAATACCCATATTGTGGGGTATATGACAAAATTTCCAAGTTTTTATGTAACCGGAAGTCGCTATCTTGGATTTCAAAATGGCGTCAGTCATCGATTTCCGGTCCCTACACGTCACTCCGATTCCAAAAATACCCATATTATGGGGTATTTGACAGAATTTCGAAGTGTTCTTGTAACCGGAAGCCGCCATCTTGGATTTCAAAATGGCGTCAGTCATTGATTTCCGGTCCCTACACGTCACTCCGATTCCAAAAATACCCATATTGTGGGGTATTTGGCAGAATTTCCAAGTTTTTCTGTAACCGGAAGCCACCATCTTGGATTTCAAAATGGCGTCGGATATCGATTTCCGGTCCCTACACGTCACTCCAATTCCAAAAATACCCATATTGTGGGGTATTTCACAGTATATCCCAGTTTCGCAAAATCACAAAAAAAAACAACATAGGTATTTGGAATTTACTTCGTAAAAAAAAACTCGTTATTTGGGATTTACTTCGTAAAAAGAGGGACGTAAATTGAATACTGCTTAAAAAAAGACTTCGTAAACGGAGGTTTCAGTGTATTGCAATTTAGACCAAATTTGTAAATACAATATTTTTGTATAGTAATAATATTTCTACTACTCAAAGGACAACTACAATTCCAAGATTCCAAGTTCAGGGAAGGTCAGCCGAAGGACAGGGAAGTCCTACTGAAGTTCAGGAAGTCCTGCCGAAGTTCAGAGAAATTCTGCCGAAGTTCAAGGAAGTTCTGCCGAAGTTAGGGGAAGTGTTGTCGAGCTTCAGGGAATTCCTGCCATTTCAATTCTTGGAAATAAGGGAAGTCCTGATGAAGTTCAGAGAACTCCCGCTGAAGTTCAGAGGTTGGGGAAGTCTTGCTTCAGGGAAGTCTATCCATTTTCAATTCTTGGTTTTTGGTTTATTTTCACAATATAACTCGAAAACAGTGGGCTGCGGAGTTTTGAATTCTTCAGATAAATTGTTTATTTTATCAAGATAAACAACTTTGCCAAAGTCGTCAAGTCTTCAAAACGCCATTTCAATGCATTAAAAAAAGTTATTGTGAAATTTCAAAAACACCAAAATATACCTCTCTCTTAAATTTTGATACTTTGTTTATCGAGTATTGCTTATTTTTTTTTTTTTTTTAATGTCAGGATGCGATTTTTTGCGCTTTGGGATATATTACAGTTCAAAAATTGTCTTGTTATCTTTACAACTTGAAGCATAAACCAGTATGTTTCTTAAAAAAAAATATATTTATTTAATGCATTTGCATAAGAAAAAAAATATAACATTATATGGTTGTCAGCAAAAAACCATATTTTCGACATTTTTTTTATTTAACTCCATATAACTCGGAACCTGTAGGCTGTGGGAAATTTTAAGTCTCTATAAGAGTTGTTTATTTTGTCAAAGTAAACAACTTTGCTGAAGACATCAAGTCTCCAAAACGTCAGAAAAAGAATTTAGATTGTGGCGCCATCTTTGCGGAAGAGTTTTGAACTATTTGTTTATAACAATAGATGGTTCTTATTATGATGAAAAACTTTACCGAAGACACCAAGTCGCGGAAATGCTTCGTTTCGGAGTTTTTAATTTTGCTCCGCTAGATTGCATTTCTGGCCCAGTGCGCAATCGTGGATCCAAGATGGCGAATGATTTTCAAAATGGTGGATTTAAAATGGTAAGTCTTTGATAAAATGTTCGATTTTTTCTAAATATAATACTGTAGTATGATTTCATCAAGCTTGCTGATTATCGCACTGAAGTGATGATCGGATTATTTTCCCATCGTGGTAGAAGAACAGCAGCAATGTGTGTGCAGTTCATTGTTTGTGTGCGATCGCTTATATCTAGTTAGAGCTGGAATGAGGGCGTAACAGCCTTTGTAAGCAATGACTTCTCTCGATGATTTCTCGGAATTCAAGGCATGCCTACACAAACCAACATATCCATTGGGTAGGAGAAGTCTTCCTCTACTCGATGGTGATGTCGATTTGCCAGGAAGAGCCATGGCTTCCGAGAAATCATCGATAGAAGTCATTGTTGACAAAAGCTGTTACGTCCTTATTCCAGCTCTATCTAGATATTGACGAAGCAATTTGTGTTATTTTGTTTCTCCTGCCCTTCCCTTCATTCGCTGAGTAACCACATGTACCCATTGAGCATGGGTCACTCACTCTCAAATTTCGAGCAGCACGATCCCAACAATCGTTCTTCGCGAGCGATGCCACTCGTAGACAGCGCTGCCATTTATACAGATTTATCTGTATTATACAGATTTTTTAATCTTAATACAGACCCGATACAGAATACAGATTTATCACAGATTTTTAAATTACAATACAGATTTATACAGATTTTTATAAAATGCTTGAGAAAAAAAAATCTATATCAAAATAAGTTATCAATCAGTTCTCACTTACATCAATATATGTTATAATTTTGATATTCTTCGCATATCTTTTAGCTCTCATTTTTGCTCTGTTAGCCATCAACTACATCAAAATGAAATCAATTTGAGTTATCAGGAATAATGAAAACAACATAATTCTTGTTTTCATTTTGTTCTCACCCTCTGCTCGGGAACCTATCAAATTTCCATCGACAATTAATCATGTTATGGTGTTTTTGACAGCATTCACAACCAGAGAACCAACCGCTTTCGGATGCATATGGAGCTGGTAGTAAACGATTTGAGATTGTATGGGGATTTACAGTATTAATTGAATATTTCCAATATATTTAAGTATTTAAGTATGGCCGAGCACATTAAAATGGTACAAATACAAGTTCTCGTGAACATTTTACTTGCATTAAAAATGTATTTCGTACGAAATTGCGGATTTTCTGATATTCTCCATACTGCATAAATGATTTTACCAGCACTGGCGGGGCGACATCTCTCGACTTTTCGGTGTAACTACCACACAAATGATGTAATTAATTGTATTCATCTATATTAAAAATATCAAATAGTAATGAAATCGTGCACTTTTTTGCATTTAAAACTGCTTATCAGGAAGATAATGAATATATTATATATATTTTCAAACGGCTTCATATCACTCTTATAAATAAGTACGGACGATATCACAAATCTAGAGATGAACTAGCCTAAGGCTAAAAATCTCTTAAATAAAGAATTAAAAAAAAAAAAAAGGTATCACAAATGGCGCAATTATATCCCGTATGGTTAGTACGATAGCCCGAATAGGTGATTAAGCACTTTTTATGGTTATTTTGTATGCACTGTATTTGTAAAACAACAAAACATGATTAATTAAGAAAAAAATCGTCAATACAGAAAATACAGATTTTTTAATAGAGTGGATACAGATTTTTTATAAAACCACCTGGCAGCTCTGCTCGTAGAAGACTACACCCGGATTGATCCTCTTCATCATTGCTATGAACGAGGCTTTGTGTGGTTGCTTGTGATGATGAGCGTCTTGATTTTGATAGTGGGTTTATGGAACTAGTGCAATAGGGGATATTTTTTGTTTCATTTATATAAAAATTAATAAGAAACATCGTTAGAGAAAAAATAGCTTCCCGACGGAGAGACGTTGTCAGCGCCTATCAGGATCAAAGCATGAGTATCGCATTGATGTGAAAAACCATTTGCATCGTCATGAAGACTAAAGGTGTATTCAGATCTGAGCGAACATTAGCGGAGCGGAGCAAAATTTGCGTTGGAATGAGAGAGACAACTAGTACCTTTCTCCCTCTCAAACATCGCTCAGATCTGAATACACCTTAAAGCATACGAAGAATGCTCTCCACCGCTCGCGATGCGAACGACGAAGAGAAGAAGAGCACGCAGCCTGAAGGTTTGAGTGGTGTATCGGCAACTCACACTCCTCACTCACGGAGCATTCTTTGCGATTTGCTTTTATGTGGGCATCCAGATCATTCAAGAGTTTTGCTGAGATACCGATGCTTTGAGTACCGTCGCACACAATGAACGAATATAAGAGAAATGAAGCGAATATCAGTAACCTTGGTTATAATTACCCCAATTTTGAAACTGGAAATTTCAATTCCAAACTGTTGGATGATTTTCAAAATTTTGGTTTATTCTTTCTTTATTCTTTATTGGGAGCAGGGAAAAGCCCATTTGAGTGGAGCTTATAGAAGCTTTTTTTCTCAAATGGCAATAAAAAATCCTCATCTTTTCGCATCAACAGAACAGTACATTCCAAATGATACATTATTAACTTAAGACTTAACAACGAACTTAACGATAGTGGGTGTTCGAGAAAATAGTCAATCTTCCAATATTATTGTATTGTTATAATCATTCCAATATTGATATAACAATTACAATTTCAAGACAGAGGATGAATTTCTAAAATGCTGGATTCAATATGACGGCTAATTAAAATAATGGTGGATCTAAGAAGGCGGATGAATTTCAAAATATAGGTATACCTAGATAAAACGTAACACTCACTTTTGACTTCCATCGTCAATTTCCGGCAAATTATCATTCAAACAAGCAAAGTAATGTCATCATCGAACAGATGAGATAATTCCCTATTTATTCGTAATATTAATTTGTATGATTCAATTGTTATAAGCGAGATATTGACGATGGAAGTCAAAAGTGACAGAACTTCAATATTAGGGCGTAATTGCTTTTGCAAACAAACACGCCAATCGCCGATTTCTCGCGAATTAAAGCTCAATCTTAAAAACAATCAAGGAACAATTCTTATTTCATTTGGTATAGTTTGTTCGCGAGATTTAGCTTTTTTTCGTGAGAAAAAGGTAATTGACGTGTTTGTACACAAAAGCAATAACGCCCAAATCTCAAAGCTCTCCAGAGTTACGTTATATCGAGGTATACCTGTAGTGGTTTCAAGATGTTGGGTCTTTCATGAAAAAGTCGATCATCCTAAGTGTAATATTGTTGTATATTTTTGAACATTACACTATTTATTTTCACATTGGTGGATCCAAGATGGCGGATTATTTTCATCTTTGATGAAATGTTCGATCTTTCTTTTTACCATACTGTTGTATAGTTTTTATAATTCTCCGGATATATCAAAATACCTCCACCAGAAAGCTGAAATTTTCACAGAAAATCCTCACTCACAGAAAATACTTGTGAAACAACTTGTAAAAATTGAGGAATCTTTTGATTTTAGAAATATTTCATTTAACAATTTGAAAGCTGGGTGATTTCTGAAATTGTTGAATTTATCTAATTATCTTGAAAAGTCCAAAGATATAAAGGCTGACTAAAAGTAAATTGGTACGCACAAAAAGACCTGTAATTCGTGATTCAATAAGTATAAACAATCCATTAATGGTTGCTTTACAGTACATTTATTAAAACTTCAAAGTTAGAGCATGGTTACATTTCTTCAGTTTGAACGAAATCTCGAACTTGGAAACGGATACGGAATCAGCACATTTCTTCCATTTTGCCCGCATTTGCTGGATGTCCTTGACTGGCGCCGCTTCGCTTTTTTTTCGATTGATCGAAATTCCGGGCAATTCGGAGGATTCATTAGCTTGGGGACAAAATCGATCATGTTGACAGCATACCACTCCAGAACCACCTTGGAGTAGTGGCATGACTAGATGACTTTGACCCTATGGTTGTGAATGAACGGCAATACACGCTTTTTCAGGCATTCTTCGATGTAAACTTGGGATGTCATCGTCGAGGATCTAACGAATGGTACCGTTTTCAGGCCACAACTGCAAATCGCTTTCCAAATCATGGCCTTCTTCGCGAACTTGTCGGCAAACACGAACTTGAATCTTAACGGCACATCCTCACGTCCAGTCGCGATGTAAAACTTTTGACCGGGAAGCTGCTTAAAATCGAGATTGACGTATGTTTCGTCATCGATCAAAGTGCAGCCCTGACGATCCCTGGTTCCAGTTTTTTCGTAGGTCCGCTGATTCCTTTCCACACTCAGGGTTTCCTTGTAGGTTTTGAGCACTCGACAAACTGTTGTTTTTGGCATCTTCAGCCAGCTTGGAACCAGACCACTGCGGATTTTCCAGATATTTGTCGACAATATTTTTTTTCTTCTTTCGAGTTCCATTTGACGTTATTTTTGAACGCGATCGACTACTTTGATCAAACTTGCACCAATTGTTCTCTATAGAAGTGTAAACAAACCACTATCAAAGATTTTCGATTCCCAACAGTACAGGCTTGCTAGTGGCGTGCAAGGGGTGTATTTTTAGTTAGCCTTTATCAGAATACCTCCATTAAATAGGCTGAAATTTTCACTGAATATCCTCAAATACTTGTGAAGCAACTTGTAAATCGATAATCGAATAATTTTTGAACTGTAGCTTGACTTCTAAATCGTCGTTTATTTTTAAGCAATTAGCTTACGTATAGATACACTTGAATTGTTATAATCATTTCACAAATTCACGCGTATCCAACATTATTTAGGAATACTCTCAATTTAGCATTATTTTTGCTATTTATTTTCAAGCTCTTTCATTAAAACGCATAGATGATCTTGCCGAACAATTATTACATCCGTTTTCAACTATCGATAATTTTCACAGAATATTTAGAATTGAAAAACGAAAAGATATCATATGAAATTCATCAATTATTGCGACCGAAAAACGTCACGCACGAGCTTGATCATGCTCTCAGTGCTGATGGATCGCTCCATTGTGTGGCTTTTTGCGCTTCTCTGTTTTTTGCGAGCATTCCAAATCACATTGTTTTTTCCCACCTGGAGACTGCTTACGTACAGATACATGCAAAAGTCAATTGATTGCTTAGGAAAACGAAAGGTAATGCTTGGGGTTGCGTTACAAAAAAAATATTTGTATTGAAATAATGCATTTTACAGGTAAATTTTCTTTCGAGGAAATGTTCCAATCAATATTTTGAAACGATCGACGAAAGTCAAATATGACCTTTCATACTAAATACTTGTGTAATTGATGAGCACAGTTAACGACCACTATGATTGTGGTACTAAAATTTAACATAGAAAGTAGTTTTCTGAAAATTTTAACAATACATCAATCATGTAAAAATTGTAAGCAATAGAAATTTTAGTTCTTTAATTTTGCACGAAAGAGTTTTTTCGATTGAGCGTTGCGTTATTTTGTAAAAACAAAAATCGAAGAAGTGAGTCATTCTAAACCGATCCACTTTCACGCGGCGTTCAATGTTTCGATTTGCTCTTTACGCATTGTTCAGGCTATTATAACAAGCTATAACCGACGTGAAGATTGTTTAAGGTCTGGTAAACAAGCTATACAAATGAAATCACTGTAGTACCTAGATAGAGTTAGTGTGAAATAGACAAGAGTAGAATCGAGTGAGCGTGAACCGTGATAGATCGTATGTAAACGGAATCTGATTTGTTCGAGAATTTTGATACAGCTAGCGGTATAAATATGAGGTGCCTAAGCTCGTTGACGGATTCTTAAGACGGACTGTGGAGGGAGCGAACGACCAGCAAAGGAACACCAGCAGAAGGGATAGCGGCACTAGCGGATCAACAGAGGAAGCAGTAGATTCGTGGAACCGTAACTGAGGCTGGAAACCTCGGTCCAGTCACGACAATGGCGCAACTCGGTAAGTGAGAACCATCCTCTTTCTTGCGATGATGCTACTGGCGCTTCCTGAGAGGGCAGTTGAAATTCCCCTAAAAGGGTAGATGAAATTCCCTCGAAAGGGTAGATGAAATTCCCCCGAGAAGGTATCCTCTGAGGAGGTAGAAGAAATTCCTCCGAGCAAGTAGAAGAAATTCCTCTGAGAAGGTAGGAGAATATCCTCTGAGAAGGTAAAAGAAATTCTTCCGAGAAGGTAGAAGAAATTCATCTGAGAAGGTAGAATAAATTCCCCCGAGAGGGTAGATGAAATTCCCCCGAGAAGGTAGAAGAAATTCCTCTGAGGAGGTAGAAGAAATTCCTCCGAGAAGGTAGAAGAAATTCGTCTGAGGAGGTAGAAGAATATCATCTGAGATGGTAAAAGTAATTCTTCCGAGAAGGTAGAAGAAATTCATCTGAGAAGGTAGATGAAATTCCCCCGAGAGGGTAGATGAAATTCCCCCGAAAAGGTAGAACAAATTCCTCTGAGGAGGTAGAAGAAATTCCTTTGAGAAGGTAGAAGAAATTCATCTGAGGAGGTAGAAGAAATTCCTTTGAGAAGGTAGAAGAAATTCCTCTGAGGAGGTAGAAGAAATTCCTCTAAAAAGGTAGAAGTAATTCCTCTGAGAAGGTAGGAGAAATTCCTCCAAGAAGGTAGAAGCAATTCCTCCGAGCAAGTAGAAGAAATTCCTCTGAGCAAGTAGAAGAAATTCCTCTGAGAAGGTAGAAGAATATCCTCTGAGAAGGTAAAAGAAATTCTTCCGAGAAGGTAGAAGAAATTCATCTGAGAAGGTAGAATAAATTCCCCCGAGAGGGTACATGAAATTCCCCCGAGAAGGTAGAAGAAATTCCTCTGAGGAGGTAGAAGAAATTCCTCCGAGAAGGTAGAAGAAATTCCTCTGAGGAGGTAGAAGAAATTCCTCCGAGAAGGTAGAAGAAATTCATCTGAGAAGGTAGAAGAATATCATCTGAGATGGTAAAAGTAATTCTTCCGAGAAGGTAGAAGAAATTCATCTGAGAAGGTAGATGAAATTCCCCCGAGAGGGTAGATGAAATTCCCCCGAAAAGGTAGAACAAATTTCTCTGAGGAGGTAGAAGAAATTCCTTTGAGAAGGTAGAAGAAATTCCTCTGAGGAGGTAGAAGAAATTCCTCTGAGAAGGTAGAAGAAATTCCTTTGAGAAGGTAGAAGCAATTCCTCCGAGAAGGTAGAAGAAATTCCTTTGAGAAGGTAGAAGCAATTCCTCCGAGAAGGTAGAAGATATTCTTCTGATAAGGTAGAAGAAATTCTTCTGAGAAGGTAGAAGTAATTCCTCTGAGAAGGTAGGAGAAATTCCTCCGAGAAGGTAGCAGAAATTCCTCCGAGAAGATAGAAGAAATTCCTCTGAGAAGGTAGAAGAAAATCCTTTGAGAAGGTAGAAGCAATTCCTCCGAGAAGGTAGAAGAAATTCCTTTGAGAAGGTAGAAGCAATTCCTCCGAGAAGGTAGAAGATATTCTTCTGATAAGGTAGAATAAATTCCTCCGAGAAGGTAGAAGACAGTCCTTCGAGAGGGTAGAAGAAATTCATCTGAGAAGGTAGAATAAATTCCTCTGAGGAGGTAGAAGAAATTCCTCCGAGAAGGTAGAAGAAATTCCTCTGAGGAGGTAGAAGAAATTCCTCCGAGAAGGTAGAAGCAATTCCTCCGAGAAGGTAGAAGATATTCTTCTGATAAGGTAGAAGAAATTCCTCTGAGAAGGTAGAAGTAATTCCTCTGAGAAGGTAGGAGAAATTCCTCCGAGAAGGTAGAAGAAATTCCTCTGAGGAGGTAGAAGAAATTCCTCCGAGAAGGTAGAAGAAATTCGTCTGAGGAGGTAGAAGAATATCATCTGAGATGGTAAAAGTAATTCTTCCGAGAAGGTAGAAGAAATTCATCTGAGAAGGTAGATGAAATTCCCCCGAGAGGGTAGATGAAATTCCCCCGAAAAGGTAGAACAAATTCCTCTGAGGAGGTAGAAGAAATTCCTTTGAGAAGGTAGAAGAAATTCATCTGAGGAGGTAGAAGAAATTCCTTTGAGAAGGTAGAAGAAATTCCTCTGAGGAGGTAGAAGAAATTCCTCTAAAAAGGTAGAAGTAATTCCTCTGAGAAGGTAGGAGAAATTCCTCCAAGAAGGTAGAAGGAATTCCTCTGAGGAAGTAGAAGAAATTCCTTTGAGAAGGTAGAAGCAATTCCTCCGAGCAAGTAGAAGAAATTCCTCTGAGCAAGTAGAAGAAATTCCTCTGAGAAGGTAGAAGAATATCCTCTGAGAAGGTAAAAGAAATTCTTCCGAGAAGGTAGAAGAAATTCATCTGAGAAGGTAGAATAAATTCCCCCGAGAGGGTACATGAAATTCCCCCGAGAAGGTAGAAGAAATTCCTCTGAGGAGGTAGAAGAAATTCCTCCGAGAAGGTAGAAGAAATTCCTCTGAGGAGGTAGAAGAAATTCCTCCGAGAAGGTAGAAGAAATTCATCTGAGAAGGTAGAAGAATATCATCTGAGATGGTAAAAGTAATTCTTCCGAGAAGGTAGAAGAAATTCATCTGAGAAGGTAGATGAAATTCCCCCGAGAGGGTAGATGAAATTCCCCCGAAAAGGTAGAACAAATTTCTCTGAGGAGGTAGAAGAAATTCCTTTGAGAAGGTAGAAGAAATTCCTCTGAGGAGGTAGAAGAAATTCCTCTGAGCAGGTAGAAGAAATTCCTTTGAGAAGGTAGAAGCAATTCCTCCGAGAAGGTAGAAGAAATTCCTTTGAGAAGGTAGAAGCAATTCCTCCGAGAAGGTAGAAGATATTCTTCTGATAAGGTAGAAGAAATTCTTCTGAGAAGGTAGAAGTAATTCCTCTGAGAAGGTAGGAGAAATTCCTCCGAGAAGGTAGCAGAAATTCCTCCGAGAAGATAGAAGAAATTCCTCTGAGAAGGTAGAAGAAAATCCTTTGAGAAGGTAGAAGCAATTCCTCCGAGAAGGTAGAAGAAATTCCTTTGAGAAGGTAGAAGCAATTCCTCCGAGAAGGTAGAAGATATTCTTCTGATAAGGTAGAATAAATTCCTCCGAGAAGGTAGAAGACAGTCCTTCGAGAGGGTAGAAGAAATTCATCTGAGAAGGTAGAATAAATTCCCCCGAGAGGGTACATGAAATTCCCCCGAGAAGGTAGAAGAAATTCCTCTGAGGAGGTAGAAGAAATTCCTCCGAGAAGGTAGAAGAAATTCCTCTGAGGAGGTAGAAGAAATTCCTCCGAGAAGGTAGAAGCAATTCCTCCGAGAAGGTAGAAGATATTCTTCTGATAAGGTAGAAGAAATTCCTCTGAGAAGGTAGAAGTAATTCCTCTGAGAAGGTAGGAGAAATTCCTCCGAGAAGGTAGCAGAAATTCCTCCGAGAAGATAGAAGAAATTCCTCTGAGAAGGTAGAAGAAATTCCTTTGAGAAGGTAGAAGCAATTCCTCCGAGAAGGTAGAAGAAATTCCTCTGAGAAGGTAGAAGCAATTCCTCCGAGAAGGTAGAAGATATTCTTCTGATAAAGTAGAAGAAATTCCTCTGAGAAGGTAGGAGAAATTCCTCCGAGAAGATAGAAGAAATTCCTCCGAAAAGTAGAAGAAATTCTTCTGAAAAGGTAGAATAAATTCCTCCGAAAAGGTAGAAGACAGTCCTTCGAGAGGGTAGAAGAAATTCCCCCGAGAGGGTTGATAAAATGCCCCGAGAGGGTTGATAAATTGCCTCCGATCCTCAATTAAGGAGAGACACACTAGACTGATGCAAAATTTGACTTTTTCGCTCCACAGTGCTTAAATGGTTTCAAATCGGGTCCTGATTAGCCTCCAAAAGTTACAACTCACTTGGTTTGAAACAGACTTCGCACAAGCCATTTGAAGTTTACAATGGAAAATCTCATTTTTTTTGTTCATTGCCTTCTAGTCTTTTCCATATTGAGCTGCGAAATAGTTCAATAACCATTTTTATAGAAAATTTTCTAAGCTACAACTTTGCTGAGGATCGTTTCTTTGTTTAACGAGACAGGAAAAAGTTATTGATTATTTAAGAGATTGGTAAACTTATGACATGATCAAGCAGCTGCTCTGTAGGCAACACTGTATTTTGCAGTGTGACATAGTAGCCATGATTTTTGTGTCCTATTCAACGCCCCAGAAACACCAATGTTGCCTGCTGATCAGTTGATTGAGCATGATCATAAGACATCCGCGCATTGAACCATTGATAACTTTCGATCCTTGCATTTAATCAAAAAGTGGTCTCGAGCAAAGTTGTAGCTGGGAAAATTTTCTACAAGTACAGTTGAAAGCTTTTGAAGCAGACCGATATGGTGAATTATTAGATAGACATGAACAAAAATCTTGGTTTTACCATAGTAATTCCCATACAAACTTCAAATGGTTTGTGCCATCTCAGTTTCTCACCAAATGGGTTCAAATTTTGAGAGGTTAGTCAGGATCAGATTTGGAATCGTTTAAGTATTGTGGAGCGAAAATTTCAAATTTTGCATCACTCTAGTGCACACCTTACCGACAGTATCGCTTTTCTTATGTTAACTAACTAAAACCGCAACATAGGTCAGCAGAAAACAAATGGATTTAACTGGAACAAGCTCACCAATGGCAGCACCATGGCAGCACCAACACAACCTTAAGCAAGTTTTGGAAAGTTTCGAAAAGAAATCTCGATGAACATTTCAAATGATCCTATCTGCTTTGATCGATTCTCTTCGTCGACATTCTCTTGTGATAATAACTGCTAGGCAAACAGATTTCGCGCTAATTTTACCACATGGTTTGATAAATGAGGTTCTTATCTAGCGTCCAAAACGTCAAATACAACAGGGAAAGATTTTGAAACTGAGTTATTAACGAAAGAGAAAGTCGATGAAGAGAAGCGATCAATTCTGATAGGACCTTTTGAAATGTTTATCTAGAAATAAAAGAAAATAATATACACAATTACATAAAACACACGTGCAAAGTAGATGTGAGTGGTATCTAAACATTCTTGCTAGGCAAATCTTGAACCGATAAATTCAAGTAAGTGTAATGAACTAAGCACTAACAAAGTATGATATAGCGGTGCTCTAATGCCGGATTTGGGTCTTTATGACGTTTTTGTTTTTTTTTTCATTAGGTATTTTCACACATAATTTTTTCAAGAATATATGAAAATAACCGATTTTCTTGGTTTTCTGATACCTTGTTCCAATATATTTAAAAAAAATCAAAACGCATTAGAAAAACAAAATCCATTTTGTTTAGGCCATAAGCTTCCCCTTGTAAATTTCAGTAAAAGTACATAGTTGAAATGAGGAGAAATCCATTAGAGGATTATCAAGAGGAAACCCAGGAATTTTCCAAAGGAAATACAAAGCAATATTTCAAAGAAACTCTGAGGCCAATCCAAATATAAATTGCATGGAATTTCTAATCTAAATTCTGAAAAAAAATATGACAGTTGATATAAAGAACTCCGGTCATGAATTGGGTACTACTTGTCATCCTCAAATTAGACAGATATAGGTAAACATAATTTATAAGAAAAGTTTGCATCTTTGACAATCATTGAATAATTCTGATGTTTGCTGATTTAAAAAAAAAGTTTTCAAACACATGTAAAACACACAGAATTTAAGTGAAGTAGGTATGTCAAACTTTTCTGAAGCTCCCTAGTATGTTTTGAAGTCCACAGATGTAATTATTCCAAAGACCTTCAATTCACAAAATACCTATATAATGTTTTCTGGGTATTTTGGCAAATTCTTCTGATTGATTAGTTTTTATTCTGAAGATCTCAAATTGTTCAATTAATCAAATCGTGCAAATTAAAAGATGATATACAAAATAGGGGAAATGTATGTTATGTCGGCCAAAATGCCCCTAATTTGGGCCCAAACATGAATTCAGCAATCGACTAAATTTTCAATAGCGACCAAAATATCTATTAGTACCATCCCAATGGCGCGTTTATTTAGATAAAATTGATAAATAGCAGATTTTTAGCGATGGGCCCAATCTAAGATCCATAGGCAAACATTAGATCCATTTCCCCTAAAAAATATATACAATACAATTACAGTGGCAAAATAGTTCTTCTTACAATCACAAAGCTAACAAACAATTTCTTCGTGGGATAAAGGTAGAATTAATTGTAAGGCAGTTCTAACTCAGAATTTCCAAGGAAAATTCCAAGGGGGAAGTGAAGAGAACTCCAGCATATATCCGAATAATAAAACTGTTGAAATATGCAACCATATTTCTGAGTTACCTTAACGATTTTGTTGCATGGAGAATTGCAGGTTAAACAAATCTTCATGAATTTGAGACATTTTGAGATAAAGAAAAACATTCTCCAATCTTCATCCTTTTGGCTTGATGGTTTAAAAGTCGACATTTCAAGAAATCTGATACTTTTGAAAAATGTCTTTAGTGGAAATTAACAGCTAAGGGCATTAATTTTTTTCCGTTGGCTTCTGTTCCATCCCGAGTACAATCAAACAACTGACCAATAGTAAATGTCGATGCAAGAAATATAAAATCTTTAAATAACTTCACCAGTGGCTTTCCATCGGTAACTTTCCCATGGTTTATGAAAAGTTCAAATCCCGCAGTACATTGCTTGAATTTAAAATCGGATCGGAGCACTAACCTCAATCCGCCTGGACGAAACTGATAAATAGCTTTCAATGTTCCAATTACACACTGCAATGGCGATTAAACCGAACGTTTTGGCTACCACCCGGGACCGATAGGAATCAAATTTCACAGCTGTGCACCTCGACTTTGCACATCGCACACTGGCCGACGTCAATATATCGTCTCCCTGCACCATCGAGATCCATCCCCAGCGGAACCACAACCGCACAGCATCCATTGTGCACCATTTATAAGCGGTTGATTTGTAGATACGGAGGTCTGCCAGAAGCTTTATTAGGACGTGTTCGCTTTTCAGCTTCCTTATGCTCATGCTGAATCTACGACAATAGGTCGAATGGACAAAAGGTCGACGGGACTAAAGGTTGAAGGGACAACAGGTCCAATCCAATTTGTCGATAATCATTTGATGGTTAAAAATTGTCTATTTATTTCTCTTAGCAAATAATTACATGAAGCATTTTTCTAATTAATTCATTTATTTATTTATTGTATAGTAAATCATCTGACAAACAGACTTAATGAATATCTAAATTATGTTCAATATTCTTACTCTATTTACAAATTAAGGCGTTGACATACCAAAATTGAACGTGGATTCAACCGATTCAAACAAACGAACCATTACAGATGTAGGCTGGTTATGAACATACAGTGTACGATGAAAGCCCGGCTGCATCAGGGACCGCTGACGTAATATCCTACCTGAAGCACGGAAGTCGAGGAGCGATTGAAGATAGGAGCAATTTTCGTCTTCGATCAAGCGTTTCAAGACCAAGCAGACGGCATCTAGCGGGATACGCTGGAAGGTTAGACGGATCACGCCATGGTAGATTCCTGAGAGCAAGCTGTATGAACCTTTTTTGGACTCGCTCGATTCTTAGGTTCCATGTAACGTCGTTTGGAGCCCATACGAGTAAAGTGTTTTCTAGAATTGGTCGCACGATGGAACAACATAGCGCTTTTGGACAGTGTGGATCCGTGAAGTCCTTGGAAATTTTGGTATTACTTTGTATTAATTTGTTTGCCCTATCAGCTTTGATTTGGCTATTTGTTAAAAGTATGTTTTCAAGCAGCGTCACATACACACACGACTTGTATCTCTTGAGGTTGGTTATGGACATTGATGAATAATCACAGCATAGAATGTAGCTCAGGTGAGTATTGAACTGGTAGTAATTTGAGCTGTTGTTTTCTCTGTTTCGTTTTCAAGTGGTAAAGCGTAACGGATGTTATTGAACGTAGTGTCAAAACATGCATTAGCGATAACAATGAAAAAAAGGTTTGTTATGAATTTCGACCAGGGTGGATGCACTTGAGGAATGAGCTTGCAAAACATGGTTTTCTTGTAATTGGATATTCTGACCGAGATCAGTTCTATTTTATGCATGGGAACTTCTCTTGAACTTGTGAATGAAAAGGGTTAATTTGGATTTGCGAGATTCTTGTACCGGTCTCACGTTCTTTGTGACATCGTCTTAAATTTGATATTTTTTCCAGATAGAGTATACTACACTCTATTTAAAAAAATCTAATGAAAAAACTATCTACTGAATAATTAGTAGCTGGATAAAAATATTTCTCGAAGCAAAGAGCCATTATTTGTTTCCCGATTCTCGGGTAGTCAAAAATAGCTGAGAAATGGAATCACTATGTAGCTACAATGGACTAAAGTTCAAATTTAACTTAAAAGAACAAAAGATCCAATGGTTAAAAGGTCGAAATGGACAAAAAGTGAACAAAAGCAATAGTTAAAAAACCAACATCACAATTGACAAAACACTGTTTCGAATATGTTCTATCGTAGTTTAAAAGAACTTTAATAAAAAAAATGCTATGCAAATACTCCCAAATAACTGCTCATGACTTAAAGAAGGCATACAGATTTCCCCCGAAGAACGCGTTACCCACTGAGTTCTACCCACCGCTTTGTCTCGGTGGGTTTTCAACCAAGCGCTCTGATTTCCTGCGAGTGACTAGTTCGCCATTGACCCTACTCACATGCAAAAATCAGACCGACTGGTTGAAACTCAGTGGGTAACGCGTTCTTCGGGAGATAGCTGAATATCTATTTATTTATTTATATTCTAGAGAAAGGTAGTTTTTTGTCTCTTAATTTTCCGTGACACGCACAGTAATTATGTGTTACCATAATGTTCTCAAGAACTACTCATAATTTAACAGAGGAAAAATATGAGAGAGTAAGCCACCCATTTTATCCTCAAAAATTTGACCAATTCATCCGTTTCGACCTTTTGTCCACTTCGAGCTCTGCTACATTTCGACTTTTGAACCTAGTGCTTCCATTTCCCGGTTATTTTCAACTATCTGGGAATTGGAAACAGCCAATGGCTCTATTTTTATCCAGCTGCTAATTATTCAGTTGATAGTTTTTTCTATAGATTTTTTTATATGCAGTTTATTTAGTTTTTAGAACAACAAGCTACGTCCGATTTTACACAAAAGTCTTTCCCCGAAAGTTTCTTGCATGTTTCTCCAGAAATGTATTCCAAGTGGGTGGTAGGCGAATTCCAGGAGTAGAGTTGTCTCAGGTCGAGCGTGGAATGTTCGTGTTTCAGCCACAACAGGGCTGCCCTCTCGATATGTATGCTGCCCACCGTACGCGGAATGTTCTTCTTGTGTTGACTCGTCCAACGAGAGTCTGGTGTCCAACCAACACCGACACCGACACCCACACTCACGTTAAAGGGTTTCCTATTAGCGTGAACATGTGTTGCCTTAACATACTGACGCATGTTTTACAATGTGAATTCTTACCTGTGCTTTTCACAAATTAACTTTAGCGCAATATAAAACAATTCAACATGTTACAATGAACATTCAAAGTGATAATTTCATGGCATTACAAAGTTATTGCGCAGTTATGGCGATCTCAAAATGGGCACTTCGAATCCATACAAAATACACGTCTGATTTCGTTGGTAGTCAGAAAATAGCTCACTCTTTATACCTCTTGCGTCTCAAAGCCATATTCCAAAAACAGGTAACTCATATCAAGGTTTTGTTAATGCAGGTATGCTGTATGTCAAGATCATTTACACTCAAGGTTAATAATGAATTATTGAACCGATACTACCTCTCTTTCTTAAGACTTCTTAACATCATTTATCTTAACATCCTTAAAATACAATGGTCGCATGGATTCTCTTCTTGGACGAGAAGGCACTTCATCTGGTTGGACATGTACAGGTTCAGTGATACCAGTTGTGCTACCTACTTCATCCGGTACCAAAGGTGAATCAACATCATCAGCTGACTTTAACTTAGTGTTGGGAATCAGAAACTCGTTGTTACCGTTCTCTTCACCAGACTTCCATTCGATCCGTGTTGTCATTTGTATCTGAAAATATCTTTTTAACGTGATACACATTCCGGTGAATAATTCTCTCCGACTACGTTGACTGTAGTGTGACATCCGAACCCCTACGAGCAATAATTGTGAACTCTTCAGAATCAAAGGTCTTTGAAAGTTTGTTATCCCTTTGAATCCTTTTTACCACAACTCTATCACCTACTGATATGTCATCTGGTTTTGCCATCCACCGTTTATCTGCATACTCCGCTTCTTTCATCTTCTTAACGTGATCATGGTCTTGAATCTTTTTTTTTCTTCCTTTATTTAACGTCGTTCTCTATTCCGCAATCTAGTGCCAATCACCGACGGACATCGATTGCCATCCATTGACGGCAACCGAATGTGCAGGAAGGTAGCTTCCACACCTGTGTATGATATCACACCCATTTACAACACACATGGGCCGGGACCAACGGCTTTACTTCCCTTCCGAAGGAAGACGTGACCAGAGATTTGTATGCCTCAGAAAAATCCCACCGACCTCGGCTGGGATTGAACCCAAACCCATTGGGGTGTTAGAAAGCAGTCACGCTTACCACTACACCACCGGCGCCGGCTGGGTCTTGAATCTCTTCCAGTACAGTATTTCCTTTTAGCATGATACCAGGTAGCTTATCCTTTAGTTTCCTCCCAAACATCAATGATGATGGAGCCACACCTGTCGTTGAATGTGGTGTCGAGTTATGCATCAACACAAATGTCCTCACATCCCACTGCCAGTCTGATCCAGTTGTCTCTTGATTGATTTTCAATCGTTTTACAATCGAACGATGTATCCTTTCTACCTCCCCGTTAGCTTGCGGCCAATACGGTGTTGTTCTGCTATGCTTGATGCCGTATTGTTTGCAGTAAGTTCATTGTTTATAAATTGAGGACCATTGTCTGTTTTCATAGACTCGGGCATACCAAAACGACATAAGGTTTCATGCAATGCCTTCACTGTTAGATTTGCTGTGATCTGTTTCATAATGATTACCTCCGTAAATCGACTGAAGTAGTCTATGATAACCAAAAGATTGTGACCAGTTGGAAAGGGTCCAACAAAATCGATTTCAATATCAGCCCATGCTTTCTCAGGCAATTTGGTTCGACTTAATGGCTCTGGATGATTTGGTATGGAAACCAGGGTACATGCTTTACATCTCTTCACATATTCTTCAACCTGTTTATCTAGAAGAGGTCACCAGACTTTATGACGGAGTCTTCTCTTCATAACCACCATCCCTGGATGTGATTCGTGTGCAATTTCAAGCGTACGACTTCTCAGAATCTCTGGAATAATCTATCTATCACCTCTCAGTAAAAAATTCTGCACCTGACATAACTCAGACCGAAATGGTTTGAACTTTTTGGCCATAGCATTCCATACTCCTGACTCCAAGCATTCTATAAGGTTTTGCAGTACCTCATCCTTTTGCGTTTCCTCTGCAACTTCTTGAACTGTGATTACCTGTGGAATTCCAGATAGATACAACCCTCATCCGTGACGCTGAATTCAGTCGGTTTTGACTCTGATAACCGTGAAAAAACATCAGCGATGTTTTTTGATCCCGGTTCAAATACCACCTAATAATTATACGACTGTAGTCGCAATACCCATCTCTCTATTCTTGCACAAGGTTTTGTACGTTCTTTAAAAAGAAAATGCAGTGGCTTACAGTCAGTCACTAGCTTGAACCGTTTTCCGAGCAAACATAATTTAAATTTATCAACTGCCCAAACTAGACCTAAAGCTTCTTTTTCAGTTTGAAAGTACTTCCTTTCAGTTTTCGTCAAAGCTTTACTCGCAAATAAAATGATCCTTGTTTCACCAGTTTTGTTCTGTTGAAGGAGTACAGCTTCTAGTCCCGTTGGACTTGCATCTGCTATCACAATGCAAAGATCTTTTGGACATTTTGCTAAATGGTGCACAAAACGGGTGAATGATGATGATGATGATGATGATGAACTTTTGTTTATGTCTTTTTAAACCTTTTTTTTTTTTTTTTATAATGCGTTTATTTTTCCAGGCTCATTTGCCGTAGCTTTGCGGAGCCGATATTCATTGTTTAGATTACAAAGTTTCTTAAAACTAACGTTAGTAAAGCGGCGGCCGATTACTCGCGGCTATCTCGAGGTTAGGGGTAACAAATTGTAACAAATGGATGGCAGGGTAGGGATTGAGAACACAAGGTTTGGAGAGCAATGTGCTCTTGATCTCGAACTAAGCGACCAACTGATGAAAAAGACAAACATGGGGGTACACCGATGGGCAGCTAACAACTTGGGGGAACACAAGATGACACTAAGTACTAAATCCTCAGATCGATCCGTTTTAAAAATACATAAATCAAATTAAAATATTCGAGATCTCGGCTCGCCAAGATGTCTCTAACGGGCCGCAAAGGTTGTTTTCCTCGGGACCTGAGGGATGCGGATAACTCGGATCTAGCAACACAATGTAAAGTGCATGACCAAAGCACGTGGTCGATATCGTGATAGCCACTACCACAAGCGCACAAATTGCTGCCTGCGAGCCCGATTCGGAAGAAATGCGAGTCTAACGAGTAGTGATTGGACATGAGCCTTGATATGACCCGTATAAAGTCACGGCTCATGTCCAATCCTTTGAACCATGGCTTGTTCGACACCTGTGGGAGAATAGAATGTAACCATCTTCCCAGATCACTCTCATTCCATTTTTGTTGCCAGTTGGTGAGGACGTGCTGACGGGTAATTGAGAAAAATTCCGCAAAGGCGATTTGTCGATCAAAAATATCGCCTTCCATAGCGCCCACCTTAGCTAGCGAGTCCGCTTTCTCATTACCCGGAATTGAGCAATGAGATGGGACCCAAACTAAGGTGATAGTATAGGAGCAGTTAGATAAAGTACTCAATTTTGCTCGGATTTCGGTAAGGAAATACGAGGAGTGCTTCATCGGCCTCATTGATCGAATAGCCTCCAACGAGCTAAGGCTATCTGTAAAAATAAAATAGTGATCAGATGGTAGTGAGGCAATTTGCTCTACTGCGTAGAATATGGCTGCTAGTTCCGCAACGTATACGGAACAGGGTTTTTGCAGTTGATATGAGGCGCTTTGAAATTCATTGAATACTCCAAATCCAGTGGAAGCGTTTATAGTTGACCCATCTGTGAAAAAACTCTTATTGTTACTGACAGGGTGGTACTTGTTTGCAAAAATTAAGGGAACAACCATCGACCGATGGTGATCTGGTATTCCACGGATTTCTTGCAACATGGTCAGATCAAAATTTACAGAGGAACTATAAAAGTCTTGGAGGCAAACACGAGAGGAATTGAATGAAGAAGGACCAACCTCCAGCGTCATGTACTCATAGTACAAACTCATGAATCTTGTTTGAGGATTTTGGTCGAGCAGCTTCTCAAAGTGTTCTATTACCAAAGGATTCAATACTTCACAACGGATGAGGAACCGGAAAGACAGCTCAGCGAAACGATCTGTCAGTGGGAGAACACCCGCGAGTACTTCGAGGCTCATCGTATGCGTCGAGTGCATGCAGCCAAGCGCGATTCGGAGGCAACGGTATTGAACTCGTTGCAGCTTCAAGATATGTGTTTTCGCCGCGGATTGAAAGCAGAAGCTACCGTACTCTAGAACCGACAAGATGGTTGTTCGATACAACCTGATAAGATCTTCAGGGTGTGCTCCCCACCAAGTTCCGGTAATTGTACGAAGAAAATTGATTCTTTGTTGGCATTTTTGTTTTAGATACGCAATATGTTTTCCCCATGTGCATTTGGAATCGAACCAGACACCTAAATACTTGAAAGATATACTTTGAGTGATTGTTCTACCCTTTAGTTGAAGCTGTAACTGTGCAGGATGATGCTTCCTAGAAAAAACAACCAACTCAGTTTTCTCCGGAGAGAATTCGATACCCAACTTCATAGCCCAAGTAGACAAATTGTCTAAGGTATCTTGCAATGGTCCTTGCAGGTCCGGTGCACTTGGCCCTATAACGGACACAACGCCGTCATCTGCAAGCTGCCTTAGCGAGCAATTTTCATCAAGACAACCATCAATGTCTTTTACATAAAAATTATAAAGAAGAGGGCTTAAACATGAGCCCTGGGGGAGACCCATGTAACTAATTCGTGAAGTTGTCGAGTTTCCATGAGAAAAGCTCATATATTTCTCAGACAACAAGTTGCTCAAATAGTTGTTCATAATTGGTGAAAGCCCACTATCGTGGAGTTTATCCGAAAGGACATCGATACAAACAGAATCAAAAGCCCCCTTAATATCCAAGAAAACTGAACCCATTTGCTGTTTTTGCGCATAGGCCAGTTGAATTTCAGTTGAAAGCAACGCAAGACAGTCGCTCGTTCCTTTGCCTCTCCGAAATCCAAATTGCGTATCTGAAAGTAAACCATTCGACTCGACCCATTTGTCTAGACGAAAAAGAATCATTTTCTCCAACAATTTCCGTATACAGGACAACATCGCGATGGGACGGTACGAGTTATAATCCGACGCGGGTTTACCGGGTTTTCGAATGGCGATAACTCTTACTTGCCTCCAGTCATCCGGAACAATGTTGTGCTCCAGAAATTGATTGAATAAGTTCAACAAGCGTCTCTTCGCGACGTCTGGGAGATTTTTAAGCAAGTTGAACTTGATTCTATCCATTCCTGGAGCTGAATTGTTACATGAAAGGAGAGCAAGTGAGAATCCCACCATCGAAAACGGGGAATCTATTTCGTTATTACCCGACGGACGATCACGAACGTTGGTTTGAACCGACACCGAATCCGGGCAAACTTTCCGCGCGAAGCTGAATATCCAACTGTCCGAGTACTCCTTGTCTTCGTTAATCGGTGATGACGCGTTTCGCATTCTCCTGCCGACATTCCAGAGTGTTCTCATGGAAGTCTCTCGCGACAAACCATCGACGAACCGACGCCAGTAACCGCGTTTTTTGGCTTTAGTCAAGCCCTTAAAGGTTTTCTCGAGGTCGGTGTACCGCTCGAAATCCTCGACCTTACCGTGTTTGCGGAAGCGTTTAAACGCGGCGGACTTCTCGCTGTTCGCGTCGGTGCATTCCTTATCCCACCACGGGGTGGGAGGTCGCTTCCGAACGGAAACACCCGGAATACGTTTCGTCTGTGCTCGCAGCGCGCAATCGATGATGACACGCGCGAGAAAGGAGTACTCGTCCAGCGGAGGAAGTACGTCAACCGATTGACTGGCATCAAGAACCGAGGTCGCGAATTTTCGCCAGTCAATGTTTTTCGTAAGATCGTACGCGATGTCGACCGAGCGTGTAGAAGATGAACCATTGGTAATAGAAATTTTGATTGGCAAATGGTCACTACCGTAGGGATCTTGAATTACTTTCCACGAGCAATCCAACGATAGTGAACTCGAACAAAGTGAGAGGTCTAATCTGCTTATTTTTGCTGGAGGTTTGGCTACTCGTGTTGCTTCCCCGGTGTTCAGAATTGTCATTTTGAAGAAGTCGCACATGTCGTATATCAAGGTTGAGCGGTTGTCGTCGTACAGTTCCCCCCAGCCTGTACCGTGAGAGTTAAAATCTCCCAAGATCAACCGTGGCTCCGGCATAGCCGTGCAGATATCCGAGAAACTTTGACGAGAAATCGCAGTTCGCGGTGGAAGATATACTGAGGCAATACTGAGGCATTTACCTCGAATATTAACCTGACATGCAACAACTTCAATGCCTGTCACCGAAGGCAGATCGATTCTGTAGAAGGAATGGAGCTTGTTGATCCCCAGAAGCACCCCTCCATACGAATCTGCCCGATCAAGGCGAATAATGTTGAAATCGTGGAAAGCAAGATCGTTGTCTGAAGAGAGCCATGTTTCACAAAGGGCAAATGCATCAGAAAGTAAATTGTTAACTAAAAATTTAAATGTGTCAAGTTTTGGCATAAGACTTCTACAGTTCCACTGAAGAACAGAGATCATATCCCCGACCTCATTCGGAGAATTATCCATCAAAGGATATGATCGATGCAAGGAAGGACCACCTAGAAGCTAGTTGCTTCAAAAGAGTTTTCACCATTGGCAGCACTAAATTAATAATGCTCCTCGTTGAGTCAGAGATATTGAATATACTGAAGAAGCTATCCACAATACCAGAAAACGTGAACATGGGGACATGTTCTCAGAGATGTCACCTGGAACGAAAGCGAGCAACGAACGAGCACCCTGCGTTCGGTTGTGATGCTCTGTCTATTCGTTCAGTATCTATGAACCGAACCGAAAGATTATACTTGCACACCCTCCGTTCGGTTTTCGTTTTGCAAACATAACCGAACTATGCGTTGAACGAGTGCAAACGGACCGAGCGAATGGGCGAAACGAACGCTTCGTGTGTACGTAGAAAACGCTTCGTGTAGGTTTTTTCGTAGACGGTACTATTCAAACGGCTTTCTACTTTATGCTAAAACAAGTAGGCTAGACTTTTAGATGAGACAGTCGTCAATATGTTTTGATCAGAACAGTAAACAATTTTGCTTCGTGGTTTAGAAGGTATTTTATTTCAAGTATGTATAGTTAATGCTAATATTTATTGCAGGCGAAAGAAGAAAAGGAAGTAAAAAAAGATGCGAAACGAGGCCGTTCATACTTCTGTGAAATTCATTTCAACGGTCTTGAACAAGTCGCTGTTCAGTTTTACAAACAGAATGTTCTCGAGGTTCTCATCCCCCAAGCGCAGTCTTCTATTTGTGAGGATCAATCCGAGGACGCTAAATGACCTCTCCACCGATATCTGGGTACACGGGGCCGCAAGGACTACCTCGGACAATGCGTATAATTGTGGCTCTTCGGATTTGATTTGTTTCCAATATTTTAAAACCGACTGATCAGCACATACTCTCGGCTGGTGTGATAATTTCTTCAGTTTATGCTCCACAGTTTGCTGCACGACGTCCAATGCTGAATGCTTGGTCCTCAACAACAATTCGATTTTCGAAACTGGACAGGCGCTGGAAGAGGGAACATTTTCTTGTGCCTCGGCTGTATCGTTGAGGTTGTTCTTAATCTTCTGCCAGACGGTCAACAGATGAGCCTGAAAACATTCAAATGAAAAAATAAGTGAATGAAGTTAGTGTACGAAGCAGGATCTTACCAGCGCTACGCTTCTCTCGATGTCAGAAATCAATTTGCTCCCAGCGTAGTTTATACGCGGGTCCATGTATATAGCAGACACGAACGCTCTGTTTTCCTTCAACATTACCTGCCTTTCGTTCATGTGTTGCGCAATTCCAAGTGCCATTGTCGTTCCAATTTCATCCAGCTCCAGTAGACATGTGAGCCAAACGAAATAAAAATCTCCCATAGTTATGGATTCTTCTTGTAGCTTCACGGTCGCTTTGAAAACGGGTTGAAAAGACTGGTGGAAGTCTTTCATAAATTTCCACAGCTTGGTTCCAATTTTAACCTTTTTGTTTTGTTTCAGTATGTCCTTGATGAAGTCTTCATTGTTCAGGAAGTATGAAATCATAACGAATGACGAGTTCCATCGGGTCTCACACTCTAGAGTTGCGATTGGTCTCTTATGAAGTGCAAATATCTGGCGCCATGACTTGGTACGAAAAGCGGCTGCAATTTTCTTCACGACGTCTAACTTTTTTCGCAATTTAAACTTTTTAATCGTGTCGTAGACGGCGAGTTGCAGAGTATGGGCTGCACATCTTACTCCATCCACGATCCCATCCATCACAATTTGAATATCTTCTTCTTCGTCTGCACACTCTGCGTAGATATAATCTTCACGTTCAATACTTTTCTCATTATCTCCAGATTCCTCCTCGTCACTGCATATATCCGCCACTACATCTGCGTTGGTTTCCTCTTCACAATCATTCTCATCTCCAGAGTTGACTCCAGTGCTGTGATCATCTGTTGTATCCTCCTCCATTTCCAACATTGCCTGTGCCTTCTTCATGAGGGAAACTGCCTTCACGTAATTCGCCCCGTTATCTGTGGTGACTGAGTACAGCTTCTCGATTTCCAGACCAAATCGTGACAAAAGTTTGAAAACTTCGTCACGAATGTTTTCCGCGGTTTGAGCTACCTTCATATCTATTAAACCGAGGGTCCTTACCACCATTGTTCCTTTTTCCAGGTACTGTATGTTCGCACCTAGAATGCTTCGTCCCTTTCTTGTTGCTGAATCCAGCTTCAAGCACACGAACTTTTCTTCCAAATCCTTCGTGATTTGGATTCGGAACCTTTTGGCGACCTCTCCAATTCTTCCGCAAATATTCTTCCGGGTAACGGGATTCGCCTTGAGAGCTCCTTCAATTTTTGACATAATGTCGGAAATCCCTGCTTTTTCGAAGACTGACAATGGAAGTCCACCTTCTGTTACCATTTTGATGCAGGAGGTCATGTAGAAGTTGTAGCTCATGTGCACACCAACTCTCGGCATCTTTTTTTCGCCCAAACATGAACTCTCCGCTTCATCATCGTGGTCAAGACCAAATTCTGTGAACTTTTCCGGGTGCAGATCTTTGAGATGCCTTTTTAGATTACTTTTTGATGTCGTTTTCAACATCCTGCTGCACAATTTACATTTTGCTGGTGGCGTTTCTAGGCTTTCGAACTGGTTTAGTATCTTGCTGACGTCTTCCTCCGTTAATTTCCGTTTAGACGGAGCCATTGTTGGACTGTTGCTGTGGCTAAAATTGTTCTTAAAATAAGTAATAATTTTTAATTCATAGCTTAAAACCAAACTCATCTTACCTACACGGGAGCTTAGACAATTTAGACAGTATTTTTTGTGACTTTATTTTATCCGCGTTTAAGCACTCTCTAGATCACACGGTAAAAAAAGGTACCCAAAAGTAAGTTCTTTTCACCCATCTCTGCACATAGTGCACACGGAGAAAAAATATCACCCAAAATTTGTGTTCTTTTTACTTAATTTTGAGTAGAGTCTATCACTTGCACCCGTTATTGTTGTCAAAAAAGGAACGAGAGATTCGACCCAATGATATAGTTCAGACCAGTAAGTTACTTCTGAGTAAATTGCATAATCTCAAATTTACGTTAACTTTACTTAATTTTCGGTAGAATAAACTTAACTTAGAAGTAATTTTTTCGCTGGTGTTCAATGGAAACTACTTTAAGGCTTTCCACGAGACAGTTGCGAACAGCTGTTTACCAAGTTTACCAAGAACTATTGACAGATCACAGTAGAACTGGCAATTTATTCTCATATGAATTTCTGCTTTGTTTATGTTTACATCCAGCACCATAAACACCAGATCACACACACACACACTAGATTTCTAGCTGTCAGTTCCACTAAGAAACGTCACTTGGATAACTTTATATGCGATTTACTCAAATTTGGGCTGAACCCGGGAGTTGAAGGAAAAGTACTTAATTTTGGGTGCTTTTTCATCTCCGTGCAGGACGACGAAAGTAGGTAAAGGTGGTCAAAGTAGTTTTCATTTACTTGTGTGCAATTCGTATGGAAAATTCATTCGATTTCTACCCAAAAATAGGTACCCAAAAGTAGATAAATATGATTATACTCAACCATGGCTTCCCACACTTTACTACTAGTAAGGTGATTTTGCTCCTCCGTTTTTGACAACATTAGAAGGAGAAAGGAGACAAAATAGTCAAAAATAAGTAAAAGTGAACTGGCCGCTGGGTACTTTTTTCTTACCGTGTAGGAGACACGGATGGTGGGGTCATTTTTTAACCAACAACGTATTTCTATTTCGGAAGAGTTTTATATACACTTATTCCTTCAACATCCCTATGGGGTGTTTACACTTATGCTATTCTACTAGCGTTAATGAGCCAGCTGCTAGCAAAAAAGCTCACCAGCATAATGTAGACAGGGCATTAGAATCTACCAGCATGAAATTTCAGGAGCAACTGAAATTCGTGCTAGTTGGCTAGTACACTAGCGCTAGCAAATCCGCACAGATGTAAACACCCCATTATACATGTTATACTCACATCAATCTAATATTGTTTTAATTTTTCTATAAGTTTAATTTTTTCTGTGCCGTACATCAACGCCGTTCGAAAAGTTGCACGCACCGTTCGTTAGTTTTGACTACGAAAAAAACCTACACGAAGCGTTTTCTACGTACACACGAAACGTTCGTTTCGCCCATTCGCTCGGTCCGTTTGCACTCGTTCAACGCATTGTTCGGTTATGTTTGCAAAACGAAAACCGAACGGAGGGTGTGCAAGTGTAATCTTTCGGTTCGGTTCATAGATGCTGAACAAAGTATAAACGCGTTCAAGCACATCACTGCATGTTCTTGCTGATTATTCAGCTGATTTTCTGGCCGAAAAACTGGGACATCTGGGGTTTTAGATGATCCTGGAAGTGACGGAAAGTTCTTGTCATAATTACAAGTTTGAAAACCCGGTGGAATGGGCTTCGGTGCATTTCCGTTACCTCTTGATTTTTCCAAGGTGGAAGGGTGGTCCGTACGAGTGGCCTTACGAGGCTTTTCAGTGTTGTGTTTTTTTACTCGTTTTCTCGTATTGCCTTTAAAGACAAACGGACTACCCTCACTGACCTCTAAGTCAGAGTCTAGACCATCAACTGGCAAAATGGAGAACGTGTTACTGCTTTTTGGTGTGGTCTGAGAAGATGAAGCGGTATTCTTCAAGAGTTCTGCTAGTGTTCTCTTGGAGCGAGCTTGCAGAGACCGCTTAAGTTTTTCTCCCTGCTGTTTGTACCTCGGGCAGTCAGTCAAGGTATGCAGGCTTTCTTTGCAGTACACGCATTTTTGAGGAGCACCGCAAGGGCCCTCTTGATGTTGCTCGCCACACTGATCACAGCGTGGTTTGTTCGAGCAGTAGTCCGATGTATGACCAAGTTGTTTACATTTCGAGCAGTTCATAACCCGAGGTACAAACAGACGTACAGGTATCCGAACCTTGCCAATAGCGACGTAGTGAGGTAAAGCTGAACCCGAAAAGGTCACACGAAACGAGTTTGACAAGGAATAAGTTTTTTTGGAGCCTACTACGGATACTGACTGCATTTGAAGGCAGTCCAATATCTTCACCTTCGGCAGGGCACGGTTTTTAAAGATTCCGAAGGAATCGGGATCCAAGAAATCATCACTAGTCAAACTCGCTTCGGTGACCACTCCTTCAATTTCTACCTCACTACTGGGTATGTAGACTCGGTATTCCAATGAAAAGAGCTCGCACGCAACAATTTGGTTAGCCTGCTTCCGGTCATCAACGGTAACGCGCAGTTTTATTGGTGTTACCTTGAAAATATCGGTAACGGCCGAAAAATGTGTTGTTAGATCCTTAGAGATTCTCGGAATGTTCAAAGGTTTTTGTTTGGGCCGGAAAAAAACAACCCATGGGCCTTTCGAAGCTTCTGGGTAAGCCTTTAGGCGGGGGAGCGCAGAGGTTTTCGGGGGCAATGGTGTGGGGGGTGCAGGTGGGCGAGGAGGAGATGGTGGGGGAGAGGGTTGTGGGCGATACCTTTTCTTGGGATATGCTCCAGTATTTTTGCTGGAGAGCGAGTCAACTGGAACGTCAAGGGTTTCCATTTCCACAACTTCCTCGAGACTTTCGTGTGAGGAATTAAGAGTTTCGTCGTCTGAGATGGAAAGCGACCATCCCCCGCCTTTATCATTTTCATCCATTGCGGTTAAATATCGCCGCAATGGTGTTTTTAATAAATATTTTACAAATAATTACAATAATTTCAAATAGTATCAAAAAAAAAAAAATAAATAAAAAAATACAAAAAAAATTATATAGTTTTACTCTACTAAAGAGTAACACAAAAGAAAGAGAAAAAAAAACAAAAAAAAGAAAAAAAATATATACCAAAAAAAAAAATTTTTGGATCACCCTAACTATGCTCTACTTAAAAATAGTACGAGAAAAAAAAATCAAGAAAAAAAAATTATGGATATATACTATTTACAAAATTTTGGATCACCCTAATTATGACTCAACCTAATCTAATATGTATTGGACCATGCGGGGAGATGCGATACTGGTGAAAACAAAGCGACACGTTATACCTATTGCACTGAGGCGGCAGATGACTGGTGCGATGCTATTGTTCGCCCCAACGGCTGTTGGGTCGATACCCTTGTAGCTGGTATGCCTCGGTCGCCTCGGTAGGCAATTTAACGTGCTTTCGTTGTTGCTTCAATGGGATGATGTGATGATGCGATGATGATGAGTTAAAGCTGGACCGTAATCAAAGCGCTCGGCGTATGACTAACGGCTTCCTCACTCGCGCACTAGTTGTCTTAACATTTTTAAACCTTGATTCATTGAATAATTCATATCATACACATTTTATTTATTACTACACATGTTGTTCTCAATGTTTTCTTCTTCACCACATATCCATCATCTTTAAAATAATAAAAAAAAAAAACATCAAAACTTAGCGTAGCCGAAAATTATACCGTTTTTCTTGTTCGCCAGTGTAGAGTCGCGCTTCGGATCCATACAAAATACACGTCTGATTTCGTTGGTAGTCAGAAAATAGCTCACTCTTTATTCCTCTTACGTCTCAAAGCCATATTCCAAAAACAGGTAACTCATATCAAGGTTTTGTTAATACAGGTATGCTGCATGTCAAGATCATTTACACTCAAGGTTAATAATAAATTATTGAACCGATACTACACTATGTACTAAATAAGATTTCTACTGAAAATTTACACTTTCACAACTTTAATAGATTTTACTTATATCAAACTGCTTTGACACAAAACTTTTAAGAAATTTTCACTAGAACTCACTTCTTCGAAGATTTTTAATTTTCCAGAAAATACGTCTTAATAAATTGATCGTTCAACTAAAAGTGAGGCAATCTATAGTTCTTTATTCACAAAATACCCTACCGTATGCGTGATAATGTTTGCTCCATTGAACAATGTCAAAATTAAAAAAATTCTCAAACATTTCGATTTCGAGTTTTTTTATTTATTCAAAGGGGGAATGTTTCTCAGAGTCTTAAACTATGTTAATCACCAATCGAGTTTCCACTTGCTGCAATATCGACCTCCACACGCTTTCCAAATGCACGGCAGGTTCTAATAATGTAGTCTGGATCAATTTCTCTTCATGGGGACGACTCCGGCGTAGTGGTAAGCATCCAAAGTCACGAGTTCAAATCTCACCCCCGGACATGTCACAAATGACCCAAGAATGTTAAAGTGACTATAATAAAAAAAAAAATTCTCCAGGTACGGGTCAATGTTTATCTGAGCCTTGCTGTACTCGGGTGGCATTTAGAACAGGCCTTCCCTAATAAAAAATAACCATAAACGAACGATAACCCAAATCATTGAACTATTCCACAAATGGTTTGGATGATACCCAGAACACGTCGTTAAGCAAATTAACCATACAATTTTTATTAGGGTTGGCCTTCATGACGCGCCATATTGAGTAATCCAGCGGATTAAGATCGGGGCTGGATGGCGGCCACATACCCTTCGCCAAGAACGGAAGATGTTCCTGCAACCACTTCTGAGTGCGGTTCGAGGTGTGGCACGGAGCCCCATCTTGTTGAAATACAACATTTGGCTTTGGACCGTACTGTTCTTTGATCCACGGAAGAAAATACTTAGTTAAAATCCTGATGTAGACCTCCGTGTTGACCTTGTCGTCTTCTGGAATGAACACCGGGTCCATTTGTTTGCCATCGGAAGCCACCAATCCTAACACCATAACGCTAGAAGGATGCTTGGTAAGATTTTCGTTTTTGTGCTCGTCGGCCACGTCTTTTACCGGAAGAGAACTAATATACCAGTCGGTTCTGGAATTTGATACGGGATCGACGGTAAACATGCTCTCGTCGGTGAACAGGATTACCGGATTTTTTCGCTTAAGGAAGTTCAAGAATTTCTTGCATCGTTCGACTCGTAGCTCCCGGATGCGGTTGGTAATCATGTGAGGTTTTTTTCCATGCCTTCGACTTCACCCCGCAATCTTCCTTTACGATCTTCCGTGCCGTAAAGTCACTGATCCCGTGTTCCTTTGCCATTTTCCTTATTGAACGCACTGGATTCACCCGAATCTTCCTTTTGATAGCAGCGATAACCCTCGGAACCCGAGCTGACCTCGGACGACCTGTGGCCACCTTCGCGGATAGTTGTCCTTTCTTTTCTCGGTCTAAAACCCTTTTTACGGTCCATCGGGCCACTCCCACGGCGATTGAAATGTCTTTTTGCGACATTTGCGCATGGGACAAATCACTAATACGCTGCCACTTCGTCATGGTGCAACTGTCAAACTAAGTAAATCATTTTCTATAGGTTACGTGCATGCAAAGAAAACCAAGGCATTGTATGTACAGGTGAAACGGGAACCTTATTTGTACGATGGTGCAAACATTATCACGCATACGGTAATTTTTATTAGACAAACAAATTTGGTTATGCCCTTGAGCTGGCCTTTTTAAATATTTTGCGTCGTAATATTGTGGATAATTAACAAAGAAGTAGCGTAACTCCCGTGATAATCAGATTGAAACAAATCAAGCAGCAGGCTTGCTGAAACTTCTAACACTCACTGGAAGTTTTAAAACACTCTTGTCCTGTGAGTTTAGCCAGCCCTCACCTTGATTGAGTTGTGGCAGGAATATGGAAGAAGTAAACAAAAACTCCTCGAGAGAGAGGGAGTGAACTTCAGCGAGATGATGATTTGACGTGAGGTGCGCTTTTCGAGACTCCGGATGACTTTTTTGTTCGACGCAAGAAGCTCAGAGTTTACCCAGAGTTAGAGTAAGAGCGTGTGATAGAAAACATGAACATGAATGGCAGCAAACCTCACTCTCATTTTCCCCCCTTCGATCACAAGATATGAAGCTCAGCGGAATTATTTGGCAGTTGGCATTCTACTCCTCAGAAAAAGGCTACACTCGACTCATTTCTAACTCGCGAGTGAAGCTCCAACAAGGCACCCGATTAAAGCGATTTGGACGGGAAGAGTGGCAATGCCAACTCCTTGTTGATAACATTTCGTGGGTAAAAGGCGGGCTCTTCTCCCCACTCATTGGTGCATCTTCCTGTTTGGGAATCGTCTTTTTGACCAATCGCGCGTTCATGTTGCTGGAAAAAGATTCTTTACCATCCCGTTGATGCGTGTAGGTGACTTTGCCTATCGATCCACCCAATCTTTTTTGGCCCTTCATAGAGTGACATGTTGAGGACTATCAGAGGTTATTAAGCTTGATCAAGACAAACAAAGAAGAGAACCCACTACTATCGGACTTAGTTTCCGTGCTACAATGGGTGGTAGACAGCTATCATGCATAATCATGCTTTTGTACAAAACAGCTGTTTCCCGGGAAGTCAATCCGTCAATCGGGATATGTGAATTTTGATCAATTTCCCGGGATGTTCCGGCTAGAAACTACTAATTTGGCCATTTGTCCACTCGACCTTTTATCGATTTGACCTTTTGTCCAACAACCATCGTGCTGGCCTGAGTGCTGCTGACTGCAGCTGATTTGGATCAAATTCCGGAATTGATAGGAATATGAAAAATTTGACAAATGTTCTTCGTCGGTGGCTGAGCTAAGGGGAACGAGAGGGTGGAACGGGACACACAGTCTGGCCGGTAGGCGATAAGCGTAGGGTTCTGGTCAGTTTTCAAACCACACTGCTTCCGTCCACTTTATTGTTACTTTTGCTAGGGATGTAGGAACAGTATTGAGATTTTATTATTCAAGAGTAATTTTCCAACAGATTTGCTCAATGTCTCCTCAATTTTGATCCAAACTCCGGATCACCCTCCCAGGTAGATCAATGTGATTTTTTGCTCCTACCGAATTAGAGACGATCCCGGAGAAGGCGATCCCAGCTCAAAGTCTCATAATTTCTTCCGCATTCCGTCGTCAGTCAGTTCAAAACGAGGTGCATTGTTCGGCCAGCTGTTGCCACCTTGTGGAAACAATGGTGTGCTGTGCTGCAGCGTGGGCTCCCCCCCCCCCCTGCAGTCTGCAGCTTCGAGTGATTCTCCGATGCACAAGAGAGCCCGGCAGGAATTAAGACAACCTTGCTTCCGCCAATGATGTGCCTTTCTGGGTCCATATTGGATTGGGAATGCTGCAAAAGTACCTTTCGCCGAACAAAAGATTTGCCTATTCCGTTTCTCGTTCACAATGGTGCTGGTGGTGATTGGATAGCATGTGTGTGCTAGTTCGGTTGCCGGACTCATGTGCGGGGAGAAAACTTTATTATTAAACATGTATGCAACATTATGCATGGCGGAATTTGTCTGCCTGCATCGCAAGTGGCTGCTCTACACGTTCAATTTTAATTTCCACTTGCGATATCTGCAATGCTGATCTGAGTCGGTTCAGCAATTAGCGATAGTTCTCACATATGGTCCATCTGCAGTATGAGCAGAGCCAGTGTGGAGTGTGATTTGTATTGCAAATCTAGCAGCAAGTTTTCAATCGTAAGCGGTATTGAAGCTTTCGTTCCCGTTCACAAGTCAAGGACTTTAGCGTTGAATCATGAAAGTTGTAGGGTTGCCTGGATTCTATCCTCAAATGTTATGTAATTTCATTTTCATATAGTTTAAAGAATAACATATTTTTTGTCAGGTCTTAAATGCTTCATGGTTATACTCTTCGTTGAGAAGGAGCTTACCATCCCAAAAGCAAAAAATATGATTTGATTTTTTTTTTCAAATATTGGGAAAAGATATCAATAATCTGAAAAATCAGTTTTTTTTTTATTTTTCCAAAGCAAATTTACGTTAACATTTTTCTATGTCATCATGGCACAGAATTGGACTCAAAAAAACCTTGAAAATTTACCTTTTTTTTTTTTTTAGGTTCAAATTTGTTTTAAAGATGAGATAGCAACAAATAATATTACATATAAAATTAATCAAAAATCGAAGGAATCAACTAATTTTAAATTATCACAATATCGAGCATGTTGTTTGGTCATGTACCCTACACCGTGTTACCAGATCTGAGTTATCCACATCCCTCAGGGCCCGAGGAAAACAACCCGAAATACCCGTTAGAGATGTCTTGGCGAGCCGAGATTTCGACTATTTGAATTTTATTTATGTGATTGTAAAACGGATAGATCTGAAGATTTAGTAGATAGTATCATCTTGTGTTCTCCCAAGTTGTTAGCTGCCTATCGGTGAACCCCCATGTTTGTCTTTTTCATCAGTATGTCGCTTATTTCGAGATCAAGAGCACATTGCTCGAAAAAAACCTTGTGTTCTCAATCCCTACCTTGCCATCCATTTGTTACAATTTGTTACCCCTAACGTCGAGATAGCCGCGAGTAATCGACCCCCGCTTTACTAAAGTTAGTTTTGTATAATTTTGTTATCTAAACAATGAATATCGCCTCCGCAAAGCTACAGAAAATGAGCTTGGAAAAATAAACGAATTATAAAAAACTAATTTCAATGAATGTTTGATATCTATTTCAAATATTTTTGGAAAAATCAAAAGGCACCGCAAGCAAATACCGGTTCATAAGCGCATAACTTTCCAAATATATCGCTTACACTTCATAACTTCGAAGAGCCCATCTGGTCACATAAATGCGGTGCCTCTCTCCGCAAATTCCACCGATGCAGTGATAGCAAAACTGTCCCCATGTAGCACAGGTTTCCACTTGCCCAAAACCCATAATCGGTAATGGTGTCGCACGCATGCAAAATCGCACATTCCCACCCACACACCCCTCCCCCCACACGCACATTAGTGATTAGCATATTTTTCACCAAAACTAATCATCTGTGCGCACTTATTTGCTCATTAAATTATTCATTTGCTTAATGCTATTTATTGCACCAGCAGGGCATGAGTTTTTCGAGTGGCGGAGGTACTTGATGACGGGCGGCAATCGACACTGTCATATAGGTATCGGAAACAAAAAAAAATATACGTATTGGAGGGAAATTGCGAATGTGTTATTTGGATTAATGCTCTTTTCGCCTTTTGAATAAATGCAAATTTTCGGCAGCTGTTTTGAGTGCCCGGGCATAAGTGACATTCATGTCTGTTTTGTTGTTGTTGTTTTAATTTTTTTTTCTGTGGTCCTCTGACTCTAGGATTCGCTGTCTAGGTCAGATCCCCCACCCATCCGGAAGTGTGGTGACGATCATGAATGGATGAAGCCTGTGGGGGAGGGGGTGAGCGCGGAAGAGGGTGGTAATTTAAATGAAAATAAAATTAATATATAGTTTTATGATGGCCAATTCACTGTCAATTAATTTGAGCCGGCGAAATGAATGCAATTATTTGAGCGGATACATGTGCCATATGCTGCCCCTGCTCCGGGGTGTAATTTTCTCTGTTGTTAAGTGAGTTTATGGATTTACGGTAATTGGGTTAATATGGGCTCATTTTAGATTGCAAACATTATTGACTTACATTGAAATTGATGATGCGAATCCATTGTAGTAATTCATTGTTGGAAAAGAATCACACGTTACTCCATATCTCGCCCACTCCTCCGTTGATCGCAACGGGCTCAGATAGTTTGATACTCCTAATAAAGTTTGATCCATTCGCCTTTCGTTGCGTTAACAAGTGACATCGGAGTCACTACGATTCGATCAGTCGTCACCGTTGGTTATCGCGTCCCTTTCCGCTTCTGTCGGTGACCGGACAATCACATTCTTAAAGGGATGCCAGTTTTTGACGTATGACTACGTCTTTGTGTTCTATATGGGGGTACACTTTGCGAGTACGAAAAATGAACATGTAACGAAAAGGGTCAGGTTTTGAGCGCATATTTATCCAAAGCATTAATGTGAAATAGGGGAATTTACGTATTCTCGGCAACCTAAGCAGCGACCTTCTTTCTATAGCCTTTTTCTCTAAGGAACGCACACATATGCAGTATTGGTTTGTTTACAATCTTTTGCTGCCAGCTGCTCTAACAATTTCAGTCGAAAGAATTGTCAAAAACTGTTTTGAAACGCTTTTACAAAGCTCCATTCTTCTCTTGTGAGAGCGAGTATTGTCGGCAACCAGTTTTTCTTCGGCAAACCGTTCCATTTGAACTGCATGTAAATCTGCTGTTCTATTATCGGCAACTCGAAATCAGCTACAATTTGTAGTGCGTGTGTTGCATTTCAAGAAAACCTTGCTAGATTGCTTTTTTTCAGTGGTAAAAATATAGTCAAATTGAAGCTGAAAGCATAGAGAATCGTTTGCATGCATTCAGCAAAGTGTTTTCGTAAGAAAATCCAGTGAAAATAGTGTTTCAATTTGGGTTGCCGAAAATAGTCTTTCATGCCGAAGCCGTCATTTCCCCTATGTCATGCAATATGCCATTCGACGGCGGTTTCATTCAGCAATTTTGTGGCATATAGTACACATAATGAAAATAGTTAAACAGCTAAGAAATTCAACTGAAATTGGTAGCATCCAAATTTCCCATACATATGCTTAGATCATAAGGTGTCTTTCCTAACACAGCCATCACATAGTTCGTCCTTAACGAAACAAGCCGAAGTCACATTTCCTTTGGAACTTCGGACGTGTTCATATCGATCGCTCAACACACGACATGCGGACCGGTGGACAGGTACCCCTCAAGCAGCTTGCTACCAAGGCTGCCAGATAAATAGTGAAGAAGTACGTTGCCACTGTTCGGGTACAGATGCTCATTGTGAGAAACACCCTTTGTGGGCCATCTTCATCAAGCGCGTCATCGTCATGCCGAAGAACATCAAACAAGCTCATCCGTGGAGAAAGTGCTTACAGATCTCAGAATTCCCCAACCACGGCAAAAATTGAACAACCCGGTACCGTGCATCAAACCCGCCGCTGCCAGAATAATGCGAACTTGTGATAAGTTGCGTCACGATATAGTGCGTGTTGTTCATCTTAAAGTATAGATTCAGTCTAATATCAATGCTAAACTTTTGCCTAGCGCCAAACAGCCAGATAATTTGCTTGCCGCGACAGACGACGATGCGCATCAAACCGAAACCTTTCTTTTCAGTGTGACAAAAATATTTCCCCTTAAACCAACCACATAACCAAAACGGTCTTTTTGAGGACCATAAATCATATCAAAACAGCTCTTTTCAGAGCCACAAACCATCGAAACGGCCCTTTTCAGGGCCATCATAATTTTCAAAGAAGGAGTTAGTTTGGAATATTTTCTAACACAAGAACAATTACACATGAACTGAAAAAGAATCTTATTGGTAGTAAACGAAAAATGGACACTGATCAATTATTACACTTCGGAAGAAATCAACGGATGTCATAAGAATATCGGAAATTTTAAATAACGTTCGATCAATATAGTTAACATTCGACGAAGTCCTACGTAAACTGTTCGTACAACACCTTCGGGCTCTCCCTTGGCGTTTTTTAATATCTATTTTATTCACTTTAACACATTTTAGGCCATTTGTTGCAATTCGAGAAACTTTGTAATACTTCATAGAAGTACAAGGAGACTTGCAAAAACTCAGGAAACTGTGTAGAAGATTGGAAAACCTTAGATGGTTCCTTCGTGGACTGCATAATGCAGGTTAGAGTGTTTCAGCGTTATATGGAAAAAAAGTCAAAGTGTGGAATTTCAAACGCGACCCCCTGGAATTGTAGTTTGGGAGTCAAAAATACTCTGCCAAAATTTGAAGTCATCTGGTTCACGGGAACCCCTCACTCAAAGGGTTTGACAAAGACAACATGTATGGGGAAAGGAGTCACTTTTACATTCGCGGCTCTAGGTGGCACTGTAGTTGCTCGATGTTCTGCATGTACAAAATGTAGAACCTTTGAAGCATTGGAAACATCTTGGCTCAAGACCGGATGTGAATCCGAGTTAACCCCGAAAAGTTATTAGCGTTTCAAAAGAACACCACCTGCCTTACTTTTGGGGAGGGCCTAACGCGCTTTGTGCGGCTTTTATTTTCAACGAACAGGCATATCCATACACGAATCGAAAATTAATTACTTTATTCATGTGTTTCACTTATATATTTTTGCCAAAACATCAACCTTATACATTCCATAAGATAACTAACAACTAAAGGTACCAGTCGTCTAGAACAAGGTGATGCTGAAAATCCACAGCAACAGGCATCTGTGGGTAGTGCTGATTAATATTTTAACAAAACCAACCAGGTTGTGTTCTAAATGCTGAGTGTCCACCGGAAGGCCATCCGGTGACCCGGATCAACCTTAATCTTGATTAATATGTATTTTTGATCAAAGTAGGCCTTGATTATTCTCTGCAACTTATAAGACTACTTTCTGTTCCGGAGCCACTGAAGGGAACGCTCTCAAAGCCCCAAGCTGCTGGTCTTGACCAACGGCAGCTCCCGGGGCAGGCACTCAAGTCCCTTGTAGGTTCCGGGTCTCAGGGCGTATTGGCGTGGGAGATATTTTATGGGGGTGGCAGTATCGAACGGTGATCGGCTGGTGGTTCAGCCGACCCAGGCTGGGAAACGGTGATGATAGCCGAGGTCTGACCCTGGCCGGGAAACGATGCTGATAGCCACCCGGGTTACTTTGCCGGTAATACAGGCTCGAAACGGCGACGTATGTAAGTAGCCTGGGAAGAATTTCGGGTGCTGATTGGCTGGCGGTTGTGCTATGGGCTCGGCCGTATAGTCCGCTAGCAATAGCAGGGACTGACTGTCCGCAATACGGTGGCAATTGAAATCCGACTGGCAAGCTGGCAGACCGGTCGGACAGGTCCGTGGTTTGCCAGCGCTAGGTTGATTTGGCCTTATAATCGGCCAGCGATAGTAGAAGCCAGCAGCGACTAATCGCGGGCTGACTGTAAAGTGGGGTATCGCTTAACCCTGGAGCGGCAGTATGGCGTCGATAGTCGTCGGACTGAAGAACTGGCGGTCCGATACACACGACCCCGGGATAACCAAAGGACTTGGCCTGTGACCGGGTGATTGTCATGTATCCTAACTCTCCGGAAAACAGAGCGTTCTAACTCCGCGAGACTCGGACCGGTGATGATCATCACTCTACAAGCAACAAACCATTGTTGTCGCTTCCACGAGGGCTCACCACTAACTGATGTCATCCTCTGACCATCGAGCTCTCTCTTCCCTCTTCTCATCGACAGTAGCGTTGCGCAAGGGGCACGCACAAATCTGTCAATACTACGCAGCGCAATCAACATATAGTTAAAATCTTATCATTATTGCATTCAATACGTTAAATACACTCTTCAATTATATGAATAATTAAAATACTGTCAAACATTAGTATTTAAAATACATTAAATAAAGGCTGATTAAAATCAAATTGGATCCCCCCGCGTGCCGCTAGCACGCCTCTAGTGTTGGGAGTGGTTTTTTTTACACTTCTATAGCGAACAATTGGTGCAAGTTTGATCAAAGTAGTCGATCGCGTTCAGAAATAACGTCAAATGGAACTCGAAAGAAGGAAAAATATTGTGCTCAAACACCTGGAAAATCCGGACTGGTCCGGTTCCAAGCTGGTTAAAGTGCTTAAGATGCCGAAAACATCAGTTTGTCGAGTGCTCAAAAACTTCTAAGGAATCAGCTGACCTATGAAAAAATAAGAACCAGGCATCGTCCGCTGCGCAGCAAGGTGTTGATGTGCGTTAAAGCCAACCCCGGTTTTTTGATCCGAGATGTGGCCAGAAGGTACAACGCCAACTTTCAAACGGTGCGGAACATCCTTGTCAGGGATGGATACAAGTCGTACAAAGCCAGTAAACATCCAAACCGGCCCATGAAGCAGAATTCCGTGACGAAACACAAGGGCTGCACTTTGATTGATGACGAAAAATACTTCAAACTCGATTTTAAGCAGCTTCCCGGTCAAAAGTTTTACATCGCATCTGGACGTGGGAATGTTCCGGGAAGATTCAATTTCGTGTTTGCCGACAAGTTTACGAAGAAGGCCATGATTTGGCAAGCGATTTGCAGTTGTGGCCTGAAAACGAAACCATTCGTCACAAACCATCTTTTGGCCTGATTTGGCCAGCTGCCACTACTCCAAGGTGGTTTTGGAGTGGTATGCTGCCAACAAGATCGATTTTGTCCCCAAGCAAATGAATCTTCCGAATTGTCCGGAATTTCGACCAATCGAAAGATACTTCGACGAAGCGGCGGGGCAGTCAAGGACATCCAGCAAATGCGGGCAAAATGGAAGAAATGCGCTGATTCCGTGTCCGTTTCCACTGTGCAGGCGCTGATGGGCTCGATGTTCTGGTACTGAGTGAGCCAAAAGTAATAATGATTTTCTTCGGGACCCAGTGGTCTTAGAGTTACCTCTATGATAATATGGAGCCACTTATGGATCCGAAGTTCCCCTTCTGTTCTGTGCTTCATTAATATCTCCTAGCTACTGATATTCAGCACTCAATCAAAATCCACACGTTTCGGAACAGATCGCCCCCCACTTTGAATCGACCGTTATTTATATTCAATTTATTGGCCCTACTCCTCACATCAACATTTTAAATAATAACACAATGTTACCCGCCGGTAACAAACTATATGAAATGAAATAAAATGGTGATTTTTTTTTATATATAAGCTGCTCATTGGCTCCAAGTGATCGTCAGATGACCCGCCGAAAGATTCTGAACATCCGTAAAATCGATTGCTGCATAAATTTGGTCAAAGTGAGCGTTGATTTTTTTTTTCTGCAAATATATGGAATGAAGTAAAATGGTGATTTTTGACATATAAGCTGGCCATTGGCTCCCAGTTGTCACCAGGTGGTCCACCAGAAGATTAAAAAAATCTGTAAAATTTATTGCTGGGTAAATTTGATCAAAGCTGGCCTTGATTTGTTCTGATACTATATGGAATGTCAAAAGGTATTCAACTCTGCACACCTTAATCTGTGCAAAGAGTTTTGGCAGTGCCAGCTGTGCCAAGCGTTGTGCCGATCATTCCGAAGTAGGCTGAAGTGTTTCAATCAAGGTGTCAATATCCCATGAGTTTGCCAACCCTGAAGTTAGACTTTTGTGATTGTGTTTACATTTTCAATTTCTCTAGTTCGTGGCCATGGCTCATGGTTAATATTAAGCTTCATTCTCATTAGAATTAGAGCGGATTGGGCAGTGAAAGCTGAACTGGAAGCAATACAACCTATACGACCCATCCACAAAAAACGGACGGTGGACGAAATTTTCTCCAGCTGCCAGTAAAATGCTCCCCGACTAAATCAAACCCAGAACTCTAACGGACGAAAGTTCACTTCCACCCTAGAAACAACATCCTCAAAACAGTTCTGATCGTCTCAGAACTACGCAACCTCCAAGACATCACCCAAGCCATCACCCAGTTACACACGTTCAAGCCTATCAAGTTCACGATCCTTTGCAGATGTAATACCTTCCACAAGGTACCACCAGTGAGAACCATAAAATGTCCCCCCACTTCATATCTGTCATACCTCGAAAATGGTTCACGATCCAGATAAACTTCGCATCTGCAGTTCAACTGTACCCTGTGGTTGTTGTTGTTCATCTGCACGCCCATGGGATCTTGCCGAACAGCAAATTACTGAGTGTCGTCATGTGTCATGTGTGATGGAATATTTAGGGGTAATTGCGTAACGACAAGTGCTGGGACTTGTATGGACATCCCTATAAAGTCCTGTTGGTTTCCCATCGAAGTTCACCAATTGAAACTAATGACTGGCAAGGATACCTCAGGAAAAACATAGGAGAAAACGATAAAATGTTCATCCCGGAAGACCAATGGTTAGACCGGGATTCAAACCTGGCCGACATATAAATCCCATCGCACACACTCCCTATGATGTGGTTTTTTTTTTCTTTATCGTTCGTTCTGCATAACAACCTTGTAAAACAAAACAAAAATCCTCTGCAGCATTCCGCACTGTACCGTCGTATTGGACGATCTTACAGGCATTTGACCAACCGTTGCTACGCTACGAATTGGATGAGATACACTTAGTTTCATGGTGCAGACAGGTGCAGGCAATACTCACAGTATTTTTCCTTGGAATCCGAACCCTACTTGCTAACGTTTGTCCTAAAGAGCCGAATTGTGTGCCATGCTGTGTTTCGGCACAGTGTGCAGAGTTGTTTACCCCGTGTAGAATGTTGTGGCATACGGACTTCGGATTATTCAAGATGCTTCTCGGTTGACATGTACGAATAGACTCTTTATTCAATTTGCAGGTTCGAATCAGGAAGGTTCTTATTTGGTGTTTGGATAGGCCGAAAGAATGTAAAATATAAACCTTAAAAAAAAAGCGAAGCGGCGTGGTAGGTTTATTGCCAAAACATTTGTTGTGCATATGCGCAAGACTTATTGCGCGCATATCGTAGCAGTTAAAGTAGGTTGGTAAACAAGGAAAAGGAAAAGGTTTTACTGTTTCGAAGTTGACTGAGCAGTTTCTCAGTAGGTCATGAATTTTGGCAGTTTCTATCTATGTTAAAACAGTGGGATAAGGAAATGGAAATGTTTCCTTTATTATGGTGATTTATGAAAAGATTTGTGTGGTAATTTGAGATGTATCATATTACAACATCGTAACACGACAATGTAGTAAAATGGTGATTTTATTTCTTTTCCAAACCGCGTGATGATAATTTGTCGTTCTTTTTGGTGATTCTGGAGTGGAACAATTGGTCGTTGAAGTCGTAGTATGATTTATTGGGATTTCGCGAGAATAGACAGCGTTTCCGATTAGGACTCGAAGAATCTCAAGTTCACAAAACTAGCAGCAAATGAGACTCTCAACCATCCAGCAGAACAATGACAATTTTTTAGCAGTATTCTCAATTTGGATCGTTTTTGGAAGTTGCAATTTAAAAACAAATAAAAGGACATGTAGTCTTAAAAAAATGTCCGCTAAAATCGTAAAAATACATGAAAGAAAAATTCACACCGCAAATCGACCCTCATTAAGACTCGGTCTCAAATTACAGGGAAATGACATTAAGTCTCGGTGTAGTGGAAGTCAGCACTTTTGAACGAACATTTTTTTTTTTCGCTTCCTCGAGGCATCAGTTTTTGCCCTTCCTCATCTTTCCAGGGATATTCCAACGACAAATAAGGACTGTTCACTTTTAAAAATGGACACCGAACTTTTTCACTTAACGTTGTATCCGTATTGTTTATTCTAGATATGTGAAGGTGTTGGCTCTGGCATCACTGATCTATGTTTGCGTTTCCATTGATCAGCTGGTGCTAGTGGGCGCGACATTTGACGGCATTTTGGTGAAAACTAAAAGGACGAATTCGAGCGTCATACGAAGGTTCTATGTGAGCTAGGGGAGGCGGCAGACCCGTGGAGCAGGATTTTGGAGCATCTACTTTGCACGAAGCTTCCGGACGACAAAATCAAGGCTGGAGAAGATCTCGCTTCGACCATCAATGAACCGAACTACAAATGCTTTATCGAGTTATTTATCTTGGTGAATCATCAACAGCCTACATCTGCTTCTTCTGGGTCCAGTTTTGCTTCCAGGAAGCCATCACAACTTCGACTCTCATCTTGCGCTTCCACTTCCACTTCTGGTGGTCAATATCCTGTATGTAGCCAGGAACATCTCTTGGTGAAAGTTGAGAAGTTCAACGGAATTTCTCTTTTCGAACGACAGCAACTTGCCACCAGTAAACGTCAATGCCACAACTGCCTAAAGCGGGGTTAATTTTTTTTCGAAAGTGTCCCTCAAAGTATAATTGCAGGTACTTTAACCGACGTCACCATTCCATGCTGCATACTCATACTATTGAGCATACGGAGCCAACCACTCGTACATCCATGCCTACACAAGCAGCTCAGTTTAGTGATCTATCAACAAAATAATCATTCACGCAGTCCACCGTTGAAGCAACTGAAGTCACTTCCAGGGTCGTAGTCAGTGCATCCACACCTCAGCCTCGCGAAGATGTTTACCTGTTAACGGTGCGCGTTACTTGACAGCACTTCTCAGAGGAATATCATCACTAATCGCTTTGCACGCAGTTTGCATAATCAAGAGACAATGGTTTCTTGCTTGCTCACCTCCCCGCACAGGATATCTCCCTAAAGGGCTGATAAGCCCCCACATTCAACAAGAGATAGCAAATCGTCATGGTTCTGGGTGCCAAACACTTCCACAAATTCTTCCCCAGTACCACTCGTCTCCAGTTGACTGATAATCTTCCGATTCTAGTGGATAGCGTATTTGGCTGGGTTGCAACGGGATCCACAAGCATGGTTCATTCTGCTAATTCTTCTACTTCAAGTACTATTGCAACTTCCATGATGACCCTCGAAGAAAGTGTAGAACGGTTCTGGAAGACTGAGGAACTCACGGTTAACGGCAGCTACTCCGTCGAAGAACGTCACTTTGAAGATTTCTATAAATCCACCACACCTTTGGACAAAACAGGACGCTATATCGTTTGCTTACCACGCAAACCAGATTTCGACACATTGCTAGGAGAATCCAAGGTCAGCGCTCTCCGACTTTTTGAGCAAATCGACAGGCGACTGGATCGAGATTCAGAACTGAAATCGGAATACCATAATTTTATGAAGGAGTACCTCGGCTACATGTGGCTGGTTCAGAAGGACAATGGAAATAGCTCCCACACTTATTATCTACCCCACCACCCTGTAATAAAGGAAGGAAGTACGACAACCAAAGTTAGAGTGGTATTCGACGGGTCGTCTCGTACTTTTACCGGATTCTCACTCAACGAACCGCTTTGTGTGGCACCAGTGGTTCAAGATGACCTCCTCGCTATCATCGTTTAGTTTCTAGCCTATCCCGTTGCCGTCTTCGGAGACATAGAGAAAATGTACAGACAAATGTTGCATCATCCAGAAGATCTTGCCCTGCATCGTATTCTTTTCCGCTTTTGGACGGACATCTCCATCCAGACGTATGACCTAGTGACAGTTACGTATGGCTTAGCACCATCATCTTTCCTGGCGACACGAGCTCGTGTGATGCATATATCCATTGGGCGATCCAGCGTTGCGCAAAAATTTCTATGTTGACTACAATATCGGAGGATCGAATTCTATTGAGGAAGCCATCCAGCTTCAGGAGGAGCTATCCGAGTTACTGCTCAAGTTGAGGATTAAGGGCCGTTTTTTCAACTACAGTATCATCAACGTACACTTCCCACGCGAAGGGAGACCCGACGACGAGAAAGAAGCGTTCTATGCGCAGCTGGAGCAGGTGTACGACGGCTGTTCGCAACGGAAGGTCAAAATCGGCGACATGAACGCTCAGGTAGGACGGGAGGCAATGTATAGACCGGCAATCGGGCCAAACAGCCTGCATGCCGTATCGAACGATAATGGCCAATGATGCGTGAACTTTGCAGTCTCTCGAGGAATGGTAGTTCGAAGTACTTTTTTCCCCCGCAAGGATATCCACAAAGCCACCTGGAGATCACCTGACCAACACACAGAAAACCAAATCGATCACGTTCTAATCGACGGGAAATTCTTCTCCGACATTATCAACGTCCGCACGTACCGCAGTGCGAACATAGATTCGGACCACTACCTAGTTGCAGTATGCATGCGCTCAAAACTCTCGACGGTGCAAAACACCCGTCGAAGTCAAACGCCGCGACCCAACATTAAGCAACTACGGGACGCCGGAGTTGCCCAGGACTACGCGCAGCAGCTGGAAGTTGCACTACCCACTGAAGAGCAGCTTGGCGCAGCTTCTCTTAAAGATGGCTGGAGAGACACCCGGACCGAAGAAATGACTGGTTTGACGGCGAATGCAAACTGTTAGTAGAGGAGAAGAATGCAGCACGGGTGAGAATGCTGCAACACCGCACGAGATTGAATGTGGAGCAATACAGACAAGCGCGGAACAGACAAAACTCGGTTTTCCGAAGGAAAAAGCGTCAGCAGGATGACCGAGATCGCGAGGCGATGGAAAATCTGTACCGCGTACACGACACACGGAAGTTCTACGAGAAGCTAAATAGTTCGCACAAAGGCTACGCGCTGCAAGTCGATATGTGCAGGACCTTGAAGCACGTGCAGAAGACGACAGGCTACCGGCCCCTGATCTTCAAGAAGTTGAGGAGGAGATCGACCGGCTGAAGAACAACAAAGCAACTGGTGTAGATCAACTACCAAGTGAGCTATTAAAATACGGTGGTGAAGCACTGGCTAGAGCGCTGCACCGGGTAATTGCCAGGATTTGGGAGGAGGAGATATTACCGGAGGAGTGGATGGAAGGTGGGATGATGTAAAAGTATCATATTCTTTTCATCACCGCTGGCCATTGGCCAGCGGGGCAAACGACTGGGTAATGCGTACCACCAGTACCGCGAGTACTTGAAGGATAAAATAGACCCCATTAGTGGTCCATTAGCCTCTTACCCAGTAACTCCTATCCCTACCTCCTCGTGGTGTCTCCTGGGATATGAGCAACCTTAGCGAAGATCGGGTAACCAACCCCGGTGGGAGCTTTGGTCATATGCTGACAGGGAAGGGGGCCCCTAGCGGGTTCGGCCTACACGGCCTGAGCGTCTGTTCACCATGGAGGTGCGGCTCAAACAGCGTCTGACTGGCATCCAGCGGCTGAATAAGAAATGCTGTATTGTGTCAGCTAAATCTAAGATGGCAGCCCCATCTACACAATAACTGAGCGTCTGTCCACCATGGAGGTGCGGCTCAAACAGCGTCTGCCTGGCATCCAGCGGCTGAAACAAGAAATGCTTATCCCCGAAAGCTATACCCAAGATGGCAGCCCCATCACGGCGGATAGGAGACCTTAGGCTAACTACCTACTGTCCCCGAAACTTTACAACTGTTACAGAAACCAATAGAGAAAGATCACGGACTGATATTACGGCAACGACTTTTAGCGCAAAACAACGGACAAGAATTGGAACATGGAATGTACTAACGCTAGCCCAACAGGGGAAGCTGGCACAACTCGCCAGCGAGGCTCGACGCATGAAGCTCGAAATCCTGGGACTAAGCGAAGTTCGTTGGCCAAACTTTGGAGAACACAAGCTGCCGTCGGGACAGGTACTACTCTATTCTGGTATTCGAGGTGAAAACGCTCCCCGCCACCGTGGAGTTGGTTTCCTGCTTAGCGCCCAAGCAAATGCGGCGCTCATCAAGTGGGAACCTATCAATGAGAGGATAATCGTTGCCAGATTCAGAACGCGGGTTCGTAACCTAACCATAATCCAATGTTATGCGCCAACCGATGCTGCCGAGTTACAGGACAAAGAGAACTTTTACAGTCAACTGAATGCAGTCGTGGATAAAATTCCGAGAGGTGACATCAAGATCTACATCGGCGACTTCAATGCGAAGATCGGCTCCGACAACACGGATTATGAGCGTGTCATGGGGCGCCATGGTCTTGGCGAAATGAGCGAAAACGGTGAGCTGTTGGCAGAGTTTTGTGGCAATAACGACATGGTGATCGGGGGTTCGCTCTTCCCCCATCGACCAGTGCACAAAGTCACGTGGGTTTCCCGTGATGGACATACCGAAAATCAAATCGACCACATCTGCATCAGCCGAAAATGGAGAAGGAGCCTTCTTGACGTTCGGAACAAACGCAGTGCCGACATCGCGTCTGACCACCATCTCCTCGTTGGAGAGATCCGCCTTCGTATCGCGCGGGTCCAGCGGCGGGAGGAGCGGCTCGGACGGCGATTCAACACACGCCGATTGGAAGATCCAGCAGTAAAAAGGTCATTCGTCGAGGAACTGGAGACCAGAGCTGCGGATATTCCTGATGGTGGCAGCGTAGAAGAGCAATGGACGGCGATCAAGGATGCCTTTACTGAAACGAGTGAAAACAACCTGGGCGAGCTGCGCGCTCAGAGAAAGGAGTGGATCACGGATGACACCTGGAGGAAGATAGAGGAGCGGAGAAATGCAAAAGCCGCGATAGAGCGGGCGAGAACCAGAGGAGCGAAGAACCAGGCCCGCCAACTGTATTCGGCTCTCGAGAAGGAAGTGAAGCGCTCGTGTAGGCGGGATAAGCGAGCGTGGGTGGACTCCCTAGCCGATGAAGGTGAGAAAGCCGCAGCAACAGGCGATATCCGTCTCCTCTACGATATCTCACGACGCCTGAGTGGAGCAAGGATGAATCCTAGGATGCCAGTGAAGGACGCGACTGGTCAGTTGCTCACCGACCCCACTGATCAGCTGAAACGCTGGTTTCAACACTTCGAACAGCTTCTACAAGTTTCGTCGGTCAACCAGCCATCAACATCTCGGCATGAACCGCCAAGAGTGCGACGCATCACTCGCGTCAATTCTGAGGCGCCATCCCTACCGGAGATCGAAGCTGCTATCCGAACCATGAAATCCAACAAGGCTCCCGGGGTCGATCGCATATCAGCAGAGATGCTCAAAGCTGACCCCATGCTATCTGCACAAATGTTGCATCAACTATTCTGCAATATCTGGGACACCGCGACTTTTCCGGCTGACTGGATGCAGGGCGTCTTAGTGAAGGTCCCAAAGAAGGGGGACCCAACTGTATGCGATAACTGGCGTGGCATTATGTTACTGTGTTGTGTTCTCAAAATTCTATGCAAAGTTATCCTCAACCGGATACAGGAGAAGATCGACGCGACTCTCCGACGGCAGCAGGCGGGATTCCGTGCTGGAAGATCCTGTGTGGACCATATTGTCTCGCTCCGCATAATCTTGGAGCAGGTCAACGAATTCCAAGAGTCCCTTTACTTGGTTTTCATTGACTACGAAAAAGCTTTCGACCGACTCAACCACGAAAACCTGTGGGGCGCCCTAAGGCGCAAGGGAGTTCCGGATAAAATCGTCAACCTCATCGAAGCTCAGTATGAGGCTTTCACGTGCAGGGTGCTGCACAACGGAACCCTATCTGACCCTATTCGGGTAGTCGCTGGAGTGAGGCAAGGATGTATTCTATCACCGCTACTGTTCCTCATCGTAATCGACGAGATAATGGTTGGTGCGATCGACCGTGTGCCGAACCGTGGGTTGCTCTGGCAGCCTATTACAATGGAGCATCTAAACGACCTAGATTTGGCGGATGACGTTGCTTTAGTATCACAACGGCGTTCTGACATGCAGAGTAAGCTCGACGATCTCGCCGAACGCTCCTCAGCGGCAGGTCTCAACATCAACGTCAGCAAGACTAAATCGTTGGATATCAACACGGGAAATCCATCCAATTTTACGGTAGCTGGTCAGGAAGTGGAGAAGGTTGAAAGTTTCCAATATCTTGGCAGCCAGATAGCGTCGGACGGCGGAACCAAGAGTGACATAGGTGCACGGATCAAGAAGGCAAGGGCTGCTTTTGCGAGTTTACGAAACATCTGGAAGTCAAATCAGATTAGTCTCCGCACGAAGATCCGAATTTTCAACTCTAACGTGAAATCTGTACTGCTGTACGCTAGCGAAACATGGTGCGTATCAGCGGAGATCACACAGAAGCTGCAGGTGTTCATCAACCGATGCCTGCGGTATATAATTCGTGCTTGGTGGCCTCACAACTGGATTTCGAATGCCGAGCTCCATCGACGGTGTCACCAGAAGCCGATATCGACAGAAATTCGGGAACGTAAGTGGAAGTGGGTTGGCCACACTCTACGGAAGAGCGGAAATGAAATCTGCAAACAAGCGCTGGATTGGAATCCAGCCGGACATCGCAGTAGAGGCAGACCCAGGGGCTCATGGCGGCGAAGCCTAAACAAGGAGATTAAGCAAGTCGACCGGAATTTGACCTGGGCCCAGGTCAAGGCGAAAGCAAACAATCGCCCAGGATGGAGATCTTTCACGTTGGCCCTTTGCGCCAGGGATGGCGCTCAGGACACTTAAGTAAGGATGGAAGGTGTCGTATGCCCAATCTACAAAAAAAGGGCGACAAGTTGGATTGCTGCAAATACCGCGCGATCACACTGCTGAGCGCCGCCTACAAGGTACTCTCCCAAATCCTATGCCGCCGCCTGTCACCATTGTTCGTGGGGCAATACCAGGCGGGTGCCCGCGCTACCACGGACCAAATTTTCGCGATTCGGCAGGTTCTGCAGAATGCCGCGAATACAACGTGCCCACACATCATTTGTTCATCGATTTCAAATCCGCGTACGACACAATCGATCGAGACCAGCTATGGCAGATTATGCACGAGTACGGATTTCCGGATAAACTGACGCGATTGGTCAAGGCGACGATGGATCGAGTGATGTGCGTTGTTCGAGAATCGGGGACACTCTCGAGTCCCTTTGAATCTCGAAGCGGGTTACGGCAAGGTGATGGACTTGCGTGTCTGCTATTCAACATCACGTTAGAAGATGTGATCAGAAGAGCAGGGATAGACACGAGTGGCACGATCTTCAGGAAATCCATGCAGCTTCTTGACTTCGCCGATGACATTGACATCATGGCACGGAACTTTGAGACGATGGCGGAAACGTACATCAGACTGAAGGCTGAAGCTAGGCGGATTGGACTTGCCATCAACGCATCAAAGACAAAATACATGAAAGGAAGAGGTTCTAAGGAAGACATTGTTAGCCTTCCACCCCGAGTTCAGATTGACGGTGACGAAATGGAGGTGGTCGATGAGTTCGTGTATTTGGGCTCACTGGTGACCGCCGAAAATGATACCAGCAGAAAAATTCAAAGACGCATTATGGCAGGGAATCGTGCCTACTTTGGACTCCGGAGGACGCTCCGGTCGATTAAAATTCGCCGCCGCACGAAGTTGACTGTCTACAAGACGCTGATTAGACCGGTGGTCCTATACGGTCACGAGACCTGCACTATGCTCGTGGAGGACCAACGCACCCTTGGTGTTTTCGAACGGTGGAGTGCAGATGGATGACGGAACGTGGAGGAGGCGAATGAACCACGAATTGCACCAACTGATGGGAGAACCATCCATCGTGCACATTGCAAATTGGGCGACTACGGTGGGCTGGGCACGTCGTAAGAATGCCGCACGACGGCCCAGTGAAAATGGTTCTCGAAAGCGACCCAACATGAACAAGAAGAAAAGGCGCGCAGCGGGCAAGTTGGATCGAGCAAGTAGAAGGCAACCTGCGGAACCTTCGCAGACTACGAGACTGGCGAAGTGTGACCATGGATCGAGTAGAGTGGAGACGACTTCTTCGGACAACAGAGGACAACAAGGCCTTAACCTGATTGGTAAGGTAAGTTGTTATATCTTATTGTAAAACTGTATTTGTAAAATCGTTACAACAGTGTTAGTGTTTAGCGCCAATTTATAGTACTTGGCTTCGTTGTACAGTACTCTCCATTTCTCGATGATCTTTTTTCGATATTCCTTGCTATCTAAATCGTGTTTAGAATCGTATTAATAAGCTTATAAATTGCCCTTTTGACTGTCCATTTCTCCATATTTAGGTGGTGGGAAGTTGAGTCTTTCACTAAGATGTGCTCGTTCCCCCGCTGCTTTGCGTGCAAAAGAACCAGTTTTAAGGCTCTGAACCATTTGGCGGATTATTTTCACTTTTGGTTAAAGTTTCATAGATGGAAAGTTATCTCAACTTTGAGTCGACCTCATCTGCCGTGTAATCGTAATTTATCTTTTTATAATTTAATTTTTAACGTCAATTCGTTAAAAGCAGGTCTGTTTTGCTCGAACATGACTTTTACTGACATTTAAAATCTCGCATCTTTATCATGACTCACCCCCCCTCCCCTCCCTCCGTCACACGCATTCTGATAATATTATGCAGACATTACAGACATTTCTGAAATTCACAGACATTTTTCGTAGACTTCTGAAAAAAATCCGGCATCTCTGCTCAACATACACATTAAGCATTTAGACTAAAGCCCTTATCCTTGGAACTTGCTAAATCACTGAGTTATTACAAAATTGTGTGCCTAAAAACGACCAGCCATATCGAGTTTAGTCTTACGTGTTTCAAATTTACATGTTCGATTCAAATTGAAAGAAAACTGATAACAAATAGCTTAAAGTTATAAAATAAGGAGGAATCAGAATTATTAAACCTTAATTGTTAGTCTTCTGAAGTTGCAAACATGGGATGAAAAATATCATAACAAATGTCGAAAAATCTACTGCTAAATCTTGCCGAAGAAAGCATTCAGCCAAATAGATAAACAAAAAAGTAGCGACCTAAAGTGTGTGTCCGTTTTATAAAGTGAACAGTCCTTAGTGCAAAATGAACCTTCAAAACAGCTACCAGCGAACGGAGCAGCAACCAGCAAAGCGATACGACGAGGGAAGAAATTATTCTACAAAATACTGTCCACCTCAGCTGCACTAATTACTGTCCAACCGTTTTTTTTATCCACACTGCAGTGTGGTGGCAGTCTAGCGCTGTTATAGCTGTAATATAGCAGTCACCGTGGAAAGTACGCCCATGGCAAAGGAATGAAAAAAGTGAAACATAAAAAGCACATTAATTGCATTTTGCACTTCAGCCTCCGAGCGATTGCATCGTAACTATAATTTCGCTTAAAATTTGCTGACAGGATTCGCAGTCGATTCATACCGCAATTCTTAGCAAATTTCAGCGGGTAGTGAATCACTAGCTTGGGAGACGGGAAAGTATTTTTTATCTTAGATTTGTTTTCCGTCGATCTTGTTTTCCGTACAGAGTACCAATGCTACCAACGCCAGGGAGGTTGCTCCCACATATAGACCCTACCTATCGACCCATCAACTTATGGACCGGGGACCAACGGCTTTACTTCCCTTCCGAAAGAAGGCGTGATCAGAGATTTTTATACCTCAGAAAATCCCGACGGCGGCGACTGTGATTGAACCCAGGCTATTTGGAGGGAGAGGCAGTCGCGCTTACCACTACACTACAGGTTCCACTGATTTCAACACTGTTGTCTATGTCCTATGTGCTTGGGAGTCGTGAAATTTCCATACAAAAAAAAAAACTTTACCGTTGCTTTTTTATGGATTAAGGACCGCAATACATTGAGTTAAATTTTCTGAAAACTTTGACCCATTAGCACTTCATCACCAGTCCGCTTCATCGTCAGTGCGTCTTCATCAACCTCGCAATCCGAACCATCAGCCACCGATAAAGACATTTTCGACTAATTGTTTCCTAAAAGCCCACCCAGCCATGCTCACTCGCCACTCAAAGAGCCCATTTCCGGTTTGCTCGCTACTCAGCACTAAAATCATATTCGCATTTTCATTATTCAGCACGGATTTCCGCGGTTAACCTGAGCAAATTGATGAACAATTTTTCGAGGCAACACATACTACCGAGGCTACAACAGCAACGAGGGCCATCATCGTCCTTGTTCCTCTCTCGTTCGTACCCACTTGTGCCAGCGAACGAGAGAGAGAGAGAGAAAGAATACCCTTAACACCCTCCCGCTCGAATCGCCATGACGAAAATTAGCGCGCTCGGAAGAAAGATAAATAAAGCCACCAGTACCGCACAATGTGCAAGTTTTGCATCCACCGCAGCAACCGCCATACTGCTGCTGCTGCTGCTGCTACCAGAATTGCATCAACTGGATCCACTGCATCGTTCACTTGGAGCGCAGGATGTTCGTCCTCGTGGCCATATAGACACAGAGCCGGCGAGCAAAATAAGCGAGGCGTGAGCGAAAATCTTTTGATGTTAAATTTTAATGAATTAAAATGAAACTAAAACTAATGCCTCTGGGTTGTGGGTGGGGGGATGAGTAACCCTTCGGCGGTGGTAGTGGTGGTGGATTGGACCGTTCTCGTTGTTGCTGTTGTTGTTGTTGTTGCAGGAGGAGGAACTTGGAGAATCTCGCGCTCGCACATGATGGTCCGGGTATGAACTACTACGGCTAATGGTATTTATTCTAATGTGCTGAATGCTCTTTGCTCCACAAATATATGAGTGTGTGTGAGTGGGTATGAGTCGGCATAGCCAAACATGCACTCATGCTCTTGACTCAGGAGAGGGTTCTGCCAAGGGGGAGCTTGATTTTAGCATCCGGACTGCGACTGGGAAGGAAGTGGGGAAAACTTTTCTTTGAGTGGGCGCGCATAGTTTGCGCTTGAGTGGATTCAAATTAAAATGTATGTGGCGAATTAATTGCTAAGCGAATTTAGACAACTATATTTAAGGAGTTTTGTCGAGTGGCTTCTAATTGAATGCGGGATGCCATCTAGTCTGGGGTGCATCTTTATCAATTGCACGCTTCGATGAATGCAATACCAATTAGAGGGTTTTCCGGTTGGTTGCCGAGTGAATCATTAGCCAGGAGTAAAGTTGATCGAAAGATGTCAGTTTGGAATGCATTCCGGTTTCATGATAACTTTGAGTGTTTGCATGAGGGTCCTTGAGGAGCAATTTATTTACCAGCAATTAATTTTGGTCTATTTCAGAACCTATCTTGCAACACATGGAACATCTTTTAAATACATTGCATCTATATGTTGTTAACAAGGCACTAAACAGGTGCACAGAGCATATACCATTACATCAGAGTTTATTTGATACTACATGAAGCACTCTTAATTTCATAAACGCTGCCAAAGATTGTACAGTAGGGTGCTTCATTTTGAAAAAAAAAAAGTATTTGCAATCTGATGTTCAGATTGATTTATTACCCCAGGCCTATAAAACTTGGCCATTTTAAAAAAAATTTCTTGATGACGTAAATTTCAAAATTTGGTATGGTAAAGAAGTATTAAAAAGCTAATATTTTTTAATTAGGATCTTTAAATTTATTTGATTGTAACTGTGGGAAATAAATCTACCTATTTCCGCCACTTTAATCAAAATATGTATATTTTTTTTGCATTAAAGAGATTTCTGGACCGACAACGTTTATTTGTTCCCAGGCACCAGCAACGGGGTAAGAGCTCAAAGGGAAACAAGAAGCAAAGCTCTCTCCAAAAAGTTTACTACCGTTGAAACTACTTGAAATTCCATTCCATCAGGATGTACATGCACATTTTTACTGCAGAGATGTCACCACATAATTGTAAGGGGGAAAACTTACGACATTTTTCCCCATAACATATCCATGACACACATGGGAGAAACTCGTCTGTTTGGTGATTGGAACAGTGCTAAATGGTCCGTGTAAACCAGATGGTGAGACATTGGAGACGATCCTATTGGAATCAGAGCCAATGATCAACTCCAGACCACTCGCCTACACCGCATTGGTGTCTGCGGATCAGGACGCTTTGACACCCAACCACCCTTCTGGATCAAAGTTTCTACCCACCGAGAAGCTGTAAGTTAGCTAAGTACATCACTGGTGGTTTCTGGTGGAGGTGGCTCAAAGAGTACCTCCCAGTGCAAGTAGTTCAACGGCGCGAAGGATTTGGCAGTGGGTGACTTAGTACTTGGTGGTTCATGGGGCTTAAGGGCAAAAGGTCGAAAGAAAAAAGGTTGAAAGACAAAAGGTTGAAAGACAAAAGGTTGAAATACAAAAGGTCGAAAAGACAAAAGGTCCAAAACTAGCGTTAATTTTCTGAAACTTATTTGCCATGACTTCAAATAAATTCTCAAAAGTAAAATATGAATTTATACTATTTTGATGCCGCTCGTTCTTAAGAATTTGTATTTAATTGATTTGGCTGTAATGTTGAATGATATAAATAAATTATTATCTATTCAATATACCCTTTTAAGAAATTTTAATCATGAGATTTATATGAGATACTGTTATTGAAATTTGCATTTAAATCTTTGAGATTTAAAAATGTACACTTCGAGCCTTGGAAAACTTGTGAGTTTAAGGATTTGACCAATTTATCTTATATTTTTGAAAGATTTTCCCTTTTTTAAACATGATCATGAATTTAATATTCTTCAGAGGTTTAACCTTCATTCGTACGTGAGAAGTGAATCATTACAACTACTACAATTTACTCTTCTTTAATTTAGGGTTATCGCACCTACAGTTCGTGCAATATGTTCCGATAGTGGCTTATGGAGACTCCATAATCCAGGGGGAGATATGTGGTTCTGTGTCTATATGGCCACGAGGACGAACATCCTGCGCTCCATGTGAACGATGCAGTGGATCCAGTTGACGCAACTCTGATAGCAGCTGCAGCAGTATGGCGGTTGCTGCAGTGTGTGCTAAGTGTGATCGATTCCTTGGTTGACTTCCCCAACACGAGCTGGCTAGTTCCATTGTGCAAGGTAGTGGAAGGAGAAGGGATCCCTGATGGCTATTTCTTCCATTCCAGTGGAAGTTAGTTCACTGCTCCGGATTATTATGACACGAACACATGTGGCGTAAGAGTGAACGAAACGATCTACAAACAGGCATGGAAAATCATTTGCATTCATTTCATACATTCATTTACATTCATTTGCCTCTAACTTTTTTTCATCAACAGCATTCCACAAAATAACGTATAGAGCTTTTGTAGGTTTTGTTATTAGCTACCAGTTTTGCTCAAAACTCAAATCCGTATCTCTTATGCATCACGAACTAAAGTGGGCAGAACATCTTACTGTTTTTCAGTGAATGTAAAATACATTCACTGAAAAACAATAGTGGCTTCTGTTTGCTCTGGTTCGTCATGCACAAGAGATGCGGATTTGAGTTGTGGGCAAAACTTGTAGCTTATAACAAAACCTACAAAAGCTCTATACATTATTTTGTGGAATGCTGTTGATGAAAAAAGTTAGAGGCAAATGAATGTAAATGAATGCACGAAATGAATGCAAATGATTTTCCATGCCTGTCTACAAACCTATCTATTAAACCGACATATCTACAAAATACTTAAAAACGTATGTACAGTAGGATCCGACACACGTTCGGAGTAGAGACCTGACTCCTATTACTATTGCTATCTAGTATGGTTTGCATCCTGCATCCTCATATCACTACACTTACACGAAATTCCCTAACTTCGGTTTCTACCGACCCATATTGTAGCTCTGAGCTGTGTTGGCAAAATCAGAAATCAATTGATATTTTTCCGCTCTCAAGCGCTCGCAATATCACGCGTGATATTGGAACAAAATATCATGCTTGATATTGATTTTACAAGCTCCTTTGATATTGCGAGACTATTCACAACGAACTAAAACCAAGCTGAGAGTTTACTCGACACAAAAATGATTCCATTACACATCGTTTTTTAGAAAGAGAAAGCATAGTTTGCTATCTCTTTTTAATCTTCACCGATGGCAGACGAAAAGGGACTGCTGCAAGACATTATGGAAGTTTCGGTTACATTCGGGTGTAAAGCAAAAATCATTAAACTCAATCTCACCACAGTTTGGTGAAATTTGCAGTTGCTGAGTTTTGTTAGCTTGATATTCCGAGCTGCGATATCACAGCTTGCAAAATCAACAGCAGTAGTTTGCTTGTTGATTTTTGTCTACGAAAATCAAGCGTGATCTTGGGCGTTGGTGAGATTTGATTTTTTGATATTTTTCCAACACTGGCTCTGAGTGTGAGATGCTGCTTTCGAACACCCTACACTCATTCTTCCAAAAAAAAAGATCAGTTTTGTCATTTTGACATTTTTTTCCTTTCAACCTTTTGTCCCTTTCGACCTTTAGACATTTTTTCTTTCGAACTTTTGTCATAGCTACGGGGACGGATCGAACAGGTCTTGCGGAAGGCGATAATTTGTATTCTGCGATGGACGTTAAGGCAAAATGTAAACTTAGTAGCTGTCAACGAAGGGGCAACGTCGCAAAGAAACGTCACAGCCGAGCGATTTTCTTTTAGGTGTGCATATTCGTTCCTTTTATGGTCTTGTTTGTAGTTTTATTTATTTATTTCTTTATTTATTCAAGCGTTTTTTTTAATGATTCCTATATTTATTTAAATATTTCATCACTTCTTAATTTATTTAATCATTTATTTAATTATTTGTTGAACAAAATTATTTAAATATTTTTTTGTAAAGTGGATATGATTTTTCTTTTTTCTTTTCCTTATTAATGTATTAATTAATTAATTAATTAAATAATTTATGAATAAATTATTTTCTTTACATTTTTACATACGTATTCAATTATTTTTAAATTGTTAATTTATTGATTTCATAAGCCATCTTATGATTTCATTATTACTTTAATTATTAGCATATGTATTCATTTACTTACTTCTTTATTTATTAAATATATTTATTTATTTATTAAGATAATTATTTACTAATGAATAGATCCTCAAAACATTAATTCTTTTTTAAATATTAATTTATTGATTTTTGAATTAATTATTTAATCAATTTATTCATTTGTGATATTGTTTATTTTTTTATTTATTTGTTTGATGATAAGTTTATTTTATATTTTATGTTTTTATTTATTCACGTGTTGAAAAACTTAATAATTTAATTATTTTGTAAGTAAATTTAAAGATTTATATTCCTCTTAATGATATGTTTTTTTCTTTCTACTTTGATTGTTTCTTATTTTTTTTTTTTATATTTTTATTCAAGATTTTATTTTAATGTGAATATTAATTTAATTATAACTAGTTTTTTATGCTTTTAGTTTTTTTTATTTATGAATTCATTTATTTAATTATTTATCTTATTATTTATCAAGTTAATTTTTAAACACTGAAACCTCCGTTTACGAAGTCTTTTTTACGCAGTATTCAATTTACGTTCCTCTTTTTACGAAGTAAATTCCAAATAACGAGTTTTTTTTTGTGATTTTGGGAAACTGGGATATACTGTGAAATACCCCACAATATGGGTATTTTTGAAATCGGAGTGACGTGTAGGGACCGAAAATCGATGTCTGACGCCATTTTAAAATCCAAGATGGCGACTTACGGTTGGAGAAAAACTTGGAAATTCTGCCAAATACCCCACAATATGGGTATTTTTGGAATCACAGTGACGTGTAGATACCGGAAATCAATGTCTGACACCATTTTGAAATCCAAGATGGCGACTTCCGGTTACATAAAAACTTGTAAATTCAGCCAAATACTGGGTATTTTTGGAATCAAAGTGACTTGTATTGCAACCGGAAGTCGCCATCTTGGATTTTAAAATGGCGTCAGACATCGATTTTCGGTCCCTACACGTCATTCCGATTCCAAAAATACTCGTATTGTGGGGTATTTGGCAGAATTTTCAAGTTTTTCTATAACCGGAAGTCGCCATCTTGGATTTCAAAATGGTGTCAGAAATTGATTTCCGGTCTCTACACGTCACTCTGATTCCAAAAATACCCATATTGTGGGGTATTTGGCAGAATTTCCAAGTTTTTCTGCAACCGGAAGTCGCCATCTTGGATTTTAAAATGGCGTCAGACATCGATTTCCGGTCCCTAAACGTCACCCTGATTTCAAAAATACCCATATTGTGGGGTTTTTGCCAATATTTTCAAAAACCTCTTTTTACGAAGTAAATCCCAAATAACGAGGTTTTTTACGCACTAATTCGATTTACGTACCCCCGTTTTGGTTCGTAAATGGAGGTTCCAGTGTACTTTGTATATTTTGTTTATTTTTCTTCGTTTTTAAATTTATTTACTTTCTTATTTATTGGTATATTTTTATGTATATGAAATTTTTCAAATATTTTATATTGCTAGACCTTTTATACTTCTTTTTTACATTAATTTAATTAAAAAAAAAACATATTATTAATTATTTTAAATTAATAAATTTTTGATTGATTTTTTCAATTATATTTAATCTGTTAATTGTTTTCAATTTCTTACAATTTTAATTATCAAGCAGTTTATGTAATTTTGTATCAATAATTTTATTTATTTTTTCTCTTAATTTGTTATTTATTTAATTTTGAATGTTTAATTTTTTTTAAATCATTAATTCAATTAATTATACAGGGGAAACGCTCCTATAAATGTGGTACGCTAGAAGCGTTAGGCTTCTATAGTTGTGTATTGAGTCTCCATGCACAACTATAGGAACCTAACGCCTCTAACGTACCGCAACTATACGAGCGTTTCCCCTATTCATTTTTTTATTTCTTCAAATAATTTTTTTTTTTAAGTTTTTAGTTATTATGTTTTTAAGCATATCTGGTCGTTTTTTATTTAACAATTTTTCAACAACTTTACAAATTTACTATACTTTCTTATTTTTTTATTTTTAATTAAGTTATTGATGTATTTTTTAGTTTATTTACTAATATATTTATTTTTATTATTTTTTTACTGATTTATTATTTTTAAGTTTATTTTTCATTAAATTTACTTATTTTAATAAGTCTTATTTGATTTTTCAATTTCTTCATTTATTTTGTAATATTTTTTATTCATTGATACAAAAATTTACTTTTTGATTTGCTTATATCACTTTTTTTGTTTTTACAATTTTTAAATCCATTAATTTTTACGTTAACTTTTAAAAAATTTCTATTAATTTCATTTATTATGTATCTTCTTATTAATCGATTTAGTTAATCATATATTTTAATATTTTCTTATCTTTTTTTTTAAGCGACCCCGGTGCGATAGTTAGCATCCATACCTCTCACGCCAAAGTCACGAGTTATAATCTCACCCCCGGACAAGCCACGAATGACCCAAGAGCGTTAAAGTGACTATAATAAAAAAATCTTTCTATTTTCTCATCTCTTTTATTTAATAATTTTGTTATTCTGAATTCAAATATTTATTAAGTACTGGATTATTTTTTTATTTTAACTTCTTATTATGCATCTGTTTCCCTTTATTATATTTGTTTCCTTTTATTTATTCAATGATTTATTTATTTATATGCATATAATATTTTTTTAAATTTATTACTTTATGTTTTTATTTATTTAAGAATATTTAAACTTGTTCACGAAAATATAATTTTTAAAACATTTTTCAAAGATTTATTTCCTATATTTGTTTATTATTTATTATTAATTTTAAATGTTTTTAGTTATTCATTTATACAAAAGTTTTTATTCTCAATATAAATTTATTTCTATATTAATATTGCTCTTTTTGTTTAATAATAAACGTTTTTAATTTTAAATAAATATTTCATTTTATTTTTTTTATTTATAAATTTAACGGACGCTCTATTTGTTTATTTATTTATTTTATTATTTATTTATTTATTTCCATACTTTATTCATTAAGTTATTATTATTTATTTTTTTTTATTTGTAAATTAAAATATCTATTTATTTAGGTAGATACCTTGGATTGTTTTCCGTCGATCTTGTTTTCCGTGCTGAGCATCAATGCTACCATCGTCACAGAGGCAGCTCCCACACCTGGACCCTACCTATCGACCCATCAACTCATGAACCGGGGACCAACGACTTCCCTTCCCTTCCGAAAGAAGGCGTGATCAGAGATTTTTATACCTCAGAAAATCCCGGTGGCACCGACTGGGATTGAACCTATTTATTAATTTATATATAGATATATATATTTTTTTTATTAATTTATTTATTTAGGGGAAATTGATTTATTGACGGCCTAAATTCTCCTTATTTTGTCTCATACATTAATTTAGTAATCGACTAACTTTTCAATAGCGATTAAAAATATCGATTAGTACATCCCAATGACACGTTAATCTAGTTAAAATTGATAAATAGCAGATTGCTAGCAAAAAGCCTAATCTTAGATCCATGGCCAACATAAGAGCCATTCCCCCTTTTTTTGACCAATATGTTTATTTATTTATGTATTCTTTCTTTTTTATATATTTATTTATTTATTTATTTATTTATTTATTTATTTATTTACTTGTTTTTTTTTTAAATTTATTTATGAATTTATTTATTTATAAATTTATTTATTTATTTATTTATTTATTTATTTTAACTTTTGATTTATTTATTTATTGATATATTTCTTGATATATTTATTTATTTTTTTGAATTTATTTATTTATTTATTTATTTTTGTATGTTTATTTATTTATTTTTTTTTTTTTTATTAATTTATTTATTTATTTATTTATTAACCGAGATTCGGGATTGATCTTAGCAGGTTCTTATATGGAAGAAGCCCTATCTTCAACAATTGAGAATTGTCTTAGCCACCTCCTTGATACTGCTGGGGATGGGAAGGATTGTTAAAGGGTGTCCACGATGAAATTGCCACACACAAAATTGATTCGCAAAATTCGAGTTTTCATCCGATTGCCATCAAATTTTCAGGGATTGAGAAATAACTATTAAACTTCATTTTACCATTTTACTCGTATTTTATTTACAGTCCATACGCAAATGCCCGCACCTTGGCCTTAACCCCGGCCATAAGATTCAACCTGTGAATCAACCGTTTTTTGCATGTAAACCCATACTTTCTTCAGTTCCTCGACTGTCTTCACTACCTTAGGTCGTTTAAGAAGGTGCTGCTTCATAATCGCCCAGTACTTCTCGATGGGGCGGAGCTCCGGAGTGTTGGGAGGGTTGAACATTTTCGGCACGAAATTGACCTTATTGTTCGCATACCACTTCAGCACGTCCTTGGAGTAGTGGCATGAGGCCAAATCCGGCCAGAAGATTGTTGGGACGTTGTGGGCCTTCAGGAGAGGAAGCAGCCGCTTCTGGAGGCACTCTTTTATGTACACCTGTCCGTTCATCGTGTCCTAGGTCACGAAAGGTGCACTCCGCTTCCCGCACGTGCAGATGGCTTGCCAAACCAGGAATTTCTTCGCAAATTTGGACATCTTCTGAGTGCGGACATGCTCCGGGACGCTGAACTTATCCTTGGCCGTGAAAAACAGGTTGCCGGGGATCTGTTTGAAGTCGGCCTTCACATATGTTTCGTCGTCCATGATGCAGCATTCAACTTTCGTCAGCATGTTGAGGTACAACTTCCTGGCACGGGTTTTGGCGGACTTGTTCTGCTTCTCGTCGCGACTAGGGGCCTTTTGTACCTTGAACGTTCGAAGCCCAGCCTTAGTTTTGGCCTTCTGGACAAAACTTCGGCTTAGGTGCAGCTTCTTAGCCACATCCCTAACGGAGGCGTTCGGATTTCGGTTGAAGGCCCCAACTACGCGGTTGTGATTTTTGGTGTTGTACGGAATACTTTTTCCTTCACTTCTGGGCTTCCGATCGGTGGTCAACCGTTCCTCGAACCGCTTAATCACTCGCGACACCGTGGAATTCGCGATTCCCAACGTTTTAGCGATGGAACGATGCGAGAGATCCTTGTTCTCGTGATGAATGCGCAAGATTTTATCACGCACGAGCTGTTCTTTCGACTCCATTTCCGCGAGTTTTGATCACAGGACTTTAAAACTTGCAGGATGTAAATAATGCACTATGAACTAAATCCACCCAAATTTTCATTAAATTCTACCCAACGGTTAAAAAGTTAGAGCAATTTCATAGTGTGGCAATTTCATCGTGGACACCCTTTAGTCGGACACTTAGGGGGGATGGGGGCAAGAAGACCATACGGGGTGAGATGGGCTACCGTTCGTTTGGGCATAATACCTATTAACTCAATCTAATTTTTTTACAAACTTGTTGAAAATGCTTCTTATATGCATCTCCATGAAAACCGTACAAAATTCAATTACATGTCTAAGATAATAATGGAAATGTAACATTAGCTCAAAATCTCCAGAATATTATAAGATATGCAGTAAAGAAAACAAGCATTACATTCACTATATTACATTTTGCTGATCCGCTGGTTCTACAGCGAGCAATACACGCAACTGTTGCTAAAAGAACTTATGTTTCGATTTCACATGATTCCTGAATGTTATTTTCTAGTGAAAACCTGTCAAAACGTTAACTTTTACTAGGGTGCCGTATGGTTGTTGATCGGAGCAAAAACTGAAATTTTTTCAAACATAATAATTTATTGAGTCTATCATATTTTATCCATATTTTGAACATTGTTTATTATCAAACATATTCCAAAGCATGAGCATGATCACAGCTAACATACATTTATGAATGTTTTTCATGTGTTATGATGTGTTTTTCTTAGAGGGACCATATTGCCTCTATCTATCCTACTTAAGAGAGATACAGAGAACTCTACGATCTCTCATAATAAGTGTCACCGGAATTTTGATGCGCACTGAAAATATTTTTTCGTTAATTGTCCGACGCTCGGTTTCGTAAAAAAGGGGTTTCGTACATAAAACTCATTTTCTAAATTTGTTCGAAACATGTGTATTGCCTGGCATCTTGCAGAATGCTAAGATTACACTTTATTCGAACAATACACGAACTGAATTTCATACGGATCTGTAAACTGCTGCTCCTTTTGTTGCTCTTGTTGCTGATGGTGGTATTGTACTTACTGACTTGTGTATGTTGATAGGCTGTTGCTGCTGCTGTCATCTTGCTCATATTTTTTGCGACTGCTGCTGATGTGACTGCCGGAAGCCATGAAGGTGGGATCGCCAAGTTGATGTTGGATTAAAATAAGGTATGGACTTTAATCTGATGCTGGGAAGGATACAGAGGCTGGTTGCCTCCCAAAAGGAAGTGCTATCGTAGTACCGTCCTACATACAGGGATACCCAGGAAGACAATTGTTATTTTTTAACGAAATCTGCGTTGCCCTTTGCTTTATTTTGTACAATGTACTCATATTTGTTTTTTTTTTTGAGAACACGAATGTTCCGTACTTTTTTCTATCGATATGAAAGTTTCGTATTTATTTTATGTTCGCAAACTTATGCTATATATAAGTTTGGTAAACGTTGCTGGAAAATATATAATAACAAAAGGGATAGAATAAGGCATAGTGAAGAAATGCATGGAATGGAACGGGCCTGGGATTGAACTCCCCAACCTTCAGCTCAGTAAGCTGAAATGGTAACCACTAAGCTACCGAGCGCGTCATTCAGCTAAATAATGGCTTATTCAGCTTTTAATCAGCTCAAATTGTTTGCTCGGAAAGCACACCGTATGAAGCAAACAACTGCCGATAGCTTGGTCGATCAAAAATCAACTTTACGTCATACAGCACAAATCAGCAAGCCGAGAAAAACGCATTTTAAGTTTTTTTTTTATATTGCGTTTATTTTTCCAGGCTCATTTGCTTTGCGGAGCCAAGTATTTTAAGTTTGATTCGTAAAATTGCTTCTTATATGATTGGACCGCCTTTTTAGGAGTTTTTCAAAACTTTTTCAAAACAAAGGTGTTGAGTTTTTTCAGAATTATGAAAATATGGATGATTAGCTACAATTTCCATTGGAAAAATCAGTTTTGCCTAGAACGTGAATGGGACCGACTTGCCATGAGCGGCAGTGCTGCTTCGACAGCTGAGAGAAAACTCTATTGGCGCTACCATGGGAGGGCTAGGTTTGGATTTATAAAGCCCCATCTAGAATTGTTACAACAATTATTTATTTCCCTTACACATCAAAATTGTTCGTTAATTCCTAATTGAGAAATTCAAAACATAAATTTAGCAGAATTTTCCTCAGCTAAAACACACACACACAAAAAACCTGATGCTCACCGAGAGTTGATCATCCTAAGCCAACAACCAGTGAAGATCGCCACTCTTTATTATCATTGGTTGCATTCTGTGTGTGTCCTAAGCATTCCGGCTTTACATTCATATTCACTCTAAAACTACAGTTCATATAGTAAAATACATATTCAAATTAAACATTTTAATACTTCCAAATCCTAGTTCTGTTTGCCACCTCCAACGAATTTCCCGGAACCTCTGCTCGCTCAGAATTCTGCACTTCACAATTATCCCGCCCAAAGTGGTGGTTTCATCCTGTGCCGTAGCTTAGTAACAATGAAGCACCTCATTATCTCAACATCCAGCCGGCTGGGGGAACAAAAAAAAAACAAAACAGTTCGCGGTCAAGAGAAGCAAATTTTCGCTTCAACTGGAATAGCGGTTCACGGTTCGCGGTGTGACGTCAACGCCCCCCATTACGGCAAAGTAAAGTGGTTGAAAATGATCGGATTTACTTTCACGCTTCAACAATGCCGAAAGTCGACCTTTCTCGGGGAAGGAGATCTAGCTACCCAGGTGATGATGATGATGATGATGATGATGATGAGGAGGATCCGGATGGAAAATGCGAAACACGTCTCGGTGGTGTCGTAAAGTGGAGAAGCTGTGAAGCGATGGAAATTTATTTAGATTAGGAGTTTTTCAGGGAAAGCTGCCGGTCTGGTTTCTGTTTTTGTATGTGTGGAAATTTCTAGCTACTTGAGCGTGACTGTCATAGGTAATCGTGTCAAATCTGATGTGGGGTTGAGTGATTTTACTTGCTCAGATTTGTTGTGGGATAATTTTTAACGCTCATGTTCCCTGGGTTTTCCGGGAAAGTATGTTTGTTTTCTCTGGCAGAGATAGGACAACCGACAACAGCGTCTTATCGAGTATGAGGTCGACAAACAGGCACTCGATGTAGACAACCCGAAGGAAGGAAGTGAGTGTATTGGCAAACTTGAGTAGCAAGAAGCACAAGCATCAAGTTATGATACTTCAACGCGTGCCTTTCGGCAGCATCGTGGCATCTGATATGAATATTGTGGAATCTGTGGACTGCCTCACCACCTCCTCTAGCACTTGTTGCCTCGCCTATCTTTCTATCAGTGGAATCTGGTACACTGCACTAGCATCGAGGAAGAAGGTTGCTTGCAGCGGTTGTCTTTGTTATTGAAGATGTGGGGTAGAGAAAAAATATCTATCGCTTGCGGTATTCTGAAGAGTAGCATGTCAATGGCGAAGGGTTATTTTATGTTGTAAATTCCTCAGAAGGTTGATATTTTTTATTCTATAATAGATCAAGGCGACTCAGAATTTAATTTAAAATAAGTGCGCAATTTTTAATGGTACAGTTGAATCTGAAATTTAATGAACATGGCAAAGGCAGCCATAATTTGACAGTGGAACGCACCCCTAGTGAAGCAGCGATGCTTCTGCGGTTTTAGAAGACCCCAAGTAATGCAAACAAATCGAAAAAGTTTTTCAATTTCGATTCCTGCCGAGGAAACATACTTCGAGCGTACCTCACGCCTCTAAATAGGGGCGCGAGCGTGAATAAATTACTCTCACCGAAGATGGCGAAGAATTCCAAATTCTGTCACTCTAGTTTGGCTGGGTTTGACTTTTCGTCACAGAGGATTTTTTTTTTCTCTTTCAGCAAAGTAGTTGTCACTATTCAGAGACCGTCGATAAGTGTGTCATTTTCTGACGGTGACGTTGAAGGAGTTGAAGGAGAGTGATAGTTTGTTGATCTTTTTAGTTTTCGGTTGGAAATTGAAGAGATTGGAAAACGTCACATGCAGAAGAAAGATGCAAATACCAACTGCGACTTCAGGAACCATTTCGATTGATGAGACCGCCTCTATAACATATTGTTCCTTAGATTTCTAACGAAGCACTTCCACATATATGGAGAAAACTGTTTCTGTGCATGACTTCATTCGCATAGGAACACGTCGGAATCATTCCACCTAAATCCAATTTGTGGACACAAGAATGACACGTTAGCGAAAAGTTGCAATCACACCACAGCAGTATTACAATGGAGGCCTTGCATTCTGTTACACAGCCATTTGCCATTTGCTATGCCGACGGGAGCTCGTATGTGGGTGGTTTCCATATTTCTTCAATCCGTTTTCCTTCGACCAGACTCGAGATCGCAAGGTCCCTTCAGCATCATCCTTCCTAGCATGCTTTATTTATCTGCCACGACCATGTCCCCATACTAATCATATCATTCACGACGACCGACCGAGGCACGTCATAAAGTGTATTCGCACTCCCTTTCGGTCGATGGGGCCAATCGTCGTCGTTTGTCTGTCTGTGCTGAAATGCTCTTGCAACAGATGGAAATGGAAATCTTTCTTGGTGGAAACGCAGATGGGAAGATGCGGTGTTTTCTATTTGAAATGCACTTGATAGGAGCCCAGTATGCTGCTACTGCCGGCATCCTTTCTCATGTGGCTGCTGCAGCCCCCATAATTTCCGACCGAACAGACTTAGTGCATGGTAAGTAAAAGTGATTGTCTTGCTCCTTCTGCTGGTGCATGCGTGGGGGCATGCTATAGTGACACAATGTTGTTTTTATCAGAGGAAGTGTTGCCAGATGAACATATATTTTGCTACAGTTTTGCCTCTGACGTCATTTCGGTTCAAGGGTGGTGTCACAACCCTGCGCTTGTGACGAACCCGTCTACCTCAGCTAGGTGGCATCCCTATCTTGCTTGCCTTGCCTTGAAAAGAGCTAACATCGCTGCGGACCCGCGAATTGTGGGCCCCACTGACAGCTCATAATTTGTAAACAAATAGAAGATTCAAGCCAGAATTTCAAAAAAGGCGTGACTGATATTATGGATATTCTTAATATTTTTGCTTACATTTTGTGAAAAATAAACTTAGGACTCATAAAATAGTATTTTCTGATTTTCTACCACGAAGTCAACCATTTATATGGCATAAAAGGGAAAATAATTTCATTTGATAAAAATAAGACAATTCAGTCACGCCATTTTTGCAGTTCACACTGGAATTGTGACGTTTCAGATGTTGGTTTCAATAACATGGCGGCATGCCACCCAGCTGGTCTACCTACATAAACGTTGACACGACGATGCGCCCAACTACGACCCTGGTTAACGGACTGACAGCCGTTCTGTCAGATGGTGATGGCGTGGCGTATGTATGTGAAAATAACAAAAAAGTAAAAGTCATTTCTAAAACTTGCTTGCGCGTAGGTAATATTGCTTAACGATCAAGGAAAAATTTGAATCTAAATTGTTTATTCTACTTAACTTTAGCCTATAATTATATTTAAAGCAGTGCAGACTGAGTGCCACTTAATTCTATAGATTGATCCTATTATATACACAGAAATAAGAGGTCAAAGAACAACATAAATTCCTAACCTCATGTCCCGATAAATTTTACAGCGATTAACTAAGTACGGATTGTTGATGCTCGTACGGTCAAAGAATCACAGAAGAACACTAAACGTAAGTAAATAACTTGATAATTTGCAATCGCACTTGACTTTGTAAACTAGTTAAAATAAAAATTCTAGCCACCATGAAACATATTTATGCTTTGCAATATAGGGTAGAGCCCCCAATATTGAACATGGAAAAACTTAATCTAATATTGTTATTCATATTTTTCTTCAAAAGGATTTTATAACTCCCTCCCTCTCCAACATCACCACGAGAAATAAAGAGTTACAAACCCGGAATATAAATCTACTGTTGACTGATTGTTAGCGTGAAAAGGGGGGGGGGGGGCTTCAAGTATTTCAAATAGTTTCTACTGAAATATATTTGATTCTTGCCTAATATTTCTAATTCAATTTGTCAGTAACATTTTTTCCAGTGTTCTGATCTGTCAAAATCTGTGAAGTTTGTGTTTTGACCAAGGGATAGGTCACTCCGCACACCAATTTTGGGTCATATTTTTTGTCAGTGTGCCGCATGTGTGAAACAGGTGTGCCGATTGTGCCGGTCGTAGAGCAGGCTGCGATTGTTTGTAAAACACCCATCCCGGCAACCCGGTATTTCTGACATTTTTTGGCTTGAAATCGTAAGGATAAATCGGATTGAAGATGACGCGAGAAGTGGCGGGTGTGCGAAATTTTAGTGTTTTGTGTTCATAGGATAGTAAAAGTCCTGTGTGTTAGGGTATTATAAAGCCCTCAAAGGAAGACCAGAAACCTAGCCTTTCGTGATGTGAAAAGCAACGGTCTATCAGCGGCCGGAACCCGTGGGGAACATTGTTGGAGACCGACTATAGAGGATGATGAATAGACTTCTGTAGTTTGTTTTGTGTGAGTTGCAGCATTATTTAAATCAAGGGTACTAATGGGGTCTGATTAACTGCCTCTTCCTCTTGAGCTCACTCTAGAACCTACATTTCGTATTTAGATCTATAAGTGAACTGCTGGTCTGAGTTCCTCTTGTATATTCAATTAGAGGATGTTCCTGCATATACAGTCAAAGAGTACGTAATGTTGTGAACAACTTCAATGACAGTTGTACAACCGTGCTCCCATTTTATTTCCAACAATCCGATGCCTAGAAGATTGGGCCGAAGGTGTGCCGATGGATGTGTTCAAGCTGTGCCGAATCTAATTTTGGCACAATGTGCTGAGTGACTTACCCCTTGGTTTTGACGTTGGTGTAGTGGCGCCGATGGTGTAGTGATTTGTTGCCACAGGAGTGAAAATCGCTCGTCGAAGTTTCGACCGTCTATATAGCAAACACCAGATTTGCTTTGGGTTAGCTTTTAGCTAGAAGAGTTTTATTTTTAGTTTATTTTAAGGTACAAACTCGTTATTTAACTTACAGATTTTAGTCCTTTTAACGTGTTCGATTCACTCTGTAGCCTGTATGTTTGTTGTTTGTTTAAGATCTATGTTTAGTTAATTTATAGTAATTAGTGCATAGGTAATTTCACTAGAATCTTAATTTACTTACAATCCAAATTCAATAGAAATAACAATTTTAATTATAACTTCTGGCATTAGGTATTAACTTTATATTTTGAATACTCCTGACTATATTTTGTAGCTATTGTTCACATTTAGCTTTATTGTTCATTGCACAGATTGACAGGTCAACTTAACGTCACCTTCTATTCCATATCGCTACGTTCCGTTTTGAAGCGGCGCGAGGAAAGAATAAATAATCAAAGTTTTGTTGATAAAAAGGAGATAGTACCTTTGTTAGTTGGTCTACAATATAATGAATTGGTATCGCTTTTTGATAGATCGAAATTCTATCCACCAGACTATGAATATAGCGACTATAGTGTTGATGGGTGCGATATTTTACTAATCATTATCTTTTTCCATGACGATCATGTAGCCATTACCCTTCGTTTACTCCCTGCCTTGGATTGACTTCCGCTCTTACTGCCCTACCCTGCCCTACAAAATGAAAATGAAAAATGAAAAATACCCATATTGTAGTGTATATTACCATAATTATCTTTCACATACCGGAAGTCACCATCACCATCATTTTGGGTTCACATTGTTTCCGATCATAACAATATGTTGTTTCAAAAACAGGAAATTGTGACTTTGAGAAAATTATAAATCACCATATTGAACTTCAGAACTCGCTCACCACACACCGCTAGTCTGCACATGAACTTCCTGTATAAGTTATAAAAGCTGTAGAGTATGAGCATGCATGAGCATGAGCATGATTGACCGTCCACGGTTGCTACTCTGTTATTGCCAGACCAACTGTAATTACACAGAGAACCAATAGACGATGCTTGGGACTAGCAATCATTCTCAATGTGTAAAAACTGGTGATCTCGAATAAGGCAATACCAGCGCCAGCCGCACCTGAACGCAGGTCAAGAAAGGAATGGGTAGGAATGTGTTGACGTGACACTCGCTTCGATGGAAGCCGAGGAGTCCTCTGCACTTCCACGAGGAATCACAGGGATGTTGGGTAAGAGGGTTGGGTTTGCAGCAGGGTTCGTTTTAGTAAACGATAAGCTGAATTGATGTCCTAACGATCGTATAACGCGAAGGAGCTTGGGATTAAACTCACGGTCTTCTGCTCAGTAAGCAAAATCGTTTGCCACTAGGCAAACGAGCTCCTTTTTAATCATCGGGTTGCTGTTATTACCATGTAGTCATATTAACAAATAAAACGATTGACGAATCTTGATGTGGATAGGCTTGAGATTAGACTCAGGATGTTCTGCTCAGTAAGCAAAAACGGTTGCTCTAAGGCCACCGAGCCCCTCATATCACATAATACCGTTACTCAAGTTGTTATTACTATTCAAATCCGGCACTAACGACAGCGAAAGGTTTAGCAAAATACACGATAAACAAGCGATCTTACCAAACATTTTCAATATGAAAGGACCTGGGACCGCGTTTTTCTGCTCAATAAGGAAGCCACTGCAACCGACGATCTTTCAATTCCGAAAACAAAAGGCTACGAAAAAGGCTACGATGTTCAATGTTTCGATTTGCTCTTTACGCATTGTTCAGGCAATCATAACAAGTTATGACCGACGTGACGATTGTTTAAAGTAATATGAGTAATATGAGTATTATTGTACAAATTACAGTAGATTTTAAAAGTTACCTCATTATTCTGCAGCGCCATCGGTTTTTATTTCTGGATCTTGAGTTGTTTTGGTGATATACTTATTTGTGGCATACTATTTTGGGCGCCCATATGGGCGTATACTATGTAGGGTAGCTCATCTACCACAAACGCTGAAAATATTATCGCGACTCCTCACACGATGATGATGACGACGGTGGCGACACGATGGCATGAAGGAAAATGGTAGCCATGCAGCAGGGTGTGCCGGTTTACGATTGTGTACTCATGGTTTTCGCGGATATTTTGGAAAGGTACCACGAAAAAAAATGCCATTGCTCTATCTGTCAAGACGTTCAGTAGCACTCTGCGACAGTGTTTCATTCACAAGTACACCGTTCTGTTTACATAATGGAATCCCACGCCAACACTACCGCGCGCTGCAAATCAGGTTCGAAAACCGTTTTTCTTTTGTTTGATGGTTCTTCTGTCAGTTTTGCTTCCCGAAAGATTTCACACGCACACAACCGAACGGCGTGGAAAGCAGAAAATGAAAACACTTCGATTGTGTACGTACCGGACTGACCGCACCGAACTCACTCACACACTCACTGATCACGCAAATCGATTAAAATCCCTCTGCCATGTACCCTGACTGGGTGCTAGAGATTCGATTTTCCTTCAGGAGAACCATCTCCGATAACCCTATCGAAACGGAAAATCATTCGGTCCAATCGAAAGAGCAGCATTTTCCCAGCCCATTCCACCCAGTGCCATCGATCCGTGCCTTGATTTTCGCTCAGATTATGCTCCGTCAAATTTCTTCTTCGAACGTAGCGATCGCCAGCTCAGGTTCGATGCACGCATCAGCAGCCATTCATGCCGTTCGTTTTGAACGAACGACGACCAGACAGCAGACCCAAGAATGGACACTTTTTCAAAGCACTTTTTCCACTGCTATTACGTCGCGACCGGACCGAAACATATCACCAATCGATTCAGCGTAAAAATTGCACTTCATTTCACTGCCTTCGAGAACCGTCTATCTTCGTCACTCATATAAAACAACTCCCTATAAGTTATAAAAGCTGTAGAAGTATCAAATACCCCCCAATATGGATATTTTAGTAATTGGGACGACGTGTACAAGCTTGATTGACGCCATTTTGCAATCCAATATGGCGACATCCGGTTTATGAAAAAGCGTCAGACAGTGTCATTTGTGAAACGAAGACGACGTGTTGCGGCTGAAAATAGATGGTTGACATCATGTCAGAATAAAAGATGGCGACTTTGGGTTTGTGAAAAGTTTCAAATACCCTGAAATATGTGTATTTTCGGAAGTATGACAACATAGAGTCCTCAGCGGCGCAGGTGGTGTAGTGGTAAGTGTGATTGGCTCTCACCCCAAAAGACCTGGGTTCAATCCCAGTCAGCACCGCATAACATCTTTGATTACGCTTTCCTTCGGAAGGGAAGTAAAGCCGTCTCCGGTCCATGAGTTATATAGGGTCCGGAAATAAAATCCAAGATGGCAACTTCCGGTTTTTTGTTATTCTAAATTGGTATCGATTCTCTATTTCCGGTCTCTACATGTCATCCGCTTTCTGAAAATACCTATATTGTGGGGTATTTGACACTTCTTCACAAACCGGAAGTCGTCATCTTTGAATCCAAAATGGCACCAATGATCTATTTCCTGCTTCTACACGTTATCCTCGTTCCGAAATCACCTAAACTGTAGCTTATTTGACAATTGTCCACAAACTGGTAGCCGCCATCTTGAATTCCAAAATGTCACTAATCATCTATTTTCACCTGAACACCTCCAGTGAAGGCAGTAACCTTCTAAATGGAAAGGTTCCCGAGATACAGCTTATACATGAAGTTGCACGTGCATACTAGTGCCACGCAGTGAGAAAGTTCTGAACTAATATGACCATCATCCACAGGGATTTGCTCACCTGCATAACTTTGGCTGAAGGCAGTAACCTTCTATATAGAGATTCAGCTTGTACACTAGCGCTGTGTAGTGAACATTTACTGTCCACCATAAGGCGTTGATACACTGAACAACTTTGCTACAGACAGAAACCTTCTATATGTCTATGATCACGCTAAATTCAACATGCTAAAAGGTGTCCCACATCATATTATATCACGAAAAAAAAAACTCTGTAGAAAATAACTCATTGGATATCTTCTCTTGAAAATTTGGGTAGAAGTAGTTTAGAGTGTAATGTTTAAACTGTATTTTTATCACTGTCAGTTTTTCGAAAAGCAACGTCGTTCATTGATTTTACGCAAGCACCTGGAAAATGCTCAACTCTCTCATCGGGACATCGGAAAACAACTCGGAATCGTGCAGTCAACGGTGATTCGTGTGATTAAACGTTACTACGAAACTCTGAGCATCGAACGGAAGGAGAAATGCGGTCAAAATGGATGTTCTATTAGTGATCAGGATCACAAGCGTATCGTGAAAGCGTTTAAGTGAAATCCCTATGCTTTGGTCAGGGATGTGGTCAAAAAGATGAATCTGTCCAAGTCTTTCGTTCAGAGAGCCAAGGACCGGGAGGGACTGCATACGTACAAAGTGCAGAAGGCTTCAAATCGTGACGAACGGCAAAATGCGGTGGGACAGTCACGGGCCCGGAAACTGTACACCCAGATGCTGACGAAGCCTAATTGTCTCATTATGGATGATGAGACTTACGTAAGGCGGACTTCCGGCAGCTACTATTCTTCACCGCCCAGCACAAGTTTGGAGCAGTAAGGAAGCAGACACTTCAAAGTTTGCCAAGAAATACATGATTTGGCAAGCGATCTGCTCAAAACTTTGCTGAGGACAATTTCATTATTTTTTGTATGATCACATTCCTGTGCAACACATTTATGCAATTAAGTTGACAAAATTTGATGAATAGATTTTATTATAAGAGTATTAAAAATAAGAGCGTCTCCAGTAAAGTTTCCTCTCTACCATTTTCGCTAGCAACCGAAACATTTTATATAACAGAGAATTTCAGGACATTTCCATTTCACTGGTGTTCCAAAAACTTTCAAAAACTTTAGGAAAGTTTCGAGAACTACAGAAAAGTCATAAAATTTGGATCTTCACTACAGTTCCATGAACTTCACTAAATTTCCGTGAACTTTAATGATGACCATAGAACTTCAGGCCAATTTCATTAGGTTGGAGAAAAGTGCAGGAATTTTACAAAAACTTCAAGAAACTAAAGATCTTTAGGAAAATTGGGAGAGCTTCAGGGCTATGAACATCATATCAGGGCAGTCTAATGAACATACGAAAAATTGTAGAAACTTGAAGGAACATTTCAAGACATGTCAAGAACGACGTCCAAAAATTAAATTGCAAATCTGGATTCAGACGTTCCCAGTGAGCATTCCAGCAGTTCCCGTTTCCGTGCGTTTCTGGTTGGGAGCAGTTATCGAAGAAGATTCCATACATTCACAAGGATTTCGGAAATTTCCAATGATTATTTCGAACATTCCTGACAAGGACTCCCCAGCAAACATTGAAAGCTGAATTAAAGCTTATTTAAGAAAATATATGTCACAAAGCAAAAAAAAACTTACCCCCCCTAGTTCAAAACCTGGCTCTGTCTTTGACAGCCGAGAAGGCGTCTAGGTAATATCCAGGTCTATTTGTTGCGCTAATTGGCTCATTAGAAATGAGGCAAGACAACTTTCGACAAGTTAAGTGCTATCCACACCAGCCACAATTTCCATGAACAATCCACGAACCGTACGCCATGGTTTTGAATTGTGGGTTTTCGGGTACTGTTTAACGTATTTTTAGAGTGCAATTATGTGCGATAAATTCCTCAACATATATTTTCTCGGAATACTGCTTGCTAAATGGGAAGCATTCACCGCTGGTGGTAATTTTGAATAAATTCATCAAATTCTGAACCCCCCACAATTTCGGTACAAACGTATTGAAATGTTCAGCTCTCCATTCTTTGCAGTGATCTACGGAGAAGATTAAAATTTCCCATTAGCCGCTTCATTTAGCTATGCATTGATTCGTCTCGCTCAAATCGTTTGGTGAATGGAACCGCTCGAACAAGGGACATGTTCCTGGAATTCCGGTCGTTGATGGCATCTATCTCTCTACACATCGCAGAATTGAATTCAGAGGAAATACAGGAATTGCCACGACACTCATCCATCGCACGATGAATCGATGAAACATCAATCAGTCAAATGGGTTTTCCCGCCCGCCTCTCCCTGCACGTGGATGTCAGACAACAGCTAGGAAATAATTAACGTTAATTGTTGCAATGACGTGAATATCCGCGGACGCAACAATTGCAACGGCAGCCTGCAGATGATCCGGTCGCTAAACTCCGCGGACAAATTTCTGGTCATGCCGGGATATTTGAATTTAATTAGCGTGGGCACGGGCTCGCTTGTGTGGCTTGGATCAATTACGAATGTGTTTCGGTCGGAGAAAATCCATCACAAACAATCGAGAAATCGCTATCATCATTACGTGCGGGCTGAAAATTGAATCCCAAACAATTACGCGCCATTGGAAAACTGTATTTGATTGTAATGGGTAATTTGAATTTCGGGGATGCCGTTGTTTTTTCGGCGAAACATCGAAATTGATGCCAACAGTTTTGTGAATGCAAGGCGGACCAGGAACTGGGTGCGTACATCTGTTTGTGGGCAGTGTTTGTGCACGATGATCATTAATTTAATTAGCAAACATTAGCCCACATCTAAAACAACTCGGCTGGGTTCCCTCCGTATTGTTGGTCGACCACCGTCATTCCAGCGCTGTTCTTCGTAGTCGTCGTCGTCGTCGTCGTCAGCAGAAGCGGCCATCATGGTGGACATCCGGGGAGTTTGTTATATGTACAATATGATAGTTCATTCCATTGTGTATGCACTGCGTAAACAAGTGATTTTCCAGCATTAGAGCTAAATGGCACTGTAGGTAGTCACTTTTTGTACTACACTGCCAGTTGTTGGCTGGAGGTTGTTTTAAATGCTTTCAATTTGTTATTAGACGAGGAACAGTGTATAGAAAGATTATAAATGTTGGTTTGTGACTACTGATGCGGGTGTGGTGCGTGTGGTTCTTTACACCCAGATTAAGGTTTCGAGTTTATGAAATCTAGGCAGTGAAAACACGCATGGATCGGAATTTCTGTCAATACAATGTCAATGGGCCAGAATGGGAATTTACCAGGAACAGGAGTCCGAGAGCTTTTGCTTTAATATTTTATAAATAATGGAAAACTTATCATATAGGGGAAATGCAGGTCATGTTCGGCCTAAGTGTCCCTAATTTGGGCCCATACATAAATTCAGCAATCGACTAAATTTTCAATAGCAACCAAAAATATCCATAAGTAACGTCCCAATAACGCGTTCATCTAGATAAAATTGATAAATAGCAGAGTTTTAGCGATGGGTCCAATATTAGATACATAGGCCAACAATTAGAGACATTTCCCCTATGTATAGACATTTTCTTACGTCAGAAAGGGTCCCAGGAGATATTGTTGCGTAAGCATAAACCAGACATATCTAGTTGATTTAAATATTCAAGGTAAAGTCTTACAAAAGAGGAGCGGGGCTCTGAAATAACAATATCTTACAATGCAAGTACGGGGGTTTGAAAATTAAAAAAAAAGTGTTTTCGTAGCTAGTACATGTACCCAATCACAACAGTAAAAGTAATATAACAAAGAATAATACAGCATTTATTTTAATCGAAAATGACCTATTTCAATAATCCAAAGAATAGGATTTTATTGACGCTGCCAGCCAGTCTTGGCAGTATTCCAGATTTCTAGATTTTAGTCATCTTGCCATAATCAGATTGCGTTAATTTACAATATTCTTAAGCACGTTCCAATTTTTTTTCCAGATATTTCAAATATAATTTTCACGTAGAACTAGGTCATTATGGACTATACTGGGGTTTAAATATAAAAAAGTGGCAAAATAGTGTTAGGTTTTGAACACTTGTAGCTTTGTCGTTTATAGATGAAATTAAAATCCAAATACCCCAATCGATAGAAAATAACCCTACAAATCTGCTGAAATAAATACTTTTCTAATTTTCCGTAAAACAACTGTTGAAAAAAGTACAAATGATAATTGTACCACTGTTTTCATGAAATAAACGTTTTTCCCAAACCCAGTCGTCATAATCGAGTACCATTTGGTTGCACATTCTGTTCATTTCCGCTGCGGACGGCGTGGTGCAACCACCAAGCAGGAGCAAGAGGTAGATTTTTTTCCTCTCTCTCTCTCTCTCTCTCTCTCTCTCTCTCTCTCTCTGCCGTCGTTCTGAACATTCACGCGGCGCTGCGACCGGATGATATCGGGTAGGTGTGCATTTTTTCAACGGCCAACGTAGTGGAGATCAAGCAATCGGTCCTTCTTAGGACCACACATTTTTTACGGAAAGAGCTATATTGCTGCGATAAATCGGCGGTATTGAGTAAGTGATATTATTTTCCTCGCAAAAAATGCAATTTTTTCAAATGGAGTAAAAAATCATAGAGAGCTAAAACAATCAAATTTGATAGAAAATTCGCTCACGAGCATGCCATTTATTTTTATGATATTCTATTTTTGATTTAACTCTCACAGCAAAAAAAATAGTGCAAAACATGTATGGTACCTCTATATATGCAATTATATTAACATCCGAAATCCATCCTTTTTTACATATTCCGCACAAAAGATTATTTCTGCCCCACCCCATTCATAAAAAAAATGGCGGGAAATACTGTCAGGGGCGGGGCTTAGAAAGGATTTTTTGAGCTGAATATGTAAAAAAGGAAAGACTTTGGATGTATTTTTTGTGCATCATATGTAAAAAAGAATGGGCTTCGGATGTGAATCTAAATGAATATATGGTGATTATGAACCCGCGTTCTGTAAATGTGTGCCAACTGCGGTAGAAACCACCGTGTTTCTACTCGCGACTGACAAGTGAGCGAAATTCATTTACTATATATTCGCCAAAAGACGGCATCAGGACCGGTCCCCCCCCATAATTTTGCGCCCCCGACCAACACTGAAGCTCAGTACCCTGCAATACAGCCCTGTCGACTGGTCCAAAACCTAGCACCGCTTCCCCTCAACAATCAATGAGCCCTTAGCACCCCGGTGGGTATTCTCCAACAGAGTAATCGGCCCCCAGCCGTCGATCAGCAAAGCATCGCCTCACTGCTGCAGCGGCCCAGACGAACCAAGGTCCCTCCGCTGCCCCTGGTTTATCGTATGCCAGTGCTGTGTGAGGTGAATCTGTCGACGATTCCTCATTTACCTCGGAGGAACTTGTGACACTCGTGGCTGAGGTCATCATCATCATGCGCACCTACAAAACCAAATCTGAACAGCTTCATGCTGCCCTGTCCCTTGTCACTAAGTATGGACCGTGAAGTTATGAAAATTGCAAATTCGAACGCTTGTTCGCTGAAGAACAAGCATATCGAACTGCTAGACTTCCTTAACGCCAAGGAGATCGACATTGCTATCATCACCGAAGCCCATCTAAAGCTGGAAGTCAAAATCTACCTATCAAACTTTCGGCTTTTGAGATTCGACAGAACCAGTGTAAGAGGAGAGGGAGTAGCCGTTACTGTGAGGCGTAACATCAACTGCCACCTGCTAGTGAACTTTCAACTCAAAATTATCGAAGCCATCGGGGTTGAAGTCGGCACATCACTTGATCCCATCACCATCATTGCGGCTTACTGCCAAAGACAAGTCAACAACAGGGATGGGCCGGCAGCGGGTCTTCGACAAGATATCATCAAGCTGACTCGGTGGCGACAAAAATACATCATCGCTGGCGACTGGAACGCCAAACATCAAGCTTGGGGCAACAGTCGGCGCAATCAAAACGGCACCATCCTGAACAACGATATGCAGGAAGCGCAGTACAACATCTTGAGTCCGGACACTCCCACCCGGATGAGTAGGACCTACCGGACCGGTGCTCACACCACCATCGATATCTTCATCAGCAACATGAGCAACAACATCTCGCAACCTGTCGTGTATTAGGAACTCAACTCGGACCACTATCCGCTGGTGGCTGAAGTGGTTTCCTCAGTCAACAAGTTCCAAGCATCGCGGCGAAACTACCATCGGGTAGATTGTTAGCAGTTCCAACACTGAGTTGACACCAGCATCGACTAAGACGTCCACCCGGAAACGACCGACGACATCGACCGGTGTCTGCACTCCACCGATAAAGCGATTTCCCGGGCCAGAGAGCAACATATTCCAGTATCCAGACAGGTGAGTAATGCTCTGAACCTTGACAGGCCCACTAGAGACCTTATTAGACTCCGCAGCACGTTTCGTAGGCAGTACCAGCGTAGTGGGCTGCCTAACCTGAAGACCAATTGCAACCGTTTGAACAAAATCATCCGAGCCACGATGGTAGATCTCACAAATTTCGATCTCACAAACAAGATTCGCTCCCTCCCAGATTGTGCTAAGCCATTCTGAAAAATGACAAAGATTTAAAAAAAAAATAAGCCGTGGCCCATGTCTCCTCTTCCCTCTCATAATCAGAATTTGGATCCATCCTTACTCATAACCAGTTGATCCTTACTCATAACCAGTTGAAAAGGCCAATGTTCTAGGTCAACACTTTGTGATTTCACACCAAGCCATGGTGAGTCCATACGAGCCTGCAGTATCGGAGGTAATGTCTAGAGTCGCTGCCACACCCGTAGTTGCCCCTGATGAAAGTAGAATATCGGCTAATGTATCACCTCACCATCGGCAACGATTAAATCAACCAAGAACATGAAGGCCGCTGGTGTCGATGAAGTGGTCAATAGACTGATGCAAAATTTGACTTTTTCGCTCCGCAGTGCTTAAATGGTTTCAAATTGGGTCCTGAATAGCCTTCCAAAGTTACAACTCATTTGGTTAGAAACAGACTTCGCACAAGCCATTTGAAGTTTGCATGTAAATTACTATGGGAAATCTCAACTTTTTGTTCATTGCCTTCTAGTCTTTTTCCAAATTGAGCTGCGAAACAGTTCGATAGCCATTCTTATAGAAAATTTTCACAGCTCCAACTTTGCTGGAGATCGTTTCTATGTAAAACGAGACAGGAAAAAGTTATTTATTATGTAAGAGATTGGTAAACTTATGACATGATCAAGCAGCTGCTCTGTAAGCAACACTGTATTTTGCAGTGTGACATAGTAACCATGATTTTTGTGTCCTATTCAACGCCCCAGAAACACCAATGTTGCCTGCTGAGCAGTTGATTGAGCATGATCATAAGACATCAGCGCATTGAACCATTGATAACTTTCGATCCTTGCATTTAATCAAAAAGTGGTCTTGAGCAAAGTTGTAGCTGGGAAAATTTCCTACAAGTACAGTTGAAAGTTTTTGAAGCAATCCGATATGGCGAATTATTAGATAGACATGAACAAAAATCTTGGTTTTACCATAGTAATTCCCATACAAACTTCAAATAGTTTGTGCGATCTCAGTTTCTCACCAAATGGGTTCAAATTTTGAGAGGTTAGTCAGGATCCGATTTGGAATCGTTTAAGTATTGTGGAGCGAAAATTTAAAATTTTGCATCACTCTAGTGGTCAACCTCGAGTTGAAAAAGTTCAGTGTTTACTTTTTCGAGCACCTTGCAGCGGTCTTCAATAAGTGTTTGGTGCTTGGCTACTTCCCTGCATGCTGGAAATTAGCCAAAGTCATTTCAATCCACAAGCCTGGCAAAGACCCACCACCCAAGCAACATTGCAAGTTTTATGGAGGTTTTAAAGCATGCTACAAGTCTAAATCATGGTCTCCAGAACCCTTATAAAACCTGAATTGTTACTTGGGCAGTACCAAAAGCTATCGGCTCATCAGCCTCTTGTCCTCCATCTCGAAACTATTCAAAAAGTTGATATTCAGCCGTCTGCTGGTGTTTTCAAATGATAATAACATCTTTCTCAAAAAGCAATTCGGGTTTAGGATGTTAGAGCACCAACTCTCACGGGTTACTAACATCATCAAGCGGAATAAGTCCGTTTCCAATACATCTGCAATGGCATTGTTGGCCGTCGAGAAGGCGTTCGACAATGTCTGGCATGATGGCCTAGTGTACAAGCTGCATCGATACAACTTTGCGATCTACCTCGTGAAGATTATCAAAAACTACTAGTCGGGCAGATCATTCCAGGTCTACTTGAACAATGTCCCCTCTGATAAGTTCAACGTTGATGCAGGGGTTCTTCAGGGTAGCCTGCTTGGACCTATCCTTTTCAACATTTTCACGTCAGACGTTCCTCCCCTGCCGGGTGGAGGTATCCTGTCTATGTTCGCAGATGACACCTCCATCATCTATAAGGGTCGAGTGATCCGTGCTCTGGCGAGTAAACTACAATCAGGCCTGGATGTTCTGTCCGACTATTTTAAGAGCTGGAAGATTTGTATCAATGCAGCTAAAACATAAACCATTCTGTTTCCACACTCGTATTCACCTCGGCTTGTTCCACCTGCTAACGTCAAGATCCATCTTGATAGCACTCCCATTGAATGGTCGAGTGAAGTGGTCTAACTTGGTCTCACCCTCGATAGTAAATTGCTATTTCGATCCCATGTGGACAAGGCATCCACTAAGTGTAACATCTTGATCAGGTCGCTCTACCCTCTGAATTAGAAATATTGCGCCGCTTATAACTTATTAGAGTCTGGCGGCGATTATAATGCGCTTGTCAATATACTCGGATGACAGCCGCAACGTCAAAGTCATTGTTGCTTTTCAGTTGATTTTTTTTTCTTTTGATAAATAAACAAAACCTAACGTGGAGTTGATACGCAGATAGACTGCTCCAGATTCGTAGATTAGATTTCAATAATTATTTATTCAACCTCAAGGCTATGGCCAATATTCAGGAAAGAGTTTCACCTCAACATGCATCCTCCAACACCGTATATCATTGTTTATACGGGTTCTACTTTTTGAACCTTAAAAAAAGCCAGCTGACAAAATATATGCGAAACATCCGTCGACAATCTCAAACTGGATTACATTGTACGAGCAGAACAAGGTTTTTTCCCGTAAGGAAAAAGCTAAGGTTCGTTTTGGAGCCGAGGAAAGAACGTGGCTAACTAATCTGTACAAAATGAATCAGGTTATGTTCCTCGGTGAAACGAAACACAAATTCATGCAATATTTTCATAAATCTATCAGCACCGCCTCGATCAGCAGAATTCTTCTATCAGAAGGTTATACCTGGAAGGTCCTAGAACGACGTGCAATGCAACTACGGCAGGAGGAGATCTATCGCTTTTTTACTGAATTGAATGAAAGCAGCTGGGATATTCACAATTTACTATTCTTGGATGAGGTCTCATGCGACAATAGGAGCATGCTTCGCACTAAAGATTATGCTAAGGTTGGTGAAAAGCTAGTGTACATAGGAGAATTTGTGAGACGTCCACTTTGTTCCCTTCTAAGCTTCCTCGGTGTCAATCGAATACTGGAAACTTTTTCAACGGATGGTACATTCACAAGACCTATATTTTTCAATTGTGTTCGACAGCTAATAGGATCTGGAAAAGTGAAAAGACATCCCGGAGAATATTCCGTATGGATACTCGACGGGGCCAGAATCCATTGCCACCGATCCATAATGGAATATCTTCGTTAATTGGGAATCGTAGTCATCTTTCTGCCGGCGTACGCACCCTTTTTTAACCCTATTGAATTGATCTTCGGCTATTTGAAGGCATATTTGAGACGGACATACGTGGAAAATAGTTCCAAGGATATTGCAATTACGATAGCAAAAGCTTTGAATGATTTCAAAGACAGAAGCTGTGTGAATATTTTCCGAAAGTGCGGGTATCTACCTGGGGGAACTTTTGATCCTTGTGTTGGATTGGGCCAAAACATGAGAGACAATTGATTTTCGAGGTGAATTTGACTAGTGCTGGTGAACTGATTAAGTAATTTCTGATATGTAATAAAATACTTATTTCGAAAATGTCTTTATTGATAATTTTATTCGAGCGTTCGGAAACATAAAAAATTCGGAGTCAATCGCAGTCTATGCATGGTCAACATCGATGCAATCACTCACAGTTTTGGCTAACTCCATGGAAAAGCGATTCTCCTTCGCTGCGACGGAGTTAAATAGTCATGGCCTGTAGCATCTCTGCATATTCTCTTTGCTTATCCTCCATTAATCCAATCTTTTTTTTCCCATGACAGCATGTCATTTTTCAGTTCTCTCAAGATCCTGCTGTAGGCATTGTTGATATTGTTTGCGATCTGTAGATCAAGGCGAGCTTTTTCCAATAGAGTGTCACTGTGGACTGGTACAGAGCTAAACAGGCTGATCAGATGTTCAGGGGGTGTCTCGTGCATCAGTTTTTCTCTGACGTCAACTGGCTTAGTAGCAATCCAGCTAGCCCAGCAGCCCCAGTTTACATCGTCGCCGCTCAAGTACCGTCCATGATTTACTTTAAGCTCAGCCTTGGTCTTATTCACGGAAACCAAAGACTCTGCTCCAGCGCGGTCTTTTTTCCAAAGGCCGTATCAAGCTCTGTTCCAATAAGTTCCACCTGTGAAGACTTGTTATAGAGTCTGAATACCTGTACACTACAACAGTGATTTCCTTTGACATCCAACTTTGCAGCATTGCTTCATCGATCTTCGCTGGACCAAAACTACGTTTGCTAGTTTTGTCTTGAAAAATCAGAAAGTTGTCGCAGTTCTCATAGCATGGAGCTTCTTCGTCCCACGACACTTTTGCAAAAGAGGCACTAGTCTCTGCCTCCATACTCTCATGAATGGTGTCATGGAAAACAGCCGCCCGGTGCACAAACTTCAAAAAGTAGATCCATATTTGTCTGACAACATCATCGGCACTATCGCCTCCCACTGCAAGAGATCCACAACGATCTTGATTTTTCTGGTTCTTGAAGCGTTTCTCGTAAACTGACCGCTTAAATGTCAGTTTGTGTTTTCTTGATGCAGGACGCTCAGTATCCGGGTACTTTCTCTGCATCAAAAACTAAACACACGCTATGATTCAAGTTACAGATAAAATCATTCAATGCGAAATACCTTTGTTGAAGATGTTGAAGCTACGGGTTCCAATTCATCCATCAATGAGACCACTAGTTCTGATTCTGGTTCCACATCCAGAAGGTATTCTTCATTGTAGAACTCCTGGGAAAAATCGGATGCTTTTCCAGCCAAATCTAGGCTTATATCGTAATCGATTTTGAGTGGATCTGAATTTCCATCTCGACCTCCACTTTCTTTTGCATCGTTTTCGAATTTTAATGAGGATACACTTTCAGAATCACTAATTTTTCGTGTTGATACTCGCACAATATTCTTAAACTACGGCAGAAGAATATCCAAAACAAAACGTAAATAAATAAACAAATGATTATTCTGGGAAAGTTCACGATGTTTATGAGATGAAAGGTGTTCCCGATAGTCAAATTGACATTGCTAGTCAAATAATAATAATAATTATTATTCTTGTAGTGCGTTGGTGTATATTCTGCTTACAAACATTTAACAGCTGACTCAGCACGTCACCCAATCAGCATCTTGAGTGTGCATGAACAAATTGTTTGTCTCTTTCACCTTTCTTATTCCGCTGTTTACCGCTCCCTACTTTTGCTTTATCTTCAAAGTGAGCAGTTGGGAGCACCTTTCATATTGAGAACACCTTGGGTGATACAAGAGCATGGAGTCACTTGATTTTTAAACAGTATGTTTTTGGTGATTCCATAGTAATGCTTATGTAAAAGTCATTCTCTGATGTTGACGAACTTTGCGGGTATTATTTCACTCTTAACCAGCTGTCATCGAAGATAGCCGCTGCTTTTGGATTAATCGTGAGATGTACAATAGCAACGACCGAAGTGGACGACACCAAACTGCATCGATCAGCGACACACTTCTAGGATGCCTGCTCAGCAGTTTTAGGTATTAAATATGAGTGAATCAAAGAGATAACGGTTCAGTCTTAGTTTGGAATTGAAGAGGAGATCAGTTAGTGAGTGATCAAGTAATCAAATTATACTTTGAGTGCATGTAGTTAAAAGTAAAGTGAAATAAATTTATTTTTTTTATGATTAAACGGGTGTAACACTCATAATTATAGCTTGTATATTCTTACTTTGCTTGAGTATAATTAGTTGGGGAATCTGATGAAACTGTCACTTCTTTAAACTGATCCCTTTCGTATTTCTTTCATTAATCTTTCGCACACGGAGCGCTCGGTAGACCAGCGACTTTGGACGTGAGCCTCGTCCCAGATCGCCATGGCAATTCAATAACATATGGTGGACATCAAACCGGAATCATATTAGAACCAACCAACCAAGGACGATCTACGGAAGCAAATTGCTGGTGAAGCACGGAATGAAATACGAAGCGTTAGAGAAAAGTTCAAGGGATTCCAAACGAAGCAATTGACAGCGGCAGAAGAGCAGAATATGGTGAGAGCTGTCCAAGTTTTTGTTTACATAGAAGAAAATTCGGTAAGATCCTTCCATTGCATTATTTTATGATTCTTCAATATTGTACAAATATTTACACATTACACACAACTACACATAGTAATTCGGGGCGTTTGGTACGGTATGTCCACGCATCCTTCCACCCATGTAGATTCAAGAAATGTTCCCATCAAGGGGTAAGTCACTCAGCACATTTTGCCGGAATTATATTCTACACAGCTTGGGCACATCCATCGGCACATTTTCGGCATACCTACGGCACAATCTCGTAGGCATTAGATTGTTGTAAATTAAATGGGAGCACTGCTGGAGAACTGTCATTGAAGTTGTTCAGAACATTACGTGCTGTTTGACTGTATGTTCAGAAAAATCTTCTTATTGAATATACCAGAGGAACTCAGACCAGCAGTTCACTTATAGATCTATATAAAAAAGGAAGGTTCTAGAGTGGACTCAAGAGGAAGACGCAGTTAATCAGACCTCATTAGTACTCTTAATTCAAATAATGCTGCAAATCACACAAAACAAACTAAAGAAGTCTATTCATCTGTCTATAGTCGGTCTCTAACAATGCTTCCCACCTGTTCCAACTCTTTCCGGCCGAAAGGCTAGATTTCTGATCTACCTTTGAGGGCATTATAACACACTAAAACACAGGACTTTTATTACCCTATGGATCACAAAACACCGAAAGTTCACACACCCGCCACTTCCCGCGTAATTCTCAATCCGATTTATCCTTCCGATTTCAAGGTGTCAGAAGTACCGGGTTGCCGGGATGGGTATTTTACAAACAATCGCAGCTAGCTCTATGACCGGCACAATCGGCATACTTGTGGCACACTGACAAATAAGATGACCCAAGATTGGTGTGCGGAGTGACCTACCCCTTGGTTCCCATTCATTTTCAAGAAACATCTCTGTGGCAAATGCAGCGCAGTATTTTTTTTTAATCTTTATTTTAGAGATTTTTAGTCTTAGGCTAGTTCATCTCTTATACAGCGCAGTAAGCCTGGTCATATTGATGTTTATATCATATCTCAGATATGCTGTAAATATCAATAAGACAAGAAAAATGATTAGACCTTATCTAACCGAAAACTTTCTCGTTATGGTTGCGTTTGTATTAGATTAGATTAGATTAGATTTGTAAAGAAAAATACTGGTTTAAGCTTCAAATTTAAAAAAAAATATTGTTGGAAAAAAACGAAAAAAAAAATAACAGAAATTTTGAATTTTAACATCTCCCATAGCGCAAAAATCGCAACTTGACATTTTCAGTAAAAATTAAGAAACACTCGATAAACAAAATATCAAAATTCGAAAGAGGTATATTTTGGTGTTTTTGAGATTTCTTCATTTTAGTGGATCATATTTTTTTCTAAAATGGCGTTTTGACGACTTGACATCTTTGGCAAAGTTTTTTATCTGGATGAAATAAACAACTCTTTTGAAGACGTCGAAACTCCACAGCCAACTGTTTTTAAGTTTTTTTTTAATTAGTTCATTTATTTGGAAGGCTCAATCGCGTAAGTTTTACGGAGCCCATAGTTCATTGTTTGTAACAAAATTCTCTTTATTATATGTCTAGTAGGAGTTGGGCGGCTTACTCGAGGTTAGCGAGGTACATTGTCCAAGGATAGGATCAGGGGAGGAGCTTGGGGGTAAGATTTCGTTGTCTTATCAGAGCGTTGTCGCCTGTATGAACGGTAGTGCGGTTCTTGTTTCGTCTGGAGTTCGACCGGCTATGGTGACCAGTGGGTGACGATGAGACTCATCGAGATGGGGGGACAAGACAAACAAAAACTATTAAAGAGGAGCAAAAGACAAAGGAATTAAATTCATATTATAGGCATTTGAAGAAACACAATAACCGACTGCATATAGCAGATCTGTTTTCGAGTTAAATGTATTTAAGCAATAGATTTTCACACTTATTTTCACATTTTTTTTTCTGTAATTTCATCAACCCAATGTAGTTCTGGAGCTCTCCAATGGAAAACTCTAACAATTCTAAGCCATTACATTAAATTTAAATACATTATCTCATACGTAAGATGAACTGTGGTCTGATTATGCTAACATGTGTGAAAAGAAATGGACATTTCTTATAATAAATGTGCTGATTAGTTGGCCATTTTCAACCAGCCCGTCAATTTCCGGCAAGTGCTTTCAATAATTTTATTTTACCTACACGCAAAATTCAGCATATTTGTAGTTCTGTGTCAAAATTGCAGCTCAATTGGTCATAACAAAACATATTTGCACATGCCAAAGTCCCGTCTAGGACACAATCCTTATTTTTTACGGGAAGGCATCCCACTTGCATTTGATTACAGTCGAGGGGTGATTGAGTTGTACTTATTAAGCATGGAAAATAAAATTATATTTCATTAATCAGGGAAAACAGTCGTTTGCATTGCTTGAGCCTGTAGAATTCGAACATATTTGTGTAATCAAGTTTCGACAATTTGACGCTTCAATCATTTTGTTTTTACAAAAACAGATACGTCCGTTTGAAAGTTCATCTATGAAATCATCTACCGTTTCCCGCAAAAACCTATACTGAAAACTCCCATTTGAAATCATATCTCTACTTCATCAAATTCTGAGGAAAAAAAAACCCCAGTTCAACATGCTTTTACCCGTCCAACACTACATTGTTCCAACTTTTAATGGACGGATAAACTTTGCTCCCCAGCGTAAAACTGCTCTCCGTTTTCCCAACACTCATGCCCCATTCCGAGATGGAACTATGAAAACAGCAACACAGCAAATGGCAACCGCAAAAGCTTTTCCAGAGTTGTTTATGGTTCGTTTTTTTTTCGCTCCTCAATATTTGCACATTTGATGACGTCTGAAGGGTTCCTTCCGGTGCGGTGGTTCCTTCTAGTGTATCGCCCTCATGAGAGTGTTGAAAGTTACACTTTGTTCACACCGCCAACTTTTGATAAATCGCCTTTTGAGGACCCTGTGGCACTCTTGGACTCCCGTGCAACCCTATTTCTCTATTCCCCCCGCAAGTTACAAATCACTGCCGCCACAAAGTTTTGAGCTCTTTGAGCGCCCCGGTGATTTATGAACCGATCCTAAAATCGAAATTTGGAATCCTGAACTGCCATCAACACAACAAAATCACATTCCACCTCAATGCAGCCATCTGCAAATCGTAATTTACAGTTCGTTTAGATGAAATTTTAGCCAAAATGAAAAAAGTTTCGCCTTTGCGCGCACACCTTATTGCAGACGCTTCCAATCAATTTGGCGCGCCAAATTGCAATTCCAATGGGTTCTGGCAAGCTCGCCCTAAGCCTTTGGATTGCAAATTGAGCCGAGCGATCTTTTCTTCACCTCACGTGTGTAATACTGTGCAATCTCATCTGTTTTTGGGGGAGATAAACTTTTTTTCCAGAGCGCACCTGGATACGGGAGCACCTCTTTAGCAGCGCTGTTTGTTTCCATGGTTTTTTTTTCTCTAGATGTGATCCTCTTGGAAGTTGAATACAATTTCCATTCTTGAGCTGACAACGGCACGCTAGTCAAGGTTTGGAAACTTTTTTTTTGTGTTTGTCATCGTTGATCAGACAGTTGTGCATCGTTGAGTTTACAGAGCGAATGTTAAACTTTCCATTAGGTAGTTCCCTTTACGTGATTTAGATTTTGAAGCAATCTTATAATTCCGCCAATTACCTACTTGAAGCGCAAGCAAATCGTCTTAAATTACTTGAATTCTCTAGAACCCAGGTATGCAACATTTCCTTCATGGATCCCCAGCGGCTCACAGGAGGAACATGCTGACTGTAATTCATTCATCAACATGCCTCATCCGCCAGGTAAGGCCATTACCTCTTGACTCGAGTAAAATTTGCCATTAGCTACCACTAGCGCACAAGCCCATCGTGGGATGAAGAGTCGGTATGTGCCTACGAGAGAGAGGTATTAAAGACAAACAGATAATCGTTCTCCCCCATCTCCGTGCGAGGGTAAATCGTCTTCGCCGTCGTCGCTTCCGGGAAACGATTTCCGAAACCGGTCGTAGATGATGAATCTTCTGATCTGATGAGAGCAGGCACAAGTGAGAGGGTGGTCGGGGGATCGGATTGGGTGGTTAGGTAAAGAATGAAATCGAGAATCAAGCTCCATTTGCATTATCGCGTTTGTCTTAATGGCTTTGAGCGTCTTCCCGGAACTGGAGTAAGAGCCTTTAGCATCGGTAGTCGAATGAGTTTACACCGGTTGGAAGCGATACCAAGTTCAAGCTTGTTTCTTGGAAGTGAGTGCAATTTTATATGCTTCAGGCTTAATGGTAAAGGCTTGATTTTACAACTGAGCCGAATGCAACTGCCAACGAGGAGAACGTTCATATGCTAATTGTGCGCTTCAGTAGGTCACCGTGCGATTAAGTAGCTGCTAATGTAAGCCATGAGTGTGTGTGTGTGTGTGTGTGTGTGTGTGTGAAGCACATTGTAGCCATTTAACTGAAGCTAATCGTAATCGTTACTTTACACCATTTTAGCTGACTGTAAGTGATTAGGTTAATTATTAAATCATTATTCATTTTCCGGCTTCATAATTCATCGGTTCTTGGTACTGACTTGTGTACAAGGATAGTTTCAAGATTAAAGTAACTTGAGTAGCGAAGCAAATTGAATGAAGGCACCAGATCTTAATCGCGTCATACAGGAGAACAGAAGAGTTATCTCCCAGCAAAGAGGGTGCTTATTGCCGGATGTTGTCTGGATCGACATTTGTGCTACTGTAGGTTCTGACGGCGATGATATACTTTCCACATTGAGCAAAAACGTGGTCAATTTGCGATGCCAACAGCTGGGGGCAAGCTATGGGCGTTCCGAAATGTGATTCTGAAAATATGCCTTGGACCGTTGTCGTGCTTTTGTTTCATCTGCACGTAACACCCTTCTAAGTTTCACACCCTGATTTTCAAGTCAGCCATAAAATAAAGAGTAGAATCGCAGCTCTCGATGAAAAAATAAATAAGATTTAAATAAGTACAATGCTTTTCTAATTTTGTCAGCCCCCGATGTTGTCTGTTCCCTATGTTGTCATTTTTTTCCCAATTTTAGCAGCCTTCAGATTTCACTATTTTTTTTTTTAAACATGAATTCTCAAATTTTCACTCTGAATAATTTTTATTCTTACCCTTCACTGAGAGGGGAATTTTAGGGTAAGTAGGGTAAAATGATCATCGGGGTTAAATTGAATAAAGGGTGTCGCACATCGAATGGCATCACGGATAAAACGCGGTTGAAAATTACACATTGGGTATTTTCTCTTGAAAATTTGGGTAGAAGTTGTTTACACTGTATTTTTATCGCTGTCAGTTTTTCGAAAGTTTGAAAAAAATTGCGTTACCCGAAAAGCAACGTCGTGACTTGCTTTTGCTCAAGCGAAAAGCGAAATTTTCGTGACAACTGGAATATTCAACCAAGATATTTATGAAAAGAAATTTTTGGGTAGACCTCGCTTCCTGTCACTACAGGAAAATGGCACAGGAACGGTATACCGCCAACAACATGCAAGTCGTACCCAAGTAAAAAAAACCTTTCAAACTCTCCGGAGCTGCACCCAATTGAAAAATAGTGGGAAATATTTAAGCGGTACCTCAAGAAAACTCAAAAAACAGTTGAAGATGAGAAACAGTTCAAAACAAATTGACGTTCAGCGTCAAATAAGGTGGAACAAAATCTGATGGAAAGTGTGAAACGTAGAGCCTGACAGTTCGCATTTGGAAAATCAGCCGCCTAATCAAATAATGTTCCTGTATTTTATAGTGATTGAACTTCAAAAATAAATAAAGTTTGATCATATATACAATAACAAAATCAGTGTGCACTTAATCATGATTAACCCATTTTTGACCGTCCCACCCTGTATCTTCTATTGTTACGCAAATTTTCCAAATTCCAGCACCCATTGAGAGTGATTTTCTTCAGTGTAGAACACGCGATTCCAACAAACCGGACACAATGTCGGATTGTAAAAGTCTTCCACGCTATCGGTGCTGATGTCTCGTCGGAGTTTAGTTTGTCCAAGATATATCTGAAGGTCTGCTTGACATCTTTTTATTTTCCTTCTTCGCATTTCAAGCTTATCGCATATCGCACATTAGCTTATTGTGTGCTCTCAACTTAGTGTTCTATATGCACTTCTTTACTTACCTTACCAACCAGACTAAGGCCTTGTTGTCCTCTGCTGTCCGAAGAAGTTGTCTCCACTCTACTCGATCCATGGCCACACTTCGCCAGCCTCGTAGTCTGCGGAGGGTCAGCAAGTCGCCTTCTACTTGGTCTATCCACCTTGCCAGCTGCGTGCCTCTTCTTCTTGTTCCTGTTGGGTCGCTTTCTAGAACTATTTTCACTGAGTCGTCGTGCGGCATTCTTACGACGTGCCCAGCCCACCGTAGTCGCCCAATTTTTGCAATGTTGACGATGGATGGTTCTCCCAGCAGCTGGTGCAATTCGTGGTTCATTCGCCTCCTCAACGTTCCGTCATCCATCTGCACTCCACCGTTCGAAAACACCAAGAGCGCGTTGGTCCTCCACGAGCATAGTCCAGGTCTCGTGGCCGTAGAGGACCACCGGTCTAATCAGCGTCTTGTAGACAGTCAACTTCGTGCGGTGGCGAATTTTATTCGACCGGAGCGTCCTCCTGAGTCCAAAGTAGGCACGATTCCCTGCCATAATGCGTCTTTGAATTTCTCTGCTGGTGTCATTTTCGGCGGTCACCAGTGAGCCCAAATACACGAACTCATCAACCACCTCGATTTCGTCACCGTCAATCTGAACTCGGGGTGAAAGGCTAACGTTGTCTTCCCTAGATCCTCTTGCTTTCATGTATTTTGTCTTTGATGCGTTGATGGCAAGTCCAAGCCGCCTAGCTTCAGCCTTCAGTCTGATGTACGTTTCCGCCATCGTCTCAAAGTTCCGTGCCATGATGTCAATGTCATTGGTGAAGCCAAGAAGCTGGATGAACTTCTTGAAGATCGTGCCACTCGTGTCTATCCCAGCTCTTCTGATCACACCTTCTAACGCGATGTTGAATAGCAGACACAAAAGTCCATCACCTTGCCGTAACCCCCTTCGAGATTCAAAGGGACTCCAGAATGTCCCCGATACTCCAACAACGCACATCACTCGATCCATCGTCGCCTTGACCAATCGCGTCAGTTTATCCGGAAATCCGTACTCGTGCATAATCTGCCATAGCTGATCTCGATCGATTGTGTCGTATGCGGATTTAAAATCGATGAACAAATGATGTGTGGGCACGTTGTATTTGCGGCATTTCTGCAAATGCACTTCCACAGTTATTAGTTGAGAGCTTTCGATGCCGGTACCATTTTTGCATTAGAATAATTGTGTGGCAAGTACAACCATGCTATATGCCTAGGAAAATCGAGAAATTTTCCATCCCGGAAAATTCCTAGAGCGGACCGGGAATCGAACCTAGCCACTTCTAGCATGGTTTTGCTTTATAGCTTAGCATTTCTCGACTGAGCTAAGGAAGGCCTGCTTGACATTGTTGTTTTTAAAAACGGATATCATTCCCAACAAACAATTTGAGTTGCTTAAAAGCTGAATAAGCCATTTTATATCTGAAGAAGTAAACTTATTTCTTAATATGCTCTTATTCAACATTAAATGTTTCTTGGCTAAGCTGTGGCTAAGTTTATTAACGTCTCTTTAAAATGTTCCCCTGGTAGAGAAGAATTTAGTTCATTCGAGACGGTAGTCAAACAAGAGCTTTTTCATCAGCGTCTCCTATTTGGTCGCCTTGCCTCACATACCATGGTCTTTAGGACCTTAAAGACTGCCTCTCGTTGGAAAGAAGTGAAGTGACTATACAAGTCATTTTCTTTCCAATTATTTAGCAGTCTATTCACGGTATTTCGAAACGACCGCAACCACCAGAATAGTACCAAATCACGTGGGGGAGGCGTCTTGATTGCGATATCCAAACGCCCAAGCTCCTACATCGATCCTGCTCCAGTTTGCACTTCTCTAGAGCAGCTGTGGGTCAAAATAACGACGCCTCGTAGATCAATAAGTATTGGCGCTATGCATCTACCTTCAGATCGGAAATCTGATTCGAGCAGCATTGCAAACCACATCAGTTCGATTGGTACCGTGTTCTCTCGACTAGAACAAAATGACCTAGCTCTGGTATTTGGTGACTACAATCAGTCTGGCTGGGCTCTCATGGAACGTTCCTGCAAACGATCTTCCTAGCATTGATGTTCTTCGCTCGAACATGCCCGCATCTTGCTGTGCTCTTCTTGATGGTTTCAACGTGCTTGGCAACGTGTAACGCAAATCAACTCGATACTGAATAGCAACTCTCGGCTGCTTGATCTCGTTCTGGCGAAGGAAGCTGTAGGACTGGAATGTTCTATCCTGGAAGCCCCAGAGCCTTTGATTGGCATCGACACCAATCATCCTGCGTTGTAAGTTTCGATTAACCTATCTGTTCCAGTTCGCTACGATAACCCTCCTGTTGATTTACATGAGTTCGACTTTCGTAGAGTAGATTTCGTCCCGCTAAGTAACTCGCTTGCCCAGGCAGATTGGCAGTTCCTTGACACGTGTTCATCCATTGATGAAGCCCTCAACTACTTCGCTGAGGTCGTTGGCCGGGCAATAACTGATTCTGTCCCATTGAGGAGACCCTCTCCTAAACACGCATAGCCAATGCTCGACTACGCAATTTGAAGCGTCAGAGATAGAAGGGCCTCCGTAAATACTGTCGTACTCGTAACCCATTCACCAAACGATTATTTTCAACAGCAAGCAACGAGTATCGCACATATAACGGCATTCTTTACAACGTGTGCAGGCTAATTTACGGCTTAATCCAAAGCAGTTCTGGTCATTCGTGAATACCAAACTAAACAAGGAGGGGCTACCAGTCGAAATTCACCTGGGTGATAGAATCACCAGCAATTCCCTTGAGAAACTTAATCTTCTGGCAAAACATTTCAAATGCATTTTCAATGACACTACGGCTTCGTTGTCCCAAGTTGCTGAAGCGGTGAGGGACACTCCCAGTGATGCTTTCAATTTTTCGATTACCTCGGTTACAGTAGACCTCGTCGAATCCGCCATCAAGAAGCTGAAATTTTCTAATGCTGCTGGCCCTGAAGGGATCAACCATCCTGAAGCGATGCTGTTCAGAGCTTACAACACCGCTTTCGAAGCTGTTCAATATTTCATTATAGCAGGGGAAGTTCCCTACGCGTTGGAAATTGTCATTCATCTTCCCGATCTACAAGAAAGGAGACAAGAGAAACGTCGAAAATTACATCACTCAGTGCCTGCTCTAAAGTTTTCGAAATCATCATCAACGACGCATTATTCTCTAGCTGCAGAAATTACTTTTTTCCTGACCAACACGGTTTTTATCCCAAGAGATCAGTTTCAACAAATCTAGCTCCGTTTATTTCTTTATGTCTTTGGAGCTGGAGCGCAGGTGGACGTTGTATATACAGATCTTAAGGCTGTATTCAACCGGGTTGACCACTCCATACTGCTAGCTAAATTTGAAAAACTCGGTGTATCCTCGGGTTTAACTCGGTCGTTCAAGTTCTATCTGACCAATTGGGAACTTTGTGTTAGAATCGGATCACAGCAATCGGACTATTTTACAAACAGCTCCGGTGTTCCTCAAGGTAGCAACTTGGGACCATTGCTATTATCGATTTTTGTGAATGAGGCCGGACTGATCCTCCCAACTGGTTGCCGATCGTTCTACGTGGATGATGTGAAGATCTATGTGATTGTTCGTAGCTTCGCCGATTGCTTGCGGCTTCAGCACCTAATCGATACTTTCGAAGAGTGGTGCTCAAGAAGCTTCATTACTCGGGCATCGTTGCGAAAGCTAACAGGCAACTCGGGTTCATTTTCAAGATCACTGACGAGTTTCGCGATCCTGCCTGTCTAAAAGCTCTATACTGCTCTCTAGTGTGATCGATTTTGGAATTCAGCTCGGTGGTATGGTGCCCGTATCAAGCAGTTTGGATAGCGAGGATTGAATCTGTTCAAAGGAAATATGTTCGGTATGCCTTTCGTCACCATCCTTGGAACGACCCTGTGAACCTTCCGCCGTACGAAGATCGTTGTCAATTCCTGGGTCTTGAAATACTAGAACATAGACGATTAGTCAGGCCGTGTTCGCAGCGAAAAGACTCTCCAGGAATCTTGGCTGAATTCAAAATCTACGCACCCGAACGAGTTCTTCGTTCGATGAGTTTCCTGCATCTTGGACCTCTGCGAACTACAGCTTGCATGACCCAATACGGTTCATGTCTGGGCGTTTCAACGAGTTTTACGAGTTTTTCGACTTTAACTGTGCAGCGGAAACCTTTCGTCACCGTATTCAACGCAGACTCCTGAGAAGGACGAGGACTTCTATCTGATTCACGGACAACTCTATGCCATAGGAGGATAACTGTTTTTATGCTATAGACTTGATTGATGTTCGTTGTAATTGTATTGTATTATTGTGATTCATATATTTCGAAAAACTATGGGGTTTTTACGCCTTTTCTAGGCTTTTCTCCATGAGGCTTCATTTAGACACGTTAAGTCCGATGAAGAAAAACAAATTAAATAAATAAATAAATAAACTTACTTATGGTTATATCATATCGTATAAGTCTATCGCCCGCAAGAAATTGAGTACAGTCTGTTCTGTACTCCTGCCGTTGTACAATACTTCACAAATTGAACCAACGATACCCATTTCTTCCCTCAATTGTGCTCGAGCCAGGCACCGCAACCTTGGCAGTAGGCCACACTGCCGCTAAAACGGGGTCCATGAGTGAGCCGTGTATGACCAATCCTCAACCGAGTCAGAACTTTCTGATTTCGAGAATTAGGTGCATCTTTCCACTCTTGTGTAGTATTCTTGATTCTACGCAGGAATGCATCCCGGTTGTTATGCCAAGATATATTTCATGCGAATCGCGAGGTCTGCTTCACCCAGCGGGTAGCGTCACTATAGGGCACCGGAGTGGCCTCTAGCTGAGCAAGACGACCCTGGTTAGCTAGTTTATCAGCAGCCTCAATCCCTGGTCTACCTGCGTGTCCAGGTACCCATACAAAGGTTATGTTAGCGTACCGCTGTATCTCCAACAGCTACGGGTGTCCAACCTGCCCATGATCAAGGGCAGAAAGACAACTCACAGAGTCAGAGAATACAACGGCCTGAGACCCATTTGCTAGCCTACAAGCTTGCAGGAGAGCATAGGCCTCAGCTGAGAAGATACCACAGAAACCGGGTAACCGGCCGCAGTGGCTTATGGCCTCCCCAGACACCTCATAACCAACTTCCTCTTCGATTAATGAACCGCCCGTAAATAGCATAGCTTTCGCCACACCACAGCTGGCCCCTGCCCCGCACATAGCTTTAACCCTCCAATCAACTTTAGGGGGAAGTGGCATCCCATGCCCGTTGCCATAGCCTAACTCGCTGAGCTAACGTGGGAAAGTATACTCCCGTCAAGTCGCTCCACCATTCTCTCGCCCTACCAACCGTGAGCCTGTCATTGAGAATGGGATCCCTTTCTAGGAGCCTCAGCGCCTTGGTGGCCAGGTCTTCGGTGACAACATTCACCAAAGGTACCTTTCCATTCTCCACCAATAGGGAAGCTATTGGTGAAGACCTCAGTGCTCTACTACAAATTCTGTACGCCTCAGTGTACTGAGGTTCCAGAATCTTGAGCAGGAAGACACCACCCCTGCTCCACAATTCCGCTCCGTAAAGGATGCTAGGGACAACCAGAGCCCTAGCAACCTTGGTCAATGTGCTACGAGAGGCTTCAGAGAAGTGACCATTTAGGGTCCGAAGGATATTTAACTTTTTGTTGACGTTATCCTACACCAACTTGGCGTGCTTAACAAATCGGAGTTTGCTATCAATAGTCACACCAAGCAGTTTCATCTCGCGCACGGCCTTGACCGCATGCTCACCGATACTAACAAATGGCAGACTCGGTCTGTGATGATGACCAAAGCAGACGTGCAGCAGTTTGGACTTCTCGGGGGAAATCACAAACCCAACACCATCCGCCCAGTCAACGACAGACCGCACTGCATCCTGCATTTTATGCCTAACCACCCTACCGTATTTACCTAGCACGATGAGGGTTATATCATCGGCGTATACGATAATGTATACTTCCTTAGTAATGCGCTCAAACACTGAGTTCATCGCGATGAGAAACAGTGTAACCGAGAGGACAGACCCTTGCGGGATGCCATTCTCCAGCAACCTCGAGGAAAAGGTTGCGCCAGCGTTCAAAACTCGGAACCTACGGTTCTGTAGAAAGTTTTCTACGTAGTTAAACATACATCCTTGGAAGTCCCAGCTCTTGAGGGAAGTCAAGATAGGAAGCTAGCCTTGGACAAATCGAGGGAGACATAATCAGTAAAGGTGTCAAGGCATCGTTGGAGCTTGTTCGTAATTTCACGAGGCATCCTACCCTTGACGGCTATCGCGGTGTCATCTGCGAACAGGAAGAACACGCAACCGTCTCCTAGAGGAGGGATGTCCGACGTGTAGATGCTGTAAAGCAGTGGTCCCAGCAGACTCCCTTGCGGAACACCCGCTGGGATCGGAAATTGTCCCGAAAGGAAACTATTCAACGACACCCTGAACGACCTTTGGTGCAGGTAGTTACGGGTGATTTTCACAAGGTATGGTGGAAAGTTGGAGTTACAAAGGTTGTATATAAGTCCGTCGTGCCAGACATTGTCAAACGCCTTTTCGACGTCTAACAAAGCCATGGCTGTGGACCTGGATACAGCTTTGTTACTTCGGATGTTATTCATCACCCGCACTAGCTGATGATTGGTGGAATGCCCCTTGTGGAACCCGAACTGTTCCGGAAGAAGAATGTCATGTTCCTCCACAAACTTGTTCAGTCGGCTGAGGATCAATTTTTCGAACAGCTTGCTCAGCGCTGAGAGCAGGCTAATCGGTCTGTAGCTTGACGGTAGTGAAGGGTCTTTCCCAGGTTTGCGGATCGGGATGATTTTTGCCACGTTCCAGATGCTTGGAAAGTAGTGCAGCTCCAAGCATCTGTTGAAGGTGGAAGCCAGCAGCGAGTGCACCCTCGGGCTGAGATTTTTCAACGCTAGGTTGAATATTCCGTCAAACCCGGGAGCCTTCATGTTCTTACTGTATTTCAGCGCTGAGCAAATTTGTTCCTCTGTAATCCGTTCTTCTGGAGGGACGGCACAAGGGGAGGCATCTAACGTCTGGACGCCCTGCTCAACCTGGTTCTCGAGTGGACTTGGGATTGTAGAGCCAAGCAAATGTGACTGGGCAATGTGCTCCCCAATCGCATTGGCCTTCTCTTCGTTGGTGATAAGCCGTTAGTCATTGACTCTAGGTGGTGGAATGGGCTTGGGGTGAGACTTCAGCACCTTGACAACCTTCCAGAATGGTCTGGAACGGTCGTCCAGGTTCTGAACGAGCCGCCCGAAACTCTCGTTCCGGATTGAGACCATTCTGGAAGCGATCTGCCGATTCAGATCGACCATTTCGTATTTACGCTGCAGATCTCCAGTCCGCTGAAACTGGCGTCTACGAACATTTCTGAGCCGAATCAATAGTGATGTGGGAATCAATTGCTTGAAACTAACCCCTCACAGGAACTCGTTGAACGCACTCTTCGTCAGCCACGGATATGGCTTGATGGAGACCCTCCAGGGCCCGGTCGATGTCCTCCACTGTGTCGAGCGGTGGGTTGTCGTCGATGTGGCGGTCGACCACGTGCCGAAACTGGACCCAGTTGACTCGATGGTAGAACTTCCGCAGGCACGGTGCAGGGGCCACGTTGCAGCCCAGCTCGGTCAGCACCGGTTGGTGGTCCGAACTCAGGTCGTTGACGGCAACCGGCTTGGCTAATCCGGTGTTTGCGAAAAACAGGTCCAGCGTCGATGGGTTGCCCGCCGGTGATGTGAAGGTTGGTTCGTCCGGAAACCAGACGGAATAGAGATCATGCTGGGAATGGTTCAATAGCAGGCGGCCGTTCTGGTTCTGCTGGTAGTTCCACCAGGCCTCGTGCCAGGCGTTCAGGTCCCCTCCGATTACGAAGCGGGCATTGGTGCGGGTTATGATGACAAGGTCGTTCTTGAACTGCTGTGCTGTACCATTGCTAACGGTACATTGCCGGGGGCAGTAGGCGGCGATGAACCGGACGTTTCCGGTCGATGTTTCCACCTCTACGCCGACGGCCTCGATGATGGAAGTGCGGTTGTGGGGTAGGGTGCAGTACTTGATGCCTTTCTTGATGATGACCGCGACACCGCCCCCCCTGGAGCTGGTGCGATCAAGCCGGACAATGCTGTGGTCGGGCGGCCAGAGGCTATCACCGGTCTTGAGGTGGGTCTCGGTGAGAAGGCCCACGTCGATGTCGTGCTTGCGGAGGAAGTCTGCAAGCTCAATGTTTTTCGCCTCTACGGAGCGAGCGTTCCAGTTGGCGATCTTTATGGCTTCACGGTCCATAATTAGCGACAAAGGAGATGATAGTTTGGAGCTGTTGTGTTCTTGTAGCGCAGGTGCGCTTGATGATGATGGCCTGGGCCAACAGTGTGACGATCTCATCGTCTGTAGCTTCGCCGGTTGTACCGGCCAATCCCGGAGCAGGGGGATCCATCGATGGCCCGGAGGCTTGACCGGGTACTGCAGCGGCAGCCGACTGGGCAGCAGCCAACTGTTGGTTGAGCGGGAGCGGCGGCAACACTGGAATTGGCCGTGGTTGGACCGGTGATAACGGAGGAAAGTTCTGCGCGTTGTTTTCCGGAACCTTCATGCGACCGGGCTGGATCTCGGCGTATTCGGCCCGCTTCGGACAGGCCTTACTCGTGGCCTTGTGGGTGGCACCGCCATTGGCGCATGTGGGAGCGGCTTCCTCGATGCTGTCGCAGTCGTCGATCTTGTGGTTTTTGCCGCATTTGATGCAGCGGCTGGCCATGCAGCAGTTCCTGGTGCCGTGTCCGAACAACAGGCAGTTCGAGCACTGAATGACGCCACGGTGGGTCGGCTTATATCGCTCCCACTTCACTACGATGTGGAACAGTGTGCGTGTCGTCTGGAGATCCTTCACGGTTGTGGAGTTCTTCTCCGGATGGACCAGGTAGAGCTGGTCACGATACTTGATGGCCTTGCTGCGGGTCATCTTGTGGATTTCGACTGGCTTGAGGTCGTTCGCCTTAATCTCGTTCATTAAGGTGGTGGAGTCCATGTCGTGGAGCCCACGCAGCACCACTTTCAGTGGCTTGGTGGCCTCGACGTCGTGGGAGAAGTACTCCAGCTTCATCCTGTCCAAGAGGGCCTGGACTGAGTTGTAGTGTTTTTCGGCCGTGCACCGTTGAATTGTGCAACGAAGGCCCTCCTTAATGTAGTAATCCAGCTGCTCCCATAGCCCGGGAGGGAAGCCCTTCACATAGAACTTCACTTTTTTCGGCACCGTCTCAGGGTCCGACTGCGGCTGGGCTCCGTTCTGCAGGGCGGAGAACAAATTATTGCTCAGCAGCTTTTTTGCTGCCGATGCGGGTCGTTTAGTTCCGGGAGGCCCCGGCTGCAGATCCGCAACGCCCGTCGGGACGGGCAATGGGGTTTTCTTCTGCTTCTTCTGGGCTGGCTCGGAGGTCGCGCCGTCTCCTGGGAGAGGCTGTTTTTCTCGGTAAACCGGCACTCGCGTTACCGCGCGATTTCTTAACCATAGCTGGGTCAGCGAGAGCGTCACTACACAAAGCGGAGCTAATTCGATTTGCGATGAATTCTGCGAGCTTAGGTAGCCCATATTTATACCCAAAGAATGTTCCCTCTTTTACACAGCGCTGCTAGCTGTCTCGGGATTAACCCTCACAAAGCAATGATAGTTAGACGTTATTCAGATTCACGCTAATTTGGGTTTTCTCAAATTAAACGTTTCATTACATGACGAAATTTTTTATTTATTTTTAATCATCATTATTCCACGTCAACTCTATCTACCACACCAATGTCGTCAGGGCCCGCAGCCTTACCGATGTCGCGGTGCAGGGCCCAGTTGAGCTCTTCAAGTACGAATACCCTGTTATAGCCTTTAATAAGACTACACTTCCTGTCACGGGAGTAGCGGTACTCCCCCTCAGCCAATGACTTTACACGCAGGAACTCAACACTGTGATTGCTGTTTGCCGACACCTAGGCAAATGGATCAGCAAAGGCCTCACTGATAAGTCCAGGGTCTTTCGTGTAATCACCATTCAACTTGATCACCCTCTCAACATGTCTATTCTTACCACCGACAGACTTTACCTTTCGCCATAGCTCACCAGAGCTAGTGGTTTCCGATATGTCCACGGTGAAAGCAGACCATGTATCCTGCTTTGCAGCTTTGATTACGCTTCTAGATTTAGATCGAGCGTCGAGATCAATCTGTCGGCCCTAGAAGGATCATAAAGCTGCAACCTACGCAGCGCCCTTAGACATTTACATCTCGCCTTAATCGCCGTATGAACTTCTGTCCTCCACCAAGGGACAGTTTTCAGACCTCAATGTTTCTTGGGTTTCCTGGTACAAGTGCTGAATAAGGGATGTCATGATCGGTGGGAGAAACAAAATCTGTACATTCAGGTGTTCAATTCTAAAGTGACTGTAGGCGTTATCCATAACGAAAAGAGCTTTAAATGGCAACCCTTTTTGCGATAAATACTCTTTGGCATCAAGAATGAAGTAATTTTTAAACCAGTCACCAGTCACCAGTCACCGGAAGCCACTATCTTGGATCAAAATGGCATCAGTCATAGATTTCCGGTCCCTACACGTCACCCCGATTTTAAAAATATCCTTATTGTGGGGGTATTAAACAGTATTTCCCAGTTTCCCAAAATCGCAAAAAAACTGCTTATTAGGAATTTACTTCATAAAAAGATGGACGTCAACTGAATACTGATTAGAAAGAGTCTTCGTAAACGGAGGTTTCAGTGTATCTACGTCTTAGATCGCAAAAATCCCTTGTAACTTCAGCAAAGAAGTCATGAGTTAAATAAAATCCAACAGTTCTGCAAATGAAAACTTCTTACTTCGAAATCGAACAAACAACAACGAAAGTGAGGCATGAAGTACAATTTGAAAGAACTAACCCACGGTGCCATGCTTGTGGGGCTGCATGTGCGGCAGAGAATGGAAATTTCCACCATCTTTTCAATTCAATTTATAATTCAAAGAAACTGACGACGCCGACGCCGACGCCGAGTGAGGAAAGGCGACAGGCAGCAAACTTTGCTTTACCCATTAGGTGTAATGGGGTTTATCTTGCAGGTTTCTGGTTTTGTTTCAACATGCGCGTCAAACAGACGACAGGCGTGGGCCATGGAAAGTTTTGCTCAATGCGAAAAAAAAAAAATTGGGAATTTTACTCTGATCCCAACTAGATCGGCACCGTTCACAGAGCATCATGCTAAGGTGCGAACTTCATTACCTTGGCAGTAGGTATTTGTCTTTCAGACGATGGGATTCTTTGTCTTTGAAAGTTGCTTCATTTTCCGGGCAGCATCAAAGCCATCAGATTATCGCCCTTAGAACCCGAAGTTTATTGGAGAAATTGACGACCCCGGCAGTCGAGCGTTACCCACGTAAACCGTCTATGTAATCGTTGGGATCACTGGTCGCGTCAAGAAGAAGAAGAAGAAATACGAACATTTCGATTGGCAAAGTTTGGGCTTGCGTTTCTTCGAAACTTTGGGATTTCTCTCCTTAGGTAAACCAATTTTTCGTCTGTTTTTTTTTCGGAGCCACTCTCAGCACATTCGCTAGACTTGGGGAAAAGTTTTTTAATTTTAATAATATTATTTTCCTAGGAGGAACCCACCCAACGGGCAAAGTCAAAACGCGTGAATCGTGAGTAAAAGGTATGCGTTGCGGTTCAGCCCCCTTTTCGCACTTGGTTAGATTTGGTTGGGTTGTTTCGCGATTTTATCCTTTAATCCTCTTGGGAGGAGAACGATAGGACTAGTAAAATAGAAGCCACGCGTAATTGTCTTTCTTGATAGCTCCTTCAGTTGAGTGTGAGGAAACGTTATTAAAAAGGGAAAACTCCTAGATTCTACAAAAATCCAGTTTCTCACATTCCCACACAATTAAGCCCTTCACACATCGATCGTCGTCCTTTGGCGGAAAGCAAGCCACGTTAGCACTTGTTAATGACCAATCTAATTAGCCTTCGTTCCAGTCGTTTGTGTAAACTGGAAAGAAACTGCTGGAACGAATGCAAGCTTAGCTATAGACTAATTACCGTTCAGTTTCCCTATTTTGTCAGCCAGGCTGCAGTGCAGACACCGACAGGTGACTTACCAACATTGCTCTTGGAGAGCATGTGCACATTTCCTTGTTCGAGATTCATTCTTTTCCCATGAGCTATCATTTTGAATATGTTGTGAATGCGCTTGGCTGCAGGGAGTAGCATTTTTGTTTGAACTAGGGTGGCCTCAATTTCAAATTTGATTAAACTTTTGCCCCATTTGATATTTCAATGTAATGTGAGGATTTTTTAAGTTGATCAAAATTTAGGCACCGCCACATTTAAGTAAACGCCAAGTGGACACCCGCTATGAATGAAGTTAGAGAAAACTGCTTCTACCTCCGTTCTCACCTTGATCAAGCACAGCGGAGACAAAAAGAAAACGAATCGCTGCAATATTTGAATTCATTATTCCCAGTTGAAGGGTGTACCAACTTTCCACTTTTTATTAACGTTCCGACATTCCAGCCAACAGTTAGCCGGGTAGAAAAAGTGAGCAACTTCGCTCCGACATGGATTCCCTTACGATGGTGACAGTCGGAATTGCGGTGGTGGGACTCTTGCAAAAAGTAAACCTGTGCCAACGCCACTCGAGATGGCAAGCACATTCCACCATTGAAGTAAGTGCTGAAGTTTTTCACCGGAAGTGGCGGCGAGTGTCGGAAATTTGCACTATTTTTCTCTTTAATCGCATGTGTCCGACTTTGAAACAGTCTTCCGTCCGAGTCCCCGCCCACGGGTAATCAATTGCAATATTCAAACAAAGCTGGGCCACAACCGAAAGGTGACAAAACCGCACCACTATGCCATCCATCGTACTGCGGTTAGGTCGACGGCAATGGCAAAAACAAACAACAATCATTAAACTCGATCTCCGTGGCCGTGGCTGGAACAACAGGTGTGCCACTGTGGTTCGTCATTCCAATTACTAGGACTTCTGCACAACAAGCGAGACAAACCGAACCAATCAACAATTGATGTAGGCTCCCACTTCTCTAAGTAATGAGGTCCCTGGTGGGTGAACACCAAACGACAACATTGGCACTTAGACCAGCAGGCATTCGGCGTGTTCTGGAAGCAGGAGTTAATACCGTATCACCGTTGTTGCCGGCACCATCATCAAGTGCCGCGCAAAAACAGCCTTCGGCGAACGTTCGGAAACAAGACCAACTTTTTCTAGCGAAACCGTAAACCTGTTATCTCCTGAATTTACATAATCCTATTAGAGAAGTGCGTGAAATTCGGTTGATTCGCGCGCACACAGAACGGAAAGTTTGCAAATTTGTTATGCTGCCATCGCCACTGTCGACGTTGTAAATAGGAACGGTTTCCCATGGAGGGTTCAAAATGTGTGGTCCCCGAAGAATTTGCGGAAAGTGTGATAATCAGATGGATGGCGTCGAGTTTAGTATGGGTTCATGTGGGTCTGAAGAAGATTGCCCAAATTGTGGTTCACTTGAATACCGCAGTACTTGTGATTTATTTCAAATCCTGCCGTTGGTCACCAAGAGCCGAGAGCTTGGTCAGACTTGAACAAATATGTGACATCCTTAGCGTCAATGGAAGATCGCTAGACTTGGCCTTCGTGAACAACGGCAGCAGTGTGAACGTAATTGAAGCACCATCAACCATGTTATATTCTGAACGCCTTCATAAACCGCGTTTGTTTTACGATTGGACATTAGGGTGCTTCATTTAAAAAAAAAAAAAGTAATCAATTTCTGTTACAGTTGGTATCATTGCCCCAAAATATGAATCTGTGTAAAAAAAATTGTAAAGATTGATGAAGGTTAAGAGGTTCCGCAAACAATTTGAAATTTGTATGGGAATTACTATGGCAGAAGTTAAAAAAACTACAAGGGACAGCCCTATGGGGTTATACGAAACGGTGACGTAGGAATACGTGGTCTTATATAATAAATAATATAAATGTTAACTGCAGTAGGAGCTTGTATTTTGTGTAGGAATAAGAATTTGAGCGGGGTTCTCTCTGTTTATACACAGCAACTCACGAAGAGCTACTGATTCCGATCAATAGCGGTGTGGCTTCTTCCTCCTCCTATGGATGCTCGGTGGGTGAATTAACCACCGTTTGGTGAGACCGGATGGAATTCAACATTGAAATCTGTGTTAGGTAAATCGCTTTTCGCAGGCAATCGGTGATAATTTTAACTATCATATCAACAGTTGCACATTCGTGCAATTTTTAATAGTTACATTTTGAAAAATGATAATGTCGTAAATTTAACAGATTCGTAGAAATATTTCTGATCGATTGGTGATAAAATTATTTAACTTAGTCAATTGGCAGCTGAGTAATTTACGTTAAAAATCTTTCATAATTTTGTTACATGTTCCATTTTTGGTTTTTACAAAGTGTACCCCTATATAGAAATCACAGACGTAGACCTACGTCAAAATCCCTTATATCTTTCTAACATTGCTTCTATGTGTCCAAATGCTGATTTTTTTTTTAATATGTTGCTGCTATGGAAATGACCAAATAGCATTTTGTTGTTACGATCTGTTTTACAGCATATTTAGAAAGACAGGAATGCGGAAAAAATACGAAATATTTTAAATTGACTGATGCATATGTGGAAGGTAAAAACGCCAGTTTCATAGCAACAGTAACAGGCTGGTTGATCATTGTCATGACATCCACATACTATTTTTTTTCAACATTCGGACAACTACAACCAAAGTTATGATGGTGATATGGAACTACCACTCACTGTTGCAAGACAACTGTTGGTAGACTGTGGACTGTTCGACTTGCAGGGCTGTTACAAGATTTTATAAATTTGATCCGCGAAATCCGCGATTTTTGAAAAGAAATCCGTGACTTCAAATACTAATCCGCGCCAAAAAAATTTTTTTTTTCATTGCCTAAAAATAGCATTTGTATACTACTACATGGAATTTCAAGCTTATAGCATATTAGATTTTTGCCTGCTCTCAACTTAGTGTTCTTTGAAGTACTTTCACATTTTAATTGAAAGCTTTCTTTGCCCGTACCATCCTATGCCCAAGAAAAAATAGGAAATTTTCCAAGTCGAAAAATTAAAAGACCGGACGTGAATCGAACTCAGTCGCCTTCAGCATGGACTTGCTTTGTAGCTGCGCCTTTACCGACTGAGCTAAAGGAATATTGTTTGTAAACTTTAATTTTTTTTTTAAATTACATTGTATCATCTTCAGTTATTTATGTATTGTATAAATTCGGAGTAATTAGTGAACATAATAAAACACCCTTACATTATGAGATTCTATTGAATAATACCGGCCTAGTTTTGATGAAACATTATTAAAAAGAAAATTCTTTTTCATTTGAAATGCAAATTTTCTTGACGTATTTTGCTGTCCTAAATGTTGAAGTTAATTTGGCTCTAGTTTTCTCAATGTTTTACCGATTCAAACCAAACACCCTGCACATAATCGAGAAATTACCAGAGCTTCATAAGTCACACTTGTTGGTCACGTCGCGGTTGTGTATTTACACGGATATTCCTTGGGTTCTGTCCAATAGTGAGACATTTTCATTGTTTTTTTTTTTCTATATGAACCTTGCACTTTTCGTTGTCAAATCATAACCGAATCGTATATATGTGACTTTGTGGATCATGCACGACTTATTAGTATGTATACCAAAAATTATAGGTTTTTCAAATCGTCCAGGACATCAGTTGATTTGCTCTACTAGATCAAACAAGACTGCAATAATTTCTGTAGTATCGGAAAATATCCAATAAGATTCAAAGTGTCTATGTGGATCAGGCATGATCTATTTCCGAGTAATCCAAATGTTCAAGGTTCTTCAAATCATTATGGAGTTCAGATAATTTGATCTACTACATCAACCGAGATTGGGACAATGTCTTTAGTATCGAAATATTTCCAGATAGATGCACAGAGTCTATGTGGATCATACATTAACTATTGCCATGTATACCATATGTTTTAAGTTCTCCAAATCGTTCTGGAGTTCAGATGATTTATTCTACTAGATCATCCATGACTGAGATAAAGTCTGTATTATCGAAATATGTCCAAACAGATTCATAGTGTCTATGTGGATAATGTTAAATTATTTCCACGTATACCAGATGATATAGGTTCTCCAAATCGTCCTGCAGTTCAGATGATTTGTTTTACCAGATCAACAAAGACTAGGATAATATCTGCAGTATCGGAATACCGATTTGGAAATCCTAGAATATTAGGCCTACACGGAAATAGGTTAGCATGATCCACATAGACACTGCAAATTTGTGTGGGCATATTTCGATACTACAGATATTGAATTAGTCTTGAGTGATCTAGTAGAAAAATAATCTGATATCCAGAATGATTTTAGAACCTATAACATCTTGTATACGTAGCAATAGGTCGGGTACAATCCACATTGACACTTTAAATATGTTTGGACATATTTCGATACTACAGACATTATTGGAGTTTTGGTTTATATAGTAGAAAAAATCAACTGAACTCCAGGACGACTTGGAGAACCTAAAATATCCGGTATATATAGCATTTACTCGCATATATACGATTCGTTTAGGATTTGACAACTAAAAATGCTATGTTCACATTGAAAAAAAAAGGAAAATGACTTACATTGGTCAGACCTCAGGGAATTTCCGTGTAAATCCGGTGTGACCTATTGAATTGAGATCATTTCTCGATTATTTACAAGGTGTTTGGTTTGAACCGGAAAAAAAATTGAGAGCCAAATGAACAACAAAATTGATGACAGCCAAATAGTCCGGGACGGAAAGGTTACAATGAATTCCACAATTTTTGTGGCAGCACATCAGTCCCTTCGCGATTTTCGCGAAATTATTTAATGTTTCCGCGTTTTTCGCGACTGAAAATTCAAATCCGCGACAAATTCACGAAAATCGTGAAATCCGCGCCTGTTGTAACAGCCCTGGACTTGATTAAATTTAATAACGTCTAATTGTACTCAATATGTCATTTTATGAAGGACCAAAAACGGTTTGGGTGAATACGTGGGCAACATCGCACACGTGCATCCACGGATTAAATGAGAATCTCCTTCCAACAGGCCATCCAGCAGGAAGATGCCCCTATGAGCTGGGAGAAGCGCCCGCCCTCTTTTCGCGAAATGTTAAAGACAGAGAGTTGGAATTTCCACTGTTCCCATCCACTTCGCTTCAATCGAGTGCCCTGGAGGACCCTCCCATACCCAGCATATAATGTTTCATATAATAATGGAATGAAAATTAGCGAAGAATAAAGGAGAGATCTCACCAGATACGTTGCCACGACCATGACAACAAGATGATTTCGAAGAGCTCCCATAGATATGCAGTCCCTACTTCTGCGGTTGAAGAAGTAGTAACAGCACATCTATTAGAATCAGCACTCTCGCCTTTCCTTCCTCACACAGCAGCGGAAACCCTTTAAATCCACGAAACACACATTATCCACTCCAACTAGAGGAATATCAGCAGAGAAAAAGGGCTGCGACCACTTTCCATAACCAATCACTCGTGACACAACGGCTTGAGTTCGCCAATGCACAGTCTGTAAAGTGGACCCTACACGATTGCTTGTATTAACAATAATCGTATTATCAATACATTCTATATTCATTGGCGTACCTAAAAAATGTATCTGTAGGGTCAAGCCAACTACATTAGGTAAATGAAGAAATCTCCATTGCTTCGTTGAAATTTATGTCTGGAGTTCAGCTAATTCATGGAGCGCTAATCCTTGACAAATAGCATAATCACCAAGACATGGGTTTTCTCTATAGAGAATGTACAAACATGTCTTTAAAATATACACGGGAAAAAAAGAGTTCACATATTCGTGAACCACAACCGTGAACCATAGTTCACGGTGTACATTTGAGAAAATTTTGTTCTGGATAGTTGGCCGTGATTTTTAGTTCACGGTCCGTTCCCGTTTTCGGGAACGGATTTTTTTCCGAATAGATTCATCATTCAAGATTCCATCAGATTCAATTAGCTGGAAAAAATTGAATGCTACCAACAGTCTTGAAAGAAAATTTGATTTTTTTTTTTAAATTTGCAGATCCTCAGAACTTGATCAACTTGAATTCTTGGATAAATATCGTATCAAATTTACTAATATCTTCGTATGTATGGAGATCATTTGAATATTTCCTGCTGTCTAGGAAGTATGCCTGAAAGAATATCCTGTAACTTATGCAACAACAATCAATAAAATTCCCTTAAGTTTTACAAAATATCCTCCAATATTCAAAATTCTACGAAAATTTCTGAACCTCTTTGCACGTTTGGAAGGACACCATTCAGCTACAAAGATCTCTGACAAACTGCAACGAAGATTCCTAAACGGAAGGGATCACTGAAGCTCTTAAAAGTTTATTGGACTATTTTTAGATCTTCTACAAAATTCCGTGAACTTATATGAAGTTTTAAGCAGCTCCTCAAAATGCTACGACATTCTCAAAACTTCCACAAAGTTTGCTGCACTTCTAAGTTTCTCGTTGATCTTCCGCGAAGTTCCACGAACGAAATTTCTTTAATTTGTGCGTAATTTCCACAACTATTTCAAGTCCGTGAGGCTTAAAAAAGTGCCTTGAAATTACATAGAGGTTGCCGATCAATAATGAGCATCCCTGAAACCAAATAATGTTCCCTTGACTTCTACGAAGCTCCGCAAACTTAAATAAATTTTCCACTTTTACGCAGTTTTCAGAACTTTTTCATGTTCCTTGTTTTTACGAATTTTTCTCAAGATCTATGAAAATCCCTGAATTTCTACTAAGTTTCCTCAATTTCCATGATATTTTCTGAATTTTTTAGAAGTCCTTGATGTTTAACGAAGTTCTCAAAAGTTAAAGAAAAATCTTTGGGCTCATGGCCAATTTGTAGAGCCTGAAGGCGTCTTAATATGCCATCGATTAAATATCGATATAATATAATTTCTCAAAATTGTTTCTTAAAGTCTAGAACGTAAAAAAGTAGTTATCATAAAGGATTTTAAAAACCCGTTAATTGTGGTCCAATTTTATTATTAGATGTGAATAGTAATATCGAACATGACAAGCTTGACAAAATACCGGTGAGTTAAAAAAACACCAAAAGTTCTGGGGGGCAAGATAATTCTGGAGAAGGCCTGTCCCCCTTGACACCTCCATTAGCTACGCAAATGTCTATTTTGAGGTCAATTCATCGATATTCACAATATGTCTATATTGAAATCATTAATATTACTGTCAAATATTGCTCACTTAAGACGCAGCGCCAGTTCCTCCGGACGAATAATCTCGAGAGCAACGCTGAAATCAGAACCGACAACTCCAGCGACCGAAAACAAATGCGTCTAATAGCGAATAGCAATCCACGGCTCACTTCGATTGCATTTCTGTAACACATCCTCAACGTATAAACACGACGACAACAATAGTTGACAAGCGTCTTTCGTCCAGCCAGCAGAGAGCAAGCAAAAGGCAGAAAATGCACACACAGAGCACGGCATGAGCTGAAGTGCTACTGTGTTACCTGACTTATAACGAATATACGTTGTATTCGAGTACCCCGAATACAACGTATAGTTCATCTAATTTGACTTTGTAAATACTATGTAAAATTAGACGAGTCAAACGTCGTATTTAGGGTACTCGAATACAACGTATATTCGTTGTAACTCAGGTAGCACAGTAACGTTGACAGCCAAACGCGAACGACAACTACAACCAAAGTTAGAGCACCAAAATCGCCATACGAACTTCAAATTATTTGCGCGATCTCAAAACCTTCATCAATCTTTACCATCCTCAAAATGGAGCACCCTATTGAACATACGTCCATTAAGGGTCACATTTCATCACCAGTGATCAAACAGGACTTAGATTTCAACCACTGCGATTATAATGCACAGTGGTCCAGGATGGGGATTTCGCAAGATAAAATTAGACAACTTTCAGCAATATACATCGGCTTGGAGTTCATAAAATGTGGTCTATTAAATCAACTTGAAAAGGAATCTCTAAATGTTTTACCATTACTGCATATTTGCATGTAATCGCTTAGAACACATAAAAGAGCGACGACAACTGACATCAGCGATACAAGGTTCTAAATTATGGCAAAAGTTTCACAATTTTTTGATGTCTTAACGAGGTGGTGGATCAGAGGTGGATCAGAATTCTAAGATTGCGACCGTTACGAAAAGGTGTTAGGTTTTTAACGCATATAACTTTGTCATCTATAGATTAAATTAAAATCCAAATACACCTATCGATAGGAAACAACTCTAAAAATTGGCTGACATAAAAACTTTTTCCAATTTTCCATAAAAAAAACCTTCAGAAAATGTGCAAATAAAAATACCACACTTTTTTTATTATATAAACTTTTTCACTAAATCTAGTCGCCATAATCGATGGCGATCGATTGCACATCGTTCACTTTGGACCTGAAAAGTTATAAAAGAGCGCTGCTGCCGTGCCTTCGGACCATCTTGACTTCCGAGCCGAGCCGTGTGAGACCGTTTTATTGTACGGTGCGAGGTGTACAAGATGTACTAAAGCACAAGAGGTCCTGAGAATTATCACAATTCAGTCAGGGAAATTTCCGTCAGGATAATCAAAATCAATTACCTGAACGAAGGCAAGCTGTCCAGCCCAAACCCCACAAGGAAGGGGGAGGGGGGGTGTATTCTATATGCACTAGAGTGATGCAAATTTTGAAATTTTCGCTCCACAATACTTAAACGATTCCAAATCGGATCCTGAATAACCTCTCAAAATTTGAACCCATTTGGTGAGAAACTGAGATGGCACAAACCATTTGAAGTTTGTATGGGAATTACTATGGTAAAACCAAGATTTTTGTTCATGTCTATCTAATAATTCACCATATCGGTCTGCTTCAAAAGCTTCAACTTTTCCCAGCTACAACTTTGCTCAAGACCACTTTTTGATTAAATGCAAGGATCAAAAGTTATTAATGGTTCAATGCACTAATGTCTTATGATCATGCTCAATCAACTGCTCAGCAGAAAACATTGGTGTTTCTGGGGCGTTGAATAGGACACAAAAATCATGGCTACTATGTAACACTGCAAAATACAGTGTTGCCTACAGAGCAGTTGCTTGATCATGTCATAAGTTTACCAATCTCTTAAATAATTAATAACTTTTTCCTGTCTCGTTTTACATAGAAACAATCTTCAGCAAAGTTGTAGCTGTTAAAGTTTTCTATAAAAATAGCTATCCAGCTGTTTTGCATCTCAATATGGAAAAAGACTAGAAGGCAATGAACAAAAAGTTGAGATTTCCCATAGTAATTTACATGTAAACTTCAAATGGTTTGTGCGAAGTCTGTTTCTAACCAAATGAGTTGTAACTTTTGGAGGCTAATCACGACCCGATTTGAAACCATTTAAGCACTGTGGAGCGAAAAAGTCAAATTTTGCATCAGTCTAATATGCACTGCACTTCACACTCATCAGGTCTACACGGACGCCTGGTCACTTCTGCCTAATCTTCCAAATCTAAGATGGTTAACTATTCATCATCCAATTTGCGCATCCATTGTTATTTTAAAGCCAAAATTTTCCTCTCTTCAGTAAAGTTACGTTCTTGATCAAGCCCTCTCACTCTTGGGTGTGTCTACTGTTTTAAGTTTAACAAAAAATGAATTTTCCCAACCAACAATAACTCACACAGAAGAAAATCCACAGATTGTAATCAACTGGTTACAGATTAGTTGTTCATAGACAGCCAGCTTTATTTTCAGGGATAAGGTGAACTTCTGTTGAAAAGCGTTAGTGGTGTTAATGGTGCTTGTTTTTTCAATGTGCAATGTGAAAAAACCTTGCTGTTTAGTTTTAGTCCGAGGAACACAACCCCATTCCACCACTGAACCATTTAAGTAGATCTTATTATTCCCATTCAAAACAAGTCTAGGTGATTGGGAATGTGGAAAAATTATGACCTGGATCTACGCCGCGTTGATGCGTATCTTCCAGTTGTTGAACTACTCAGACAGAATATCCAAGCCTCTGTACAGAACACTTTGTAACTTGGGGTTCTGGGGTTCCAGGAGCTAAACTAGTCTTAGTCTGAAAGTCTCCTAAATAAAGAAACAACAACAACAACAACAACAACAACAACAACAACAACAACAACAACAACAACAACAACAACAACAACAACAACAACAACAACAACAACAACAACAACAACAACAACAACAACAACAACAACAACAACAACAACAACAACAACAACAACAACAACAACAACAACAACAACAACAACAACAACAACAACAACAACAACAACAACAACAACAACAACAACAACAACAACAACAACAACAACAACAACAACAACAACAACAACAACAACAACAACAACAACAACAACAACAACAACAACAACAACAACAACAACAACAACAACAACAACAACAACAACAACAACAACAACAACAACAACAACAACAACAACAACAACAACAACAACAACAACAACAACAACAACAACAACAACAACAACAACAACAACAACAACAACAACAACAACAACAACAACAACAACAACAACAACAACAACAACAACAACAACAACAACAACAACAACAACAACAACAACAACAACAACAACAACAACAACAACAACAACAACAACAACAACAACAACAACAACAACAACAACAACAACAACAACAACAACAACAACAACAACAACAACAACAACAACAACAACAACAACAACAACAACAACAACAACAACAACAACAACAACAACAACAACAACAACAACAACAACAACAACAACAACAACAACAACAACAACAACAACAACAACAACAACAACAACAACAACAACAACAACAACAACAACAACAACAACAACAACAACAACAACAACAACAACAACAACAACAACAACAACAACAACAACAACAACAACAACAACAACAACAACAACAACAACAACAACAACAACAACAACAACAACAACAACAACAACAACAACAACAACAACAACAACAACAACAACAACAACAACAACAACAACAACAACAACAACAACAACAACAACAACAAGGTTAAACAGTTAACGGAGCAATGAAGGAAGGAGAACATGTAACAGGATGAAGATCAAAGATGATGAACTATGCTGGACAAAATTGATACGGTCATGTAAAGAAGGTGAAGGTAATGAAGAATACAAAAAAAGAAATAAGAGTAAGAACAAGAATAATAATAATCAGCTTCGGCTTGGCAGTCTGGCAATCACTCATCAGAACAAATTAATTTTGTAATTATTCCCTACGTTTTGGTTCTGATTAGGGCCTTCTTCAGGGGAAACGGAGGAGAATTTTATTTTAATTTTTTGTTTCACATTTTATAAATATTTTGCACTCACAATTGTTGGATTCGTTCTTTGTCTAGATACTGTTTGAAGTCTAACGTCTGTTTGTTTGTTGGTAAGTTTTTATACATAGCGGTCTTAGTTGAATTATTCAATGATCCACCACTTCGACCTGTTGTTCCAAATCACACAGCCCCGACCTACAACCTATGCAAATTCGTTGCAGGCATCCTGAGCAGTTCACTCAAAAGTAATTACAACATAGCCAGCTCTTACCAATTCAGCGAAGAAGTATGTACAATGTACAATCACCATTCCAACCAACCACTCAATGGTATCCCTATATGTTGTCTCCCTCTTCACCAACGTCCCAAGGATCCTGGTGAGCAGAACCATCATCGACCGATGGGATGAAAAAGACACTGATATCTCCCTTGATCTGTTCCTAGAGATCGTCGATTTTTGTATGGAAGCAAGTTTTTTTTCCGCTACAAAAACAAATTCTACCGCCAAACATACGGAACTCCCATAGGAAGTTCTCTTTCACCTATATTAGCAGACATAGTCCTCGAGTCAGTCATCAAAAGGGCTTTGAACTTTGAAGGGTTCGAAGTTCCAATTTTACGAAAGTATGTAGACGCTATCATACCAAAATATGCACTGGACACCGTACTGGAAGCGTTCAACAGGCAAGAGACCTGACTGCAATTCACCACCGAAACAGAAGTAAGCGGCAAACTTCCCTATCTGGACACCACCGTGATAAGAAATATGATTCACCGAGTATCTTCACTCACAACAGACGAAAAAGCGCAACAGGATGTCAACCAGATCATACACAATCAACTGTCAGCAAACAGCTACCCAAAAGCATGAGTCAACAGACTTATAAATATGTATAAACATAAACGCAATGCATCCAGAAGTGGACAAATCAACCTCCATCTGACCATGTGCCAGTAAACAAACCCTCCACTTCACCATATGCCAATACATCTGCCAATGCATCGAACAACCCAATATCCACCATCGATAACCAACCGTCGAATGATTCAGCTGTGACTGCGCCAACACCAAACCTGCAAACAACAACAACACCACAACTGGAATTCACCTACAGATCTTTCCCGTAAGTATCTGGTTTCACCGAACGCATCACCAAACTGCTCAAAAAAGACTACCCACAGGTAAAAAATAGCTGCTAGTCAACACAAAACGGTAAAGGATCCTAAAAACAAAAAAATATATTGGCAATATTATATACAACATGCCATATAATAATTGTAATTCCTGTCACATAGGCATGACCCAAAACAAACTAAGGCAAAGATTATCGAGCCACCAATCACTTGTAAACAAACTAGAAACAATCCTAGCATAGAGGTAACTCTAAGACTAGTAGGTCCCGAAGAAACGAGCTCTAGTTTTTGGCTCAGCTCTGGTACTATCTTCGGTCCCAAGCTGATCGATTCACCCCTCGAAACATAGGAAATTCCACTACCCCTCATTTTATCTGTCAAACTTTCATAGCGAATCAAAACAAACATTGTGTAGTACTAGAATTTTGACTAGAATGGGGTACGTTAATCGATTTGCTTGGGACCAAGTAGTGAGCCAATTTAAAATCGTTAGTTTCGTATTGATTGTTGATACTAGCATGCGGCGCTGATGAAACACAATTAGCTGATCTAACAAGCAAAACAGCTATGATCGAACACTGTATAACCCACGAGCACAAATTCAATTTGGAGAAAACAGCAATAGTTGATCGAAGCAACAACAAAAATACACTTGCATTCCTTGAAATGTGCCATATATAATTGTGCCATATAACAGACGTAGACAATTTGAACACAGCTTACGCAGGCATCTTACATTCACTAAAAGCCAAATCCAACTAAAAATTCCCACCATTTCACCATAATCACCATAATCCTCGAACAGTGCACAACCGCTAATATTATACCCTACTCAAATTACAAAAAAATCAACAAAACTTTGAATAATTCAACTAAAAACCGCTATGTATAAAAACTTCCCAACAAACAAACAGACGTTAGACTTCAAACAGTATCTGAACAGTACCTACTCAAAGAACAAATCCAACAATTGTGAGTGCAAAATGTTTATAAATTATATCAGTTTCCCCTGAAGAAGGCCCTAATCAGAGCCGAAACGTAGGGACGAATTACAAAATTATTTTGTTCTGATGAGTGATTGCCAGACTGTCAATCCGAAACTGATAATTGCAGAACATCTCAGTCAAATACTCCAACACAATAGAATACGAAGAAGAATATGAAGAAGAAGAAAAGAAAAATTATGAAGAAGCGAAAGCGGAACGTAAAATGAAGCGGAAGAAGAGGAAGACGAGGAAGCGGAAGAAGAGGATAAAGCGAAAACTAGTGAAATGAAGAAGACAACACCGATGGCAAAATTGAGAAATTGTGAATTCGTGGAAGAGGAAATCAAGGGAATGGAAATAAAGAAGGACGAAGAAGTAAAGAAAATAATCTGAAGTATGGAGAGAAGAAAGAAGAAGATAAATTAAAGAGTTAATGAAGAACAATACCAACAAGCAACAAATTATCAGAAGTTAAGAAGATATAAAAAGATGACGCAGCCGATTCAGCAGGATGAAGGAGACCTGTCAGCATGGTATCAAGATAAGTGAACGTACAATGAATTAATGAATATGACATGAATGCATGCACGTAAAATGTCAACAATAAAAAAACATCAGCAACAACATAAAAGTCACTCTGGAGTTAAGCTGTATGAGCTCCGATGACTCCTTGTAGATGATGGATGTGCCATCTGCAAACAGAGACAATGGTGCACCACCTGGGAGAGCCAAAATGTCAGAGGTGAACAGGTTGTATAGGATGGGTTCAAGGATATTTCCTTGTGGAATGCCCGCACAAATGTAGAAGGCATCAGAGTGATAATTTTGGATGATCTTCATGAAGAATATTAGAATACCATATCGTTGTAATGTGTACACGAGAACATCATGCCAGACATTATTGAACGAGCCGCACCGGTGTGTAAGCATGATTGTATCTCAGTCCAGAAGGCCTGGGTTCAATCCCAGTCGGCGCCGCCGGGATTTTCTTTGGCATAAAATCTCTGATCACGCCTTCTTTCGGAAGGGAAGTAAAGCCGTTGGTTCCCGGTCTATATGCGTTGATGGGTCCAGTTGGTGGGAGCTGTCTTCCTGGTGTCGGTAGCATATCGTATTCAGTACGGAAAACAAGATCGACGGAAAACAAATCAAGGAAAATAAATGTTAGCGAACGCTTTTTCAACATGCGACAATTTCATAGCAGAAGTTTTAGAAACATACTTGTTCCGTCTGAGAATATTTGTTACTCGAGTAAGTTGATGAATAGTTGACCCACTTTTTTAAAAAATAAAACCGCTCGTCGAGTAAGGCATTAACAAACCTAGAAATTACAGGCTTTCCTTAACGCTTTTGCTCGTACTGTTAGTATCCATTCCATTTCGTATGTTGATTGATTGATTTATCTTTATTAAGGAGGTTTTCAGCCTGAGGCTGGAAAGCTTCCAACCATTTCGTAAGCTACATACAATTATCTGAAAAGTATTAAAAGAAACAAACTTATCTCAATTACAGATCCTAGCAACAGCGAGATTTACCGGTCGACAGCATTAGTGCCCAATAGACTGATGCAAAATTTGACTTTTTCGCTCCACAGAGCTTAAATGGTTTCAAATCGGGTCTTTATTAGCCTCCCAAAGTTACAACTCATTTGGTTAGAAACAGACTTCGCACAAGCCATTTGAAGTTTGCATGTAAATTACTATGGGAAATCTCAACTTTTTGTTCATTGCCTTCTAGTCTTTTTCCATATTGAGCTGCAAAACAGCTCGATAGCCATTCTTATAGAAAAATTTTTCAGCTACATCTTTGGTGAAGATTGTTTCTATGTAAAACGAGACAGGAAAAAGTAATTAATTATTTAAGAGATTGGTAAACTTATCACATGATCAAGCAACTGCTCTGTAGGCAACACTGTACTTTGCAGTGTTACATAGTAGCCATGATTTTTGTGTCCTATTCAACGCCCCAGAAACACCAATGTTGCCTGCTGAGCAGTTGATTGAGCATGATCATAAGACATCAGCGCATTGAACCATTGATAACTTTCGATCCTGCATTTCATTAAAAAGTGATTTTCAGCAAAGTTGTGGCTGGGAAAATTTTCTACAAGTACAGTTGAAAACTTTTGAAGCGGACCGATATGGTGAATTATTAGATAGACATGAACAAAAATCTTGGTTTTACCATAGTAATTCCCATACAAACTTCAAATGGTTTGTGCCATCTCAGTTTCTCACCAAATTGGTTCAAATTTTGAGAGGTTAGTCAGGATCCGATTTGGAATCGTTTAAGTATTATGGAGCGAAAATTTCAAATTTTGCATCACTCTAGTGCCCAATCATTCTTTCTCACACTGCAACAGTTCATTTGATGGATACTAATAAAACAACAAACGCACAGCATTAAAAAAATAAAGAGTTGAAATTCCAGATTTTTCAACAATTAAAAGTATTTAACCCGAAAACAAATGCACCGACCAATCACGGTCTGTTCACTCGGCAGCAACCATTGTTTGGTCGTCTTCATTGTTCTTCATCAGCAGTTCTTTCGGTCGATGCGTTGTCGACTTTGGAAGCATCCTTTTAGTGATGAGTGTGTGAGTGCTGACCACATGTTGCGTCCATTGCTGCAATTGAAGCACTCTGCCCCCCGTTGGCGATACCGCCATATAATTAAACCACTGAAAGCGGCTCCTGTCTTGATGGAGGAGGCTTTTTGGATAGCGGAAGATAAAGTGTTTATTGTGGTCTACCCTTTAGTTTTAAGATGTTTTTTTTTGAGTGAATAAGAACCCTCGGCTCTGTAAAGTTAATTCGATTGAGCCTCTTTGATAATTTATTATAGAGATTTTTAGTTTGCGGCTTGGTCATTTCTACAAAATCAGCTGTACACTATTGTCTGCCAGTATCTGCAGCTAAAATTTTAAGTTGGTATTCGAACTCAACAATAACCACCCACCCGCCAATTCATAGGTCCAGAAAACACAAAAAATGTGTTCTCCTTCAAAATTGCTTAAAATTGTAAGCACCAAAACTGAGGACAAAATATGCCTTATTTTGGATTATTACAGCTTGCTGCAACTCGAAACTTTTTTCATGGTAAGGTGAAACTTATTGGATCAAGCAATGAAGTGTAAAGTCGTTGCTAGCCATTCATTCGTTGGAAATCTACCCTTCCAATTGTCTTCCGTTTTATGAACTCTCATTAATAGTACCCAACCTAGCAAAGCCTTTCCACCGGAGCCCGAGACATTCAACATTCAATAGGCCTGAGCTACGGAGCTGCAGCACACACGATACGATGGCAGAGGCGAACAAATAGGAAGGTATCTATTTAAAATTCTGTTTGTTTCGTATTTTCAATTAAGGTCTGCCTAGCTGTCGATGGAACCGGCAGAGAGACACAGACAGACATGGTATCCAAAGTCATTAATTGTATGCAAAAAGGGTTATTCGGCAGAGTTTAATTGAAATTGAAATTCATGTTAATTATCATCCAATACGGGCTCATGTCGTCGTCGTCGTCGGTCGTTGGTGGATGTCAGGCTCATCGATTCGGTTTCCTCCCTCTCTCTCTCTCTCTGGCTGATGTTTAGGATTTGTATGCAATCGATCTCTTGGTGCGGTGTGCTGCTTGCTTCGACTGAAAGCGATACAGAGTTTCCGGCAGTGGAAGGGGGCCAAAAAGGTCACAATGGCAATGGGCTCTTGCATCGGGATCGAATCTCCTTGGGACGTCTGCTGCATGAAGTCACACAAAAGGGGCACGTTTCGAAGCAACGATGATTGTGAATTGATAATAGAGTTGAGGGAGTAAGACTGGATTCAATTGTGCCCAACTAGATAACGTCGAGCAGTGCAGTGTAGTTCAAATAAAGGTATTGAAGGACATTTTCGTTGAGAGCTGTTGTTACCGCATCAAATAAACTGCATCGGGGATTGTCAACAAATGACGATAGTAAGGTTTTTGCGAATTTTAGGAATAATGAGTTGATTTAGGCACTTCTATGTATTTCGAGAAAATATACACTGCATGAGAATTCAAGCTGTAGCTGACCGTCCAAATTGAGTAAGGAATTCAATATAGTGCCATTTTGCCATTGATCTTTAACCAATTTAGCCCTGGGTTACTGACTGCACACCGATGTCAAGTCAATCTGTCATCGCATCAACCTTCATCTGCTCTCTATTCTCGAATCGGAAGTTTGTTCGAAGCTGCTAATTTATCGCACCCCCAGTCTACCGTTCGCGCTTTCCAACGACGAGTCAATTCGAAAATGTTTCCTAAAGCGAATTGATTAACACTGCCTTCATCCCCTGTCAATTCTCACTCAATTCAGTTATACATCGTCCCCGATGGATACCGATTCCAATTTCCATCGATTTAGAACTCATCCCGTTCTAAGCGAGGACTCTACTGGAACTTTGTTTCATTTCAATTACCAGGTACAGATTCACCCCAAAACCCCATAAAGTAAAAGCCAAACAACTTTTGCTCCGGATCACCGGTTGACAAAGGACCCAGAACTTGGTGACATTTTCATCAATTTCCCGCGAATACTGAAAAGGACCAAATGGGCCAAAACTTTAAACGGATTCAAATGACACCCTGCTGGCAAATTGCGAGAGGGTCCTGCACACCCCGTTGAATTGGTTCCGATCGGTTTCCCGGCCTGTCGTCGTCGGTCGGTGCTGCCGAGTTTTTGAATAATTCAATTTGTTATTACCCCTGCTCGTCTTCGGCGGCATCGTTGGCTTGCAGAGGTTTATGGGGGGCAAAAGTTGGTGTCGGTTTGATTTCGATAACCGGTTAGGTACCATAGCTATGTAACGTCTAGCTGCAGTAAGCGACCGGCGAAAGGATTGATGATTGCTACACGGATTGTCACTCTGTGCTGGTGAATTTTAGATTGCGTGTGGTTGTTGGTTTGATTGTTGATAGAGGGAGGACCTTGGAAACATTTGGCTTTGCGGTTCCGAAAAGGCAATCAATCATTGTTTATCCGGTGCATGGAGTACACCGGTTTGACGGTTTGATTGCAGGGAATTTACGTTGAATTAAATTACTTTTGCGCACACCGTGATTGATGCAAGCGCGTTAAGGCGTATCAATGGACATAATTAATCAAATTAATTAATCTTTCAACACTGATTTCGATGCACATAGCAGTTCGGAAATCTGGCACACAGTCGTTAACGAGGACTGCAATTTAAATAAATTGCAAAATATCACACGCACTTTCATCGCAACCCTTATGCTCAGACCACGGGGTTGTAACATGTTATGTTACAGTCCATATAAAATACAACAGCATTGCGAAGGGCCTAACTAGTTACAAGAAGGCGATACATAGTTGTTAAAATCGTATGGGACAGCGGCGCCGGTGGTGTAGTGGTGAGCGTGATTACCTCTCACCCCAGCAGGCCTGGGTTCAGTCCCAGTCGGCGCAGCCGGGATGTTCTGAGGCATAACATCTCTGACCACGCCTTCTTTCGGATGAGAAGTAAAGCCGTTGGTCCCCGGTTCATGAGTTGATGGGTCGATAGGTAGGATCCAGGTGTGGGACGTGCCTCTCTGGTGTCGGTAGCATTGGTGCTCAGCACGGAAAACAAGATCGACGGAAAAAAAAATCGTATGGGAAAAACTTGTTACAGCGGTTGTATCACGAAAACCGCTTGTGATACAACCGCTGTAACATGTTTTTCTCATACGATTTTGACAATTTTGTATCGCCTTCTTGTAACTAGTTAGGCCGTTCGCAATGCTGTTGTATTTTATATGGACTGTCTTAATTTGCAACTAGAACAGAAACGTACCCCTTGCAATGCTGAGTTGCAGTTTCATTATTTTGCACCAGATTAGCAACTGTTCGACTATTCTATTTTATTTTCGAGCGGGGTTGAGACACGAATGGAACTCTGTTTCAAATTTCTTTGGCTGTTTTGATATTTCTCGTAAATGTTCAGACAACTTCATCAAATATATCATATTAACAATATGATCCATTCATGTCTTTTCCATAAATTGCAATGCCGATAAATATTTCTTTACGCACCATATGGCGTTGGAAAATATCAGTAACAATCATTCAAAGGATGGGCGCTAGGTGCGTTAGCGTTATTATAATAGACTTCGTAGATTGGATACTAGTGACACTCACGACTCTTTTGAAATTCTCAGTCAGACTACTTTCAGGAATAATGCTGGAGAATAAACATTGATTCCAATCTAAACAAGAATTTCAGAAGCATGACTGTCGCTATTCCCGGCCACGCCCATCCATTCAAAGAAGGGCGCAACTAAAGTACTTATTACAAAAATAAAAGTCAAATTATTTCACTATTTACATCTTGTATACTGCATGATAATTTGTCGGACGTGTCACTGTTTGGCATCGAATAAAATAATATACTGAAATACAAAAATTGTACAAATTCCCATTTGGTTTACCCCTCGTGAAGGTAAACAAATACATTGGTAACCTTTTTGGCCACAAAGACGCTTCCACAGCAAAAAAAATTGGTGCTCCCACTAAGGGAACTCTTCAGATCAAAATCAAGAAACACCTTTTTTGAAGCAGGCCGTTTATCACACAGCTCAAAACTGTAATTTTTATTGTTAAATTAGTTAATAGAGTAGTATAAAATAGAATTCAACTTACATTCAATAGTGTTCTTTTGTTTACGTCTTTGACCTGACAAATTCAATTAATTTCGCTGACCTGAGCCTAAGTTAAAGAATACAGTTATTCCATATAACATCTGTTCAAATAGTGTTACTTACAAATCCGAAAAAGTAATTTTATAAGTTCACTTAGTAGCAATAGAAAATGTAATTAAATCGTAGTAAATTAACTTTCAGTGATTTGCTTTTCTGTTGACACTTCTACTCTTTTTTCTTCTCCTTTCCTCCTCATCGATCCTTACGGTTTGACAGCTGTCTAGGCCACCCTTGACGTTCGCCTCTTGTTCTCGCTTCTTAACAGGCCCATCAGTGAACCCACTGGTGTTGTGCCCAGCGGCGGTGGCAACATTCCCCCTCCCGTAACTCTGGTCTGGACCAGGGATCTGGCCAGATTTACTCCTCAATTCCATCACCGCTAGCTTGGCAACTGCTCGTCGATACACACCCTTTCCAGTTTTCACTAGTGCTTTTTCTTCCATCGATGCCTCGAATGACCTTCACCACAACTCCACGGATCCAGGTTCTTCGGTTGTTCCCGTCAACGACGTACACCAGTTCTCCTTCTTCAATAGGCTCCTGCTCTCCGTGCCACTTAGTACGATGATTTATGGTGGTACTCCTTCATCCACCTCTGCCAAAGCATATCCGCTTATAGTTGTCCCGCAACGCTTCAGCCGAATTGGTCAGCACGTGAGCCTCTTCTCGTTCCCCAGCCGCGGAGGAAATGATTCAGCGTGAGGGCTTTGAAGTCTGCTGATTCCTGTGGTACATATGTGAGTGGCCGTGAATTCACCATGTCCTCAGCTTCAGCCAGCACAGTGAGTAGAATTTCATCCGTCAATTTTCTGCCATCGTGTAAAGCCTTCAGTGCGTCCTTCACCGATTCCACTAGCCGCTCCCAAATGCCACCCATGTGTGGTGCTGCAGGAGGATTGAAGGTCCACCGGGTCCTAGCATCGGTGAATACATCTACACACTCCAGATCGATACGTTGCACCTCTTGCACCAACTCCTTGCTGGCCGCTTGAAAATTTGTGCCGTTGTCTGAAAAGAACTCCAGTGGGGCACCTCTCCTACAGATGAATCGCCTGATTGCCATCACACATGACTGACTGCTTAGGCTATGGGCGAAATCCATGTGGATTGCCCGGGTCGCTAGGCACGTGAACAAGCAAATCCATCTTTTTTCTGATCGTCGTCCAACCGTGACGATTACCGGACCGAAGTAGTCGATCCCCACGTAGCTGAACGGACGTAGCTGAGGAGTGAGGCGTTGTATAGGTAGAGGTGCCATCCTGGGAACTGCTGGTTGGCACTTGTTGATTTTGCACCACGCACAGTTTTTCATCGCCTGCAGTACCGCTGCTCGAATGTTTCGGATATAGAAGCGATGCGATATGCCACGAACTGTTTGTACTTCCTGTGGCCTGAGTAAATCCAGGAGAGTACCGTTGCGGAAGCGATGTGTATCACCAGCCGTTTCACCTGCACGGAGTGATTGGCCTTCACAGCAACGGACAATCTTGCACCAAGTACCGCAGCTAAAAGCTCCATCCTAGGGATCGACATGTACTGTAGGGGAGCCACCTTGGACTTCGCCGATATCAGTGCGACTCTTGGTTGACCATTCACCAGAATCCGCAAGTACCCAACGCACCCGTAAGCATCTTCACTTGCGTCCACAAAAACGTGTAGCTCACGAGGGATTTCCATTGCCTGCACTTGTGGCAACAGCGCGGTCCAATCGAACCACTTCTGTACCGATTTGTCGTCGATAGTCTCGTCCCACTGACATCCGTTCCGCCAAAAATCTTGGATGATCATTTTCCCGAAAACAGTATACAGGGCCCACAAGCCAAGGGGATCAAAAAAGCTCATGACGATGCTCAACAGGGTTCGTTTGGATGGCAGCTTTCGATCCGTCAGAAACGATTGCAAGTCGTCACGCAAAACGGTAGCGAACACGAAAACATATTTTTCCGTATTCCACGACATCCTCAGATTTTTTTTTTTCTCTATTTAGGAGATTTCCTCAGAATTCTTTCCATGCCATTGGTCTTGCTGCACAGAATATGGATCATTTGGTCATCCGCTTGCTCACCAAAGTGCTGTAGGAACTCTGGGCTGTTCGAAACCCATTTTCGAAGCGTGAATCCCACCTTGGAGTGGATGAATGGGACCTCACTTGCCCGCTTGATGGCTTCACCTACCGTGAATGTTGAATCCAGGTAGTCGTCGACATAGTGCTTTTCGACTATTGCCTCAACAGCATCAGGAAACTGATCGGCAAACTCAATCGCGTTTCGGTTTTTTATATACTGGGCAGAACACGGCGAACAGGTTGAGCCGAAAGTGGCAACATCCATGATGTAAATCACTGGACGGTCTGATGCTTTCGGCCGATACAGAAACATCTGTGCTGATTTGTCCTCCATTCGTATTTTAAATTGGTGGTACATCTCCGCAATATCACCCCCGAAAGCGACAGGGCGTTCACGGAAGGGACACAGTACTGATGGGAGGCTGGAGAGAAGATCGGGACCCTTCAACAATTCGGAGTTGAGTGACGTCCCTTGAACAGATGCCGCTGCGTCCCAGACTAACCGGACCTTTTCCGGCTTTTTGGGGTTCAGTACAACATTTAGGGGGAGATACCAGACCTTACCTGGTTCGGCTGCCATTAGTTCCTGTGACGTAGCAACGTGGGCGTATCCTTTACGTTGGTAGTCAGCAATCTGCTTTTCTACATTCTGCTGCAGCTCAGGATTTCTTGACAACTTTCGCTCCAGAGTTTTCATGCGTTTTAGCGCCGTCGGGAAGCTGTCTGGAAGTTGTGGATTTTCGTTCTTCCACAACAGACCCATTTCGAAGCGCTCGCCAACACGGATGGTAGTTTTCTCTAGCAGCTCTCTGGCCCGACGATCTTCAGCAGCTTCTGGAAGCACCGTAACAGACATACCGGACTCCTCCAAAGTAAAATGCGTTCGAAGAAGTTCTTGCAGGACCTGGTCTGCTAGTACACCGGATACGTGATGGCCAGCAAAACCCACTGATGACTTGTCGTTATCCTGAGGGCCGTATATAGTCCAGCCAAGTTTCGTCCGAACTCCAATAGGTTCACCAGGGTTGCCGATGTGGAACTCAAGTGGTGCGTACACATGCAGATGTTTGAGGCCAATGAGAACTTTGGGGGGCCGTCCAGACAATCGGCTACGGGTAAGTTGCAAAGATGCTTGAACCGATCCGCTACTTCTGCAAATCGTATCTTCTGCTCCGGCAGTTGCAGCTGTTGAACCGTATGAACGTTGCGTAGCAGGAACTTCTCATTGGACCCTTGGGCGTGAATCGACACATCGACCGACCTTGAATCTCGTTCTAGCCGACTCATACCCGCCGTCCACTTGACGAGTATTGGCTTCCAGGCACCGCTCAGCTTCATATGATCCGCTACGCTGATCTCCATTAGGGAATACGAAGAGCCCTCGTCCAAGAAGGCAATAACATCCATGGTACGCTTTCCGTTGTAGAGCTTAATCGGAACCACTCGAAAAATAACAGGGTGATGGTCCGAGCTGTGTACGTGGCTATTCGTTGATAGCGGCTCGGTTGAATTCGGCGGATGGAGGAGGTTGTGGTGACGATCCTTGCAATCACCGACGTTGCAGTGTCCTTTGAACCGGCAGCGCGTTTGTCCGTGCTCGTTGAGACACAGCTGACCCAACTTCCACTTCTCAACAATTTTGATTTTGTCTCCCCATGCTAGCTTCCGGAAATCCTCACAATAACGAATGCGGTGGTCAGTGCGGTTGCACCCTCGGCATGGTTTGCGGTTTTCGATTTGACCTTCACCTTTATGTTGTACTGCTGGCTGGTCCAACGACTGCTCGATGCTGAAGTGTGTGTTCAAGAAACCATCGTGTTCTCTAGCTTTCGGCTTCTTTTCCTTGGGTCGACACCTTTTTTGAAGCAGGCCGTTTATCGCACAGCTCAAAACTGTAATTTTTATTGTTTAATTAGTTAATAGAGTAGTATAAAATAGAATTCAACTTACATTCAATAGTGTTCTTTTGTTTACGTCTTTGACCAGACAAATTCAATTAATTTCGCTGACCTGAGCCTAAATTAAAGAATACAGTTATTCCATATAACATCTGTTCAAATTGTGTTACTTACAAATCCGAAAAAGTAATTTTATAAGTTCACTTAGTAGCAATAGCAAATGTAATTAAATCGTAGTAAATTAACTTTCAGTGATTTGCTTTTCTGTTGACACTTCGACTCCTTTTTCTTCTCCTTTCCTCCTCATCGATCCTTGCGGTTTGACAGCTGTCTAGGCCACCCTTGACGTTCGCCTCTTGTTTTCACTTCTTAACAGGCCCATCAGTGAGCCCACTGGTGTTGTGCCCAGTGGCGGTGGCAACAGGAACTTCTGAAAAGATTGGAGATATTTCATAGAAGCTCGGAGAACTTCATAAAAAAAACGAAGAGCTTCACAAAAAATCGGAGAATTTCATAGAGAACAATCAACTTTATGGAACTTGTGGTTTATAAATGTTTCAGGAAGCATCATTGAAGTTCATCTAATTACATAGAAGTGAGAGGTACAGCTTTCCCCAGAAGAACGCGTTACCCACTGAGTTGCACCCACCGCTTTGTCTCGGTGGGTTTTCAACCCTGTTTCGTGATTAGTTCGCCATTGACCCTACTCACATGCAAAAAATCAGACCGACTCGTTGAAACCCCGCCGAGAAAAACCGTGGTGGGTGCAACTCAGTGGGTAACGCGTTCTTCGGGGGATAGCTGTAGTTCATAAAAGATTTGGGAACATCACAGAAATTCTAGGAATTTAATAGTATATTATAGAACTTCATGGAAATGCAGAGTTTCGACGTATCACAATCACGATCGTCAAACAGTTGATGGTAGTAACGCTTGGTAAATTTCCATCAATGTGCTTCTCGATGACCATCCATCAAGTTGACGAAAGAAGTAAAAAGCAACTGGTGATTGTCGTCTTTGGTGGTGATCCTTCACACCGATCTGGTCATTGCCGACAATCACGACACTCATCTGTGCTCGTTTTGAAGTTGCTGCCTTGCTTCCTTATGTGAATGTGTTTAATTTTGCCAGCTTTGTTTGCAACTCACACAGCCGTGCGCACCGAGACAAACTTGGAATGCGTAGGCATTATTTTCATTTTCTTCTGTCGTTTCGCTTTTTCTCATCATCGTACTGCAGGAGTCTTCACTGTTTTCGTTGAGCTTTACATCACCAGCAGCGAGTATTACGTATTGCCTGTGAGCAGCGACCATTACTGGTGATTGTTGTTTGCCATGGCTCTACCTCTCACTGCGTGACAAAACGTTATGTCAGCGACAGTCGGTTGGTGCGTTGACGAATGTCGAGTGAGTGTCGTGATATTTTGCATCACTGTGGAAATGCATGGATCTTCACAGATTTCCTTTTTTTTTTCTCTGTTCGGGACCTAACACTACTGCGACCAGTAAATTTATCTATTGTAGTATATCCCGTGTCCTTAGTTTAGTGCATGTCGTATTACTCCATCACTATTGAGAAATGATGAAGTATTCGATTTTTTTACAGTTGCCACTCTTGCATTTATCGCAACGATCCGACTCTAATTGAAAGGTCCCGCTATTTATACCCGTCGGAGTGTTGAAACACCCTCCAAAGGCGCGCCCCTTTGTCAATCAAAATTGGATTCCTTAGCAACAAAATTAAGGTATGACACCGATAATGACCATGCATCAGAACCCTAGTCTTAACCACTTCAAACTAGGGAACAACGAATAGAAGATTAGGAATCACATAGATGAAGTCAACTAACTCATTTTTTTCCTTGTTTAAAGATCATCCTCGGTAGACAAAGCCGAGTCTTGTCACTATCAACAAGGCATAAAAAATAGCAAGGACTAAGATGTGTTCCTTGGATTACTGAAAAATCCTGTTCCCCTAGTTTGAAGTAGTCAGGGCTAGGAATCGGTGGTAGATCTTACATCCCGTAACGTACCACGAAAAGGTGATCTACCCACATTACGGGGTCAGATTTCCATGAAAGCACTAGCGTTCTTACATCATACAGATATTATGTCATTTGAAACCATGTTGCTCAGAAATTATTCCAACGATCTTGTGGTTCTATAAGATTTGATATTGTTTCAAGATTTCAGGTAGATCAGGTATTATTCTAAAAATCTTCAAATATTAAACAATTTAAAACACGTTTATTAGATGTTCTCTCATGATTCCAAAGACCATCCGGTGATTTTCAAGACTTTAGGTTGATATGGTATAATTCTGAAAATATTCAACTATCCAACAATAAAATCACGTCTCTAGGATATTCTCTCATGATTCCAGGTGACTCAAAAAATATTCCAAAAATCCTTCATGTGTTTTTTTAATTTCCATGAATTACTCTGGATACTTTTTCAAGACTTCAGGTTGATCAGTTACTATTCTGCAACCAACAAACAATTCAAATGATCTCTCCCATATATTCTCTCAAGATTCCAGGTGACTCAGAAAATATTCCAAAGACTTTCAGGTGATAACAGATATCCAAATACATTCTCATGATATTTTTGTTGATCAAGTATTATTCTGAAGGTGTTCAACTGTCCAACAGTTTAAATCACGTCGCTCAGAAATTCACCCACAATACCAGGATGCCCGGAACTCGTTTCAAAAGCCATCAGGTGATCAGCGATCTCCATAAAATAATCTCCATAAATAATCAACAATCCAAATCACATTCCCAAGCCAATTTCTCATATTATACCAAGTGACTCAGAAATTATTCCATAGCTCTCCATAAAGTACTCAAGATATTTTTTAAAGCCTTCACGTTGTTCAGGTATTGTTCTGAAGTTGGTCAGGTACTATTCTGAAAATCCCAAGCTTTCGAACAATTCAAACAATGTCTCTCAGATATTTTCTCAGTTAACCAGATGATTTCTAATTTTCAGATGATCAGAGATCTCCAAAAACTCCTCGGTATATTTTTTCAATACTTCTCCCAAGTAACATTTTAAGTTTTATGAAATACTACCCAGCAACTATAAAACAACATTCATAAAACTCTGGTCAAGGCTGTTTTGTCATTAATGCACCCACCAAAACCTCATTAAGACTAGAATATGTCTAGTTGGCCCACTCTAAAGAAGGTTCTGAAGGGTGTATTCTCGAAGCTCTTCAAGATTGATTTATTGCAAAAGGTTGTATGACGAACGCATTGAGAACCATTTGAAAGCTACAACAAAAGCTATTCAGCAACAATAAAAACCCTTTCCGAGCAATTTTCCCTAGCTACTTGCTAAATCCACTATGAAAGCATCAATCAAGATAGAAAAGGATTTATGAATACAATCTTATTAAAGTAATTAAAATAGAAACTGATGGTATAAAAATCCTGTTGAATATCCAAATTTATTACAATAGTCCTCATTAAGTGGCCTAGTTTTAAGTGCCTTATTAAATTTTATGTGAAATGTACGTGAAAACATCGAACAAAATAAGTGCGCCCACGTAAAACGTCGATTTGACTTATTATTTTGCATTCAAAAAAATTAATTATTTTTTAGATCGAGCTAGACCGAGATTTTTTAATGATTTTCGCATTTAAATGTTTGCTCATTGCTCAACTTACCAAAATATAGTTATATCCAAGGAACTATCGATTGAAAACCGAGATTGTAAAAAAAACTAGTAAATTAATTGTAACATGGTGGAGACATAAAAGTTGATTTTCATGGGTCAAAAGTTGTTTTGCTTTCAAAAAATCCCTAACAAATTCAAAAGGTTTAAAAAAGGCTTTTATGAAGAAAACTTGCAGGCTGAATTGTATTTATCTAAAGCCAATTGGCTTGATCCTAACCCATTCAGATTTATGGCAGCATTTATTGAGGCAAAGTTGCCTGCAAAAAGTTAAACGTCAAAGTTTGTTTATCTAAAATAATTAGTTGCGCTGTGGGATCCAAGGTTTTTCCAGACGGTTTTCTCCCGATGGAGTAGTTACTCAGATAGTTTGCGATACTGTTTTGCAACATTTCGCATTTCAAACAGCTGGAAGCGCAATCATTCCTGAAAAAGATCCCCTTCTTCCGAATGGTTACAGAAGTGCACCATCCAATGATGAAGGGATGTACGCTTGAATGAAATTTTCAAAGAGTTGATTCTTTCGCCGAATAAAATCGCTGCTTTGGATCGGAAACCAGCTAATCTCCGCTAACTAACAGTTTCAGTGGTTTGCTGTCGGTTGTTATTTCGATTGTCGTCGCAAGATCTGGAGAAGGCTGGTATGTTTTTCAACATCCGACAATGTTCTATGACATCGAGGGCCCCGCTCACTTTACTCTTCTCCACTAGATGGTCAGTCGCTGATGGTGTGCTGGTTCTTCTAAAGAAGTAAATTATGCTGAAATTGACTTGATTTTTTCATCCTACTACGTCTATCCTTCGAGATTTCCTTGCATAAATTTGGCTTTTATCAACTATGAGGAACCATCTTTTAAGCTCAATTTGTAAACAGAGTAATTGGGGAGTTTATGGTGCACTTTATAAAGCCTAAAAAGCATTAATAAATGATTTTGCTCTAATGCAAAACTTAATGGTTTTACGGTTGCTTTTATAATGATAGAACACGCTTATAAAGTATTTTATCAAGACATTATTAAACAATTGCTAATGACGATTATGCTTGAATTACAGAGCAGTTTTAAGGAGGGGTTGAGAACTGTTTTAAATTTATTTTTAAAACAAGACAGTGTTTGACTTTCTTGCCAGACTATAAAAGGTTTTAAAAACAGCAAAAAGCTGAATTACTAAGCAGGAATGTTTAACACTTTTAAATGCTGTATTTATACTAAATGGATTGTTCATTGCGGTTATAAAACCATCATAAATCAGAATGGATGCCAAATGGTTACTGAATTATTACTTGGGCTCATTGATAAATTATTCTGACGATCCTCTACTGTACCATAATTCAAATCACCTATCTCATATATTTTCTTATGATATCAGGTAGCTCAGAAATTTTTCCAAACGCCATCAGGTGATCAGATCTCAAGTAACAATTTGGGCTTTATGCGGGTTCTGTAGACCATGATTTAGACTTGTAGAATGCTTTAAAACCGCGATAAAACTTGCAATTTTACTTGGGATATCACCAGTAAATTAAATTCTCAGGATATTTCTTTAAGCCTTCAGGTTACATAGGTACCATCTTAGAGAAGTAATTATAATTATAATTATTACTCTAAGGTACCATTTTGAAGATATCCAACCATTCAAATTGCGTCTCTCAGATATTTTCTTATAAAACCACGTGATTCAGAAATTATTCCAAAGTCCATCAGGTGATCAGATACTTAACTTCTTTGGATATTTTTTCAATACTTCAGGATGATCAATATATATCACATTTACAAATATATCATACTAGCTGACTGTGCCCAGCCTTGCTCGCGATTCAATATAAGGTTGAATTTATGCGCCGATTTAAAAAAGCATACTATATTGTACGTAGTCCCCCCTCTTATCTAAGGGACTACCCCCTATTACCATCTCCATATACCGCCACATGCCAAATTTGGTTCCATTTGCTTGATTAGTTCTCGAGTTATGCAGAAATTTCTGGTTCATTTGTATGGGAACCCCCCCCCCTTACAGAAGGGGGAGGGGTCTCAAATCATCAAAAGAACCTTTCCCAGCCCCAAAAATCCCTCCATACAAATTTTCACGCCGTTCGGTTCAGTAGTTTCCGAGTCTATAAGGGTCAGGACAGACAAACAGAAATTCATTTTTATATATATAGAAGATTAACAATATGATCCATTTATGCCTTTTCCAGATCCTGCTCTGATCCCTCATTGTACCAACGGGGGGACGTGGCTGTCATATACGAACAATCGTCGCCTACCTCGCATAACTGGTTCCAAACGTAAACAAGCCATAAGAAACCTACAGCGTTTGTTTACGTTTGGAACCAGTTTCATACAAGAATGATCAGTAGGCTGATTTGACAGCACGTCCCCCCCCCCCAGCATTGTACGCATCGAGATCAGATACCCACGACAGTACAAAATATTTAGTTGAAAAATAAGAAGCGTATTTTGGAATAAAGCCTTCAGTTGGAGTCCTTTGGTGAAAGCATGTGACCTTCCTAATTTATCTTCAAAGGTAACCGGCGGACATTTTTACACTCTCAACCGGTCACTTGACTGAACTTGGATTGCAGTTAATCGGATGAGACGGACTGAGTTTTGCTAGATTTTAAGGGATTCACGGTTCCGAGAATACTTACAGATTTTTTTCGAACCATCCTTGAAACCGGTTTATTGTTCTTAAATTCTTGATTGATTCGTTGGCAACTAGCTCTCACTAGCGTCACTTTTGAGTAAACAAAGTATTCAACCGAGTTAGCAAGGATTGGCTCAACGTCAACGTTAAAGTGAGCCCTATCGTGCCGAACAGTGTGTCATGCTGTGTTTCGGCACAGTGCAGAGTTGATTGCCCCTTGGAATTATTGTCTATCACAGAATTAAACAGAGTTTTATGATGATGATGGTCCCATCTCTTACGCCATCAAAAATTTGAGCTGGACGGTTTATCTTTAAGATAATTAAATATGACAATTTAACAAGGTTTGCAAACAAAATCGAACTGGTTACAGACGCAGATATTAATTCCCTGCAGAGTTTACAGTTGCTTCACAGCCATATAAATGTGCAAAAGCTCAGGCGTCCACCAAAAATATTCATAAGTATTACAAGCAATCAAGAGTAAATGAACAATCGACAAAGCATTCTATTACACTAGCAATCCCGCAATCTGATGCTATCATAATTTTCAGCAATGTCAGGAAGGCTCACGAACCCCCAAAATTTGCTAGAAAACTTAGTACTAACTCAAGGTATCTTCCAAATAAGCTTCAAAATTTGTGTTTTTTTTATTAAATTTTAAATTCAGTCTTCTATATCCGTAATACGCGCGCGAGGCTCAAACCTTTGTAGGCTGCTTTTTTTAATTAATCAACTACTTTCAAATCAAATATTAAAAATCCATCATCACCCTCGTGGCGAACAGAAATAGTTTTTGCAGTTCTACAATAATTATTAAAAAGTCGTTATGACAGCTATCCTTATAAAATAATCCGTTAGAGGTGACTTCGTATAGATACATAATTTGTCAATTCATAAAAAAAATCACTGGATAACTATTAAAAAGACAATTTTAACGTGGGAAATGCAGTGTCTTTTAAATTATTTAAGTGTTGCTGAACGTTTGATATGTCTAGGGATCGAGTTGAAAACATTTATTTCTTTAAAATGTAATGAATTTTGTGAAGCACAAGTCAAGAAATGTGGTGTTCTTATTTCAACCGAGTTTCTAGTATTATATCTATGAAAGTCACTTGCTCTTTCAATTCGATCACAAACATATCGAGGCAGAAAACCGTTAACTACTTTAAAAATGAACACCATAGTCAAATATACAATTCTTTGCTTCACCGACAACGATTGGAAGGCGTCTAGCATTAAAGTTGAGGAAGTGAATCTTTTACATCTCAAAATCAAACGCATTATTTTATTCTGCCAGCGCTGTAATCTCGATATTTGTGTTGCATTGGCCAGAAATAAAATGGAAGGGCAAAAGTCAAGATGAGGAGAGATGATTGATTTGTATAGCTGTATTTTACTGGCAATAGTTAAATCGTTTTTCAGTCGACATATAATTCCATACTTCTTGGCAATTTTCTTGATGACATTGTCAATGTGAGAGTTGAACTTAAGTGTGTCATCAATAATCACGCCAAGATATTTAATCTCCCGAACGCGATCAATAGTCTCATCATCAATTACAGACTTTATCAGTGCCAAGTGCACAACATCACTCCATAAGTTACCGTCGTGTCGGATTAACGAGAGCCGGATTAGCAGGGGGATACTTTAACTTAACTGAAATACTCGAATGTTATTTCTCTCTCTCTCTTTGAGAGGGTACTTATTTTAAAATTCAATATATTTGCTGTGTAGAACGCGTTTGAAGTGTATTCCGCATATATGATAATACATTTTTAAACATTGTTTTCCGATTATTCTTCTTCTTCTTCTTCTTCTTCTTTGCATTTCAAGCTAAATGCTTACGCATATTAGCTCATTGCGTGCTCTCAACTTAGTGTTCTAGATGCACTTCCACAGTTATTAATTGAGAGCTTTCGATGCCTGTACCATTTTTGCATTAGTCTAAATGTGTGTCAAGTACAATCACAACTCTAAATATGCCCAGGAAAGTCGAGAAATTTTCCAATTCGAAACAATCCTAGACTGGACCAGTAATCGAACCCAGCCACCTTCAGCATGGTATTGCTTTGTAATTTCGCTTTTACCGGCTGAGCTAAGGGAGGCCGATCATACTAATAGAACAGAGTTAAAAAAATTAGATTCAAGCCTAAACACCAAAATCAGCCCGCAACCACTTCATCAAGCGTGACGAAACCCAATACTTAAATTGAGTGATACTTCACTCGGATTTATTACTCCACCAAGTGACATGCTACAAATTACCACACCCTCGCAACTAGTGATTTGTGGCAGCAATTAGCACCGCTCCAATGTCGTATTTCTCGCTTCCGTTCATATATGTGACCGGCTCAACAATTTCCTGGTTTATTTTTTTTTTTGCCGCTTCCATCACACAAAACAATCCATTTTCCATACGAACATGAGCTTATTTTGAACAAATAAATGAATACGTCAACACAATCGCATTAAAAATTATCCAGTCGGGTAGCGAAATTGTTAAATGCGATGAAAAACAGTGAAAGCTCTTATTATGACCTATGCTATGACAAGCTGCGGTGGCTTGTAGAAAAAACCTTCATTTTTTATCATCAATTTACTATGCGTTGGTATTTATTAAAATTAAAATATGCATACCCGGACAATGGCACCATTAAATTTTTAATTTAAATTTTAATGGAATTCCACGCCAGGGACGAAGGTCGGAGCATTCTGTTCCTGATAGGGAAAAAAAATCTGCTAATCTTCACATCATCACGACCCGGCGAAGTTGATGATGAACTCATCTCGGAAAACTCGAGTGATTATCCACACCCAAACCACCCCGCCGAGCTGTATCGCTTCTTCAATCATTGTTTCACCTTTGCGCAAACATAAATTTGATTCCTACTCAGTGTCGCGACGACGGCCACCAGTCGTCAAATATGCTCCTCTAGAGCTTAATTCTGGTGTGCAATGTGCAATCCAATCACACGCCCTTTGGCATCAGATTTCCAGCCATGCATTGTCCCACAGTCCACAGGTTGTAGGTACTGAGCGGGTGGTGACTCTCTTTCTGTTTAACAAGATTTATTTGCCATGACAACGCCACTCCCTTCCGCCACTGGAACGGCTTTTGAACAAGGGTGGGTTGCTCCCATCATCACTTTAATGGATGTTGTTCGAAAAAAAAACAACCTGCAGCATATCAACGAAGACGGATGGAAAACTGGAACATCGAAGAGGTGCTACAAGTGGTCGGATTTGTCCGAGGGGGGTGGGGGTATTAATTGAAGTAATTTATTTGAAGTGCTCGTTTGGTGCAACCATGTTTTCTAGCGGTGACGAAGCCTGCATTTCCCTTTACATCTTATGTTGCATTTAGCATCACTGCACTCGGGAGGACTTTTTGTTTTGATTATTTTCACGGATTTTTTTGCGTAGGACTACATCTTTGTTGACTATAGTACACGTATATACACAGCAAATAATTAATTTTGATATCACCTCAAAGTGGATGCATTTCAATCGTGTCAAAAATATGGTGTAATATTACTTGCCAAAAAGGACAAAATAATCATTGATACAGTGCATGAACTGGCATTACGTTGCTTTTACTGCATTTGTTTATTTTTGTAGCAATTAAAATTACATGAGATTTTTGATATGATTGAAGTGCACCCTCTTGGATGTAATATTAAAATCCATGTTTAGCTGTGTAGAGTATATACGATTTTATATTTTACAGATTTTATTGATCATTTCATGTCCAAGAATCTGAAAATACAGATTATTACAGATTTAACAAAAATAACAATCTACAGATCGAGAATCAATAATTTTCAGAATTGATTAAACATGAAAAATCCGAACACGAAAATCTTGATAGGGCTTAAGAATGCGTTTTATATTTCATAATTCAGTGTAACAGCTAAACATTAGTAAAGGCTGGGGGCTCCCTTAGCTCAGTCGGTAAAGGCGCAGCTACAAAGCAAGACCATGCTGGAGGTGGCTGGGTTCAATTCCCGGTCCGGTCTAGGAATTTGTTCGGGTTGGAAAATTTCTCGACTTCCCTGGGCATAGAAGTATGATTGGACTTTGCCACACAATTATACCAATGCAAAAATGGTACAGGCATCGAAAGCTCTCAATTAATAACTGTGGAAGTGCATTTAGAACACTAAGTTGAGAGCACGCAATAAGCTAATATGCCATAAGCAATAAGCTTGAAATGCGAAGAAGAAGAAGAAGATGTGCAACCTCTGGTTGAAGACAGTGTCAGTTGTGTTTTAATATCTCTGATGCCAATTGCATGGAGATTTTGTGAAGAATTGAAGTAGAATTTGGAAGATAAATCGAAGAAAATTCTTAAGATGAAATTTAAGGAGTATGCTGATACGAATCGTGAGAGTAATTGCAATGGAATTCTGTCCAATGTTTCGAAGGAGATTCATTTTTATAACATTTAAGAAATTTAATCAGAATTATGCCAAAAGAACATCTGGCAATTTCTGATATTTGAGTACTTAGCAAATACTGAAGAGGATTTCAAAACAATTCTGACCTTCCCTACAAAGCAGCTCAAAAAGGAATTATTAGATAAGTCTGACGGTCATTATGAAGAGTGTACCAAGTAAATTATTAGGAATATTCTAAGGGAATTTCATAGAGAAATATGAAAACAAAATTTTGCCAATTCTTGGATACTTTTACCAGTTTGAGGGAATTGTGGAATCGAAGAGTGATTTATAAGAGATTACAAGAGATAATGCTTAGAACTCTTAGAATGTTACTGAAAAAATTTGGATATTATCAAGATTATTTTAGGGGAATCCAGAAAAGAAGTATGATTGAATTCTAGGATGATTCGAATGGAACTTTAAAAATAGGACGAAGATATCCTGTAAAGAGATCCAATTAAATTCAGACTAACTATATAAATTCCGCTTTCAGACTTTCATTTTAGTTGTATAATGAAATTAAGCAAATAGTTGAGTTACCTGTAGTTTAGGTAAACTATGCGTGAGTACCACTAACATCGTGGAACTCACACACAGTTTACCTAAACTACAGTTAGTTGTCATACCAACATAGCAGGCTTCGCAGTTTCTGCACGGAATGTTGTAAACAACGTTTGTTTGGTGCTCTGGTGGTACAGGATCTTTCACTTTAGTAAATAGGCTGCCTACTTTTCTGAAATTGTGTTTAGTTAGTTTTACGTTGTTGTAGTCCCGGCGGAGTTCCTTGTCAACCAAGTTTGACAGGTGAGGTATGAATGATATCGAACGGTAAGTATATTCCAGGTCTCCTAGTTCTGGTATTGTTCTATTTTGGGTTGGCCGTTCATTCATTCGATTAATGAGTCTATTCCTGAGCGGTTTAAGGTAATCATTCAGACTAAGTTGTTCGTTGATTATTTTGGCCTTTGTTTGATCATCAATGTTAGAAAAGAGCTGGTTAAGTCTACTATCGAAATTTTTGGCTATGTTCAACTTTTGACTCATCGGATGGAACGATTGTTAGTTCAAAAATATTCCGCTAGCAATGGGTTTCTGATACCATTATGGCGTAAATGCCCCTAATATGGCCCCATACATAAATTCAGCAATCGACTAAATGTTCAATAGTGACCAAAAATATCAGGAAGTACCCAGACAACCATTTGTCACGTATACCACAGTTATAATTGAAATATGCAAGCATATATACCAGCATATATATACCGTACAAAAGTGGAGGCAATATACAAGCATCGCCAAAACATAAAAAAAAAGAAATGGCTAGATACGATTTTGATAAGTTATTTTTAAGACCTACATTAGCATTTTCTCCGATTTCTGATAGACCAAATAACGATTCCTATTCCTGCATTGATTTATGGTTTATATATTTACGATTAAATTTTTACCACAAGACCATTTTGTCTTTGCAATATTACGATTTGAAACACCTCTATACACGATGCACTAATTGATTACTGATTTACTTCACCATTGTATGCAATTTTCGAGGTCCATAGTTACGATTTTGTTTGATATTTTAAACGACCAATAAAATTAGCGTCAAAAAGTATTTTTACATGCACACAACATCAATCAAAGCCCCAATGCACTAGGATTTCCGTAATTGGCATGAAACTTATGTGATGCTTACATCTTACACAATTAAAACCATCACTTACTGGAATCGAACTTTGAACACCCGGGTTGTTAGTTGTCGAGCTATCCACAGCATCACACATGAGTTGTAAGTTTTGCTGATTCTAATCAATAACATTTCACATCTATCGTATGGACCATCAAAGTAAATCGTTTATCCATGTTGCTAAATGTTGCTGCAATACGAGTTGATTCATTGATAAATGCGACTTTTTTTGTCGTCGTTTTTCACTCGTCACCCTATACGACACATATTTGACAAGGCGAAGGAGCCATACTTGTTTACATTTGCGTCGCTATCAATAGTCTGTATGAATTCGCGTGAAAAGCAGTGCAATTCGCTTTAAAACTCAGCTCCGTGGTCATTTTTCACCCAGAAAAGGTAATACACAATAAAAAAGTACATAAAGGTACCATAATATAACATCAAATATATTTTCCAGATGTTTACCGTGGCACAATTTTTCGAAAAGCAACAACTACGAGTATTGGCTATTCCATCCTCTTGGATTCGAGGCGGCTGCTTGCTATGGCCAAAACTTCTATCAAACGATAAAATTGACAAAATGCGTGTAGATGGAACTGAATTTCACGGGGCTTCGAAAAAAATTCCGGCCATAGTAACCCGAAAATACCGGAGTCTTCCAGCAGCAGAAGCAGCCGCTGAAGATCTTTTAAAGCATGAAGTTTCTGACATAGAAACTAAACGAAAACTTCTGAAACACAGCAATGTGAAGCAAAATCCACGCAAGGATTACAACCGGGCCATTGAGAGTATGTTGCGCATATAGCAAATTATTTCGCAGCTATAATATCTATTTTTTTAGAAATTGTTTCTTCCAAACAGGCGAAAGTGCAACAAACCGGATCTCATGGAATCACTGTCAGTGCTAATGGGTCGATTCAGTCTCCCGGAGCTCGAAAAACTGCACCAGGGTCATCGTTCCAGACACCAAGTAAGCAACGACAAATCGAATCCTGCAATCTAATACGCCAGCCATCCGTACCGCTATCATCGTCCCTAACATCCAGCACTTCCAGTGCTTTAAGGACTGCACCAGGTGCATCGTTCCAGACTCCGAGTGTACCTCGAAAAGTTGAACTCACCCTAGCACGCCAGGAGATTTTACCAGAACGAGGACCATCCGAAACTTCCGAAGCACGAGAGATAGCAACAGGCGCGTCATTCCCGGTACCCGGTGTGCAGCAACAAGTTGGATTCGACAAATTGACACATCAGAAGACAACATCACGACAAATAATCCAAATACCAGGCACGTACGACATTCGCGAGACTGATCCAGGTCTTTCGTTCCAAACATTGTGTACCACACCATCCTCGTTTATAGCACCTACAATGATACATCAGGGACCAGCTCCAGAAGTTGTACCAAATCTACAAGAGCTATCTGATCAGTACAAAACTGAAAGGATCCCAACAAATGAAATGATGTATGCACCATCTTCTCCGAAAGGTAACAATAATTAATTCAATATCTGATTTTTCTTAAATTTTGTTTTGTTTTCTTTCAAACAGATCCAGCCTTAGGTCATCAGTCTACTTATCAGCAACCTATCTTTCTTTTTTTTATCATTTGTACCTTCCTTAAAAGTTGTCCTAGTTCGCTATTCTAATATCTATATACAATCTTCACACTGCCGTACTCTAACGGAACTATCAACTCTATGTTTTCATCTACTCCATCTATCGTATAAAAATTACCACTTCAGTCTGTTATTTGAAATTAGCATCTTCAACTACAACCTATCTTTGTTAATGATGATGGCATAATGTACATCACTCAAACAGACGACTCCGCCAACGCTGGTAAGAAATCGTCTGAAAGCATTCCTATATGATCATGTCACTAAGATATTTTCCTATTTTTAGGTAATCTGTCGCTCCTTCCTTTTGACGATTTCAAATGTGAAGTCGAAGCCCTCAGATCTGAAATGGCTAATTTGAAGACTGAATTCCACAATATGAAGCAGGAATTCAAAGAGACTATCTCGAATTTAATTCGCCAAGCCGTGACAGATTGCTTCGAAAGCAATTTCATTCGATTGGCTGCCATGATAGATATGTCTAAAAAATCGATGAGCCTGTGATGCAAACAGGGCAAACCGTCGAGGAGCATGTACCTATCAATGACGCAGATAATTTAACTAAATTTAACATACTATTGGCAAATGAGGATGTACGCAAACAATATGTAAGTTTTCTTTTTAATTTATCGACAAATCTTGACATACTTTTGTTTCAGATTGCCTACTACACGAAAATTGTTATCCCAGACACGTACATTGGAAGAGGAGATTCGGCTTTTTATATAATAGCAGATTGCCTGAAGCAGAGATAATGCTTCACCAGATTTTGCCGGATTTGAGGAAAATTAAATTCAATAATTTGGTTTTCATACGATTGCTTTGCTGTATTTCCGAATTCCATGATTCCATGAATTGCAATAAACATTGAAGTTGCGAAAAACATTGTTATTCTGATTCATTGTTTAGGTACAACTACTTCACAGTATGTATTAGAGGAACAAAAACAATTTCATTTTTCCATGGTATAGCAACTAGTTTACACATGATCGAACTGATATCGCACAATTCCGGAGTGATTTGAGATTTGGGCGTAATTGCTTTTGTAAACAAAGACGTCAATTGCCGATTTCTCTTGAATTAAAGCTCAATCTCATAAACCAACTATACCAAATGATAGAGGAATCATTCCTCTATCTCAAAACGTTATTAGTTTTCGAGATTGAGCTTTTATTCACGAGAAATCGGTGATTGACGTTTTTGTTTACAAATGCAATTACGCCCAAATCTCAAATCACTCCGGAATTGATTCTTGGATAAGTTACTTTTCTCTGCCTTAGCAACAAAAATATGAATAAAAGAAGATTTGAAAGGTAAAGGTTTAACGAAAAAGTCATTCTTATGCAGTACATAACTACCTTCAATCACCCAATCCGAATTGTTTTCAATGACATTTTCCATACAAACAATATGAAGGTCTTAAGTTAGAATCAATTCATCTTCAAAGTTTGTACTCAAAATGAAGTCCGTCTCAACGGAAATAGTAGTTCTTGTATTAGTTGAACATGCATGGCTTATGTTTTTTGAAGTTTCATTATTAACAAGTTCGATCAAACGGTTTGCTATTTGATTCAAGGGCAGCGGTTCTGCTTGGATCATTTTTTTTAATAGAATATAAGTAATTTTCGAACGGATAAGCAGTTAGTGTACACAACGGTCCAAACCTTTCTACTTCATCTACTACGTGGCACAGATTATGAACATTGCTTGTAAGGTATTCTACTCCGTACAGATCTTTATATTCATTTATGAAATCATTCAACAAATCACGGGCAACTGGAAGATAACCATTGTACATTTCAATAGAACATATACGAACTGCACAAAACAAATATAGAAAATGATGATAGAATTTGGCAGGTAGAAAATCTTTAAGAAGTACCAAACTAACGTAGTTAAGAAAATTACGATACTCTAAACCTTTCCACAAAGAAACAAACTGCAATGATCGCATTCGTCGATGAATTTCTGAAGGAACTCAAATTTTTACAAGGAAATTCGATAGGGGAATTTACGTATTCTCGGCAACCTAAGCAGCGACGTTCTTTCTATAGCCTTTTCTTTAAGGAACGCACACATATGCAGTATTGGTTTGTTTAGAATCTTTTGCTGCCAGCTGCTCTAACAATTTCAGTCGAAAGAATTGTCAAAAACTGTTTTGAAACGATTTTACAAAGCTCCAATCTTCTCTAGTGAGAGCGAGTATTGTCGGCAACCAGTTTTTCTTCGGCAACCGTTCCATTTGAACTGCATGTAAATCTGCTGTTCTATTATCGGCAACTGGAAATCTGCTACAATTTGTAGTGCGTGTGTTTCATTTCAAGAAAACCCTGCTAGATTGCTTTTTCTCAGTGGTAAAAATATAGTCAAATTGAAGCTGAAAGCATAAAGAACCGTTTGCATGCATTCAGCGAAGTGTTTTCGTAATAAAATCCAGTGAAAATAGTGTTTCAATTTAGGTTGCCGAAAATAGTCTGTCATGCCGAAGCCGTCATTTCCCTTATTTCTGCTTTATCTTTGATACTCCATTTAGTACGCTTTGTCATTGAACCTGTGTGCCAACGGTTCAGCAGCTTCCTCATCACACCTAATTCCAACAAATGTAGAGCGTTAGACATAATAATGTCCTCTATTAGATCTATTGGTAAACGTATGAGAGGTGTATCACTTCGTTGATGTTCGGGATACTCCTTATTCCGAAACTTCTCATCAGTTCTAGGTGGGGCATTGATATTGGGGAACACTACTGTACCAGCAGTGTGACAATATTTGCCCTTGGTAGTACACTTAAGGCAGCCGTGTTTGCCGTTGAAATTGATGACTCCTTTTATAAAAGACCGAGCAGGAGAATCGCATATAAAACATCGAATGCTGACCGCAATGTGGTGACCATTTATTACTAATCCATCCTTAAGGATTGGTAAAATCTCATTTATAAATGGAGTCAAAAATTGAGTTATACTTTTAGGCTTGCTGCTACCATAAAACATGCCTATTACCATAGGTGTAACTTTGGGCAGCTCATGAATATTGCAGAGTATAGGCCAAAAGTTTTTCAGGCTACTTTTGTAGATTGGAAGGCCGTCAATATTAATATTTATAGATATTGACATTGGGCGATCAACCTGTTCCAAAGCTTTCTTCAAACAGTTTTCAATGCCTTGATGCCAATACAGTCCATTTTCAGCCATGTCAATGATGTTCAGGTTCCTTGGGGTTTTCATAAAAGTACGGGGATCACTTGGAAGATTTAACTCCAAGTTAGAGTTTAATATCCCTACAAGTGATTTCACCGCTGCCTGACTGATATGAAATTCGGTGGACCAACTCCGGATCTCTGTAACCAGATCCTTTTTCGGTGCGGAAAATGTTATTTATAAATAAATAAATTAAGACTTTAAAAATAAATGTATGCTTACTGTTTTCTGCCTGATCATGTTCTTCATTGACAATATTCGAAGGTTCTTCAACCTCGTTGATAGGAGTAACGACGCGCTGACATTTAGGTTGGAATTCTTCAGAATGTCGTGTAATATGATCATTTTCGTCACTTGAATGTATATGTTTAGCGAGATACAACTTTTTTCTGTACTTTTTAAGAAGTCGACTATACGTTCCGCTCTTACGAGCCTTGATAAGTTTTCTTTTTAGCATATATTCACGCATTTTAACCACAACTAACTGTTTTCGTTGTTAACGCTGATGGAGATGTGATTAACACTAGTCGTATGTCATAATAAAAAAATAACCCACAGCATTACATACGATTGAAAATTCACATAAATCGATTTTGTATGCACATTGTTCATGGCATCAAGCTAAATTGTAATTAGTGTTAAAAGTAGTATTTCTTACGACTCTGCATAAGCACACTATAATTTGACAGTAATAGTGATCGTTTATAAATCACAAGTTGGAAAACATACAATCTTGCTTATACATACTGTGATGAGCATTGTACATTGTTACGATGTGAAATATTGGTCGTAACAAATGGAAGAAAAAACATTAAATACGAAAAAATATATACATTTGGTATGCTTATGATAGACAGATATACGATAGTAATTTCAAGTATTATTTTATACGATTCAAACTGTGTAATGGTATACGATTTCTGGTTGTCTGGGTACCGTCTCAATGACGCGTTCCTCTAGATAAAATTGAAAAATTGCAGATTTTCAGCGATGGGTCCAATCTTTGATCAATAGGCCAACATAAGAGCCATTTCCCCTATCTATAGGTTGAACTAGTGGTGCTGTGTGTTTGCATGCAAGTTGGTTGCGTTATTGCAATCTTGAACAACTTTGTTAAACTAAGCCAATAACGGATTCAAGGTCATTTTATCGTTAAAAACGATAGTTTTCATCGTTGAAGATGAAAAACAAAGATGTTATTGACATTAACTACACACTAAGAAAAATTGATGTAAATTTAGGTGCTCTGAGACTGACATATACGAGCGTCAATTTTGACATAAAATTGAGTACTTTCGAGCTTTTCAGTCTCGGAGCACTTAATTTTACATGACATGTTTGTTTACGTCTCATCTTTTATTTCAAAGATGGATTCCATCACGTGTAAGATTAGGTATTTCTAAGTGTGTAATCAAACTTATTGCATTTCTAGGAAGCTAAATGCGTCACACCTGGGTCAAAATATGCAGTTTTTTAACGAATTTTCATCTTCACCGCTCTGCATGAACTTCGGAGTTCCATGAAATTATGCATTTTGGGCTAAAATCTATCAGCTAGTATGAAAACAAAGTATTATAACAATAATAATTAATGGTAATTAATTTAAATTACGACTGCCTTTACCCCAGTGAGCGCCGGGATGACTGGTACTCATATTAAGAACAAATATTAGTACTGTCCACTGCTACAAATTCTGTATACTAACTGTGATTCATACATTTACCGGATGGGTGCAACCCGAGTTCTCGATTTTGAATCTTGTCAGATAAAAAGCTACATTTTTGTCCTGATTGTGCATCCATATTTGAAGAGACAACCACAAGAGGTCCTGATGGCAAATTTCGAGCTACGATGCCAATTTCCTAATCCCAATCTAGTCGTGCTACGTGCTTTAGTTCTGTTGCTATAAAGGTGCTACCGCTATCAAACCTGAGATTATCGTTTCCAGTTCGTCAAAATTCTAAAGCAGAATCTGCAAAAAAACATGCTAACTGGTCTTGAGAAAACGGTGCGATAAAGTGAAAGCACCTTCAAAAGACCGACATTAATCAAATGTATTGCTCCCTTCGAAGTCACATGCTTTGCCACATGAATTCAGTCTTATTCATTCAATCTTACAACCAACTCTGTTACAACGGACTTTAAATTTATTTCACATTACCGAAAGAAAAGCAACCAATCTACCGTTATTGAAGCATTCCTCCAGCGATGCTTTCCAGCTTGTACCCAAACGTGCATGAAAATCCAATCAAGCCAGCCAATCTAGATACAAACCGGAAAAAAATCGGAATTGTTTCAATTCCGGTCCCAAAATCTACTGAAAAGAAAGAAAAAAATATAGCTGGTACAAAAATTGCCACTCTCCCAGGAATCCAACAACCGTAATAGTCATCTTGAAAGAGTGCAACCGGAACTCCCGAAAGTCCGTTCTCGAGCGGGATGGTGTCAGAATCATCGTGGTAAAAAAAACACGAAAAAAAACGAAGAGAGAATGTTCCTAACCGGTGACAAATTGGCAGCTGTCCTGTACCGTAATGCACCGAATACTGGGTGCAACATAATAAATATGTCTTCTGCGCTTTTTAACTTATTGCGTGCTCTCAACTTAGTGTTCTAGATGTACTTCCACAGTTATTAATTGAGAGCTTTTGATGCCTGTACCATTTTGCCATTAGAATAATTGTGTGGCAAGTACAATCACAACGCTATGCCCAGGGAAGTCGAGAAATTTTCCAACCCGAAAAATTCCATGACCGGACCGGTATTGCTTTGTAGCTGCACATTTACCGATTGAGCTAGGGGAAGCCCATGTGTGCCCATAAAATAAAATAACATACTTTTTAGAGCGATCAACTTTTTACAATTGCCCGGATTTCGAGCCTTTCGCTACTGGTAGGGACACACCGGCTGCCTTCTAGGTGCGGGTACTACAATGGTTCCGACCAGGAAACCAAAACTGGGAAAGCTAAACAAATACATTATACTCCTCTTTCCGGAGAGGTGCCTCCCATCTCCCGGGCTCAGTACTCAACAACGCAAGATCGCTAGCTGGGACGTTGCAGAACGAAAACAAAAAAAAATCCAATTCGAAGAGGAAAAATATACACCAACTTTCGAATCTCTACAAATTGAAACTGAATTCGTCGGTGTAAGGCAAAATCGATTACATGTTGCCTTTTTTCGGTTGGCATCTACCCCTCGAGTGAATCACCAACAGAAAAAAAAAAATACAAACAAGAAAGACACCGAAACGGACCGCTCACCCATTCAGGCGTCGGATTGGGTTCGAAGTTCTGACTCCAAGCAAGCAATGTAACGCGCGAAAGCGAACGAGTTGTCCTGCGAGTTCTAAACCTTTGCAATGAAACGAAGAACTGGAGCGAGCGAAAAAAAAATTGTTGTTTCTCTTTTCGAGTTTTTGCATTTGAAGCTCGGGTATGCAAATTTATTGATCCAATTTTTAATTTCCAATAAAAATAAATTTTCTTGAATTTTCGATGCCACGGTCTTCGAGGTTTGCCCAAAACCCAGTGCTGTAGCTCGTGATGCTGAATGTGTTGGGTGGGTTTCGAAGTCGTTTCGAAAACGGAGGGATATTCAATTTGCAGCGAATTTTTTTTTTGTTTGTGTGTAGGGTAGCTCTTGTTACGTACTTTGGTTGCGTTTTGGAGCTCGTAAGCATTGATTGGATAATTGGATCTCAATTGGTTTGATGATTACGATGGGTGCAGGGATTCCATTTTGTTCAATGTGTACACTACAAAAAGTTATGTAAATTTCGGTGCTCTGAGACTGACGTATACGAGCGTCAATTTTGACATGAAGTTAAGCCGTTCAGCTCAATCAAACGTTATTTCGAACTTATCAGTCTCGGAGCACTTCATTTTACATGACTTGTTTGTTTACGTCTCATCCTTTATGTCAAATATGGATTCCGTCACGTGTAAGATTAGGTATTTCTATGTGTGTGGTTAGCTGCGCGCACGCTGTGTAGATAGAAAGAAGATTGATGACGATTCTGAAGATTTCTTTATTTTACAGACACTACACAGACGGTCGACCAATCGCGACGATATTCGATCTGGACGCCGTAAGTTTTTTTTTTTTTTTTTCCTTTGATTTGTTTTCCGTCGATCTTGTTTTCCGTGCTGAGCACCAATGGTACCGACGTCAGGGAGGCAGCTCCCACACCTGGACCCTACCTATCGACCCATCAACTCATGAACCGGGGACCAACGGCTTTACTTCCCTTCCGAAGGAAGGCGTGATCAGAGATGTTATGCCTCAGAACATCCCGGCGGCGCCGACTGGGATTGAACCCAGGCCTGCTGGGGTGAGAGGTAATCACGCTTACCACTACACCACCGGCGCCGCGACGCCGTAAGTTGTACATGAACCGCAGCCAGTAAGCTGTTGTGCGAATTAGCCTAGTAAACGATGAGAACTTCACTACGTAATCCGAAACGAACTCCCTTTCCATCGACGAAGCGCAAACTACCACATTGCGTCGTCGTTCTAATTCTTCTTTTGGTGGGTTTCCAGCTCCTTTCGGCCATTCGTCAGGAGGATCCTCTAACCAGGTGGGCCCATGCCGCAATAAGTCGTTCTCGACAAAGTCCTTCAGAGCAATTCCACGTTAATTAGGACAGGTTAGGTCGATTTCGAGGTTAGCAGGTGCACTGAAACCGAACCATAATGTCGTTCACACCGAACGTAGACTGTCCCACCGTAAGCGAGAATTGATGCATCTGAGAAGCAGTGGTATTGCACGGACATCACTTCTGGGGCTACATACGACACATCGTTGAATCCGTACCTTGTTCAAAATAGGAATTTGCTCGTGGAATGTTCGCCATTCCTCACCTTTCTTCACCCACCGTTGCAGGTAGTGGATCGTCCCATTGCAGACTTCGTTCTTGATCGTCCTTCAAACACCAGAGTCGTTGCACGAAGATTTTCACCACTTTAATCGCTGCACCGATCAGTCGCAGTCGGTCGAAAAGTATCACGATTAAGCAGAGCACCTGTCACTTTGTTAGAATTTGGTTGTCCGAGAGTGGTGGTATGTCGAACTGGAACTTGAAGCAGTCCAAGATGGGAAGCCAAGTTAAACCCAATATTTTCACCTCCGCATCTTGGTCCCAATCGATTCCGTTAGCATCCGGTAGTGCCAAATTGTCTCTGGGAATACCTGCTAGAGCAGCCGGACAGCCGGAGGCCCATTTTCGCTACTTGAATCCTCCACTGTTCATCATTGCATCGATTTGTCGCCTCAATTTGACCGCAGATTTCAGATTCTGTCGTCCATGTACACGTCCACTTCTATCGCTGGTGCAGCCAAGAGAACTGCTCTCCTTCGGAGTATCGATCAAGTTCGTCGAAATCTGTCGGAACATCTTCTCAACGTCGGCTACAACCATCACATGTACGACTGCGGAGAACGATCGACCGTAAGTCCTGTTGTACAACAGGTCCATCATAGAGCGCATCATTCAGCGAAATCTTAGAAGAAGTCTTGCACGAAGCATCGAAGACCACCCTCACCTTGGTCGTGGTGAGGATGATGTGACAGGACACATCGTTTGACTGTCCCCTACTCGATATCGTCCACGCTTCTCATGTGACCGAGCTCGAGATATTCGGTCATGAAGTTGAAGTACTACTTCTGAAGGTCTGGATCTCTTGTCAGTCGCCGTTCCATAGCTCGAAGACGTCGTAGCGCGATATCTCTTGATTCACCTAGTTCCGCCAAAACATGACTTGCTGACGGCTTCCACTTCCTCGCAGGACCGTGCCATCAGCTCTTCCAAAAACTCATTCGGTGAGTACTGGTAGACCGGTTCCCAGTGGAATCTTCCTTCCGGATGGGAAGAAGCTAAAGAAATTTTGGATTCCCATGACCAAGTCGACCTTTCTCGAGCGGAAGAACTCAGGATCTGCCAGTTCGATGTCTGCTGGTATTCCCCAACGGGTACACGACGTTAGGCATAATGTACGATAGGCATAATGGACGTTAGGCATAATGGACGTTAGACATATTCTACCCGATGATTTCCAGAAGGATGATAATGGGGACCGTCTATTGATTGCTGACTTCGATGACAATAATGAAAGGGCCTTAATTTTTCGAACTAATGAAAAATGGCTACGTCTTGGACAGGCAAAGTATTGGGTTATAGATGGTACGTTTGCCACAGTTCCTTGTTTGTTTCGGCAACTCGTCACTGTTCATGGAAGTATCGCTCCCTCACATCAGCTAGTTTTCATTCTGATGACAACAAAAACAGAATCGTTGAATCGAAAAGTATGGCAGGAAATCCTGGAAGCAACAGGTATGTTTTTTGTTATTGAATGAAAAACCACAGAATTCACCATTCTTCATTTCATGAGCTGTTCTTTGAGGAAAACCTTTTCTTCTTTGACAATTCCAATATGTGCGTAAGAATATATTACAACAAATGTGTGATTTTTTTTATTTCTAGATGCGATTGATTTCAAGATATAGTTCAAAACTATGCTGAGTTTTCGTTGCCAGATTACTTAACCGCTATCGCTACTAATCTTGAATTTGTGTAAATATGTAGCTATGTCACTTATGATATGATAAATAATGGATTCCAAACTAAAGTAAACAGGTTTATAGAGTTGCCCAGCAGCAAGGTATTTTATGCCTAACGTCCATTATGCCTAACGGCCGTTTGCGTAACTTCCGTCTTCCTAAATTTTTTATGCCTAATGGGGTACACTCTTCCCCAACTATTTGCCTGCACTGTAAAAGCAAAGCTGTGACCTTCGACAAGACGAGAAAATACATCGGTCTAGAGTACGACAAGCCTCGAGACTTGACGACACGGCTTGAATCTTCCGTGTGGTCCTCGTTCTGGATTTTCCGATGCCAAATATCGAAATATCCACCTTCTGGCTAACAACTTGCAACAACTGACTCAGACTTTCAGAGATGAATTTGCGACGTGGGAAGCTGCGCCGTGTTTGACGATGCTGTCTCGACCGATGCTGCATTCACTGCCTTGGCATCAGAACTGTAGTCGTTCCGGTTGTCGTTTTTACCCGAATTGGCCTTCTGGCCTACTGCTTCTTCCTTCACCCTTGAAGCCCAGCAGTGTGTGGTGTCGAGCCTTGCAGTTGCTACACGAGAGCTTTGACGAGCAATCTCGAGCTAGATGTATATGTGACTGTGCTCGTAGAAACGACTCACTGCTGGATAGTGACATTTTCAGGAAGGCTGGACACGTATGTAGTCCATGCACCTCCGTACAAGATGGGAACTAAGCGGTATTCCACTGTACGGCGTTGAGGCTAACGTTAAGTGAAAACGACTTCCGTTTGGGTGTTGTGGCTCGCTTTTGGGTGCTACCTTCGGTGTTAGAGACTCGAGGATTTGAATTCTCCGTTGTAGGAACTCCTGCAAGTCCTTTAAAGTGTCTTGCTCCTTAGAGGGTGTGTGTTTTGCTCCTCCCAGCCACGTCGAGTGTCTGGATCCAGACGAGAATTCAGCAGTTCTACCAGCAGCAAATCCTTGTATTCAGCTGGTTCGATGACCTGATCCAATACCTAAATTGCGCGGTTGAATCCATCAGCCAATATGTGGAGATCCTTGACTTATTCCTTAGCGAGTGAAGGTAGTTTGACCAGCACTTGTACCCAGGCATGGAAAATCATTTGCATTCATTTCGTGCATTCATTTACATTCATTTGCCTCTAACTTTTTTCTTCAACATCAATTCACAAAATCTTGTATAAAGCTTTTGTAGGTTTTGTTATTAGCTTCTGCCCGCTCTAGTTCGTGATGCATAAGAGATACAGATTTAAATTATGACCAAAACTTGTAGCTAATAACAAAACCTACAAAAGCTCTATACATCATTTTGCGGAATACTGTTGATGAAACAAGTTAGAGGCAAATGAATGTAAATGAATGTATGAAATGAATGCAAATGATTTTCCATGCCTGCTTGTACCTGTTTCCATTTCAGTAGCTTGCTGTTGTTGAAGCGGTTTAGCAATGGCTCCCAAGATATTTTATAATTATCGCTAGTTATCTTCAGCGGATCACTTAGCGCCTTAGCTTCGCCTGCTAAGCAACCTTTCAGATGGTGAAATATATCTACATCTGGAAGTTCTGCTTTCTCATGGATCAAGGACGTGTAGAGATCCCTAAAACTCCGGTCATCGATATCTTCTTTGGGTCTTGATTTGCGGCACGCATACACGGACTGATGCAAAATTTGAAATGTTCGCTCCACAGTGCTCAAACAGTTTTAAATTGGGTTCTGATTAGTCTCTCAACATTATAACTCATGTAGTAAGAAACTGACCTGGCACAAATTATTTGAAGCTAATATGGAAACTACTATGGGTCGGACCATTTTACCATGTGTACTGGTGCACTCCGTGTTGGCTGGTTAAGGGCTAATTAATCCTGGAGCTCCTTGGCCTTCTCCATCAAGAACGATGTCGCATCGTAGAAGCGATTCTCGAACTTCAACTGCTCACACACCGGCCATTCGACGAGAAACTCTCTCCTTCTCCGTGCAGTTCGTGCGTAGTAGTGAGTTAGCGCGGCGAATCGGTTCACTACCACTAGCCACCACACTCAACCGATTGGTAGCACCGTGGAATGATGATATGATGATAGTGGTTTACCACCCATTGTAGCACGGAAACTAAGTCCGACAGCAGTAGGCTCTCTTCTGTGTTTGTCTTGATCAAGCTTAATGACCTCTGATTGTCCTCAACATGTCACTGTATAAAGGGCCAAAAACGGATTGGGTAGATCGATAGGCAAAGTCGCCTATACGCATCTACGGAGCCAATTGGTCAAAAAGATAAGCCCCCAATACAGGAAGATGCCCCGATGAGTGGGGAGAAGAGCCCGCCCTTTATCCACGAAATGTTATCAAAAGGGAGTTGGCATTCCCACTCTCCCCGTCCAAATAACTTCAATCGGGTGCCCTGTTGGGCCGTCCCTTCCCTTTTATTAATGTATTTCAATGTATATACGAGTTGATTGTTATGGTTATTGTGAATAATACCTACATTTCGATGAATATCGTGCTACTTATTTTACCTTTTATGTGATACTTATCATCACAGAAACCAATCTTAAATCGTAGACCAGGTCCATCAACAATACACTCGTTCCGAGACGGGGCTCTGTGATAAAGTCATCATCTTTTTCTTCTTCTTCTTCTTCTTCTTATTCTTCTTCTTTATGTTCGCTCACCACCCGGAATGCAAGCTAACGAAAAAGAAAAAGAGATACAACCAGGATTAGTTTTTGCCATTATTCTAAAACTGTGATGGAGTGGTACGAAGCAAATCAAGTGAATATTGTATCGAGAACCGCAAATCCGCCAAATTGTCCAGAGTTAGATTGGGCTCTGATGCGAAAGCTTTCTGGAAAGAAACAAGAAATCAAAGATAATTATCAAACACTCCCAACAAAATTGGACAAAGACGGCCACCACGGTATCTGAGGAGTCTGTACAAACCCTAATGGAAAGTACAAAGTTCGAAAATTTTATGCAAATACCGAACAACTATGTTTTGACTCAACTTCAATTGAAATCTAATGCGAAATTTGTATTTTACTTAGGTTTTGATGTGTCCGGATTAATGTGGATACACTACTTAACTATGATTTAGGAATCCTTTAAATTTGTCGAACCTCTTAACGGAATCCCTTTATGAAGAGCTTTGAGTGGGTTGGTTTATTTCCTTTAAATTCCGTTATAATTGCTTATCTTTTGGCAGATACGCGTATTTCGTCTACTACTTGCAGACTTCATAAGTGCCAAGTACTCAACACCACTGAAGAATCCATCTTCGAGTTATATACTAATCAATAGGTACTCAAAATCAGCAGGTATCCACTGCCATGGTTAGGTCAATTTTGACATGGCAGTGGATACCTGCTGATTTTTAGTACCTATTGATTAGTATATAACTCGTAGATAAAAGATGGATTCTTCAGTGGTGTTGAGTACTTGGCACTTATGAAGTCTGCAAGTAGTAGACAAAATACGCTTATCTGTCAAAAGATAAGCAATTATAACGGAATTTAAAGGAAATAAACCAACCCACTCAAAGCTCTTCATATGATTTAGGAATTTTAGTGTGTGAATGTTTCAACCTTTGTTGATCGGTTTGTATACTTTTTGTTAACGTGGTACATATAAGAGAACTGCAATACATATCCATTAATTTCAGGAAAATTACAGGAACTTTTCAGAAGTTCTGCAAGCAACCGTTTCGTGATGAGTGTGTGAGTGCTGACCACGTTTTGCGTCCATTGCTGCAATGGACGCGCTCTGACCCTCGTTGGCGTACAACAATTTGCCATACAATGAAACTACTGGAAGCGGCTCCAGTTCTGATGGAGGAGGCTTTTTGGATAGCGGAAGATAAAGTGTTTATTGTGTTGTACCTTTTGACTATAGTTTTAAGATGTATTGTATAGTGACCAAGAATCCTCGGCTCTGTAAAGTTAATTCGGTTGAGCCTTATCAAATAAATTAATAGACAAAAAAAAAATCAATGCGGATCCATGAATTTCAAGAAAATTGTGTGAACTTAGATGAAGATCAGAGAACTTCACAATAGTTCCATAAACATCATGAAAATTTCAGGAGCTTTCCAAGAACTTCAAGAACCTTCACATAAGTTCAAAGGTCTTTAGGAAAGTTCAGAGAGCGTCGAGAAAGTTCTAAGAACTTCGTGGCAGTTCCATGATTCTCTACGAAGGTTTGAGCCTCGTGAGCGGATTATGGATATAAAGGACTGAATTTAACATTTGATTAAAACAAATTGAGCTTTGAAGCTCATGCATGTTGTTGCATGTATGGTTCGTGAGCATTCCTGACGGTGCTGAACATTATGATAGCCAGCAGCTCATTGCTCTATTCATACTGCATTGGACATCCCGTATCCAACATGTGTGATGTAGAACAGAGACGAGTTGTGTTTGTTCACATCGACCGATACTGAGTGGTTGCGGTACAAGCACATATCGTCGGTAATAGACGATTGTTGTGTATTGAGAACGCTTGCGCAAAAAGACTAAGGGAGGGAAACGGATTCGAAACTCATATGTCATTAGCCAAATACATCCGTAGACCATAGGTCCACCGTTGTATAATTGGCAATGCACCCGTGTACTGAATGGGAATTGTGGGTTCGAATCCCACCGGTGCCCTTAGATTTTTTCGCAAATTTTCTCACACGCACGTCTCTTGCCGATGATATGTGCTAACCTCTCAGTATCTTCTAACTGTCGCATATAACGAAAAATTATGATAGCATCATATTGCGCGGCTCAACCGATTGGTAGCATCTTGGAGTACCTAAACTTAGTTAGTGCGGTTGGTTGCATCCCTAGGTTCATGCTGTTCGCAGACACCATTGTCAGGGTAATGAAAATGTTTCTAATGTTTGTTTTTTCATGCTTGAGAATTTCTTATCTTTCACTGCTGAAAATGTCCGAGTGGTGGCTCTTACCGTTTTTTCGATATATTTTAGATTTGGTCAAAATTTAGTAATTTCTATATTTTTTATAAGCATATGAATAGTTTCATTCTGTTTCTTATATAAGCTTTACATTTCCCCCACAAATCCAGATCAAATTTCAAATTCGTTCATATTTGGCAAAGTAGTTGAGGACCAGATCGAATGAGCAGGGGGATGTTAGGTTATTCCATCATAATGGACAATCATAGCGTCTAATGACTTCTAATTCCGAAAAAAAAAATTGGTTTTATGTGGATAACGTAATTGTAACCTTGGCTTAGGGATCTCATATTTAGACGATTATTATAGAAATTGAACTTATTTTCAGTCTCCCGGTTCTGATACTTTCCAAATTTTGAAGAGACAATTCCATGTTGCCGGTCTATTTCTAGACTACCCCTAAAACATATATACATACATGTATGTGTTATTAAAACAGAGTGGATGTAAGCTGTATACTGTCTACTGATGACATAAAATTTTCACAGATCCACTGAAGCATAAATATTACACAACATTTCCAATCTACTAGCCGTGCAATGCAATCCCCGTGGAAGCCTGATCCCATAATGGAACCATCCATCCAACCACATATCACTGACTGTTTGCAGTAGTTCAATCTATTTCACTCCCTGAAATATACACCCTCGAACGTATGCTGCTAACGTTTCAAACAACTGAAAGCACCATCAAATCCCTACCCGTCACATCTCACTCACAGCATCCGAGAACGAAAAATAAATCTTCCCACGATGCCTCCTTCCAAGGCAGTAATGATGTTTTCTCTAATACATGAAAGCTAGGTATGCGATTCCGAAGTCGTCAAATTGTCGCAACAAAGCGGAAGTGGAACTACACATCTGTAGGTAGCTAAAGCTTCCCTCGGTTGAAGATACCTGCCAACTCAGGCAGGACGGCTTCTCCAAATAACATGGGAATTGGAAATCTGTCTAGAAGGCGATGGAAACGGTTTCCGTCCGTCTGTCTGCCAGCGATTTGATAGCATATTCACTGAAGATGCTATCACTTGTTCCCATTCTGCTGCCGGTGGTGCTTGCATTATCATTTTTATGTATTTTTATTTCGATCATAATTTGTGTCGCTTTTCCTGCCTCACACACGACAGTTGGATTCCGATGGTTGATCTACCAGTACGCTCCTTCGGGGGTTGTTTGGCACAGATTTCGATAAACGGAACGATTTTCGCTTCGCTAGAATATGAACGATATTTGTCGTCAATGCTACACATTATTGCTTCCGCATATTTTAGACCACAAACCGCATTCCGGCGATGTATGAAGTATGCTTGCAATGCTAGAGATATTTTTTCCCATCTTATTGTGGAGATGGGAGGATGAAACCGTTTTGAGAGCGAAGGCTTCTTCCGGTGAAGGATTTCAATGATGATATGTAGGCGAATGTGCACACACACACACACCACCTCATTCACAGATACACTGACTAACTGGTGGGAAAGAGTTACCTTCTTATTTGCATTGCATTCATAAAAGTTCCCCTTAAGCATTAAATCTGCAACCACATCACACAGAGCGGAAGCGGAACCTAATCCTGAGAAACGTGTACTGCCTGGGCAGTGGCACCGATACGGCGCAAACGTTGTAGGGGCACTGACTGCAATGGTGCGTGGATCGTTCTTTTGCTGATCAATTCATCGATCGCGGGTGATGTACATTGTACAATGCTCGACATTGTTGTAGTATGGCGTACAAAGTAGTGTTTTTGTTGAGTTGTGCTGTGAAAATAAATTAATAATTTCGTGTGAAATAGTGGCGTGTGCCGCGAAAGGATTATTCCAACGCGTGCCCGTGGTGTTTTTCTAACAGGATAAGTAGAGGAAAGGTTGCCTAGCAACTAGTTTTTGTTTAATTTTGTATTTTCCCCCCGGCGCGCTATTGATTTGTATAGTGAGCTGTGGCGGTAAAATTTTATTTTGTGTTCTCCTCCCCTGTATATGTCTGCTGCTAACAGTGTTAGCGTTTAATTTGGTAGAATGGATGTGTGTAATGTATGCGAGCAGTCTATTGCTATGAGTGGGCTCCCAGTTACGTGTGTAGGTCCGTGCAATGGAACGTTCCATTTCGCTTGTGCGGCACTCACTAAGACTGCGGCCAGGCTTATAGCAGATAATGCAAATATTCTGTTCAAGTGTGATAGTTGTCTATCAGATCAGAGTTGTGACGAGCAGAATGATCTGATCTCGCGCGTCAAAAGGATAGAGGAAGAGATGAAGAAGGTTTTTCAACTCTCGGACTCGATCACTGGCATGCGAGATCACATTGCTGCTCAGGTGGACATCGCGGTTAAAAGCGAGATGGCAGATATTAGAATAAATGTAAATGGTCTTGAAAATTTGATTTGTGAGAAATTGGATAATATGAAAAGTTCATTTTTTAAAATTGATGCGGAAAACCAATTAGCTGTAAAGAATGATCCGTGCAGTTCATCTAGGACGATTCAGTCGGAATCGGACAAAAATACCAGACGCAAAAAACGTAAATTAGTAATTAGTAATAGTGATCATGATGATGATGTTGTTTTTCAAGAAAATGCGAGTTTTGCGGATGTTGTAAAAAGACATAGTCGTATTAGTCAAAGTAAAACTAATAGTAACAGTAATAGTAAAAGTAACAAACCAGAAAATCGTAAGACTCGTCCAGTCATTGTGATTAAACCGAAAGAGTCCAAACAACCTTGCGAAGATACGCGTAAGTTTTTAAAAACTCAGTTGGATCCAAAAACACACAAAATCAGTAATTTTAGGAATGGTAAAGATGGCTCCATTATTGTTGAGTGTGCAACAGGAGCAAACGTAAGTGATGTGAAAAATGGTATTGAAAGCAATCTGGGTGAAAAATATAGTGCTGTTGTTCCCACTTCGGTGCCAAGATTGAAAATAGTGGGCATGAGCGATCAGTTTTCCTCCGATGTCTTCATTGACTATTTAAAAAGTCAAAATGAAGACATCGCTATTAATGATGTAAAAGTAGTGAACATGTTTGAAAATCCACGCTTCACTTATAACAAGTTTAGTGTTGTAATTGAAGTCGATGTCGATACTTATAAATGTTTGTTATGTGCGAAAAAAGTAAATGTAGGGTTTGATCGGTGCTCGATAGTTCCCGCGATTAATGTGTTGAGATGCTTCAAATGTGGAGAATTTGGGCACAAGAGCATGGATTGCAAAAATTGTGATAGATGCTCTAGGTGCAGCCAACAACACAAAACGTCGGAGTGTACGTCAACTGTATTGAAATGTATTAATTGTTTGAAAATGAATAAAGAACGAAAAATGAACTTGGACGTCAACCATGCCGCATTTAGCTCGGAATGTTTGCTCTATAAAAGACTTTTTGATCAGAAGAAAAGCAGCTTGCGTTTCAATAAATAGCAGCCAAGTTCCAGGAATGTGAATCAATTCGATTTTTTATATTTGAATATTGCGGGGTTGTCAACAAACTACGTAGCATTACGTCAGATTGTTGAGGAAAAACGTCCTCTTTTAGTTTTATTATCTGAAACTCATATTGTAGAAACTGAAGCTTTTGATCAGTATAGTATTCCGGGATATATTGTTGCTGCTTGTTTATCACATTCTAGACACACTGGCGGTGTTGCTATTTATGTCAAAGAATCAGTTCAATTCAACCTTCGTACCAACGAAGTTATTGATGGCAACTGGTTCTTGGGCATTACAGTTGTACGTGGCATGAAGATGGGTAATTATGGTGTTTTGTATCATTCTCCCAGTTCTAGTGACCAGCGTTTTGTTGAAGTTTTAGAGAACTGGCTCGAGACATTCCTTGATTCTAGTAAATTAAATATATTGGCTGGTGATTTTAATATTAATTGGCGTGATAACCATAATTCGAATCATTTGAAGCGTTTAACTGAGTTTTTTAATTTAAAGCAAACGGTAAATGAATATACGCGTATTTCCAGTCACAGTAGAACTTTAATTGACCACGTTTATTCCAATTTTGATTCCATTTGTTCAGTTACGGATACTGATTTGAAAATAACCGATCATGAGACTTTAGTGATTAATGTCTTAGACCATGTTAACGATAACGATAATTTTGTAAAATTGAAGTGCTGGAGGAAATATTCGAAGCAAGCTGTTTCAAATCTTGTTGAGAGAAGCCTGGATTTTCCATTCGCGGCCGGTAACTTAGATGAATCTACAGCTGTTCTTAATAACGCTTTGAAAACTTGTACCAATCAACTAGTTGAGCAAAAGTTTGTTTCTTTGAAAAACTCGAACAGCTGGTACAATTTGGATCTTTTGCGTCTTAAACGGAAAAGGGACAAATGGTTTTGTAGATCTAATAATGACAATCATTGGACTAGGTACACAATCGCGCGTAATAAGTATTCACAATCGATAAAGAAAACTCGTTGTGAATATGTTCAAAGGAAGATTGATCAGCATCAAAACAACAGCAAAGAGTTATGGAAAATTTTGAAATCTTTATTAAAACCTAGTAATTGCAAACCGCGGTCAATAACTTTTAATGGCACATTAGAACAGTCAGAACAAGTTATTGCATCTAAGTTTAATGATTATTTCGTAGACAGTGTTTCATTGATTAATCAATCTATTGAATTGGTCGATGAACCTGACGAAATAAAACAGCCAGTTAATAGTAGTTGCAGATTTGAAGTTTTTCACCCAATTACATTAGATGAACTTAGAGTTATTTGTTTTTCATTAGGAAAATCGGCTGGAGTAGATAATGTTAATGCTAGAGTTATTCAAGATTGCTTTCATGTCATTGGCCACATCTTTCTGGACCTTATTAATGAATCATTGCAGAATGGACATGTGCCACAAATTTGGAAGGAATCCTTAGTGATTCCTATTCAAAAAGTTGCTGGAACGATTAAAGCCGAAGAGTTTCGTCCCATCAACATGTTGCACACATTAGAGAAAATCTTAGAACTTGTTGTTAAAGGCCAGCTGTAGGAGTATTTGAATAGCAACTCTTTGTTGATACCAGAACAATCGGGATATCGGGAAGGTCATTCTTGTGAAACTGCATTGAATTTGATGTTAGCAAAGTGGAAAGACAACTTGGAGCGTAAAGATACGATTGTTGCTGTTTTTTTGGATCTGAAACGCGCTTTTGAAACAATTTTTAGGCCCTTACTGTTAAGTACAATCAAGCGCTTTGGAATTACGAGTACTGCATATAAATGGTTTGAAAGCTATTTGTCTGACAAAACTCAACGAACTGTTTTTAATGATTCTGTTTCCAGTCCCGTGGGGAACAACCTTGGAGTGCCCCAGGGAAGAGTATTAGGGCCCCTTTTATTTATTATGTATATTAATGACTTGCAACGTGTTTTACGGTTTTGCGACATTAATCTTTTTGCAGATGATACTGTGTTATTCATTGCAGCTAAGGATTTAGAAGTTGCCGTCTCACACTTGAATGAAGATTTGCAGTATCTAAGTAGATGGTTGAAGTGTAAGCAGTTAAAATTGAATACAAGTAAAACTAAATTTATGGTAATTTCGCGGAATCGATTAAATGAGAACGTCTCTGTTGTAATTGATGATGAGACTATTGATCGCGTTCAGGAGATTAAATATCTTGGCGTAATTATTGATGACAAACTTAAGTTCAACTCTCACATTGACAATGTCATCAAGAAAATTGCCAAGAAGTATGGAATTTTATGTCGATTGAAAAACGATTTAACTATTGCCAGTAAAATACATCTATACAAATCAATCATCTAGACTTTGGCCCATCCATTTTATTTCTGTCCAATGCAACACAAATATCGAGATTACAGCGCTTGCAGAGTAAAATAATGCGTTTGATTTTGAGATGTAATAGATTCACTTCCTCAACTTTGATGCTAGACGCCTTACAATGGTTGTCTGTGAAGCAAAGAATTGTATATTTGACTATGGTGTTCATTTTTAAAGTAGTTAACGGTTTGCTGCCTCGATATTTGTGTGATCGAATTGAAAGAGGAAGGGACTATCATAGATATAATACTAGAAACGCGGATGAAATAAGAACACCACATTTCTTGACTTGTGCTTCACAGAATTCATTATTTTTTTAAAGGAATAAATGCTTTCAATTCGATGCCTAGACACATTAAACGTTCAACAACATTAGCAGAATTTAAGAGACATTGCATTTCACACGTTAAAACTGTCTTTTGAACGGTTATCCAGTGATTTTTTTTTATGAATTGACAAATTATGTATCTTGACGAAGTTATTTTTAACGGATTACTTTGTATGGATAGCTGTTATAACGACTTTTTAATAATTATTGTAGCACTGCAAAAACTATTTTGTTCGCCACGATGGTGATGATGGATTTTTGATATATGATTTAATAGTAGTAGTAAAAAAAATAGTAGTCTACAAAGGTTTGAGATTCGCGCGCGTATTACGGATATAGAGGACTGAATTTAACATTTGATAAAAAAAAAAATGCAATTTTGAAGCTTATTTGGAAGATACCTTGAGTTAGTAGTAAGTTTTCTGGCAAATGTTGGGGGTTCGTGAGCATTCCTGACATTGCTGAAAATTATGATAGCATCAGATTGCGGGGTTACTAGTGTAATAGGATGCTTTGTTGATTGTTCATTAACTCTTGATTGCTTGTAATACTTATGAATATTTTAGGTGGACAAAAAGGCGAACTAAGAGGTGGACGCCTGAGCTTTTCAACATTTATATCGCTGTGAAGCAACTGTAAACTCTAGAAGGAATTTATATCTGTAACTGAAACCAGTTCGATTTTGTTTGCCAACCTGGTTAAAATGTCATATTTAATTATCTTAAAGATAAATCGTCCAGCTCAAACCTTTGTAGGGGTAAGAGGTGGGACCATCATCATCATCATCATCATCATAGTTTGCATGAATTTGATGTTTTTTGATGTGCCACATGATCATTTTTATGATGAAGTTGATTGTGGCCACCGAAACCAGTTAGCAGAATATCCGGATTAGATCACTGGTCCCGGGAATTAAGAATTTCTCTGGAGGGAATTAAAAATATATAAATAATTTAAGAGCTTTAGCTTCGGCTTTATTGACTGATTGATTAAAACTAAAATACAAATGCATCTAAAGCTAAAAGGTTTGTTAGTTATTGGTTTAGAATGGCTGCTCCTGGCTGGCTCCTGCTGCATATGTGGGACACGTTTATGTTCATGCTGAATTTTATGCTGATGCTTTAGTCGATGACTCTCCATCCTGTTGATCGAGCTGTGGTCTGATAAAAGATAACATCTGCACCTTTTCCGCTAACTTGGGTAACCAGAGTCTCGGCAAAATATTCGAAGAATCATTTCATACGCAACAATGTGATGTGTTTTAATTTGTCGCATTATCATTATTATGAGAAAATTGTTTGTGTCCACCGGAACCAGTATCTGCAACATCCGGGTAAGGTCACATGAAGCAAGAAACCATCAGTTGTCCTCAGTAAGGTATTGATTTCACTAGGATCCATTTCCTTAAAAGAATACGAAATTTGAAGAGTAACCAACATACTGACGCTGGGGCCAAGCCTAACTTCATTCGGCATCGATTCCTTGTGGCCAACAGCGTCAAAATTGGCTCTATATATCACAGCAAAAAATTAATTTTGATATCACATCAAAGTGGATGCACTTCAATCGTGTCAAAAATATGGTGTAATATTACTTGCCAAAAAGGACAAAATTGTCATCAATACAGTGCATGAACTGACATTACGCTGCTTTCACTGAATTTGTTTATTTTTGTGGCCATAAAAATTACATGAGATTTTCGACATGATTGAAGTGCATCCTCTTGGATGTAATATTAACATTTATTTTTTGCTGTGTACCAGAAACTCAAAATTCACACTCTGACAAACATTTTGACCAGTATTGGCACGGATGGCCACTCAATCGTTAAAAGCGGGAATCGAAAACAACCGGGAAATAACCGGGAGTTTGATTGGAGCTTTACAATATTTGGTTGCATCTATAAGAATCCAAATATTTCTCTTCAAATCTTGGATATTTCATCAAGCCTGGATTTGTTTTCATTGTCATAGTACAGGATACCAAACACTAAGTCTTATATAATCTTTGAAAAAGCTGGAAACGTCCCAAAGTCTGGAATTTCAAATATTCGAGTAAATTTTAGAATCACAAAAACTATTCATGCCACAAATTTAAGTACATTTCACCATTTCTGGGATGTTGAATGCACGGCCATAGAGAATTTTTCTCACATACCTACTATATTATTATGAAGATATACCGGAGCAAGTTGAAACGGTACATGTATCTATTAACGGAAGGGAATATTCACTGTAATTATTTTTGATAAGCATTGTGTAGTACCGAAAACAACTAGATAAGAAATAATCGCAGTGATAATGTACTTCTGATAAGAAATCATCGAGCAAATCAACGGTGTACCTTATTGTGTTTGTAGACGCCAGCGATCAGGCTTTCGCAGCGGTAGCTTACTTCCGCATTATCGATAGAGGAATTGTTCGTTGCGCATTGCTGTCATCGAAAACGAAAGTTGCCCCTCTACAGCCGATATCTACGCCCCGCGCAGAATTACTGGCAGCTGTATTGGGAGCTCGTCTACGGAGAACGATCGAGGAAGGTCACTCATTGAAGATTCATCGAACGTATTTCTGCAGTGACTCTACAACCGTACATGCTTGGATTACATCGGACCTTCTATAACGACAATATGTAGCGCTTCGGGTCAATGAAATCCTAAACCTGTCTCGACCAGAGGAATGGAGATGGATTGATACACAGCAGAATGTCGCCGACGAAGACACAAAATAGGGGAAAGGACCATCCTTCAATGCTGAAAGCCGCTGGTATCGGGCACCGCAATTTTTGTACAAGTCAGAGGAATATTGGCCTAGAGATCATGGACACTTCACTGCAGTGCCCGTTGTGGAAGTTCAGCGTTTTTCGAAATGGGAACGTCTTCACAGATGTGTAGCGTACGTCCATCGCTTCATCAACAAACTGCAAGCACGTCAACTGAAGAAAAGCCTCACAACATCCGATCTAACTCAAGAGGAGTTGTTGCAAGCGGAACGGACACTATGGAGGATAGCTCAATCTGAGAAGTATTCAGATGAAGTCAACTTGCTGCAGCATAATAATGAGGTTCTTTGCAAACAGCGCAAACGGTTGGAGAAAAACAGTCCGTTAGCCAAACTTTCACCAACGGTGGATGAATTCGGTGTGATTCGTATGAACAGTCGATTATCTGCTGCTGAATTCGTGCCATTTGACACCAGATACCCGATAATTATTCCGAGGGAAAGCTACATCACTCAGCTTATGATTGATTGGTATCATCGGCAATACAAACATGCTAATGATGAAACGGTGATCAACAAAATCAGGCAAAAATTCCTCGTTTCTAAGTTAAGAGGAGGTTCTAAGGTGTCGAAGAGTCCTTGGTTCAAGGGGTTGGATGTGGGTCGAGACCTCATTCGTCTGATGTCTCGCCTCATGTCCAATCACTATTCATTAAACGCTCACTTGTTTCGTGTTGGGCTGGGAGACAGCAATCTTTGTGAATGTGGACAAGGTTACCAAGACGCCGATCACATCCTTTGGTCTTGTGCTGAGCATCGTGGAGTCAGATCTGAGCTGTGCGATTCCCTTCGGGCTCGAGGTAGACAACCTAATGTTCCAGTTCGGGATATTTTGGCTAGACGTGATCTGGAGTTTATGAAACTCATATATGTTTACTTTAAGAATACTAACCTTAGATTGTTAGTTTGATTAACCTTGTGTTTAGTTTGTGTATTGTGCGTGTAGTTTTTTTTTTAATGTTTGTTTTCAAGATGAATAGAAATAAGTTCATGTTTTAGGATTAATTACATACTTGTATAATAAATCATATTTCAAACCTCTTTCTCCCTTTCCCCATCCAAAAAATTGTAAATCTCAACTAACCTCGAGACGACCGCGAGTAATCGGTTCAATTCCTTTAACTCTAGATTTAAGACATCAATCATGTATAATGCAAATGATAACTCGGCTCTGTAAAGTTTATTCGATTGAGCCTGTACAAATAAATTAATATAAAAAAAAGTTAAGAGGACGGTTATGCTTCGTCAAGAGGAATTGTAACTGGTGCCGTGTCTATAAAGCAATTCCCGTAGCTCCGCGGATGGGATCACTTCCGCTGCAAAGACTCACACCGTTCATTCGCCCATTTAGCTATGTGGGCATAGATTACTTCGGTTCATACCAGGTGAAGTTTGGCAGAGCTTCGGTAAAACGCTGGGTTGCGCTGTTCACCTGTTTAACTATCCGTGCCATCCATTTGGAAGTCGTCGCTACCTTGTCCACAGATTCGTGCAAGAAGGCAATCCGTCGATTCGTTGCGCGTTGAGGAGCACCTTTGGGATTTTTTACGGATAATGGGACGAATTTCGTCGGATCCAGCAGAGAACTTGCAGAGGAGATTAGGAATATCCAGCAGGACATAAGCAGTACGTTCACCGACGCCCACACTCAGTGGAGATTTAATCCTCCATCAGCTCCACACATGGGAGGCTGCTGGGAGAGAATGGTGCGTACTGTCAAGGTTGCTCTGGGTAGCATAAAGGGTGATACGGTCAAAATTTGGTCAATATCAACTTGACGTATTTCTTTCAATTTTGCATTTAAAAAACCTGAACACCCCTCATTTTGAAGGTGTGTGTGTGTAGAATGTTGCTCCTATTTTGATTTTGGAATTCACTCTTCAGTTGTCAAAATGCCGTCCAAGCAAGAAGAGCAGCGTATCAAAATTTTGCTCGCGCATCTCGAAAATCCGAGCTACTCGCACGCAAAGTTGGCAAAATCGCTAAAAGTTGCCAAATCAACCGTTACAAATGTAATTAAAGTGTTTGGTGAACGTTTGTCGACAGCCAGGAAGTCTGGATCGGAGGGAAATCGAAAACCGGAAGCCGCTGAGACGACAAAGAGAGTTGCCGGTAGTTTCAAGCGAAACCCTAACCTCTCTCTCCGAGATGCCGCAAATAAGCTGGGTGTATCGTCTACAACCGTGCATCGAGCCAAAAAACGAGCCGGACTATCGACTTACAAGAAGGTAGTGACTCCAAATCGCGATGATAAACAAAATACGACGGCCAAAGCGCGATCCCGGAGGCTGTACACGACGATGCTGACGAAGTTTGACTGCGTGGTAATGGACGACGAAACCTACGTCAAAGCCGACTACAAGCAGCTTCCGGGACAGGAGTTTTATACGGAAAAAGGAAGGGGAAGGTAGCAGATGTTTTCAAGCACATGAAACTGTCAAAGTTCGCAAAGAAATATTTGGTTTGGCAAGCCATCTGTACCTGTGGCTTGAAAAGCAGCATTTTCATAGCTTCCGGGACTGTCAACCAAGAAATTTACGTGAAAGAGTGTTTGAATAAACGTCTGCTGCCTTTCCTGAAGAAACACAATTGTTCCGTACTGTTTTGGCCGGATTTGGCATCTTGCCATTACGGTAAAAAGGCCATGGAGTGGTACGCCGCCAACAACGTGCAGGTGGTTCCCAAGGACAAGAACCCTCCCAACACGCCAGAGCTCCGCCCAATTGAGAAATACTGGGCTATTGTCAAGCGGAACCTAAAGAAGACCAAAAAAACTGCTAAGGGCGAGCAGCAGTTCAAGGCAAACTGGCTTTCTGCGGCGAAGAAGGTGGACAAGGTGGCTGTACAAAATCTGATGGCAGGGGTCAAGCGTAAGGCCCGGCAATTTGGATTTGGAAAAGCTGAAGCCTAACTGAATATTTTTCCTGAATTTTATACTAATTGAACTTTAAAAAGAAATTTAATTTGATTTTTTAAATAAACGATTTCACCGATTTACACGCGTTTTCCCTTGACCAAATTTTGACCGTATCACCCTTTACCAACAGTACGGAAGCCCGACGAAGAGTCTCTTGTGACTTTGTTAGCGGAGGCTGAACATATGGTGAATTCTCGACCGTTAACCTTCGTTTCACTCAACACCGAAGCAGAGGAAGCCTTGACACGAAACCATTTTCTGATGATGAATTCCAAGGATCCGGTTTGTGAAAGAGCGGCGTTGAGAGGAAGTTGTAATATGCTTCAACATGTGCTGGATCACTTCTGGCAGCGCTGGTTGTTAGAGTACTTGCCAACAATTACAAGAAGAACAAAATGGTTCGATGATGTTCGAGAGATTAAAGTGGGAGACCTTGTAGTAGTTGCAGACGAGAAGATCAGGAACAAATGGCTAAGGGGACGTATCATGCGGACCTAGGCTGGAAAGGATTGTGTAGCACGTAGAGTGGATGTACAGACTGCTGGAGGAGTTATGCAACGTCCTATGGTAAAACTTGCTCTGTTAGACATAGAAACAACTGTTGACGCGGAAGTGGAACTTCAGTCATCATGCGGGGGAGGATGTTCCGGCAACATGTTGCCCACTATACCCCTCGGTTCATCCAAATGAGCCAACTGCCCTTACGTCAAAGTAGGTTCTATTGTCAGGTTGTTAACGTTGAAGATAAGTGAATTAAATTGTTGTCATTATACGCAATACTGAGTTATACAACGCTTTTCCGGTGAATTTATTATCCTAATTAAAACCTATGAAATAACTAATTGTATTGTACTTATAGATTGACTTGCTACACAATATTAAGTCTAGTTTATTCTGTTGCCTATACAAACACTAATTGGAGACAAATTGTAGGAAGGTAAATTGCAAACAAAAGCAAAATCTAATAAATTCTACATTTACAGCTTCGTGCTAACTCACATAAAAAACGAGTTTTGCTGCACAGAATCTCCGAAAACTACTTTGTCAACAATGTGTGTATTTAGAAAAATACGCTGCCTTCCTGTTTTTGGCAACACGTGATTTATGTCTAATTTGCATTCTATAAAATGTATCGAACGCTTTGTTCAATTTGAAATTGTAAAGGATCAATCTTCATGGGTTAAAGATCCATGTTGTATTTCATGAAAAAATGTCCAGAAAGCACTAGTGTAGTACTGAGGAATGTAATAGTCGATAGGATTGCCAAAAACGGGTAGGCACTGCACCTGGAATTATTGTGGAATTTACTGGAAAGTCAGGGAATATCAGGGAATTTGGTTGGTGACACCTGGACCGAATAAAGAAAAAAAAAAAGTCGCACCACTACTGATCGGATTCAGTTGCTCGTCGTGAGCCACTGTGGGTCATCTATGCCAAACGCGTCAGAGAAAATTTCGTGCGTTTTGTGCACAAAAATGCACAATTTTGTCATCAGAAAACGAGACAGTGACTCTGGAAAGGTCAATGTGGTCAATGATCCACTTCAATTCTATAGAAAGCATATTCATGAAAATCCATGAAAAAAGAGCTGTCACACGGCATATTTTTGAGTGAAAACGCAATTGTCCCCTGCTACAGGTTCTCCCCTGGGGTATCCCGTGATTCCGAGAGCTGCCAATGTGATCACTGATCCATTTGAAGTTCAATGAATGCCTATTCATGAAAAACCATGCAGAATGACCTGTCGCACGGCATATTTTGGTGTAAAAATGCAATTGTCCTCTGCTCCAGGTTCCCCCGGGGGCATACTGGAGGTCCCGAGAGCGGCCAATGTGGTCACTAATCCATTTAAAGTCTATCAAAAGCCTATTCATGAAAAAGCTCGCAGAAAAAGCTGTCGCACGGCATGTATTGGTGTAAAAACGCAATTGACCCCTGCTACAGGATCCCTCGGGGGTATCCCGTGATTCCAAGAGCGGCCAATGTGGTCAATGATTCATTTGAAGTTTATGGAAAGCCTATTCTTGAAAAACCATGAATAATGAGCTGTCGCACAGCATGTTTTGGTGTAAAAATGCAATTGTCCTCTGCTCCAGGTTCCCCCGGGGGCATACTGGATGTTCCGAGAGTGGCCAATGTGCTCAATGATGCATTTAAAGTTTATCGAAAGTCTATTGACGAGAAACCATGAAGAAAGGGCTGTCGCACGGCATGTTTTGAGTGATTAAATAATCTGCCCGCAATCAGAACCCTTCACCAGAACCGATTCCAGGGAAATGGCCATATCTCGATTGATTATAGGCCGATTTGAGTTCTTGACATATGATTTACTTTGGAAATAGTTCTACTTTCGTTGTATTTACTAAAATATATATATATTTAACCAGCATCATATATAAAATTTCACCAAAAATTTAGCAAGTTAGACAAGCCCTTCGGAAACCCGGAATATCTCCGGTATCCGGTGACCAGGATTATTTTCGTGGCTACACCGTAGAACAATATTAGTTTTCCAGTCAAATGCTCTTGGTGCTCAAGATTTAAAATCGGATCATATTTGACGAAGTTACAACACTCCAAAGTTGTCCAAAAATTTGCCTATCCTAGTTATTTTGAGTAACCCCTGTACACGATTTTAACAATTGACTCCAATTAATATCACGAACAAGGATCTGAAACAATTTGAGATGGTGCCTATATGACAATTTTTTTTTTCTTCAAATTCATCATTGGAAATGAATGCATTTATTGTGGTTTATGATGAATAAGAAATGTATTCTCAAAGATTATGTATGAGTAGAAAATGTTAGGCGTGAGTTCCCGTTCGAAATGATCGGTGCTGAAAAAATACATCTGTAAAAATATGATACTTTGGGTGGAATTCTATTGTCCTGTAAAAAAATCCTTCAAATTTAACCTCTTGAACTTTTGAACTGGATACTTGATATACCCCGTGAGAGCCGACGCCCATGCCTAACGCCATGGCTTAGATTTGGTATGCGGTAATTCATGTGAAAACGTACTGCATTCCAAAGCATTGATTTCGGTGCACTGACTGACGTCGGTGGTTGAATTTAGGCAACGACACAGTAGAAGCGAATGACATTCAGTCACTTCCGGGAATTATAAGAAAAAAAAAAATACATTTTATGATTACTTCCACGTGTTTGATTTTGAATTTCCTTCACGTTGTGAGACGATGCGAACATGTTTCCATTGCATTATTCGTTGGTATCTGAAATTTAAAGTTCTAGAATTCTCTTAATCGTACACAGCGGAATTTGTGCCAGACTGCTTCACACTTATCGTCCAAATCAACCGAGGACATTTCAAACCATTGCCAAGTCGATCCATATCCTTCTCGAAACCATCCACATCGAAATCAATCAGCCTTCAATTAGGTTGATTTGAACTGCTTCCTGCGAAAGTAAAAACAAACCTCTACATCATTGGCATCGCTTATCGGATGGTGGACCTAGAATTTCTTTCAAAATCGATGAAACAGAAATTTCTTCCCTTTTAGAAGGAGCATTCAACCAAACTACTGCTGCTGCTTCTTCCTCAATGAATCGTAGCGAATTCAATTTGATATTCGAGCGTGTGGGTATGATTTAGAAGCCGCATCCTCGTCGCATCAGGATCAGGAAAAAGAACCAGCGTAACTGTGGATGGGGGGGAGGGGGGATTTTGGGGCGGTGGGTCATTTAGGGACGACCTAACAGTGGGCAAGGGTAAGTGAAAGATGATGCTGATGCTGTTGGTGATGACGAGTCCAATTCAGATGCAGTGATCCGTTGCTGTTGGTTGGGATTGGATTGGATTGGATGCTACTGCTGCTGCTGCTACTGCTGGTGATCTACTTTTGCGGAGGATAATTTTTCTGGCAAATCTGCAAACGGAAACCATCCAGTCGTGATTCTGTTTGATGTTTGTTGGTTGGAAATGTGAGCATGTGGCGTTGAAATGGTGGTCCCGGCTGTTTTGATATGCGATGGTCCAAAAGGCATTCCGCAAATTATTCACGGGTCCTTTGATCCGATCCTAACCCAACCGGGCGTTCGGTGTTTGCTGATGGTGTATGGGTCTTATCAGGAATAGAATAAATGTAGACAGGGTTATTTGGATACTTGACTGAAATTCAGCGTCCGCATATAGATGCGACTATTCAAAAGCTTGCATGCTCTTCCGACAGGTGATTCACCAGCTTCAATCATTTTCACCTAGACAAAACGCAATATTTCTTGTAATCCCTCCAGGCAATCATCATCGTCATAGTCTGCAACACAGATGGATTGCCAAGATATTTGATAAATTGACGCGCCTGCCTTTGCAGCTTACTACGGAAATTACGTCCAATCTATTCCAGTTTACCGCACCGTCCGTCTTCCACTTCGCGATTAAGCTTTTTTGATTAATCAGGAAAGTGAGCTCTCCGGATGGATGAGTCGAACTTCGGGGTCATGTTGGTAGCAGAAGTGCGAAAAAATCGCCCCGGAAAGCAAAACTAATGGCAAAGCACGTGGCCAGAATTCATTTCGGGATGCGATTATTTATCACTTCTTCCGAATGGATGAAATTGTGATCCCCTCTTGCTTGGGCAAACACGTCGGTCGTAGGATTTCGGTTTTTTTTTTCCCTCTTCTACATTAATCGCCTCTCGGAATACAAGAGTCCAATCTAGCATCTTGGTTGGCGGCTTGTTCAAACAGCTTTGATCTCGCAGCAGAAATTTGAATATTATTATTTTTTTGCTCTCAACAAACAATATCAATAAATCCCCGCACTCCAGTAAAGCCATTCTGAAAAACACCCACTTAGCGCAGCAGCGGCAATGAGATGCAATGGTTCATGAATAATTTTGTCATATCTCTGGCCAAGAGAGGCAGCAGCTCAGTGGCAATATCCGCCACCACCACTAACTGCCAATCTGATGTGGCAAGGAGCCATCCTGGATGGTGCTCTTTTGCCGGAGGAAAAATTAATTCAATAACTTCCAAGACTAAAAGCTCTCGAAAACTTTATGCCAACATCATCATTATCTTCGGATATTGTTTTGGTTGCACGCTGAGGTAGGAAAGTTTTTGGATATATGTAGGCTGAGAGGGGGAGGGAGGTATTGCAACGTGATTTTAAGCAACCATAAAGAGAATTTAAAACCATTTTCTACATGTTCCTCGTCGGTTGACGTCTGGAAAAGCCAAAAGCTATGCCATAAAACAAACAAATGGTAGACCATTGCGGCCATTTACCAACTACCGTTATGCCAGCTCTCACCTAGGCGGGCATCTAGATGATTTTTTTTCCCCTGGAAATCTTATATTGCTATATCGAGTGAAATGGTATAACGATACGGATTAAGGCCTCAAGGGAATGGTCTGAAGGAGGGGTTGTTTGTACAATTTTAGCAGTTAAATTATGATAGATGTGAAAGTCGTTAGTTCAAACGCACTGGAATGAGTTTTTCGATAACGTGTTTTGAAACTTTAAATATTTTTTTTATTGAATATACGAAACTTGCAACCTGCTTCAGTCAGCATTCAGCTGTTGACTCAATAGCAGTTACCTATACCTTTCGGCGTCGATCGCGCTATCGGTAGTTGTTTACTCGATCATGTTATTCTTTTGGTGCACTTTGTCCACTGCTTGCAGCTCGGTCGGTGCCTTTTGTCGTCGCCGTTGGCATCTGAGAATTTCATGTCAATTCCAATAATTTCAAGGAAGTTCCGAAAACTTCAAGGTAGTTCTTAAAACTTAAAGAACATCCAAAACTACGGTGAAGTTTTAAGATCATATTTCAAGAAAAAATCCAATAAATTCAGGAAAATTGCAGAAACTTTACAGAGCTTCCCTAAATTTCAATTGAGTTTAAACATTTTAAGGGAAGTAACGTGAACTTTGGTGCATTGGTGGATTTTCCCATTTGTCTCAATATATAAAGCAATACTGTCTTTGACAAAGTTGTTTTACTGTGTAGGACCAACAAGTCTGTGTCATTCAATTCGGGAACTACCCAAGTAACATTGAAAGATTTATCATGGTTTTAAAGCCTTCTTCAAGCCTAAATCATAGTCTTCAGAACCCTTATAAAACCCAAATTGTTACTTGGTTATGACCCTAGAGGCGCTTCACTTTCACATTACTTATTATTTGGAATTTGGATCCAACATAGAATATTGAGCAAAGTTTTTCAGGTGACCAAGTCCTTTCGGATGGTAGCCATATTAGTTCAGAACGCTCACACTAACGTATGCTTTAAAACAAAATGGACTGATTTTAGCGAATTTTCTTGCGTGGTTTCATGGTGAATCCACACATGCATCGCCAATCATAGCAACCCCGTTGTGTACAGAAAAAAATTGACAGCGTCATCAGTTGATTTGTAGCAACCACGGCGAAAACAGTCAAGCAACTTTGCTCCATGGTTTGTTCGTAATGCCAACTCCACCCCGGAGCTAAGAAATTGGACACTGTGAGGCACTTCGTGTCCGCCGGATATAGCCGATCTGGCATGTACAACGTCCTCTCCCTTCTGGGAAAAGGCGAGAGCGTCGAACGGAAGCCTGGTTCCGGCCTCCCGACGGTGCGCGTGACCGTAATATGCAGCAGAAGCTGAAGCGGAAGACCGAGGGCAAGGTGGCCTCATCGTTCTGCGCCTTGGGCCGGGAGGTCGGAGCAACCGGCCAAACGGTGAAGAAGTACCTAGACAAGATGGACATTGTTATGCGGAAGCGTCGGTCGAGACCGGCCGTGTCTGAGCAGCAGGCAATCACCCAGAAGGTTCAGTGGATTCAGGTTCAAGGGAGTTTCATCCCTACAAATGATTGATAAGAACTTGAAATAGAAGCAGTTCTGAACAAAGCACAAGCCGCAGCGGGTTTTCGCTTTAGATGGACTGAATTTTGTTAGATTGCATGAATTCATGATGCATAAAATACTTACAGTTTGTTTTTTGAATGTGACAAGTCACGATTTCCGAAATTATTGGGCTTTACAATGGAGAATACAAAGTACTCATCCTTAGCAAAGATTGGCAAAACGTCAGCGCTCGCCAGTGATGCCATCTAATAATATATTTCTTTTATTCTACTTGTCAGTGTGTGTCCCCTAACGTGCCGAATAGTGTGCCATGCTGTGTTTCGGCACAGTGTGCAGAGTTGAGTATCCCTAGTGTAGAAGTCTGCCACAATTTTGGAACCTCCCTTGGGGCCTCCCTTAGCACAGTCGATAAAGGCGCAGCTACAAAGCAAGACCATGCTGGAGGTGGCTGGGTTCGATTCCCGGTCCGGACTAGGAATTTTCCGAATTGGAAAATTTCTCGACTTCCCTGGGCATAGAGTATAGACAGATTGTGCTTGCCACACAATTATACTAATTCAAAAATGGTACAGGCATCGGAAGCGCTCAATTAATAACTGGAAGTGCATCCAGAACACTAAGTTGAGAGCACGCAATAAGCTAATATGCGATATGCAATAAGCTTGAAATGCAAAGAAGAAGAAGAAGAAGAAAAAAGAAGAAGAAGAAGAAGAAGAAGAAGACGAAGAAGACAATTTTGGAACCCAAGATGACGGACATCGGTTTTTGAAAATAAAAAAAAAAACTGTTAAACAATACAAAATGGAATTTGTTGTTGTTTGTATCTCGGAAGTTCGTGGAAATTCTCGAAAAATCTCAAAAGATCTCAGACCATCTCGGAAGTTCTCAGAACATCGCCGAAGCTATCAGAACTTCTAGGAAATATATTTAATATTTTCGAAAGTTCTTATAACTTACCAGAACATAGCTGATGTTCTCAAAACTTCTTGGAAGTTCTCAGGACTTCCCGAAAAAACACGAAACATCTCAGAAGTTCTCAGAACTTCTCGGAAATTCTTATAATTTTTCAAAGCTTCACAGATTTTATCGAAAGTTTTCGGAATGTCACAGAACTTTTAGGAAGATTTCGGAGCTTATCAGCAGTTCTTTTAAATTCTCAGAACATCTTGGAAGTTCTCAAAACATCTGAGAACAGCGCTGAAGTTCTTAGAACTTTTCCGAAGTTGTTGAAAAATCTTGGAACTTTCTGAGAAGATCTCGGGGCGTCTCAGTAGTTCTAGGATCTTATAAGATGTTCTCAAAGCTTGTAAGAAGTTCTCGGATCTGTTCGCAAGTTTTCAGAACTCTTCTAATATTCGCAAAATTCCTCAGAAGCTTTCAAAACTCATTGGATGTTCACTGAACTCCCCAAAAGTATTAGGATTATGAACATGGCTAAAGTTCTTGGAACATTCAGGTTTTTTTTTCTTCGGAAAATCACAAACTTCTCAGAGGTTCTTGGAACTTCTCCGAAGATTTCGAAGCTTCTCAGAAAATCTTGGAGATTTTCGAATGTTTTGAAACACCTAAAAAAATCGCAGAACCACGACTGTTAAATGTCATTTTCTATGAAAAATCTCACAGCGATACTTCTGTCACTATCATCGGATGAGAAAACGATGATAGAGATTTTTTTTCAAAATCTCATCGAATTTTTTGTCATGACAGAACGTGACAGTGTTGTGATTGTTACTTGTACCGAGAAAATCTTAATAATATATTCACTCTACCAATTACATATGGTTGCTTGCTTAAATTCATCTAAATCAGTTAGAAATGTTGATGTCAAAACCACATAAGAATTATTCTCATGAGTGCTTGATCATTGGAAAATGACAAGAAATCTCTCGATAGGTAGAACCTGTTTTCTTATTGTCACATGACGGCCGTGATATTTACCAGCTCTGCCCAGAACTCCTCGAAAGTCCACAGAAGTCCCCAGAATTATTACGATTATGAACGTTATGCTGAAGTGATCAAAAAAATTTCTGAATTTTTCGGAAAAACCTGGAACTTCTCAGAAAATTTCGGAGCTCCTCAGAAGTTCTTGAAACTTCTCGAAAATTTGATAATTTCCTAGAACTTCCGAGAATTTCCGAGAAGTTGTATGAACTTCCGAGAAGTTCCAAACAGTTTTAAGATTTTACAAAATATTCCGAGAACTTCTGAGAAACTTCAGAAATCTCTGAGAAGTTTCGAAAATTTCCAAGAAAAATCGGTGAATTTTTCAGAACTTCAGCAATGATATGAGAACTTCCGATAATTTTCGAGAACTTCTAAGAAATCCCTTGAATTTCCGAGAAGTTCCGAGGATTTCCAAGATGTTCAGAAAACTTCCGGAAATTACTAAGAACTCAGAGAATTTCCAGGGAGTTATGAAAATGTCTGAGATTTTCTGAGAACTTCCCATAATTTCTGTGAATTTCCATAAAGTATCGAGAAGATCTGAAAAAATCAAAAAGTTCTTAGAACTTTCTAGAAGTTCTGAAAATTTCCAAGAACTTCTGAGAACTTCTGAACTTTGGAAGCTCTAGAAAGTTCTGAAAAAAATCCCCGATTTTCTAAAAACATCTCGGAGGATCTCAGAAATATTCAGCAGTTCATCAAACTTCTCGAAAGTTCTTGGAAGTTCACGGATCTTTTCAGAACTTATCAGAACATAGCTGAAGATCACAGAATTTTTTTTATGTTCTGAGAAGTTCTAGGACATTCTCAGAACTTGCGAAAAGTTCTCAGAACTTTCAAGAACTTCTTGGAATTTTGTGGGAATTCTCGAAAATTTCCGGAAATTCGCATTCATTCTCAGAATATCTCGGATGTTTTTGGAAATCTTCGGAACAATTCAAAATATCTAAAAATTTCTGAGAATATCGCTGAAGTTCTAACAATTTCTCGGAATGTTTAAAACTTTCCAAAGAAGATCATGGACATTCTCGGAATTTCTTTGAAGTTCTTTAAGTTCCCGAACATTCTCGAAAGTATTTCAGAGAACTTCCGAGACGTTCCGGGAACTTCTGAGAATTTATATGAACTTCCTAGATATTATAAGAAATTCAGATGTTTGGAAGACCTCAGAACATCGCTGAAGTTCGCAGAACTACGATTTTCTCACAATATCTTCGATTTTGTCTCGGAAGTTCCCGTAAATCGTAAAAATATTTCGGAAATTCTCTCAAGCTCTTTTTTCGCCTTGATTTATTTTCCGCCGATCTTGTATTTCATACTGAGTACCAATGCTACCGGCGCCAGGAAAGCAGCTCCCACACCTGGACCTTACCTATTGACCCATCAACTCATGGACCAGGAACCAACGGCCTTACTTCCCTTCCGAAGGAAGGCCTCGATCAGAGATTTGATGCCTCAGAAAATTCCGACGGTGCCGACTGTGATTGAACCCAGCCATTACACAACCAGACCACTTCTCTGGAGTTCTTAAATGTCTTGAAACATCTTATTTATCAGAACATCTCGGAAGTTCTCAGAATTTCTCAGGACATCACTGAACTGAGAACTTAAGAGATTTTCCAAAAACTTCCGAGAAAACCTGAGTGCTTCAGTGATGTTCTGAGCACTTCCAACATTTTACTGGAACTTCTGATAAACTCCAAGAATTATAAGAGAAGTTATGTGATCTTCCAAGATATTCTGAGAATTTCCGAGAACTTTTGAGAAATTCCGAGAAGTTATGAGAACTTCTAAAATGATTCGAGAATTTCCAAGAACTTCCAATGACTTCGGATAAGATGCGATAATGTCCGAGAGCTTACGAGAAGTTCTGAAAACTTCCGATAAGCTCTAAACTTTCCGAGGATGTAAGTTGACTTTCACTATAACTTAAACAACAAAAGTCTATGACTAGACACTGAAGAAGTTTGCAAGTAGTAAACAAAATACGTATCTATTCCGAGGAAGGAGACTAATTAGGAGTTCTTCCCAAAAATGTTCTGTGAACTTCCGACAATTTTCAAGAACTTTCGAGACGTTCTGAGAACTTTAGAGAATTTCCAAGTGCTTTTGAGATTTTTTGAGAACTTCTAAAAAATTTCAAGAACTTTCGGATGCTCCGAGAATTTTCAAGAACTTTCGAGAAGTTTTGTGATTTCTGAAAAGTGTTGTGCTGGCGTGAGAGCACTCGCGATGACCGCAGAGGAGGATTTCCTGAGATCCAAAAAGTGGCAATCCACACGGGAACAGTTCATTCCATAGCGGCACACCTTTCCATTGCGTCTCTGACTCTCGCCCAAGTCGGTGGGTGACTCATCTGCTTCTTCAAATACTCGTGCTCCGTCTCCAGTCACTCTTTCGATTAGTGGGTTAAAATTGTTGCACTTCTCGCATCAAGCAGGAGATGTCTTTTCCACGGTCAGCAAAGTATTCAAGATCGAAGTGAATATACCAGCCACGTTACAATTAGTCGTGGTGACGGGATAGAGCAGATTGTAAGCCAGAAGGACGTTATTCTTAACCCGTTCGGTGTTGCATGTCAGACAAATGTTCAGTCACTACTCGCTACCAGTGGGGGAGCAATACTCCTAAAGAACTACCTCGCGCTGTTGTGGGAGAAACATGGTTAGATTTCAAGAGGTAAATTATTACGGAATATTAACATACCCAAGGGATTTACCTGTATATGTATCTAAATAGAACATAGGATGTAAATAAATAAGAGTTAATCTGATCATCGTTTAGAATGAACTCTCCCATAGGAGCCGAAGGAATTAGCGCATTTCTCCGGGACTACACAATCAGTTCCGTTACACCAGGATTAGAAACTTATCATTGGTACCATTGCAGCACCTCGTTTTCCAAGCTTTCCTGATTGTCCTCAAGTTGTTGCACATGGATCTCTGATCCGGGATTGAACGGACAGTTGCATTCTTCTTCCCACGCTCACCGATTTTCTGGCGGCTATCATCTTCGCTCTTCTCGCTACATACAGCTCGAAGGTATCTGGTGCAGGATGCTTGCAATCCCTCACTGGAGTCCACCAGCAAATCCTTATCATCGAAACCAACCTGCGATCGACATAACGGTGATATTTACCAGATTACCGTGGAGGCTGTGCAGAGCCAATTCGTAATACAGTCACAGTAATCAGGTTCTTCCCGTTCACAGTCCGCATCGTGCTCTCTTGCCGTGCGGATCTATTTGCTTTTTGCTGAAGGAAGTGTTACTACTACCTAAAGCTACAACAAATTTAAACAGCACTTTTCAGTGCTCAACCTGTAAAAATTTCTATCTTGTTCAACTTTATTCCTCTTCGATCCTTGTTTGGACCCTACCCGAGGTAATCCTTCTTGGATATCGATTTGGAAAATTCCTCTTCGATCCTTCAGATTCTTATAGTAATCTGCTTGGAACTCGATTTGGATAAAAATTTACTGCCGCCATGGCGCCTAAACGCAAAAGAAAGGGGCAAACTCTTGACCCCCCTTCTGAAGAAATTAATTTGAGTAATCAATTTGATTTGCTCACGGATGATGAGAATGATCCATCATCCAAGAAAAATTCTAGTAAACTTTCCCGGCTTAATGCCAAGAAGGAAAAGATTCCCCCTATTGTGATAACCACTTCCGATTTCCATGCTCTTCGCATGGAACTTTTGAACTTCGTGAAAGTTAAGTTTTCTCTACAAATTGGACGTCGGGGTGAATGCCGTGTATTGGCTGAAACCTTGGACGGATTTAAATGTCTTCTCAAGTATCTTACTGAGAAGAAGCATAAATTTTTTACTTACGACACCAAAACTGAACGTGTGTTCAAGGTTGTCATGAAAGGACTGCCCAGTGGTGAATCCCTGGATCAGATCAAAGATGAACTGGCAAAATTACTTGGAGTTGTGCCACTCCAAGTAATCAAAATGAAAATGAAATCCCGTCCTGGCGATTCGCGCAACGGGATTTCTAATGATTTTTATTTAGTTCACTTCAAGTCTAGTGAACTAAACAACCTTAAGGCCTTAGAAAAAGCTAGCCTTATGCTCCATGTCCGAGTGAAGTGGGAACACTTCAGGAAGACTGGAGGAAATTTCCAAAACCTCACTCAGTGCCGTAAGTGCCAGGGATGGGGTCACGGAACTAAAAATTGCTACATGCCAGCTAAATGCATGAATTGTGGTGATTCCTCTCACGCAAAGGACGACTGTCCTGTGAAGGAAGATCCTAAGAAATTTAAATGTTCAAATTGTGGTGAAAACCACAAATCCAATTTTTGGGAATGTAAGACTCGCAAAGCGATCCTACAATCTCGTTCTAACCGACAGGTAAGAAACGCTCCACGTTTTCGACCAGGTACAAATTCCTCTGCTGTTAACAACGGTCAGCAAGGAACAAATTCTACATTCGTACCCGTAGGTACAAATATCACCCCTGCTTCAAATTTTTCATCTGTACCTATTCCCCTCGCTGCTAACAATGTTCAGCGAGTTAATGGAGCTACCTATGCTGCTATTGCAGCGGGTAGAAATCAAAATACAAACCAAAGTAATACTAACGGAAATTTTGACAATTTTGACTTAGGAAGCATTACTGCCCCTAAAATGGAATTTTTACAGAATGCATTAATTGACATGATTTCTGATATGCTTAAATCTAACTCCATGTTTGATGCTATTCAAACTGGAGTAAAATTTGCAAATAATATTGTCATGACTTTAAAATTCAGTAATGGATTTTAAAGCATTAAATATTGTAAATTGGAATGCTCGATCTCTTAAAGATAATGAAGACGAGCTATTTAACTTTTTGAGAGTTCATAACGTGCATATTGCCGTTATAACTGAAACGTTCCTTAAACCTGACCATAAGGTTAAGAAGGACGCAAATTACTTAATTTATAGAAATGATCGTCTTGATAGACCCTGTGGTGGCGTTGCCATCATTATTCATAGACGAATCAAACATAAAATTCTTTCTTCATTTGAAACCAAAGTTTTTGAAACTTTGGGAGTTTCTGTTGAAACAAAATTTGGACAACTTACGTTTAGGCAGCTAATTTGCCATTTCAATGCGTAGGCCAGAAAAAGAATTTTCTCAAGGGTGACCTCCAGAAACTTACCCGTCATAGGTCTAAATTCTTCATTATTGGTGATTTTAATGCAAAACACCGCTCATGGAATAATGCTCAAAGCAATTCCAATGGTAATATTCTGTTTGATGATTGTTCTGCAGGTTATTACACTATTCAATATCCAAACAGCCCAACATGCTTTTCTTCTGCGAGAAATCCCTCAACTATTGATTTGATCTTAACTGATTCATGTCAACTTTGTAGCCAACTGGTTACCCATGCTGACTTCGGTTCTGATCACCTTCCAGTAACTTTTGAAATATCCCAAGAAATAATTTGTAATCCCAACAGCTCTACTTTCAATTACCATAGAGCTGATTGGGAGCAGTATCGAACATTTATGGAATATAACTTCGATCCAAACATTCCTTTGCAAACCAAAGATGAAATTAATTATGCTCTTGAATCTCTGCCTCAGTACCAAAATGCGAGGTTAAATTCGATTCAATTATAATAGACGACGATCTTCAGCTCTTGATCCGTCTTAAAAAATGTCCGTAGGAGACAATATCAAAGAACACGCGATCCTGCCATGAAGGTTATCTGGCGGGATTTGCAAAAACAAATTAAAAAGCGATTCTCTGCCCTGAGGAACAAAACTTTTGAAAATAATATTTCTTAATTAGACCCGAGTTCCAAACCCTTTTGGAAACTCACAAAAATTTTGAAAAAACCTCAAAAGCCTATTCCAGCGCTTAAAGAAGGTGGTAAAATTTTGATCACAAATTTGGAAAAAGCTCAGAAACTTGCTAAGCAATTCGAGAGTTCCCATAATTTAAGTTTGGGTCTTTCTCGGGAAAATATTTTTGATGATTCCTGGGGGACTGATTTGGACGAAGTAAGGTCTATAACTAAAAATTTTCAAAATATGAAAGCTCCAGGTGATGATGGAATTTTCTATATCCTCATCAAAAAACTCCCAGAGAGTACCTTGTCTTTCTTGGTAAAATTATTTAACAGATGTTTCCATTTGGCATACTTTCCTGATAAATGGAAAAATGCAAAAGTTGTTCAAATTTTGAAGCCGGATAAAAATCCAGCTGAAGCTTCTAGCTACCGTCCAATAAGTTTGCTTTCTTAAATAAGTAAATTTTTTGAAAAGATAATTTTGAATAGAATGATGCTTCACATCAACACGAACTCAATTTTTGCAGATGATCAGTTTGGATTTCGCCACGGGCATTCAACTACTCATCAACTCTTAAGAGTTACCAATTTAATTCGTTCAAACAAATCTGAAGGCCACTCAACTGGAGTTGCTCTTCTAGACATAGAAAAAGCATTCGACAGTGTTTGGCATGAAGGTTTGATTGCTAAATTGAAAAAGTTTAATTTTCCACTTTACATTATGAAATTAGTTCAAAATTATTTAACTGACAGAACTCTGCAGGTAAATTATCAAAATTCCAAATCTAATCGACTACCTGTTAGAGCAGGAGTTCCTCAGGGTAGCATTCTTGGGCCTATATTGTATAACATTTTCACTTCGGACCTCCCTAATTTGCCTCAGGGTTGCCACAAATCTTTGTTCGCTGATGACACAGGCATTTCCGCCAAAGGAAGAAGTCTTCTTGTTATTTGCAGCAGACTGCAGAAAAATTTAGATATTTTCTCTTCCTATTTACAAAAATGGAAGATTTCTCCCAACGCTTCCAAAACTCAACTTATAATATTTCCACAAAAGCCTAGAGCTTCGTTTTTGAAACCTAGTAGTAGTCAAATAGTCACTATGAACGGAGTTCCAATTTCCTGGTCAAACCAAGTGAAATATCTTGGATTAATACTTGACCAAAAATTAACTTTTAAAGATCACATTGAGGGCATTCAAGCTAAATGTAACAAATATATTAAATGTTTGTATCCTCTTATAAACAGGAAATCCAAACTTTGCCTGACGAATAAACTTCTAATATTTAAACAAGTTTTTAGACCGGCCATGCTTTACGCTGTGCCAATATGGTCTAGTTGTTGCACTACCAGGAAAAAAGCACTTCAAAGGATTCAGAACAAAATTCTGAAAATGATTTTGAAGTTGCCTCCCTGGTACAGTACAACCGAAGTACATAGAATTTCGAATGTTGAGACTTTAGCACAAATGTCCAACAAAATAATTAATAATTTCAGGCAAAAATCGTTGCAATCCTCAATTGCAACGATTAATTCCCTTTATACTTAGATAAGATTTAGTTTTAGTTTTTAGTTTTAAGATATCAATTGTTATACTGACATGCAGGTTAAAAACCTGTTTAAAATACTTAATTGCCAAGACATGAACAATGTAAAAACACAGATATATATCATAACAATTAAGGCTGGTACGTTACTGCAGTAACTGGAGCACCTAGGTTAAAAATGAAATGTGATTTATTTTGAATTTGGAACAAATAAAGAGTTAAAAAAAAAAAAGGTTCTTCCCGTTTCCCCATGGAGCTGCATTGGACGATCCGATATCAAACGGTAAACAAACAAAACGACAACGATTTTGCTTATGCAAATGTGTGAGTGCAAGTTTTTTTTTGGCTGCGTACTCTTTGAAAATTTTGGATTTGGAATCCGAGAATTAAATTAAGGAAATATGGCATAGTGCTTAGCAAAAAAAAAAGGATAATACGAGAATGACGTATAATCCTCGATGATGCTAACCGCTATTATTGTCGACCACATACAAGTATTACAAAAACACAGACTTCAAAAGATGTTTGGTTAAAACAATGATAAATCTAGATATACCTGCAATTAGTTCGTAACAGCTTTTGTAAACAATGACTTCTCTCTATGATTTCTAGAAAGTCAAGCCTCCACGACGCAAAACAACATCACCATCGGATAGCGGAAGACTTTCCATACCCAATGGCTATGTTGGTTTGCGTGGGCGTGCCTTGAATTCCTAGAAATCATCGAGATAAGTAATTGATTTCAAGGGTTGTTACGTCCTAATTCCAGCTCTATCTAGAAATCTTCTGTTACTTGAGGGGTTTGCAGGTATTCTGATTATCATCAGTTCAATCGATTGCTTTTGTAACCTGAGTTAGGTTGACGTTTGCACTTACAGAAATTTCTATACAGCACAGCTTGGAACTGGGTTTAACCTGCATGATAAACAAATGCACCATAATTTATTGAATTTCTCAAAAAAAAAAACAAAAACAAAAACTAGCAACTCATACTAGCACATAACTTCAAAGCTTCTGCTGAAACACTCAAACCAACGTGAATCCACCCACTCAATAGCATGAAAAATTTGCTCCAATCTAAAGTAATGATTCACTCTTCCATCGTTCCCCTGATCCGTTCATCATCACGTAGTAACGGGCCAACTTAGATCCAAAGCCCAATTATCGCCCTAGTAATGGGTTGTATCCATTGTTCTTCGGAATCCGACAGCTCATGGAACTACTACCGGAAATTGTCCTTGTCTCCTCTTGTTGTCAAACTAATAGGAAACAATCTCGACTTTCCAGCTGCAGCCCTTTCATCCTTTCGTTAGTATATTTTTTTCTACTTCAGCTTTTTGTTTCAAACCCAACACCCAACACAATCGTTCTTTTCCACCATCCGGTTCGTTTTGGGTTGGCCACATGCCAGCGCAAGGCACCCGGATCCCCATACTGCCGCTGCTGGTTAGTGTTGAACAAATTTTATGATATATATCACCCCCGGCCCAAGGAATAATAATCCAGGTTTCAGATTCCCTTCCGACAAAGGCATACCCGGCAACCATCGACTGGAGAAAAGTTGGAAATTGCAGTCATTCCGAGGATTTTTATTCCTCCATTTATTTCAACCGAAACGATAAATCATCACCTGTCAACCGGACACGTGGAGAACGAGCAAACGGAAGGAAGCAAATCCCCGTCACCGTACGATACGGAGTGAGCGAGAGCAACCCGGATCGATGATTGCAGACACCGAAGAGTCATTAATGTCCGCCAAGTGACACATAGAGAAGGGACACATACCGAGGACCGACCGCAAGATTGGACAGCAGCGTCCATAACGGGGACGGTCGTACCTACCTTCTGCGGCGACGGAGGTATTTTCAGTGCATGCCCTCCGGTCCGGTCCGAATGAAGCCGAGTTTTCGGTGCGGTAGATGCTGCATTGAGCCGCAGCAGCAGGGGAATGTCGAATTCGTTGCAGATTTGGTGTGGTCTGGTGATATTTTGCACTGATGAAGATGAACGCCTGCCGGGCACAGCATTGCTGTGTGGCAGAAACCTTACAAATGAGTGCAGCGTGATTGTTTTTTTAGTTATGCTATATTGATTGACATCGTTTAAACGAATTTATTTATATCCATTGGGATATGAGATGGTATATGACGAAAGCCAACTTCAGAACACAACAGTAAACACAGGTTATTACCAGAGCATAGAAGGTATACATAGTAATGTTGCACAAACGATCGTAACGCTCCTTGGCCGCTATCCAGGTGTCTGGAGGCTCATTCAACATGTACAGCTTCAGGCCTGGATAGTAGATGTTGAAGTAGTCCTGCCAGGTGATCGTCCTCATATCACACTGGAACAACTCCCTATCGCCCGGAGTCATCTGATCGAAAACACCACGCATCTTGTCATTGACGAATGTAAACTGTTGACACATGAAGAAATCTATGAAGTCAGTAAATTTTCGCACTTTCCTGTAGATTTTCATCAACCTAGAAGAGCAATCGAATTGAAGATTTTGTTTACATTATAGAATTAGCCTACTAAACGCACATTGACTTCTTCCCTCTAAATCTCTGCACGGCATCTATGATCACTCCCGGGAAGAAGTGCAGCAAAATGGTTAAAATCCATGCGGCCGTCTTGAATCTAGTGCTCACATACGATGCCACCCAAAGAGACTTCAATGGATGATATTCCGTGCCAATGGATTTGGTCAAATCTTGAACCTCCCTGTTCGTCAGAGGATTATCGGTTCCACTGGCCAGGTGGTAGATGTGAACTTTGTCCGGATCTGTCGAAGGTGGCTCGACCCTGTAGCTCTCGGCTGCTCGATGGCCTGCCACTAGCGTTCCATTGATGACGAAATCCGCCGGAATAACGTCACTTCTCAACTCATCGACGGAGTGCAGCACACGTAGAATTCCGCAACCGGCTCCGACGATAACCCCATTCAAACCGTACAGGTTGTCCGTCCAGCCCTGCACCGGATCGTACATGGTGGATGCGACTGTGGGTGAAAAAAACAGCATAATTAGTTATCTTAATGCTTCCAACAGCATTCGCCACGAGCGGTAAAGTAAGTGTATTATACCCAAGAGTAGGTGAATATACTCATCGTGATTGTACTCAACCAATTTACTAGACCAATTTTATTAATTTTAGCACCAATCGATCAGAAATATTCCTACGCTTCTGTTCAATTTAAAACTTTAGAATTTTTAAAAAATGTCACTGTTGAAAAATGCATGAATGTGCTACTGTTGCTATGATATTTAAAATTATCATCGATTGCCTGCGAAAAGCCATTTCCCTAACACAGACTTCAAAGTTGAATTTCATTCGGTCTCATCGAACGGTGTTTATTCAATCACCACGTGGTGAGTGGTGGTGTTCTCCAGTACACAACGAAAGGCTGCCTGCAAGCAGCGAGCGGCTGCCCACACAAGCATCCATAGAAGGAGGAAGAAGCCGCTCCGCTATTGATCGGAATCAGTAGCTATTCGTGAGTTAATGTGGGCCATCTATTTCAAGTGCATCATACTAAAGAGTATAAACAGAGAGAACCATGCTCAAATTCCTAATCCTACACAAAACACAAGCTCCTGCTGCAGTTAACAAATAAGATTTATTATATAAGACCACGTAGTCTTACGTCACCATTGCGTACAACCCCATACATACTTAAAAATTTTCGCCAAGATTCCAACAGCCGAGCAGTTCTGCAATTTATGTTGCTGAGTTTCAGTAAAACAATTGCCGAGACTCAGCTAACAAATAACTATTTGCTGAGATATCAGTTAACAAATAGATATTTTGCAGAGATATCAGCAAAAGTAAATGCCGAGGTAATCGGCTGTTGGAGATTTTACCGAACTAGATTAAGTGTGTAGAGCTGTCCCTTGTAGTTTTTAATATCAGCTGATGGTTTCGACCAACGCAACCAGAATGACAAATATGTTTTCTAGAGAAGATTTGTAGGTTTATTTACTTCCATTTCTTTTCTGGAAAAACAAAACAAGAAATTGTCTTTAATTTTTATAAGTGATGGTTTCTAAATTGAACTGAGTTAGAGCACCTTCAAAAGCAATAAAAACATTGTTTTTAAACACTTTGTTTCAATTAAATTAACAACACTGGATACGATGAAAGATGATTCGTACACACACCTTCGTAATGTGGTGTGTAGAAAAACTGTAAACAAAACAATTTCAGGTTACAAAATTATTTGCGGCTCGCGTTTTAAAAGATGCGAATGATATTATTTAAGTAAAAATCGTCTTTAAAAGTGAATTTACTTAAAAGTGAATTTACTTAAAAGTGCTTGTAGAAGCACTGTCGTAATTGTTTTTTGTGTGGTTCTGAGAAGTTAAGGCAAGTGAAAGCAGTCATTAAAATTACGTGCCCAGAGTAGAACAAAATCGACTGATCGTACTTTTTAATGCAAATATTGTGAATGCATGATGACACATTACATTAAGGCACATAACATTGAGGTAACATTAGGGCAAAATCAAATTATAAAATAGAAATAAAACGCATCACTTTCAGAAATACTTCACTTCGCAACCGATGAACCATTCTGACGGCCATATGAGTACCCAAGTAACCATATAGTCGCAATATAGCTTGTATATTTTTACTTTGCTTGAGTTTGGATAGTTTGGGAATCTGATGAAACTGTCCAGTCCCTTTCGCATTTTTTTCATAATCTTTTCGAACACTTTGGACGTGAGCCTCGTCCCTGATCACAATCGCAATTCAGTGATAGATGGTGGACATGAAACCGACCACACCAACCAGCGAGAAAGGAGTCAACATCGAACCAGGAACGGAAATGTAGCAGTGTTCGTTTTGGTAAACGATAAGCTGAATATCCTAACGATCATATAACGCGAAAGAGCTTGGGATTGAATTCACGGTATTCTGCTCAGTAAGCAAAACCGTTTGTCACTAGGCAGACGAGCCCTTTTTCATCGAGTTGCTGTTATTATCATGTAGTCCTGTTGACAAATAAAACGATTGATTGAGATTAGACTCATGATTTTTTGCTCTGCTCTGCTGTAAGCAAAAACGGTTGTTCTCAGGCCACTGAGCCCCTCATATCACATTATATCGTTACTCAAGTTGGTATAACTGTTCAAACCCGGCACCGACGACAGGGTTACTTCCATTGACTTGCTATAAAAAAAATGTTTTTTGGAATTATGAAATCATGGAAAAGTATAATGCTAATTAGTGCTTGTAAGTTACAAGAAGAGGTCATGAAGTTATATGTTTGACACATAAAATCTGTCAATATTGCTTCCAGTGCGTCACAATCAGCGATTTTCCGACTCGTGAGCGCTCACTCTGAGTGAACGCTCACGAATCATAAGATCGCTGATTGTGACGCTCTGAAAGCGGAATTGACAGGTTTTATCAGTCAAACACATACTTTACATCCTCTTCTTGTTACTTACAATGTACAACATATCATTATAACATCTAATGATTGCATAATTCCGAAAAATATTTTTTATAGCAAGTGAGTGGAAGCAACCCTGACCGACGACAACGAAAAGTTTTACAAATTACACGATAAACAAGCGATATTACCATACATTTTCAATATAAAAGGACCTGGGACTGCGTCTTTCTGCTCAGTAAGCAAGCAACTGCAACCGACGATCTTTCAAATCCGAAAACTAAAAGAGTTCTTAGACCTTCATAAAGTTCCACTTTCACGTGACGTTCAAAGTTTCGATTTGCTCTTTACGCATTGTTCAGGCAATCATAACAAGCTATGCCGACGTGACGATTGTTCAAGGCCTGGTTAGCAAGCTATTCAAATGAAATTGCGTTCTCGAATTTCACTTGGTATGTAATGAACACCAGAAAAACGCGATAATTCATTAAATTTCAGTGGCTGATGGTTAATTTTTAATATACTAACGGTACTGCCTACGGCGACTACGGCGATGACTACGACGGCGTTAACAGCGAATTTGTTACTTACGATTTGAATACACTGAAAAAAAGTTTTCACTTAGTTTCTATTAGGAACGCATGTAATATTTTTCCAATAACAAAAATAATGATTTTTATATAGATTTCATTGGACACATAAAGTGATGATTTAGTGGTGCAATTTCCAATTATGAGATCAATTCACACGGATATTTTCCACTGTGATTTATTTTATGAGTGTAGTATATAACACCTTTGCCCGGCACCTCCACTTGAGCTTCATGTCTGCTATCTGACACTGTTTAAAAAAAAACATCTAACAGCAATTATCCCTGTTGCAACACTTCTCCCAACGCAAACTCTATCTTGCATTGCCATGGTCATCTGGGAGGAGGTTTGCGTCTAGTGCTTTCCCCAGGAACCGTCCACAGCAACCAGCTACACCCCGTCCAGTGTTGGGCGTATCCAGCGAGGTATCCTTAAGCTGGCTCACAATCTCCTACACTGACGAGAGACCAGCAGACGAGCACTTTTGCAAGCCGTAGACTCGCTGATTCAAGGTAACGTCGGCCACCGAATCAACACCAAAACTCGCGATGGACACATTATCAGCACTTTTCCTGGCTAATTTACCAACCGAACTGTGCTCAAACACGCACACGGTGACGAGACTCTCGATAGAACTACATGCCGAAAGCGTGACATCCGAACACGGTGAACTGGCCTCCCGGGAGGCAATGAAAATCACAAGCACACAAAGCACCGCTTTTTACAAAAAACACACAAGTGCAAAGAAACGGATCCAAACGTCACTCTCGCGAAAGCAAACCCGTCATCCTCGAACGACAAAAAAAAATGATCTTGGTAAGCAATTTCGTAATACGGAATTGCCTCTGAAAATCAACCGGGAATACACGAATTTCACCACGTGGTATACTATTGGTATCAATTTCAGTCGACAACTCTTAAATTTTTGGCAAAAATAGTTGCGAGTGGACTGACATCAACACTGACCGTGCCGAGCTCTTTCACGCACCTTACAGCACGTAAATAAACTGAAATTAAAAATTATCTCTCACGATGCCACAAATTATTGGTCCGGGAGAAAAAAAAATCAAACACCGCAGATAACGACATATCTTTTGATGCTTGCAAATATGATCAATCACGTTTTCTTTCTTGATTCTAACATCACACCAATCACACACGTATAACCGTCCGGGAGGCAGAGTGCCAGCGTTAACCAAACAAATGCAGCCGAAAACTGTGAAAGCGAACGCACACACAAAACAGACAGCAAACTTAAAACACAACCGTATCCGAAGGGGTTAGAAAATGCACTCAAGCTAGGATTGGGCGATCTTGGATCGATCTTTGGAAGATCGGTCTTTTTCATCCCAATCTCCGATGTTTCGGACCGACTATTTCATGTTCATGAAAAGATAAAAAAAAAATCAATCTTTCCTTTCGGTGTTTTCGATCTTCAAAAAAAAAAAAAATAGGTTCTACTATTTGCGTTTCCGATGTTAACGAATATAGCAACATTTAAAGGTTTGCGCTACCTCCTTTTTGTGCTCATTGCTCCTCGCCGTCAGATTTTATCTACACGACGAAACAGAATGATGCATCAATGAGTCAAGTTGAACCATTTTCGAGAAAAACGGAATAACTCATAATGAAGAATACATTTTATTTTTATTTTTATTATTATTATTATTTAATTTTATTCATCGGACTATTGTCTACATGAAACAACCTTAAAGCTAAAACAATTCAAGTGTTTCTAATCCGTGCCAAAAAGCGAGATGATGATTCCCCAAATTCGAAAAATTCTTCGACAGCCGTAAACGTACGCATCATAGTTGTTAGTGGTTCGTTGTAACCGAACGCCGTTCGATGGTACCGCGGTTGGAGAAGGGTACCACTTCGTAATGTTCTCGGTGGTACTCGGATATCCAACAGCGAGAGAAGCCTCGAGCAGTCGACCTCACCATTCAATAGCTTGGCAACAAAAACTGCTTGCTGATTTTTCCGTCGGCATTCCAGAGTATCCAAGCTCAGCAGATTGCAGCGATCAGAATACGGCGGAAGATTTTGCGGATCACGCCATGGTAGATTACGTAATGCTATCCTGATAAACTTGCGCTGAACACTTTCGATCCTCAAGCTCCAAGTAAACTGATGAGGAAACCAGACCAAGGAGGCATTTTCCAGGATTGGTCGCACAAGTGAGCAATAGAGAGCTTTCAGACAGTGTGGGTCAATGAAGTCCTTCGATATTTTCGACATAAAACCTAGCTGGCGATTCGCCTTTGTGATCAGAGCCGAGCGGTGGAGGTTGAACGTCAACTTATGGTGCAGTAGAACACCAAGATCGCTGAACTGGTCGGTTCTTTGAAGAACCACACCGTTGATGGCATAGTCAAAAACAATCGGCTGCCTGATGCGGTAATACGACATTACCATACATTTAGGAATGCTGAGGGTAAGCTTATTCCGACGACACCAATCAACGAATAGATCCAATACCGATTGAAGACGAATGCAATCCTCAGCAGTCCGCACCACGAAGTACAGCTTTAGGTCATCGGCATACGCAAGCTTACAGCCATCTCCAAGTAGAAGAAGTGCGTCGTTGATGTACAACACAAACAGCAACGGGCCAAGATTGCTACCCTGTGGTACACCTGACGAGTTCGTGAAATACGAGGAAGTACTGGAATCGAGTTTCACTCGCAGAGACCTGTCAGTCAAGTAGGAGCACAACCACAAAGTCAAACGGTCCGACGCACCGAGTTTGGATAGCTTTGCCAACATAATGTCATGGTTGATCGTATCAAACGCTGCTTTTAGATCAGTGTAGATGACGTCTATTTGTGCCCCATTTTCCAGTTGCTCAAAACATGTCGTGGTAAAATCTAGAAGATTTGTGGTAACCGATCGTCCAGGTTTGGTGTGCTCAAGAATGAAACCACTCACAATTATCTCAAACAGTTTTGATGCTACAGAGAGATTAGTAATTCCTCTGTAGTTTTTAACGTCACGTTTATCTCCTTTCTTGTGTACCGGAACCATAAATGACTCTTTCCAGATTGCAGGAAATTTCGACTCTACAAAAGATTTGTTGAAGATCCTGCAAAGCGGTTCAACAAGCGCTCCAATGGTACGACAATATACTGCAGAAGGAATGCCATCTGGTCCAGGCGAGAAGGTACATTTTATTTTCTTGGCGGCATTAGTTACCATAACGGGCGTTATTTCAAAAGTGTTTATGTCAACAAGGTTTGAAGGCACATCCGAAACAGCCGAGACAAGTTCAGTCGAGGTGATGGATTCTGCGGCAAAAACCGACGAAAAATGAGCAGCAAAAAGCTCACATTTCTCCCCGCCTATCGACGATTCAACGTCATTGAAAAAAACGCTTGCAGGCCAAAAGCTCTTGGGGTTTCGCCTTAAATTAGTTTGCACTCGTAAAACGTACGATTTGTAGAGCGAAGAGTTTAGATTACGGTACTCGTTACACGCCAAGTGAAAACTACGCTTATTTGCCAGGGAACGGTATCGCCGAAGTCTACGTTGCGAAGCATTTCTTTTTCGTTTTAATGTTCGTAGCAAAGCGGTGCTCCACGCAGGAGAAACAGCAGGCCGACGAATCGGTACGTTTGTATCCATCCAATTATTTAGCACAGCACACAACGTTTCAGCCATTTCATCAGCATTCAGTTCATCGAAAACCATTTTCGTGTAGTTTTGAATCATTAATGATTAATCCGTCCCGAGTTTTTTCAAGTACCAGTTCTTTGACTACATGCTTAGTATTGCTTCTGCGTGAAATCAACGATTTACATAGTTGAAGATGCTCATTTCAAAAACCAGACTAAAGTGGTAATTTTGATACGATAGATGAGGAGATGAAAGTATAGAATTGATAGTTTCGTTAGAGTACGGCAGTGTGAAAATTGTATATAGAGAGTAGAAAGCGAGCAAGGACAAATTTAGGAAGGTACACATCGGTTTGATCATCTCTCTTTACCAAACTCCTCCGTTGGAGAGGGATGGTGAGGGGTATTACCCCCGGTTTAAAAAAAATCAAAAGAACGATCTACGAAAGATCGATTTTGTGGTACCGATTTAATCAGTGGATCGATTCTAGAGCCAAATATAAGATCGATTCGTCAAGATCGATGTTTCCTTGAAGATCGCCCAATCCTAACTCAAGCTGTGATACGGATGCTCTTAGATAATGCTATCAAAACTCACCAACTACAATTCTCACCAAACTGTGGTGATTTTGAGCTTCAAAATTTTTCCTATACAACCAATTACGAACCGAAACTTCCTTCACTGCTGGTAGCAGTAATTTCGAGTCTGCCATATGTGAAGAGTAAAGAGAGATAGCAAACCATGCTTCTCTTTCCAAGAAAACGATGTGCAACGGAATAATTTTTGTGGTAAATCAACTCGTAGATACAATTTTACATGTTCTGAACAGAGTCGATGTTATAATAAGAGTCCTGCCAAGAGAAAATATTGCGAACAAGCAGCACTGTTTGAGATTTATTTTTCGTCAGAGTAAATGGCAACCAGATTTTTTGCGTTAGCATCGGATGACTTTCATTCAGAAGTGGAAAATTTCATGTCGATAACGGAGCTTCTGGGAGACAAAAACAATTATAGAACCTGAAAAATGTTCAAACAAGTGCTTGGTATAACTTTTAAATACCACAATGTACTAAATAAAACGAAGAAATGGTTTTCATCTAAAATAACTAAAATATTGTCAGTCATGAATGCAATACTTGTTGTTTACTGGCTGTGGGAACAATAATGTTTATTTACTTTACTTGTTTGGTACTTCTGGCTTCACTCTTGGCGGGACTCTTATTATAACATTGACTCTGGTTCTGAATAGTCTAGCAATATCAAAGGAGCTTGAGATCGAAACAAAATCATTTGAGTAAGGATTATGCCATCACTGACCTCATGTTTGATTAAAAATTTAGTTTTAAAAGGAACTCCCCTTTGAACTAAAGGAGACATGTCTCTTGAAAAGGTTTTAATTAATATGCTTAGAGCCAATTTTCTCCCATCCCAAGTAATCATCAAGTCTTTTATGAAATATATGAAAAATATAGGGCTACCGAACTTTAAAGTGTTGATCATTATTGTATCACCATTATTATATTAACCTTAAAAACAAAAACGAGTAATTAGGGGATTTGTTCGTGACTCGGCATATGCTAAGAGCACTCCGTAGTTTTGGATGTATAACCTATTGAAGAAATATTCCATATTTGTTGATTATAGTAGCATTTTCCATAAACCGATTCTTTACGGGAATTACCGGTGTTAAATTTGTCATTATTGAAACATTGGTTTTCAGCAAACAAACTCGGCAATGACAACCCCATTAATGATAGATTCTTTGCTCATGTTTCGCGGGAATTAATACTTAACATCGATAGCTGACTCGTTTTTAGCCTTTTCGCAGATTGAATACAAAACACTTGGCAATACAATTTACGAAATCCTAACGTTAGAACTTTCCAGTCTGACACTCACTTCCCCTGGCAAAATAGGGTAAGCGTGCCAGTTATAGCACTAGTGCTCCAATTGTTGGCTCTTGTGACTGGCAAAAATTTGAAATAAATTGTCATGGTTTTGATTGCCTATATCTGACAAAATCTATGTTCTAGCCTTCCATGGAATTAAAATTTGTGATGAATGAATAATATAAATAGAGCCTCCCATAGCTCAGTCGGTAAAGGCACATCTCAAAGCAAGACCATGCTGTAGGTGGCTGGGTTTGATTACCGGTCCGGTCTAGGAATTTTCCGAGTTGGAAAATTTCTCGACTTCCCTGGGTATAGCGTATGACTGTACGTGCCACACAATGAAACTAATGCAACAATGGAACAGGCATCGAAAGCTCTCAATTAATAACTGTGGAAGTGCATATAGAACACTTATGTTGAGAGCACGCAATAAACTAACTCGATAAGCAATAAGCTTAAAATGCGAAGAAGACGAATAAGAAGAAGGGCCACTCAACTCACCAATTGACGGTCGGATGATGACGATGTTCAGCCGATCGAAATACATCTTCACCAAATGTTCGGCCAGCGCCTTAACGTAGGTGTAGGAATTTGGCCATGGTCGGATGATCATTGGCGTCAGAAACGTGGACTGCTCTTCGTCAACATGTTTCATTAATTCCAGCATCTTTAACGGATCCATTGGTGGATCGTAGAACCTCTCGTACGCCGTCATGTGGATGCAGTTAGCATACGCCGTCGAAATGTAGATCATCAGTTCCAATTTTCGCAAACTCACGCAAAGATTCAACACCTCCAGCGTCCCCTTCACGTTGGTCACTATTATCCTGCTCAGTGCCTGATCAAATTTCACGTCTGCTGCTGCATGCAGCACAATTTCCGTTCGCTCCCTCACATATTCAGCGTCCTCGTCACTCAACCCAACGCCATCGGCTTCCACGTCTCCCCGGATAACGGTAATCTTCCGCCGGCAATTGTCCAAATTCTTCCGAAAAACCTGCAACACCCTCTCCTGCTCGATCATCTTCTCGATTCGTTCCTTCGGTTGGAGTCCCTTCTTCTCCCGCACCAGCACTATCAACTCCTTCACGCCACATCGAACCAACTTGCTCATATACAGTTTGCCGAGGAACCCGGTTGCCCCGGTCAGCAGGACCACCTTGTCCCGGTAGTAATCGGCCACGGGACTACACAGCTCTGGCTCCTCCTCCCATAGGTTCATCCCGCGGGGATCCATCATTGCCAGTTCCGCCATGGTTGGTTCAACTGACGACGGTGCAAAATCGAGCACTTGTAAACGTTTCGAAACGATGCAGAAAACTGCACTGGCCAGTCGGTGAACTACGGCATCGAGCCATCGAATCAAGTTGCTGGCAGAAAATTTGCAATTGAAATTGCCGCCAGTGCCAATTGGTTAAAGGTTTCGATGGCGCGACGATGGAAATGGATTGAAAGGTTGCACGACCTCATGTTTGCAACGAATCGAAACTAATTTGCAAATCCATGCACTGCTTTCTGCGTTGTTCAAACGACCCGCATGAATGGCTTCATCGATGGCTCTGCAAAGATCTGCTATCACACGGTAGCAGTCGAGAGAGTCTGATTTTTTTATTTCGATAAAAAAAATCTGTTCTCCTCGTTAGAAAACATCCTTTTCGTCAAGACGCCTCCGTCCCTGACTCGAAATCATTCGAAGCTCAGACATTGGTGGTGGCGGTGGGGTGCAAAAGCCGGAAATTAAAAACACTGCAATCCTCCAAGGCAACCAGGTAGGTGTTGAAAATTGAAGCATCCATTGTACCGGAGACAAAACCAGTACCTATAGTAGTCCGCCGTCGACCGAGTGCCTTCGCCCGAGGAGGAGGAGGAGGAGGAGGAGGAGGAGGAGGATAACAATGATAATAAAGAAAGATGCCGGCGACTGATGGGATGGGTGGGGAAGGGGGGGGGGGGTGGTTTAGCTGCTGGGGAGCAGGGGTTGTTTCACAAAAACTCGGAAGGATGCGTTAAATAAAGGTGCTCTCACGAAGGACCGTTCGAAGAAGCTTCATCATCACTCAACTTTCCGGTCGTCTTACTGAAGAAGGTACGGGGCTGGGCGGATGTTGAAAAATCGCCTGTAGACGAATTTTAGGCAGAATTATCTTCCTTGCAGAGTTTTCACGAGCTTTTGTTTCGGCAAAGGCTGGTGATGCCTGGGAAATTCTTTGTTGACCGTGGAAGCGAAAGTAAACTGTTGCTTTGTTCGGATTTAATTACGTGAATCTGCAGCTGAATTGATTTGTTTTGCCATGAAGGTATTACCTCCAGATATTTTATTTATGTATTTGCAAAGCATGGATGCCCATGTTTTGTAGGGGCCCTTAACTCAGTTGGTAAAGGTGCAGCTATACAGCAAGACCATGCTGGAGGCGGTTGGGTTCGGTTCCCGATCCGGTCTAGGAATTTTTCAAATTCAAACATTTCTCGACTTCCCTGGGTATGCTACAGCTCTCAACTTACAACTGTGGAAGTGCTTAAAGAACACTTAGTTGAGAGCCGACGCCTAAGAACTCTGCCTTTACCGTCTGAGCTTAGGAAGTCCCGGTACTGAACTTGATCAACTCCTAGGACCTTGAAACGGTTCCATTATCCGATTAACTCAATGCGGAGGGCACTCATCACTCAAAGCGTGTGAAGGGAAATTTAATTTCTTATCAAAACCAGCTTCAGTGCCTATGACAATCTTTCATTCGTTCCATCACTACTGGCATTGACATCATTGCCTCTGGGATCAACCCGTCATAACTTGACAATTTGCCGTATTCCCATATCCGTCCCATGCAGCTATCATCAGCAAACGTCCCATCAGCAGTAACGTGTTCGATGGATCTCGTGGTGCGTTATTTCTATTGCCCTGCGGGTTCCGGCCCTTGCCGTTCGTGTCGTTTTCATGTTCTTCCAGTAGGGCCACGCTGCGAATGCACATAAAATGCAATTTATATGTTAATACATTGGAATAATTTAAAACTCAAAAGAATGACTGCTTACGCTTCTATCTCTTTCTGGCAGAATCACAGCAGCCCCGGCGGATGAAGCTTGGCGGTCACATTCGTGCGGAAGGGACATTCTAGTCTGGGGCAATCGCAGTTCCGCTCACTGCCGGTGGATTGGCGCGTGAAGATGTCTCGTGAGAGTAAATACAAGGTGCTGTTCATAAACTACGTAAACCGATTTTGAGAGATTTAAGGCTCTCCCTTCCCAGGCAATCGTCCATTTTTTTAAATTTGTTTGGACCGTAGTTTATGAACAACCCCTAATCACAAACTTTATATGTATTCGCAACATTCACCCACCGACATAATAGTGTTCATTTTTCCCGTGAATCGAGGTGTGGGAAATGTGTAGAAAATGTGTAGGAAAAATAGAAAATGTGAAAAATGTAACTATAAACAACAGTACAGTCCGATGTGTGTTTTCGTTTCCACAGTGCACACATTTGGAAGGCGTAAGTTTGTCCGTCTGTCGGTGCGATGATGTCACACACACGATGGAACGAAGATGATAAGCTGAATTGAGAGTGCAATTCCGCCCCCAGTTGTGGGTTGTGGGGGTTTCTTGAAGAAACTCGGAAAACTGTGTGTTTACTCAGAAACGTTATTCGTTATTACTGGATGACTGGATCCGATCCGAGAGAACATCCCGGAGCCCTGCTGCATCGCAACTCTGCCCAGCGACACAACGGAACGGGAGGACAAGTTTTCGAATCGAACGAAAACGGCACAAAGTTCGAAGCGCAAATGTGCGCTTTGCACATGGTTAATAATTTATTGTGCCATAAAACATGAATAGTGCATCTATGCACATAATAATGAAGCATGAGCTACGATGTGGTAGCGTTATTAACGCTTCAGCGCGCAGGCTATGGCAGTGCTGAGCAAGTGAAGCAGTAACTACACACTTAGAAAAATTCATGTAAATTTAGGTGCTCTGAGACTGACATATACGAGCGTCAATTCTGACATAAAATTGAGTAATAATGGACGCGAAATTCAGCTCAATCGAACGTACTTTTCGCCGAGTAACAAACTTTTCAGTCTCGGAGCATTTAATTTTACATGACATGTTTGTTTACATCTCATCCTTTATTTCAAAGATGGATTCCGTCACTTTTAAAATTAGGTATTTCTAAGTGTGTATGAGGCGTTTTGGAAATTTAAAGTGTTTTTAATTTTTGATCAATGCTCATAAGATTCATAACATTGCGTTATAGTTTTTAGCAAAAGAAAACTAAATGATTTTTTTAGATTTACCCATCGAAAAAAAATGTTGACCAAAAAAGTGCTTAAACAACACCTCGATCAACGCTTGAAAATGGATGCGCTATCAGCACACATGTCACTGAACAATTGTGGTTACTTGTGTGCCACTTATTCCAGTCACAATCAAGTTGCAGCAGCTTATTTCGATCGAAGTGTGTTGCTTGTGTGATGCTAAAGGCGTTATAAAGCTACCTCGTGCAAGAAGATAATCTTTCATAAATCGCCTCGATAAAATTCATACGAGCAGCAAGCGTGTTTTCCAAAATCCAAATCACTCGGCTCTGGTGTTTGCCGAAATCATAAACACTCGGCATTGTTGTTTGCCGAAGTAGCATACACTGGTACAAAAAATGTTACACGTGTGCCTTGTTTGCTACGTTTAAGCTGGTTTTAGACAGGGCAAGTCAATTGATCAAGTCAGTTGAAATCAACTGACTTGAACGTGAATTGAACGTGTAAACCATGCCATTCAACTGATTTGATCAACTAACTTGAATTGAAAAAAGTTGGACCAGACTGAACTTTTCAAGCCAATTGAAATCATACTTTTTTTTTCCTTTGGTTTGTTTTTTTTTCCGTCGATCTTGTTTTCCGTGCTGAGCACCAATGCTACCGACGTGCCAGGAAGGCAGCTCCCACACCTGGACCCTACCTATCGACCCATCAACTCATGAACCGGAGACCAACGGCTTTACTTCCCTTCCGAAGGAAGGCGTGATCAGAGATATTATGCCTCAGAACATCCCGGCGGCGCCGACTGGGATTGAACCCAGGCCTGCTAGGGTGAGAGGCAATCACGCTTACCACTACACCACCGGCGCCGTTGAGTTGATCATACTGTCATACGACATTTTCGCCGAAGACCGTCACGAATGTATGTATTTTAGTTTTTCTCATAATAACTGAGAGATAATAAGAGCTACTAATGTGGTGCTTGTGTGAATTCGGAAAATAGCAAGCAACGATGTCCTAGTAATAGAATTTCTGATGCGAAATGGTATAATTTACACCAAATTGAGGAATTAGAACGAAATCACACATGTCATATGATAGTTATTTGATAATTTTCTTTTTGCTCGAATTTTATTATACCGTTTGTGTTGTGCCAGCGAGCCGACGGTAGAGCATGAGAGTTCGAATTCAAACAGAACTGTCGCGCACGACAACGAAGCGAGTGTAGTAAAAAACGTCAACAGTTTCAACCCCTGACCACGACAAACTCTCTCTGCAACACCACTCGATCGGAGTGGTAGAAGTATAATGAAATATTGCTTGCCTGCTTTGTTGCAATACATGGTTGAAGACATAGATCGATCAGAATTGAGAATAGACAAAAAAAAAATCCCTTTAAAACACGTGCATCATCTCCGGCTTTACTTCGAGAAGTAGCTATCATACAATTTGGTGGTTTCATTCTACCGGCCCGAGCGAGCTTTATGGCAAAGGCAGTTTGTCATGAAAAAAGGAAGAAGATTACATCATTATTACTTTCCATTTCTGACAAAGCGTTATCGTTCACCGCGTAGATCGCTTGTCATCCTGTCATTTGCAGATATTTTTGATTCCTTGTCAGAATGGATTCCGTTACCAGTGGTTTTATTGTATGGTACTATCGCCGACGGGGAGCAGAGCACTTCACTCACACACTCATCTCGAAACGATTGCCTTCCAAAGTCGGCCACACATCGACCGAAAGGACTGCTGATGAAGAACAATGAGAAGGACCACTCAATTCTTCTTCTTTTCCTTCTTAATTTCTTCTTCTTTTTTTTCTTCTTCTTCTTCATTCCTTTATTTAACGTCGAACTTTGTTTCGCAACCTAGTGCCAATCACCGACGGACCATCCATTGACGGCAATCGAATGTGCAAGAAGGCAGCTTCCACACCTGCGTAGGATATCGGACCCACTCAACACACATTGGCCAGGACCAACGGCTTTACTTCCCTTCCGTAGGAAGACGAAACCAGAGATTTTTATGCATCAGAAAAACCCCACCGACCTCGGCTGGGATTGAACCCAGACCCATTGGGGTGAGAGAGCAGAATGGTTGCTGCCGAGTAAACAGAAGATCGCGTGACACACATTGAGAGTGGACTGCTTCTGTCAACAGGCTTATGTACGCGAGGAATTTTTGCCTTTTTCTACACTGTTTTAATCCAATCGGAGCTGGATCCAAGGCGAACCAGCCAATGGCTGAAAACATTGTAAATAAAGAAAAAAAAAAGTTGGAAGGATTGTATACTAGATACGACCGCAGGGTTGGCGTTGGATAACGTCTGTTATGTGTTGTACTTAATTGTGTATATTATATTTTAGGAATATTCCTTAATAACTCTTTTGCGAAAGTTTGGTGGCCCTGAAAAGGGCCGTTTTGTTGGGCTGATGTTGTTGACAATGATGGAACGGGCGACCTTGTTGGACGCTTATATAGTAGAACAGAAAATATCAGAGGTGTCAGATACTCGCATACGTACGTTAAACTCTTTCTTGATAATGTTGTGCCCCTGAAAAGGGCCATTTTTCCAACGCGCTCGGCGTAGTTGCCCTTGCGGAGCAGACGGTGAATACGACCAACTAAGAACTGCAGCAGCTGGGCATTCCCTGACGGCGGCCCAGTATACCGGAGCACTGGCACCAACGCACTCGGCGTAGTTGCCCTTTCGCCCCCAGGCTCTGCTGCCGCTGCTCTGCTGCCGTTGCTCTGCTTCCGCTACTCTGGTACTGCTGCTCTGCTGCTGGGTCGTCGATCGGATAGACAATGATGGAACGGGCGACCTTGTTAGACGCTTATATAATAGAACAGAAAATATCAGAGGTGTCAGATACTCGCATCTGATGTCTCGGTTGGAAAAAGTATAAGAATATAAAAAAAATCAATCGATTTTCACCATCTTTAGACAATGGTTTACTTTTAAGCATTTTTCAAAAGTTTACAGAATGAAATCAATAGTTTTGAAACATTCAGCAAATTGCTAGAAATATTTCCAATCGATTGATGCCATTATCTTGTAAATCTATCGAGAGACGGTTGAGTTATTATCGTTCAAAATCTTTTAATTTTTCGTAACGCATCCAAAATGACTGTTTTCAATTTTGTACCCCCGTATGTTGCCGAAAGACGTTATCCAACGTCAAAAATCGGAGCTGGATACCCGGTGATGTTTAATGATGTGATATCAAAATTATTTTTTGCTGTGATAATCATTAGACATTTGTGGCTTGAATTAGGCCGGAAAAAAACACAAGTTTTTCTTTTGTCACTCAATGTTCGCACCAGTCGAGGGGGGGGAGGGGAATAAAAAATTAACCCAAAAAAAAATAAAACTTTTTAAATTCGTTTTACATTACATCGAAACCATATATTTCAAAAGCTAACATTTTTTCTTAGCCTTCGCATTAGCCTCATACTTCTTTGAAACCGTGATTTTTGACACTAATGCCACAAATATTGACTTTATTATATGTATCCTTTCAAGCAAGAACATTGGTAATAATGTAGATGAATAGGAGCAATTAATTTTTGGGATATTGATAAATTCCGGATTAACCATCAAGCGGAACATCACAAACGTAACAGTTCTAATAAAAAACGTTCTGTTTTCGATAGTTCCCTCCTATCCAAATATAACTCAGTTTTCTCAGCAATTGAACTTGCTTCAAAAAATCTAAATAGACGTATGGATTTAGGAAGGTCTATTCAACAAAATCCAAGTGTAATATTCGAAGGAAGGAACCAAAATCCATCTTGGCTGAACATAAAAACCAAATTTTAACAAAAATACCTACACAGCTAAAAAAAAGTAGTGTAAATTTCCGTTACTATGATGCACATAAATGGAGCGTCATATATCATACAAATTTAGATTATAGATCGTGTAAATTTATGAGACATGTAATGCAATATTCCATATGTTGTATGCAACTGTCCACTTTTGTTTGCAACATTTCTTGCAAGCTGCTAGTTTACGTGAAAAGGAAGTTTACATGCATGAATGTTTGCATGCATGAATGTTTGCATGCATGGATGTTTACATCGCCAGTAAAATTCAGAATTTTTTGGTGTGTAGTTTTGTCAATTTATAGCTGGCTTGGTGTGTGCTTAAAAATCATCCCATATAAATTCAGCAACGCCAATTCTATACAATCTACGCATAATTATCAAAGGATAGTATCACAATCCAACTTAGCAGAAAGGGAAAACCAAATTTCGAAAAAAAAAATACTTTTCGAATTACAAACCCGGTTCAACCTTCACTTATGGATTCAGCAGGGTCCGTTCTATAAAATAAAAGCCTATTTTTCAAAGATATAACCCAAAATGCAATTTGGCAGAACCGAAAAACCAAATTTCTATGAAACTACGTATGGAATCAGTAAAATCCACGCCCATTTTTTAAAGGAAGGAGCCGAAATTCAACTTGGCTGAACAAAAAACCCAAATTTCTATAAAAATGAGTACTTTAGAGAATTCAAACCCAGTTTTCTAAAAAAAAATAGTGCAAATGTATCATCAATTATGGATTCAGCAAGATCCATTCTATAAAATCCAAGTCTATTTTCAAAGATCGGTGCTAAAATTCAACTTGGCAGAACAAAAAATCAAAGTTTTTATGAAAATACTTACTTTTGTGAATTTAAACTCGATATTCTCAAAAATTGAAGAAATTCAACCCTCACGTATGGTTTCAGCAACTTCTATTCTATAAAATACAAGTCTATTTTTCAAAGATAGGAGCCAAAACTCAGTTCGACAAAGCAGAAAAATCATTTTTAATGAAAATACTTTCTTTTATGAATATTAACCAGGTTCGTTCTTCCGGTATTCAGCAACTTCCATTCAATAAAATCAAAGCACAAATTTCAAACGATTGAACCGAAATCCAACCTGTCTTCAAACAAATCTACCATCACGAGTGAACTCACAAAGGTCTATTCTATAACATCCAAGCCTGTTTTTCAAAGGACAGAGCCAAAATCCATCTTGGCTGGTCAAGAAACCCAAATTTTTATAAAAATAGTACTTTTGTGGATGTAAACCCAGTATTCTCAACAATTATGCTTGTTTAAAAAATCTAGTATCCAGTATGAACACACGATGGTCCATTCTTTCATTTTTCAACCTAATTTTCAAAGGATGTGAATCTAACAAGAACTAGGAAGGGGTCTAAAGGAGCGGAATATACGCTAAAAGTTAATTGAATCACTTCAGGAAAGTTCAGACTAACATTAAATAAAATTCAATCACTCAACAGAAAAGTTTGGACTTCCTAAAGAAGGTTATGAATCACTTCAGAAAAGATGTTACTCCATTTGGAAATTTAAGCTCAAAAAGTGTTAGAAAACTAGATGACCAAAACAAGATTGTGTGTTTGTCAAATGCCAAAACAGTTAAGAACAGTTCGGAAAAAGTTGAATCAATACAGGAAACACTAGCGTGCGTAGGAATCTTGTTAAGGAGAGGCAATTTTTTTTTCTATGGTGCATTTAATCTGGAGATGGGGAGTACTCCAAAGTGCGTGGTGGATGCTGCTGTCCATCCACCACTGTTTCCCTACTGTTCAATTTAGCTAATTTTATTTATTTTTTGCTCCGGTGGTGGTTCATCTTCTGCAATGCAAACTGCTTTCAGACAACCAATGGAATTGGCAATTTAATCCCATCGACGATGTCGATGATGATCGGTTCGTCAAATGGTTGCAATAGTAGGACTTTAACCGAAATGATACATTTGCTGCAATGTTGTTGCCTTGGTAGTTGGATTCAGCTGAAGTCACGTCAGATGGTGATGATAGCACCGACAAACCGACATGAATGACCAATAAGAATCGCATTATCCTTTCACATGCACACTGCGTCGACAAGTACAAGGTTCAAACAGTGCGCATAGTAGTGAACAAAAAGTATATTGCTATTGATCAATCCAATCTTGATCAGTGGAGTTGAGTACTTGGCACTGATGAAGTCTGCAAGTAGTAGACGAAATACGCGTATCGGTCAAAAGATAAGCAATTATAACGGAATTAAAACCAACACACTCAAAGCTCTCCATAGAAGTATATTGCTGGTTTTGGCCTTGCAGTTGGCTTGTACTCAAGAAGTGCTGCCAGCCATTGTGCTGGCACTGTCAAAAGATACTGCCATCAACTGCTCCCAAGAAATCTGCATCGCTGTCAGGACCTGAGCAATGCTATTGAAGATGGTCGTCGCGTCTATTTTCATCACCCGTCTCTCACCCACGAGTGTTTCCGTCGGGCTATCATTATCAATATACCTGATGACAATCTCCAACTGCTCGTGGTTGACACAATCGCTCGTCTCATCTGCACTGATTGCCACTGGTTTTCCCCGCAAGGTTTTCGCAATGTTCCGTAACACTACATTGTGCAACGACGTAATCATGTCATTTTGAATACGGTTACTTGTGTACTGGCAATTTTTGGCACCTTACGCCAAGTGTTTTTTCCAGCACAGGATCGTAGTTAGCCATCAACTGGGTGTCACACTTTCCACTCCTTCCGAATGTTCGCTAAGTGCTCGGCCACCTTTGCAAAATATGCGCACAATATCGATGAAACGTTCCATTATATAGTGATTGTGTAGCCGCTCTGCCTTACTAGCAGCAATCATAGATGTTTTTTGTGCTCCATTTCTTCGTCGATACACTTCCTGGTTTTGAAATTCTTCCACGCTTCCATACTACCAACATGGGTATCACTGCGATTGTGTTTGCCCAGCAAATCGGTCGCTTTTTTCTAATTTCTGAACCATGTAGGAATCGTTGTAATAATGTTTTGGATCATGCTCTTCATTACAGGTTAAAAATAAAAACCAAAGAAAATATATTCTTCAAGATAATGGTATCATCTTTTATTCAGTTACCTTACTGAAATATTGTGCAGTACGTTTTTGTTTATTTGGAAGGCATCGTTACAGTTTATTTCTGACTATTTCAAGGTTTTGTAAGCCATTATACCAACAATCAATACGAAACTAACGATTTTGAATTGGCTCACTACTTGACTAGCCTATTGGTCCCAAGCAAACGATTAACGTAGCCCATTCTAGTCGAAATTCTAGTACTACACTATGTTTGTTTTGATTCGCTATGAAAATTTGTCTGATAAAATGAGGGGTTATTGGTTTTTCCTATGTTTCGAGGGGTGAATTGATTAGCTTGGGACCGAAGATAGTACCAGAACTGAGCCAAAAAGTTGAGCACGTTATTTCGGGACCTTCTAGTCTTAGAGTTACCTCTATGCTTATACCATAGAGGTAACTCTAAGACTAGAAGGTCCCGAAATAACGAGCTCAACTTTTTCGCTCAGCTCTGGTACTCTCTTCGGTCCCAAGCTAACGATTCACCCCTCGAAACATAGGAAAATCCACTAACCCCTCATTTTATCTGTCAAACTTTCATAGCGAATCAAAACAAACATTGTGTAGTAGTAGAATTTCGACTAGAATGGGGTTCGTTAATCGATTTGCTTGGGACCAATAGGCTAGGTCAAGTAGTGAGCCAATTTCAAATTGTTAGTTTCGTATTGATTGTTGCTTATACCTCGAACAGACTATGGTTTATATCATGTAATATAGACTGCCTTGCAATGAGTACTCATACATCTAGTTTTCACTGGAAATCCTATGTATGAGTGCTCATTGCAAGACAGTCTATATTACGAAATATAAGCCATAGTCTGTACGGGGTATTATATGCTGTTGTAGTTACACTTTACTATTACCGTTGCGAGTACGTTGAACTTGGTCATTATCAGCGAAAATTGCACTTCTATTTTTTTTTCAAATTTTGACCTTAATGCCAAGGCTAATGGATCATTAAAAAGGTTTAAAAAATATATAACGATTGGAACAAAAGCTCACAAAATTATTTTGACAAGCGAGTACAGGATTGTTAACGGAATGACGACTTGTGTGAAGGATTGAGCATGTCACCCCTGTCCCAAAGTACCACCAGTCAGGGTGACAGGAAATGATGCCGAACATTCAACATGTTTTAAAGATGATATAAAGTACAATTAATTAATTAATTTATCTTTATTAGGGAGGCTTTCAGCCTGGGGCTGGTTCGCCCCCAAAATAAAGCACAATCCCGAACTTATTGCAACGCACTTAAACAGCTGTAACTTTTAAACCGCGGTAATAAATGACTTGAAATTTTCAGAGAAGATTCTTAAGACGAATTCTTAGTAAGACAACAATATACCAAGGTTCAATTGCAAACTAATACCCAGTTTTCAATTAAGGAATCCAAAAGCTGTCTTTAAACTTTGTACAGTTGCGAAAAAGTCCATCCTCAAAATTCCTTGAGGTTCTTTTCGAAATTTTTAGAACTCTATGAGCTCTTCTAAAATTCTTCTCAGAGTCCTCTGGAGTTATTTTTAGAACTCTTCTTGACTTTTACTCAGAACAATTTGGAACTGAAATTCCCTTAGAGTTTCAGAAGAACTTCCTCAGCATTATCCAGAAATTAATGAGCTATAAATTATCGGTACTCCCTGAAATCCCTTTGGAATTCCACTCAAAATTTAATTTTCTCGGTATTCTTCTCGTAAATATCTTGGAACTATATGCAGGTTGCACTAGAAATTATCCGCAGAATTTTCTTTGAATTCTCCCCAGAAATATTTTGGAACTGTCCTAATAATTCAATATCCTTGAGGTTCTTCTCGGTATATTTTTGGACTTTTTTTTCTCAGAACACCTTGTTACTGAAATACCCCTAATGTTTCAGAAAAATTTCCTCTGTATTCTCCAGAAATTCTTCCCAAAATGAGCTTTGAATTATCATCAGAATTCCTTTGAAATTTTCCTCAACATCCCTTTGGAATTTCATTCAAAATTTGATTTCCTTGGTATTTTTTCGAAATTATCTTGAACCCATCTGCAGGATTCACTTGAAATTATTCGCAGAATTTTCATGAAATCAATCTCAGAATTTTTTTCTTCTGGAACTGTCCTCAGAATTCAATACCCTTGAGGTTCTTCTCAGAAGTCAAGTTTAAGTTGTCCGTCCATTCACCAAAACGTTGTAGTTTTTCTACCAGAAATGTTCAATAAAACTTGCCCCTCCATTCACCAGAAACGGCAATTTTTACATCAGGAATTTTCAATTCAGCTTGCCCCTCCATGCAACTGATTGTTGCAAATCTTACACCAGAAATTTTCAATACAAACTTGCCCCAGGTAACTCTACATCAGAAAATTTCAATTGACCAGAATGATGCAAATTTTCCGCCGTAATGTTCAATAAAAATTGCTTCTCCAATCTTCTGATTGGTGCACATTTCCTTTTTTTCATTTTTCACCAGACATTTTCAATAAAGATGGCTTCTCCTATCATCAGAATGTTGCAGGTTTGCCACCAAATAAAGCATGCCCCTATTTTCAGATTTTTCATCATAAATTTTCAGTAAAGCAGCTTCCCTACAATCATCAGAATGGTGCAGATTTTCCACCAGAAATTATTATTAAAATTTGATTCTCTATTAAGCAGAATGATGCAAATTATACATCAAAAATTTTCAGAAAAGCTTTCCCATCCGTTCACCAGAACGGTGCAGATTTTCCACCAGAAATTTTCAATAAAGCTTAATTTTGAATAAAGCCTGTGCCTTCATTTACCAGACCAGTGCAAGTTTTCCACCATAAATTTTCTGTTCATTTCATTTATCACAGCGATGCAAATTTTGCACCAGAAATTTGCAATAAAGCATGCTCCTCCATTCACCAGAACGGTGTACCAAAAATGGTTAGTGAAGTTCGTTTCGCCATGCACCTTTGTGGTGCAATTTTCAGGCTTTGCCTCTTCATGCACCAGAATGGTGCAAATTTTCCACCATATATTTTCAATGAAGCTTGCATTCATCAGAACGATGTAAATTATGCACCACAAAAATGAATAGACCTTGCTTTTACATTCACCACAGTTATGAAAACTTTCCACCAGAAATTTTCAGTTAAATTTGCACCTCAAAATTGTTGGCATGGTTCAATTTTTCCACCAGAGTTATTCATTTTCATTAGTTACACCAGAAATATTCAATAAAAAGCTATTTCTTCAATTTACCACCACGAAGGTGAATTTTTCAACCTTAAATTTACCCTCTTATTTTAACCTTTCATGAACCACCTTGAAAAAAAATTACACCAGAAATTTTTTGTATGCACTACTCCACTGTGCTGAAATTTTTTGACCAAAAAATTTCATTGAAGTTTGTCCCTTCATGCCCTTTGTGGTGCATGGCACCATCTCAAAGGAATTTACGCAATAAAAGGTTTTCAGTGCCCTTATATTTAAGTTACTTTACCTTAAGAAATCAAGAAATCAAGTTATTTTATATCGTAATTTTGTAAATGTGGAAAAAAAAATCTTATTCATAAAAGGTGAGGCAATTGCCCTACCTTGCCCCACCCTGTGCACGCCAGTGGCAGGAAACCATTGATTCATTTAGGAAAGGGATTAAATCAGCTAATGTTGCCTCACTTCAGAAAATGCGAAACCAATTCTTTAAAGGTTGGATTCGGGATTTGTTGAATCACATAGCAGAAAAGTTTAGACTTAGTTAGAAAAATGTTGATGACTTATTCGAAAGTTTGAACTCACTTCAGCAGAAAAGTTCAAACTCAGTTTTGAATCTACTTTGAAAATTTTCACCTTAGTTAGGATTTTCCTGAATCGTTTCTGATTTGGTCTCACTTCTAAAAAATTTAAACCAATTTTGAAAAGATTGGATTTAGCTCGGAAATGGTTGAATCACTGTAGAAAAGAATTGAATAATTTAGTATCATTGCAGCAGGTTTGTAAGTTAAAGATTTAGATCGAATGCAAAAATCTGGCGACTATGGTGGGCTGGGCCCATCGTAACAATGTCGGATAACGACCCAATGAGAATGGTTCTTGGTAGTGTAGTCCGGCAGGAATAAGACGAACAAGAGGGATCGATCAGATTGAAGACGGCTTACCGAGTGAGTTGCCAAAAAAGATTAGGGATGAGTTCGATAAAATCCGTCTTAGACAACTGAAACCGGCAGATTCGATTTCAAGGACCTGGCATGCCGTACCGGTCTAGTTCAAATTTATGTAAAAATTCTGTAAAAGAACAAGGTGATATTCTACAACATAATAAGCTCTAGCAAAGCGAGTAACCATACCCAAATGAAATAGCGATACTCGAAAAATAAATATACACCGAAAGTTTTTTTTGATTTCCCCCTTTATGAAATTCCAAAATTTTAAAGGGAGGGGGGGGGGGGGGTGACAAAAGAAAATCTTGAGATTTGTTCCGGCCGTATTATTAACTTTTGTTCCTAACAATTTATCGAAAAGTGTTCTTGAACAAAGATGTAGCTGAAAACATTTCCTACATGCACAGCTGTAATTTTTCAAAGCAGAGTGATATGGTGAATGGTAAGAAATATATGAAAAAAAGGTTTTCCCAAAGTAATTTCCATATACACTTCAAATGGTTTGTTCCAAGTCAGTTTCTTACTACATATGAGTTCAAATTTTGGAAGGCTAATTAGGACCCAATTTGGAATCCGTTTGAGCACTGTGAAGTGATAATTTCAAACGTTGCATCAGTGTAGTGAAAAAGCATCTGTGTCCTTAATCTTGCCGCAAGTTTAAAAACAGGGTTGCCATCATTTCTGTTATTGTAATTATTATCGCTTCAGTTGAAAATCAGAAAAATACCCAAGCCACCCACCCAAACAACCGACTTTACTCTCGTTCTATACGTTATACATAAATAGTGCCGCAAGTAGTGCGCTGTAAATTTTGAATATTTAAGAGGAATGTTCGCCTGATCAGAAGGGCGGTCCTACCAGCACAATCAAATGAATTTTCGTTATATATTTTTTGCAACGTGAGCAAATGTAATGTAATGTATGAACTTAGTCCCCCTCTCACATATGGCACGTTTATAAGAAATCCCTCCCCTTAAATGAGTTACCTCCCTGGCGTTGGCAGCATTGGTACTCATTACGGAAAACCGAAAAACGAAAAACAAATCAAGGAAAACAAAACTTTGTCCATGTGTCATACCGTCTTGGCATAAAAAACAGTAGCAGATGGATGGTGAAGACATAAAGATTCGAAAGCATATAACTAAAAACAACGGTTTATGGTCGAAGTCGAAAAAATATTTAAAAAAAGAGTAAAAAATGTGTCCAAAAGTTGTTGTTCAATGACTGTTGTTACTTTGTAAATCAAAACTTTCCCGAACACTGTACATCCGGATTCTACCTGTGTCACACTTTAGATAGATAATATTATTATACTCAGTCAACAGAAAATTTATCTGAGCAATCTTCATGGATCTCGGTTTGATGGTTTCCAATTAACATGCGAATAAATTCCACCCACAGGACGATATGAGAAAATTAAATCATTAAACTTTCACTGCTGCAAAAGTGGGTGAAAACGAGTAAAAATTACGCTCCACATCCCAACCAACAGCAGCCACTGAATCGACCATCGAGCTATGCGGTTCCTCTTAGTGTCTCTTTGTGTGGGTGCATGTGTTTCATAATGTTTAATTAGTCATCGGAAGACGTGACCTAATAATCGTATAAACTAATTTTCTCCCGCCGCATTCCCGCAAGGAACGGAGATTGCAAACGTGGACCGTAAGTTACCGAGTTGCAAGTTAATAACTAATACCGGGATGGTTGAGCAGCAAAAGGGATTTACCTAGGTGTGGGAACGTGTGGAATATCCTGCAGGTGCTGAGCTCACTGACCTGGAAACAGTTTTATTCAGGAGGAAACTAATTCCAACATTCTTCGAGTTCCAATGGCACACGTCCTGAGCTTAGTCATGGAAGATTTTCGTTTATTGCAGCTACCGGTTTTCTATCGGTAATTCAGCCCGACAAAAATATGACTTCAATCAATGCGGTGACAAAGTCGCTTTAATTCCACCGGGAGGCGATTGATTTGCAAATTTAAATAATTTTTAATTATCATAATTAATGTTAATTTCGATAAACAAGATTCATTACGATTATTCCAGAATGCAGCACACATTGTCTGAAGTGTTTTCCACCATCCATCCCATCGAATCCTGCCGGCCGACCTCTTTATCGGCTGCGATCACTTCCTGTCCCCATGCTGCACGCTCGTTGTGCATTGGCTCGAAAATGATGATTAAACAGATTGATTGAATTGATATTTATGGAGGCGTGTAATGAGCTCGGCTTGGGAGTTCTCTGGTTGACGGGAAAATGCGACGGTAGTAATTCTTTTGCAACACCGACGATGCCGATGTGGCTGAGGATGACGGGGAGGATGACCCTCTGTCTCTCGCTCTCATCAGCATATCCCAAAATGGGTATTAATTAATGTGAGTATTTTCTGCTAAATTGATGTCTTTATGTACATTGCGATTTATTGATATCGATTTGAATGCAAATTAGCACCGATGGCAGCAGCAGTTCCAGGGCTCATCAACCGAAATGGAAATATGGCGTTATTCAACACCACCGGGATGGACCGTTTTGTTCGGTTCGCCCTGAATGCTGCTGCCGGTTAGATTGTTTTCTGTTGACCTGCAAGTGGAACTTTTGTGGTCTGGTAATGTGATTTTAATTGATACTGATTCAATTATTTTGATCCACGGTAGCGAAATGATGAACCCGGTCAATATGGATTCTGTTTTGCAGCGGTGAGTGGCGTTAAAATAGTGATACTGGAAACAGGTTTTTTTTCTTTTGATTCATCGGTTAAAAATCCACATACGACGCAACCATGCGATCATGCAGTTAACCAATAAGGCCACTTATTCGTCTTTTGACATTGAAAATTTGTTGCCTTAAATTATTAATCGTGTTGTTGGACATTTGTTCTAAAGCTTTAACGTTTGAAATTCTATGTACCTCGGTAGTACTGTACCAGGGAGGCAACTTCAAAATCATCTTCAGAACTTTGTTCTGAATCCTTTGAAGTGCTTTTTTTCCTGGGACTGAAACAACAAGATCATATTGGCACAGCAAAAAGCCTATCCAGTCTAAAAACTTGACTAAATATTAGAAGTTTATTCGTCAGGCAAAGTTTGGATTTTCTGTTTATAACATTTGGTTTGAATGCTCTCAATGTGATCGTTAACCCTTCGTCTGTGCCAAAAAAACTTACGTTGTCTGTACCTTGGGGTTCAGAGCAACTATGTCATTGATGCGATTCCAACAATTGCTACGGTTCTTAAGGTTTGATGATTTACGCGCAAGAAAAGTCAGACTAGCCGAAGACAAATTAGCTGCCTTGCGAAAAATATGGGATGTGTTCCAGGAAAATCTAAGAGCGATGTATAAACCATCACAAAACATCACCTGCCAAGCCTGCTAAGTACGGCATTACGATATTTTGGTGTTGCGACGCTGAGAATAGCTATCCATTGAAAGGAGAAATATACGTTGGTCGACAACCACAAGAGGCTCGAGCTCAAAATTATTCGCTAAATCTCGTTCAACGTCTTTCGGATCCGGGGTTGAGAAAAGGTAACTAGAAAATATTCAGTTTATTTTTTATTTTTTTATTTAACTTTGTTCGTCTTAGGTCGCAATATTACCATGGATAACTTCTTCACTTCTGTTCCATTAGCTGAACAGTTATTGCAACAGAAAACAAATCTCCTTGGGACAATTCGCAAAAACAAGCCTGACCTTTCTCGAGAGATGTTGAATGTCAAAGAAAGGGAAAAAGAATCGAGTCTTTTTTGTTTCGATAGACAACTAACGCTGGTAAGTTACGTTCCGAAGAAAGGTAAAAACGTGATTTTACTGTCCACAATGCATCACACAAACGAAACGGATGTGACACAGAGAAACAAGCCGACAATAATATTGGACTACAACAAGACTAAAGGTGGAGTAGACAATATGGACAAACTTGTTTCAACGTACACCTGTCGGAGAAAGTCAAATAGATGGCCAATGACTGCGTTCTTCAATATGATGGACGTAGCATGTATTGCTGCTTATATTCTTTATTTTTTTAAATTTCCGATTGCTGATAATTCTTCTACCAAGCGTAAGAAATTTTTGCTGAAATTGGGAAAGGAGTTGGTTCATCCTTTAATTGAAGAGCGTATTGCGAAGTCTTCAAAAATTTTCGGTGATGTAGCAGATGCTATTCGTCAAATGGGATATACCCTAGTGAGTGTATCACCAACAGAAGAAGAAAAGAGGACCTGTAAACGTTCCCGATGTATAATATGTCCACGGTCCAGCGACAAGAAAGTTTCCACGCAATGTACGGCATGTCACAAATATGTTTGTAATGATCATATGTATTTGAAAAGCTAAGTGAAGATAGTGATGATTAGTTGATGAGCAATAGTGACTGATATGTACTATGTCTTATTTTTAAGAATATATTTTCAAATAAACAAAAGCTTAAATTGAATTGCGTATTTATTTCTAAATTTGGATGTCAGGAAGCTTCTGTACAGAGTTGGCAACTAATAGATTATTATTTTTCATCTGACCAAAATTGTTAAAGAGAGCGAGATTCTTATTTCCTAAAATATAAAATTAATGCAAAAAATCTAAACAAAATGACACTTTAGTGATCCCTGGGAAACTATGAGGATTACTATATCTTTGTTTTAGTTCATCTTAAAAACTTGGTCGAAATCAAAAAACTTCCATATAGGCGCTGTACAATGAAACCAAAAAACTCCAAACAATGTGAAGCAAAAGTGAAAACTGATGAATAAATTCTTAGCTAAACTGTTTGCCATAGAATAGGTCCAGTCTATCTGATCAACTTTGCCTAAGTTGGGAGCTTTCAATCTAGTTAAGATGTTAAGTAAGGGCAAAACATTCTAAATTAATGTCACACGAACACCACCTGGTGAGTGAAACCTGTGCCGAACTTTTTTACCACAAAAAAGGTATTGTTCATCAGAAAAAAATTGCTGAATACGGGAACCTTCTATTTAGTCCATGCGTTAGGTTAGGAAAACAGTTAAAAATTAACATCACACTAGTGCAACTTGGTAAGTGTTTTCTGAACTAAACACTAATTCTGAAGATAGGTCCAGTTCATCTGAACAACTTTGCCGAAGACGGGAACCTTCTATCTAATTCATATGTTAAGTTAGGGCAAACATTGAAAAAGTAATGCCACACTAGCGCTGCCTGGTGAGTTAACTTTGATCTGAATTATTTACCATAGGATAGTTCTTGTCCATATGAACAACTTTGCCGTAGACGGGAACATTCTATCTTGTCTAAACGTTAAGTTAGGGCAAACAATTTAAAATGAATGTCACACTAGCGCTGCCTGGTGAGTGCATTTTGAACTAAACTTTTTACCTTAGGAGAGATCTTTTCCATCTGAATAACTTTACTCAAGACGGAAACTTTCTATCTAGGCCGTGTGTTAAGCTAAGGCAAACAATTCATAATTGATTTCACACTAGCGCTGCCTGGTGAGTGAATTATGAACTAAACTCTAGTCCTAAAGATAGGTCTAGTGCATCAGAACAACTTTACCTAAGACGGAAACCTTCTATCTAGTCCATATGTTAAGGTAAGGCAATCAATGTCAATGAGTGTCACTCTAGCGGTGCCTAGTGAGTGAATTCTGAACTAAACTCTTTTCTCAAAGATAGGTCTTGTCCATCTGGACAACTTTGCTGAATAATGGAACCATCTGTATGTGCAGGATCTGTAGATAACGTTATATAATGTTTGTTTACGATGGCGCAACTTGATCATTTTCATTTTAGCGCCATCTAGTGAGTGAATTCTGTCATACACTATCCATAGTTTTGAAGATCTTGTATTTTTGAACATCTTTACAGAAAGAAGCAACATCCTATATGGTTGGGATCTCGTGATACAAACTTTTCTAATATCAAAATATGCCATTTCATGGGTATATTTTTATAATGACCCCTCCCCTCCCCCCCCCCGAGGTATCCACCCAAAAAATAATCTGATAACTGTAACGGGAAGTGCACTAAATTACCTATGCAAAACATTTAAATTTAAGAAATCCATTGAAAATTCGTTAACATACGGCAATTTGAATTTGGGGTCAAATTGACCCCAAGGTACAGGCAACGTAAGTATTTAAATAAATGTTTTCCAATCAATATTTCTTCAAATTTTTTTAAAATTTTTTTTTATCGAGTATTACAGAGCTCCGGTGGACGCGCCTAGCCGTGAAAGAATAAGAAAAATCCATTGACAAATAAAAAAGTTATAGCCTATCAAAGTGGCCTGGGGCAAATTGACCCCAAGGTACAGACAAAGGGTTAAAAGTTAATTTTTGGTCAAATACTAATCCAAGATGTTTCACTTGACTTGACCACGAAATTGGAACTCCCTTCGTAGTGACTATGTGACTACTACTAGGTTTCATAAAGTAATCTCTAGGCTTATGTGGAAACATAATAATTTGAGCTTTGGTAGGCGTTGGGAGAAATCTTTCATTTTTGTAATATAAGAAGAGAAAATATCTAAACTTTTCTGCAGTCTGCTACAAATAACACGAAGACTTCTTCCTTTAGTGGAAATGCCTGTGTCATCGGCGAACAAAGATTTGTGGCAACCCTGAGGCAAATCAGGGAGGTCCGAAGTGAAAATGTTATACAATATAGGTCCGAGAATGCTACCCTTAGGAACTCCTGCTCTAACAGTTAGTCGTTCAGATTTAGAATTTTGATAATTTACCTGCAGCGTTTTTGAACTAATTTCATAATATAGAGTGGAAAATTAAATTTGCCAAACACAGTTGAATGCTTTTGAAGTAGGACTGCGTCTTCAATTTCTATACTGAGGTACACTTTGTGAAAACCAAAAATGGAAAATGAAACAAAATTTTGAAAGATTTTGAAAATTAATAACTCAGCTGCCCCTGGATCAATTTCAATAATTTTCTCATCAATCGATCAGAAATATGTCTACGTAATGTTTCCAACTGATGATTTTCAACAAGAAACAATTGAAAAAGTGGTAATGTCATGCATTATCCAAAATACAAATAAAAAGTGATAATTTTTTCACTGTTTTCATGAAATAAACGTTGTTCCCAAACGCAGTCGTCATAATCGAGCAACACTTGGTTGCACATCATTCTGCTTTAACCTGAAAAGATATAAAACAACGCTGCTGTCTAGCCTCAACTCATTTTCGCTTCGGACGCCGTGGTGAGCAGACAGTAGAAGCAGTCGTCTGGCTCGCCGTGGCGGTGTCAAACGTGTCTCCGGTCTGATCTGCGAGGTGTGCTGAAGGTGTTCTTGGAAAATGAGATCCGTGATGATGCCACCTACACTGAACACACCAAGCGTTTCGACGGTAGCTAGTTTCAGCTGGATTTTAATTCGGCTTTAAAATTGGAACAACTTTTGCATTTTTCCATTTATCAGGAATGTATGCCAAATGAAAACATCTGTTAAGTAATTTTCCCTAGAAATGCAAGGTACTTTCTGGGAGTTTTTTGATGACGATATAAAACATTCCATCATCAACTGGAGCTTTCATATTATGAAAAATTTAGGTTATAGATCTTACTTCGTTCAAATCAGTGCCCCAGGAATCATCAAACATATTTCCCGAGAGAAAATATTCAGATAATCCCGAGCAACCTGATTCTCAATAGAACTATTAAGTAAGACCCAAACTGAAATTATGGAAACTCCCGAATTGCTTTGCAAGCTTCTGAGGCTTTTGAGGTGTTTTCATTTTTTATTTGTGAGCTTCGAAAAGGGTTTGAAACTCGAGTCTAATTTCGAAACATAATTTTTTAAAGTTTTGGTCCCGTGCGCTTTGGTCAGAGAGCGTATAGGGCGCCGTTGTGCCAGTTTGGTCGTGGCACATTTCGAGTATGAGAGAGTGATTGCAGTTAGATCAAAAGTGCCTGAGAAAAAAGCAAGCACTTTCGCGGATTACCCGGAGTTGCGATAGTGAAGGTATGATCATAGACAAGCAGACATAACATGCTTAAGATATTCATCGAAATCGCTTATAACGGTTAATTTAAATGTTTCTTAGTTGGTACAACCGCCACTTGTGGCGTACATAATCAATTCCCTTGCGTTTTACGTTTACACGCTACAGTCATCTGTTGAGTGTAAACAGCAGATGGTGGTAGTGTTTACAATGATAAATGTTCTATGTGTAACGAATGTTTTAAGCTCTTTGCAAACAGTTAAGCCGAATCGAGAGGCTGCTGACGCTGATCAAGAGGCCCGACTGGAGGCTCTCTTCAGGGCAGGTCAATAATGCTCAAACACCAATCCCAATTGACGTTTACGAGGGCCGATTGAATTTGCTTCAATACTACTAAAACCAAATGAAATTTAAAGATAACGAAATGAAATCTATTCAGCAAATAAAGGATAAACTAGTCTATTAAGCATAGTTGAAGATGCTAATTTCAAATAACAGACTGTAGTGGTACTTTTTATACGATAGATGGAGTAGATGAAAGCATAGAGTTGATAGTTCCGTTAGAGTACGGCAGTGTGAAGATTGCATATAGATATTAGAATAGCGAGCTAGGACAACTTTTAAGGAAGGTACAAATCGGTTACCTTCCTTAAAAGTTGTCCTAGCTCGCTATTCTAATATCTATATGCAATCTTCACACTGCCGTACTCTAACGGAACTATCAACTCTATGCTTTCATCTACTCCATCTATCGTATAAAAATTACCACTACAGTCTGTTATTTGAAATAAGCATCTTCAACTATGTAAATCGTTGACTTCACGTAGAAGTAAATACTAAAAAACATATAGTCAAAGTAATCTATTAAACCCTGTCACCCAAAGTGAAGGCATCAACTCTCCAAATCGAAAAATGAGCTACTAAGCTTTAGAGAAAGTTCAACGACTTTAAAGTGCACTATATTATAGGGGATTTCAATCTTCTCTTAAAGCTAGGGTGACGTCACAACTATGTACAGAGAGTTCTTCAAGCTCATAAAAAAAGAAGTTCTGACCTAGATTCGGTGGATCCAAAAGGGGCGATGACTTACGGGGTTTCACACGGCGGATGTCAGCAGGCAGGCCACACAAACATGCAGTGGCACGGAAAAGGGTCCGATTCCTGTCGTGAACCTTCCGGACCGTGCTCCGATCCCGTAGCTGGTTCAAATCGGACGAACAGTATCCAACACGTGTTCGAGCAGTTGAAGCGTTATACGCCGAGTCGGACGAGGTATCGCTATCCAGGACACACACCGAGTCGAACCGTTTGGCTGATGTAAACGACAGGCACTCGAACCGACCGAACGGGAAGCTTTCCGATTGCCACAGTTCCAACGACGGCTACTACTGGCGCCACAAGCTATCAAGGTGGTTGACGGATGCCTCGAACGATCAATCGTGAAGAGCTTTGCTCGGGCGTCGTTGGGTGGTTGTCAAGTCAGCCTCACTCCGGTGAGAAAAGCTTCGTCCCAGGGTCGAAAGGCGGGTATGCACTACGGATGCGCAATCCTGTGCGAGGTTCGGTCCAGCTCGCAGGCTTCCAAGCTCCAAACACGCACCTACGTTGAACATTGGGTTAAATCTGTTCAACATGCGTCAACATTTAATTAGTGCGCCGTTTTCACTTAATTTTTCAAACTTTCGAAATCTTACCCGACTTATTTCGTAGCGGAATTCACAAGTAGATTACTCGCTAATACTGAATTAACATTTGAACCTATCACACAAAATTAACTTTTTAGCTAACAATTCGGAAACTCATTTCACAAATCTACCTTGAGGTACAATCAGTTTTCACAAAGCGATTCAAATTTTGTTATCCTTTTAAAGGAATTCTAATAGCTTTAACTTTTGAACTTGATTTACTGGCTTATTACCGTTCACAATTTAAGTTTCTGCCAAATCTGGATTTTAGGCGCACTTGCTCAAGTAACGACTTTTCGAGGTGACGGTCTGCACTTTAATAAAATTCAAAACCCCAAACCAGAAATTCTCTCCCTCAAACAAATTAATTAATTTATTTATCTTTATTAGGGAGGCTTTCAGCCTGGGGCTGGTTCGCCTCCAACGCCCTCAAACAAAGCCAATGGCCTTGGAGGCTGAATAATTGGGATTCCATATGCTATTGTTAAAGACCAACAATGTGGGGCTACCTAAATCATCCGTGTGAGGAAATCGTGTATTTAATACTTATTTTATAGATTCCTCCTTCTCACATCTTTTGGTCAAATTGAAATAGCCCTGGAGAACGTTATGAGATGTGAGTGGAACTCACCGAATAATTCACGCGCGAGCTTTTCATCACTCTCTCAACCTGCCGAGAGAGGGCGAAAGTTGCTGCAGAAAAAGGTTAAAACTTTTTAAACGAACGAGAAGCTTCATAGCTAATTAAGGGCGGTATTCACATGTGGTTACAAATGTGTTGTGTCTGTTTGTCTGTGATATAACATTGAAGTATGGTTAGTTGGCTGAAAGTGGTCCTTAGCCTCTTGCCCAGTAACTCCTATCCCTTCCTGCCCGCGGCGCCGACTGGGGTACGAGTATCCTTAGGGAAGATCGGGTAACCAACCCCGGTGGGAACTTTGGTCGTATGCTGACAGGGAAGGGGGAGCTGCATCCTTTTCGGAGGATGTGGCTTACAAACAAATACACGAACTCGTCGATCGCCTCGATTTCGTCACCGTCAATCTGAACTCGGGGTGGGAGGCTAACATTGTCTTCCATAGAACCTCTTTCTCTCATGTATTTCGTCTTCGATCAACGCATGGCAAGTTCAATTCGCCTAGCTTCAGCCTTCAGCCTGATGTACGTTTCAATGTTCAGTGCCATGATGTCGATGTCATCGGCAAAGTCAAGAAGCTGGATGCTGTCTATCCCAGTTGGGAGTTGGAAGAGCTTGCATTAACTTCAGGAAAATATTGGGAAATTATTGAGATGCTCCCAAATTTTCATGTAGTCCAGAAAACTTCCGAAATGTGAAAACAATGTAAAATTTTAGAAATCTCTACCGAAGTTTTGAGAACTTCAGAAAAGTACAGTAAACTTCAGGGCAGTTTAGAGAATTCCGAGGAAGTCCAGAGAACTGAACAAAAAATTCCGAAAACTTCATGCAATTCTTGGATTTTTTCGAATATCTACAAAATTTCAGGATCTTTGTGGTTTTTGCCTTACCTCTAATATCTGACTGTAGCACATGACAGTCACGTTTCATGTTACGCTGTCTGCTGGTATCAGTTGGAGATTCATATTATCGCTGAAATTAATGCCATATACTACTTGTGACGCAGTGTTCACTCGACTGTCGACAAAAGCAGGCCACTCTTGATGTGTGTCACGTGATCGTCTGTCTATTCGGTAGCAACCATTGTGTGGTCCTCCTCATTGTTCTTCATCAGTAGTTCTGGAAAACAACCGTTTCGTGATGAATGTGTGAGTGATGACCACGTTTTGCGTCCATTGCTGCAATGGAAGTGCTTTGCTCCCCGTTGGCGATACTGCCATACAATGAACCCACTGGAAGCGGCTCCCGTTCTGATGAAGGGCGCCTATTGGATAGCGTAAGAATCAAGAATCATCGGCTCTGGAAAGTTAATTCGATTGAGCTTTATCAAATAAATTAATAAACATTATTATATAGCCAGTAACACAACCAAGTGTGTAGGAATGCTTAGCGGGAGCGCTCCAAAGAGAAGACACGTCTGAGCGGAATGAGTGTCATTGCTACAAGGCGTGTGATGGCGTGGCATTACATTGGTGGTTCGTTTCATGATTCGGTTGTGAGTGCACGCGTTGGTGTGCTGGATTGGTGATGTGGATGAGAATACCCTAGAAACCACCAAGCCCGCTAACTACCCGATAATCGCCCTTTTTACGATATATGGTAAATATAGGGTTTCCGAACTTTATATCAATCGTATAGCAGCCTTATATAGCAAAAAGGGCGATTAACGGGCTTGTTGGTTACTTGAGTAGTGCCCTCTTTAGTTTGAATAAAAGTCGTGCAATTGTGCTGCTGTCTCTTTGTTCCTCACAGGAGTTTTTCTTGGTTGTCTTTCGGAACCGAGTTGACTCCATTGAGTAACTCGGTTTTGAGTGGTGGCTGTTTGAGATTTTTGGAGGTAGACCACTACAATATTGTTTGATACTCGTCTGAACTTCACTCAGTTGACATGGTTGTAGGATTTTCACAGGCAGCTTCTAGCAGGAACTACGCTGACACCGACTTCATATAAAAATGATAAGGGATTTGGCTTATCAAGGTGAGGCACGGTTCCTCTGTGGAAGACAAACTTATTAAAAAGCATGAACGGAGATTCGACTGTAGTGATGATTTTGGTGATATTCGCCTTAGCAGTCTTTTTAATTTAGAGATACCGCCTGGGTTCAACTCTCGTTGGCGAAAGTATTTCACATCTTAGATATCGATATCTAACTAAATGTACTAATGGCACATTATGAATGGTGTTCTTCAATGTTAGTATTTTTATGTATTAGGGCATGCTGATTGAAGAGAAGTTCCACCGATACTCCAGTGTCAATGAGAGGGAACTGAATTACGTGTACATTGACTGATGCTAAATTTAAAATTTTCACTCCACAGAGTTCTAACGGTTCCAAATTGGGTCCTAATTAGCCTTGCAAAATTTGGACTCATTAAGTAAGAAACTAACTGGGCACACACCATTTTATGTTTATTTGCAAATAATTGGGAAAACTATTTTTCGTTCATAACTATCTAAACACTCGCCATATCGCTCTGCTTTAAAAATTAATCTTTCGATAAAATGTAAGGAACAGAAGTTATTAATAGTTCAAGTCACTGATATCTTATGATTAAGCTCAATCAACTGTTTAGCAGACAACATTACAAGAGCCACATGTGAAAAGGGCATGCATGTTTTTTTTTGTAAATAAACCTTTGTAGGCCCTTTCTTCGCCCACTGATGGTCGCCCACGCGAACCAACAACATCATCGAGAAGGGGCAAGTTTTCCATTTCCGGTGATGTAGATGGTTTGCATTGGTGTCATATGGGTGGTGAGAAAAGGGCATAAGATGGTTTGTTTACAAAAAGCTTGTACGCCCTTTTCACATGTTGTTCTTGATTAGTGTTTCTGGCGCGTAGAATACAGCAGAACAATCATGGCTACTATGTCACACTTTAGAATACAGTGTTGCCCACGAAACAGCTGCTTGATCATACCATCATATTATTAGTCTGTAAAACAATTAAAAACTATAGTTTATATTATATTATATATTTGTCTTAAAATCGAACTTCTGCAAAGTTGTACCTGAGAGAATTCCTCTTTAGAAAAGTTATAGCACTGTTTAACAATGCAATGGAAAACGGCAATAAGTGAACAAAAAGTTTTGTTTTCTCATAGTAAATAATTTCCTTCAAATGGTTTGTGCCAAATCTGGTTTTTACCAAGACCCGATTTAGAATCACTTGAGCACTGTTGAGCTAAAATTTAAGTTTTGCGTCAGACTACTATACATGATGTTATATATTCCTATATTAAAAGTATGGACGCTCTTGAAAGAGGCACGTGGAGTGGAGGTGAGTATGCAAGCACTTCTAAAATCAGTTAGTAGTCAGATCGAAATTTACCATGACAGCACTGCTTATTACCAGGTTCAAGGAGAGTTTCAGTAAAACAATAAAAGTTGAACAGCTCGTTCTCATTATATAAATCGAGCATTGTAATTAAAAATATTCAATGATTTAAAATCCATTGCAGAATTTCAGAGTCATGGAGATTTGTTCACAAATATAACTCCAGTTTGAATTGCGTACAAATAGAGTTAGTTTTCATAATGTCAGTAATCATAACGATTAATGATTGCTGTAAAAAAAAAAAAAAAAACAATTTTAGGAGTAGTAATGCTACCTAATACGTAGCTCCAATAACGTGCTGAACATTGCTAGCAGCGGGTATTGACCTTTCTTATGTTTATAACACGCACACTTTATTAATCCGTTCTTCAAGTGCCAAGTTTGATATCCTCACTTTCACTCCAGCCAAAAATGTAGGTTTGTTATTATTATCCTCTCTATGGAACCACCAATACTCATGCATATAGAATGGACTAGTGATGGCATGATCATTAGCAAATTGATATTTGTCCGCTCTCATATCACGCGGAGCAAAATATAATGCTTGATATTGATTTTACAAGCTTCTTTGATATTGTGAATGGTCCAACGTGTAAAGTTGAAGCCTCGATTGAAGCTGAGAGTTGAATCGACGCAAAAATGATTCCGTTGCACCTCGTTTTCTTAGAAAGAGAAGGTTTAATAGTGCTATCTCTTTTTTATCTTCACCGATGGCAGACACGAAGCGACTACTACCAGTCGCTATGGAAGTTTCAGTTGCGTTCGGGTCTAAAGTAAAAATCATGAAACTCAATCTCACCACAGTTTGGAGAGATTTTCAGCTGTTGAGTTTTTTTCGCTTGATATGCCGAGCTGCAACATCATAACTCAAGAACAACATGTGAAAAGGGCATACAAGCTTTTTGTAAACAAACCTTCTTATGCCCTTTTATCACCACCCACATGACACCCACGCAAACCATCAATATCAATTCCCAATGATGTTGTGTGCTTGTTGATTTTTGTCTACGAAAATCAAGTGTGATCTTGGGCTTTGGTGAGATTTGATTTTTTGATATTTTTCAACACTGGAATGGACTATGGATGAAGATTTTCGAAGCTTTTCAAATGGAACTTAACTCATCATTTAAGTGCCTGAGGAGGATTTACGGATAAATAAAGCTAAATTTAACCCGAGACCTATTTCTTAAAAATTGCATTGCTCGCAACAAAAAATGTCATTTATTACAACCACTCAAACGGCGAAGTAGCTGGAAATCCATCGAGACCAAAAGCATTGAAGAGTAACGTAACCGATCAAGCAAATCGCCAGGTACATCACGGTCAGCACCGTAAAGTGGCCCAACCGCAACAAGCGGAACTTCTTCAAAGCCTGATCCAGATTGTTCATATCCTCCTTCAGGATGTACTTGCGCAACCCCAGACAGTAGATGTGGACAAAGTCCCGCCACTTGACGAGCCTGACATCGGCCGGGAAGCACTGCTTGTCGTCCTCCGACATGCATTCGTACACCTGACGCATCCGGGTGTTAACCATAGTCCATTGGTTTGTGGTGAAAAATTCCAGTGCATCGGCAAACTGTTGCACCTTTCGGTAGAGGAATAGAACCCTGAAAATATGGGAGAACTTTAGATTGGACTTCTAATTCCACAATCCACTATCAACACTTACTTCGCCTCTCTGCCGCTCAACTTCGCAAATAGATCGAAAAATACCGCCGGAATGAAGTGGTACAAGATCAGCAGCAACCAGTGCAGGGCGGCCGAATTTGTGAATGTGATCGTCGGGAACCACAGGGTCTGCAGGGCCGGAATCTTTCCCCTGGACATCAAGCAAAACTCCCGCACATTGTCGTAGGTGAAGGGATTGTCCTTTCGGCTCACACAGTTGAAGACCTTATCCTGGCCACCGATCGGCTGTGGCCGAGTTCCCGTGTACCAGATGGTAGCCAGGCTGGAGTTTACCACCAGATCAGCCGGAACGACGTCCACACAGTAGCTGGGATCGAGGTGCAGGACGCGCAGAACTCCACTGCCAATGCCGGTGATCACTCCATTCAGGCCGTATATGTTGTCCGTCCAACCTTCGATTGGATCCTCCAGGGTTGAAATTACTGGGGGGGAGATTGATTGGAAAAGAGATGCATGAGTTTGTCACCTTTAATCACAAAGGCATTCTGGGAAACCTTTTTCGAATTTTACCAAAAAATCACGTATCCCAATTCTAAGGAAGATTTTTGTTTTTCCTCTGTTCGGATCTTCAATCCAGTTATTTGATCTTTTGTGGTATACCCCGTGTCCTTAATTTAGTGCATGTCGTATAACTCCATCACTATTGAGAAATAAAGAAGTTTTGATACAGTTGTCATTCTTGCCCCTATTGCAAGGGTCCGACTCTTATTGTCAGTTCTTACTCTTTATAACCTTTGGAGTGTTGGAACACCCTCCAAAGGCACGCCTGTTTGTCAGTCAAAACGGATTCCTTCGCAATAAAATCAAGCAGTGACATCGATAATGACCATGCATCAGAATCTTAGCCTTAACCACTTCAAACTAGAAAACAGTAAATAGAATATTAGGAATCACGTAGACGAAAAATAACTCATTTTTTCCATGTTTCAAGATCACTATCTATGGACAAAGCCAATTCTTGTCACTATCAACAAGGAATAAAATGTAGAAAGGACTAAGGTATGTTTCTTTGATTACAGAACAATTCTGTTCCCCTACCTGACTTAAATATAAGGAATATACGTTGTATTCGAGTACTTCGAAAACAACGTATAGTTCGCCTAATTTTACATTGCAAATGCAATGCAAAATTAGACGAGCCATATGTTGTATTTGGGGTACTCGACTACAACGTATATTCGTTATAAGTCAGGTAACATAGTAGTTTGAAGTAGTTCAGACTAGGTTTCGGTGGTAGATAGAAAAGGTAATCTACCAGGCGTTACAGGGGAAGCTTGTATGACATCCTGGAAAACAGCTAAAAAAGGCTTCATACATATACGTTTTTCAGCACACAGACCACGGAAAGTGAGGAACTATTGGAGATTGCGATGTTTTTCTCTAGCGGGTAGCTGTCACATACACTGTACCAAAACATCATCCTCTATTCGGGTGAAACATCAGACCATTCAGATTGAAACATAGAAATCGCTTTTTCGAATGATAGCTGCAACCGCATGACGGTTGTTTTTGAAATCAGATGATGCTCCTCTCGAATACAGGATGAACATTGATACGAGAAGCGACCATACCTCAGTTGAAAAACGTAATGCTCTATGTAGAATCATTGTCATCCCAAATTGAAGTGTAAGTGGTATTGGTTAAGCCCCATAACGCAAATCATCCAAAACGATGATTTAAATAATTCTTTCGAACGTCATTTGCAGATCTGAGCTGACAAACGAAGTGGAAACATGGTCATCGCTATCAGAGGTGGTACGAACATTGGTAAAGCGTAGAAACTAAAATTTGTATATTTCGTGGTGGAGGAAATTTCCTCTAACAACAATTTTTGTATCCATCAGGAATGACTATTCAGTACACAGCAAAAAAAGTTGTTGAATATTACATCGAAACTGCTGCAACCAGGTCAATCCATCGGTTGTGTAATATCACATTGTACGATGCACATCGATTTTGCGAACAAAATTACATCCATTGATGTAATATTGTATCTGCTTTTTGCTATTACATCATTATTTCATACATCAGCTTGAATTACGTTGATTGATATTACATTTTTTTTTGCTGTGTATGGAAATTTAAACAATCTAATTTTAAATATAATCTAAAGCATTTGCAGGTTAGCCTATCCTTAACTTGATGTCCTCTGAGCGCTGTAGGCTTAACAGAAATTTTTCAAATAAATATCATCCTTTATTTGGATGACAGTCATATGGATTCTCATCAGCTGATGACGATTTCAACCATAAGGCAATCATCCGAAATTCGAAAGCATATGCTGAAGGGCTCGAGCAATACAATACTCATTCGAAGTATTGCGGATGTTTTCGTTCAGTGTACACGAGAGTAAAGCAGACTGTCAACACTGGGCTTATTTTTTATTCATTCGCTGTCTTCTGTCTTACACGGTAACCGCAAAATACACAATAATGACTACAAAGTAATCGTTTTTGAAGGGACTGGGACTACACATTAAATGAGTAAAAATATTACCCATATATGAGGATTTGTTATTCAAAAGTGAATAATAACTACTTGTTTTTGTAGTTGTAATTACTCATAAATGGATACAATTTTACTCATTTAATGGGTAGTCCCAGTTTCCCTCGAAATGCTTACTTTGTAGTAATTATTGGGTATTTTGCGGTTACCGTGTAAAAAAAAAGATATTACACTCAAAATTATTAGTAAACAAAGATAGATTAAAATTTAATAATTTTATGGTTAAGCAATGCTTATACATTGATCCGATTAAAATTTCATTCAAAACTATACTTAATCTGAATAATGGCGCGTAATTAGTTCCTTGTATACAAAGCTAAAAAACAGTTTATTCTGCATTCAAAAAAATCCCACTAAGTCCAGAAGTTGAACGGGCTCAAGGTCACATTCTCCGGTAAGTTATTACTCAAATAGTATTGTAAGCATTTCTAGACTAAAAGAGAAAATTGTATTGTTTAAGCTATTATCCACCCTGAAAAATCAACTCGATCAAACTCTGGATCGCGGCTCCGTCGAGAAGCGGCCGTTCTGATTCGGCTGATTCCGAAGTGGATGAAAAAACGAAAGCATGCCGCTATATCCAGTGATTCTGGATTGAATTCTGAGAAGGAGCACACGGTAATTGATTCCGACTACGATGAAGCTTCCGATAGAGAGTAACTAGGTGTACGTGAAACAGAATGACGTGGGCAATAAGTACAATCTGAAGCTGATTATATTCCAAAACCAGGTAAGAAAGGGTTTGTGGTTGACTCGGAGTCGAGCTCGGAGTTGACAAAGAAGTTTGACTTTTTATTATTGTTTTAGGTCGTTTGTTATCGTCGGGTTTGGGTTCACATGAGTTGTTGAATACGATTATGCGCGAGTGTCAGAGAGAACCGACAAATCACACTGCAAAAACGGTATCAACAGCCATTGGGTGTACCTAGAGGAGGAACCAGTCCGATTACGTTCGTTCAAAATCTACAAGATCATGACTAGATCTGAAGGGCCGATTCAAACTTGTCCTGCACCAGATGTTACGTCTATTTGCAGCCTTATTGTGGGATTATTATCACTTATATTCGTACATTCCTTTCTCGACTGCCGTGATGCGATTATTATGCCATCGGGCAGCCTTATTATATTTAATTTAAATGCTTCAATAAAATTACAATTCCATGACTTCCAGATCATTTGTTTACTATTTTTCAAAATTCCTCACTTGACATCAATGAAAAACGCATTCTGACGGATCAGCAGGCTTTATGCATTCTATGAATACCGCAACTTTTAACCATTCAATGAATAAATCATTTTTATTCTAAGTTCGTATTCTCTCCTTTTATTCCGACCTATGCGTCGGGCAGGAGCGTTGCGATTTAGTGTAACTTTTAATCTATTTAGATTTGAAAATCTTTTGAGTGTACGATTTACTGGAGTTGTTTGTTATTTTACTCTGCTTCCATGGAATATGCCCAACAGGTTATGGGCCCAGAAAAGTAAAAAAAAGTCAGACCAAATAAAAGTAATTGGAACAGTGAACAGTGGCTCGATGAACAGATAAGTTTTTGGTTGAAGATGGTCATGGATTTGAAGACGGGAATGGAGTGGTTTAATTTTCACAATTACGATTTGTGGAAAGATTGAACGAAGCAGGTTTTGTTTCGGGAAGGACTGTGGCAAGTGATCGCGAATGATCTTCCACCGAAAGATTCCCGATCTGAAGAATGGAACGATAACAAAGAACGAGCAACGGCAACGGTTAGATACATTGTCGACAACAGTCAGCTGCAGCTTATTAGAAACGCCGGAATTGCTCAGGATAGACGATACTGCTGATGTAGAGGAGCATATGATTGCGATGGATTAATTATTTGAGAAGCTTGTGGAAGTGGGTTGTGAAATTTCCGAGGAGATGAAATACAGTTTCATTATGGCGAGTCTTTCGGAATCATATGGTAATATTGTGACAATCGTGGAGATATATGAAGGAATGTTCACGGAAATGATGGTGAAGGCAAAACTACTCAACGAAGACTACAAGTGTCAGCAGAAGGTTTCAATGCGCCATTAAAGCAACATCAAAGGGAAGAAAATCGATCCGTGAGAAGCGTGATCAAAGTGCAGATCAACGTGCTTGTGTAGAGTGTAGGAAGAGTTGGAATCAGCCATGGTAAAAACACTGAACCCTTTTGAACGGGTGGCAGTTTTGCCTACAAACACACCACCAAGAGTATTGAGTTTTACGCTAAGTACCAGTGCTAGGCGGGTAAGCAAGGTGACACAGTCAGAAGAATTGTTGGTTTGTTTTGAATTTCTGTTTGGCAAAATAGTGAACTTTTCGTGAACATTAACGGCAAAGAACTCACCAACACTGGGAGACCGTGAGAAAACGACGGGTGGGCAGGAACTCACGGTCTCCCAGTGTTGGTGAGTTCTTTGCCGTTAATGTTCACGAAAAGGTATTTACACTATTTTGCCATACAGAAATTCAAAACAAAAAAAGGATTCGGGCGAATTTGAACAGTTTTTGACCTGTTTCATATGACCGGAAGGTGTACGCTGGTCACAAATACCGTGACAAACTGATTTCCTATGGATGCTTTGGCAAACATCGATTTCGGAAAACACGCTTGCTGCTCGTAGAAATTTTCTTTGGGCGACTTACCGTCTTACACAAGGTAGCTCTTACACGCCTTTAGCATCTATTAATCAACAAAATCTGATAGACGAGTGGTCAAAGCATTGGTCTCATAATGCCAACGACCATGGCTCGAGTCTGTCTCACTTCACTTATTTTCTAAAGGTTTGAAATGAAATTGAAATTTATTTCGATTTTTTTTTGGCTAAAAAGCATTAGGGTAAACGCTCCTATAGATGCGGTACGTTAGAAGCGTTAGGTTCCTATAGTTGTGTATTGAGTCTCCATGCACAACTATAGGAACCTAACACTTCTAAAGCCGGGTAAAGCAGGTGCATAAGAACGCCTTTCAATGGTTGTTGGGTTCTGCCCTGACTGTGCACCTGAACTCCGATTCTTACCTCCACGCGGTGCCCGGTGGGGTTGCTGGCGGTGATATTTGCCGTCAGTAATGTGAACAAGAACGGGGAATCATCGTTGTCACCAAAGCACTATTGTCAATACATCGGTCGTGCCCGTCATGACGATGACAGAGCAAAAAGGTTATAGCCAACTCTAAGTAGCCTGTGATTATCGCTACCTGGGGATGCTAACTGGCTGGGTCTGGTTACGACTTGGCCTTCCTGAATGAACTATCTCCACCTCCTCAAGGTGGTTTGTTTAAAAGGACGTTAATAAATGGAAGCTAACGCTTCTAACGTACCGCAACTATAGGAGCGTTTCCCCTACGCAATCTTATGAATCTTATGAGCTCATGGGATCATGTACCAGGATTATTGGGATATCAGGAAGAACTGTTACAGAAATCTGCCTAGAATGGCCAAAGAACAGGGAACTGAGAGCACATCCATGGGATAAGGCACAGATTGCTGTTCGGGAGGAGACTCACCGTTCTATTTGCTTCTCATCGGTAAATGAGCCAACAAATAACGAATGGATCATCAACTCTGGTTTATCACATCACATGACATATATAGCGAATTTGTTTATTATCCAGGTTGGAACCAGTTCCTGCCCTTGCTAACCCAATTGCTTATTGTCAGTGCAAACCTCAACTCAAGCCAGGTTACAAAAACAAACGTTCAAATTGACATTTGAAAGACAATAAGAAGACCCAATTTTGATACCCGATCCAGGTTGGAACTGAATCAAAAACAAATTCGCTAATAGATAGGGGAAATGGCTCTAATGTTGGCCTATGGATCTAAGATTGGGCCCATCGCTAAAAATCTGCCACATTCATGCCAGCCACAAGTTATCGGGTTCACCCTCTATGTCCAACTGTGCAGCGATTTCCTCCTCGAGTAGCGTCGATGATGATCCGTCATCCAGGAACACGAAAGTTTCAACTTGTTTCCCCTCTCCGTACAGCGTAACTGGCAAATAGCGGAACAGCGAAAAGGATTTCGTGTGGTGATGATTTTGATGAACAGTCTCGCCAGACCTTGGACCATTAGTAGTATCATTGCGGCTACTGTGCAGCAGCATATGATGTCGAACTCGGCAACTATCCACTCCGCATTCCTTTTTCGAGCGACACGGCCATTTACGATGCGGTATCAAGCACAATCGGCACAAGTTCTTCTGCCGCATTACCTTCCATCGGCCTCCGATGTCCAACTCTTTGAAACTGGAACAGTTCAGGATCTGATGACCATCTTTCTCACAATACGAACACGCTTTTGACGTACATTCGCCGCTTGCACTCTCCTTCTTCGATACGCTTGGCGACACGTTCGCGTGAGTGAAAAGCTTTTCCTTTTGCTTCGACTTTTCCACTTTTTGGTGTTTGTGGTAGTTTTGGGCGGATTCCACGTCGATGCTTAGCTCGGCAGCAAGGTTCACTAGTCCCGACATGAAGTTGTTGAATGTCGCTAGGTTGACGTTCGCTGACGATTGTTTGAACGTACCCCACTGCATCTTCAGCGAGGTGGGTAATTTGTCGACCAACTCTTGTAGCAGCATTGGATTTGATAAATGTGCTTGCTGATCAGCCAGGATGATATGATCGACGAGATTTTGAATCACCAACCCGTACGCGACGATGGTGTTCAAGTTATCATACTTCGGCGGCGGAACGTTTCTCACCTTCTTCAGAAGAGAACTAATCAGGATCTCTGGCCTTCCGTATAGCTTATGCAACGTTTCCATCACGTACGGGACGGATGCTGGCAGGAGTAGACGACTTCTAACTGCCTCAAGTGCGGAACCTCCCAAGCTACGTTGCAATCTGGCCAGATTCTCGACGTCCGTGTACCCGCAGACCTCCGTCGTGTTTTTCAAGGAACTGTAGAACATAGGCCATTCCTGGGGATCCCCGCTGAACTTCGGCAACTCGCGTGGCATTACTTGCCGAGCTGCCAATTGGGCACTGGTCGGTCCCAAACTGACTGGCGGAGGGTTCATATTCCCGTAGCACAACGATGTTGGTATTACCGAGGGCGGTATTTCCGGTCCTATGACGGGATATGGACAACTTGATGGTGGGTACGGAAACGGCACTGAGTATCCGGAGTAAACGTTCGAATAGTTTGGAATCCCCGGTCCCAGACTTGCGGTGGTTGTAGTTGGTAACAACGGAGGATTTATGGGCATTGCTCCATTGGAAAAAGGAGGATACTGGAACGAACCAACCGTTGACGAAACAGGCGGATTCACGGAAACGAGAGGTACTGGTTGAAACGAAGTCGAAATCGGCAACTGTGGCAACGATGCGACTGTGGCAGCACCCAGATAATGTTGTGGATTTCTAATGAGGCCACTCGAACTATACGGTATCGACGGAATACCCCCGGCTGCACTCGAAAGCATGCCTTTCATTTCCGGGCACGAATAGACCGGCGCGAAGCCGTCACAGACGAGTGGAACGCCAGACCGAGTCGCTTTTGGAATCATCGGTACAGTCGATACTATCGACGAAGTAAACGCCGGCGCCGCGGCCACCGAAGTGACGAAACTTCCACCAGCTGTCACGACCGTCGTTAATGGAACAGCAGCAATCGTGGGTAGATGAGATGATGCGCTTCCTGGTATCGGTACGACATTCGACTCGTAAGACTTCGCCAGAGCGGTAACGTTCCCGCTGGGAACAGGAATGGTCGGATCCGGATAAAGTACTCCAAGATTCAACGAAACAAGGCTGCTTGAAGTTGAATGCATTGGTAATGGTACCACGATCCCGGGATTTTCCTTGCTAACAGCTGGGACTGACAGGGTAGCTTTCTGTCCAGACGTTGTGGGCTTCGACTGTCCAACTCCGTCTAGTTGGGCTCCCTTTTTAAGCCATTTTTCCAGCTGTTCGCGCCTACTTTTCACACTGACTCCGCTTCTCCTACTTGAAGAATCCTTCTCTTCTCCAATCTGCATCATCAACTCGTATTTCTGCCTCAAGTACTCCTGTTCTTCGTCGATTTCCTTCAGCTTGGCCTCTTCTTCCAGTTTACGGATCCTCTTTTCTTCTTCCGCACGTTTCTTCCTCAGCTTCCGTTCATCCTCAAGGAGTTGAAGGCTGAGCTGCAATCTCTGCGAAACTCGACTGCTCTTACTGACGGACGACTCGTTGAATGATACACCCGACTTCGATGCACCACCCTCCCAGTCTGTCAGGCAATTGTTGCACTTGAAACTTCTTTCCGGCTGCGCAATAGACTCGCTGACACCCGCGCACTGAAAGTGTATCCACGATTCGCACACATCGCAACACACCATATCATCATCGGTATCCGCACGATTGCACTTTTTGCAATGCTTTTCATTGCTAACCGAAGTCACACTGTTTTCGTCCGACATTTCGAGATCGACCTAAATTAACCTGACAACCGTCTCTAGTGAAGCTTGACGACTAACTCTAATGCTAACGACGATACTCACAACCGACGAAGGTGACAGAATCAAAAAAGGCACTGACTTTATTATGCTGCAGTTTCGATGTCGGTCCGCAATCGATGCGAATTGTCGTTGTTGTTGTTGTTGGTCGTCTTCAACGGTGGGTCGTCTCGCTGTCTCGCTGCTGTGAAATGTCCTTCCCGATGGGCAACAAGCAATCATCCAGCTCTGGATGAAAATCTTTGAAGGATGTTCTCGATAGTCAGAACAAACACCGTCTTTTAGTTGCAAACTGAGCAGCTTCAAAGATTTTCATCCAGAAATAGTGCGAAATAGGTTAGTGAAGCCATGGTCATCAAAAGAGGAAATCGATGAAGACTTTCACCCCCTTAATTCAGTCGTCATCATATCAATGAAAACTATCATCGCACCGCTTTTGGTTCTTGGGTTACACTTGCTGGTTGCAATTCTGCACGCAGGCAAAAGAACGTAAGAATTCCATAAGAAACACTTATGAATTTTCGCTACAAGAAATCGGTAAGAATTTAATTGATTTGCCTTATGAAAAATAATGTTGACAAAAAAAATAAACGAGAGCAGACTAAAACCGAACCATAGACGATGAGTTTATGAGACCCGTGTGCTTACCACTCGTCTTTCAACGCTTGGGAATAAGAAATGATTCAAGGGTATAAGAACTACCTCATGTTACCCGAAAATCATTCATTAGTCACGCTTTTGATATTCATATGTGAAGGACCACCAAAAAACAAGAAATTACACTATTTTCTAAGGTTAAAACAGCCTCTGCGCCGCCGCCGCCGATGAACTGACCGGCAAACAGGCCTAGTTTCATTTAGCTAACGTTGAGTGTGCACACACTGAGGCAAAAGAACGTGAGAATTCCATAAGAACTACTTTTGATCTTAGCCACTAGGAATCCGTATGAATTTAATTGATTTGCCTTATGAATAATTAATAAAAAAAATAATAAAACAGAGCAGACTGGAACCAAACAAGGGACGTTTAGATTACGGGTCTTGGTGTCTGTACCACTTGCCTTTCATCGCTTGGTATGATGAAATGTTTAAAGGCGAACAAGATCTACCTCAAATTAGACGTAAATCATTCATAAGTCATGCTTATGAAACTCATATGTGTCGTTCATAAGTCGAGCCTTATGAAATTCTTAAGTTTATTAGCCTCAGTGCATATCTAGAACATTTCAAATGCTCCTATCTCCATTGATCGATCACGGCATTGCAAGCAGAATTCGTGCTATTTTTTGTACAAAGAGGTTAAGAAAGAAGGTTTCAATCTAGCGTCCAAAACATCAAACACTTCGGGGAATTTTTCCGTAGCTAGGTTATTACCGAAGAAAACCAATTATTGCAGATATGACCTTTTAAAATGTTCATCTAGATATTCGTAATAAAGGGTGTATTTACATAAGCAGCTGTTACTTTTTAAGTAATATACCAAATGTCTTGAAATTTTCAGTGAAGATTCTATAGCCTATGACGTTTATTTTTTACGAGAAATTATAAATCAGCGTTAAAGCTAGATAATTATGTCGTTATTGCTGCTGCTGTATCTTGGAACCAACAATTGTTTTTTTTTGTGGAATATTATAATTAAAAATACTGAGCAGCTAGCCAAAAAAATCAGAACCTATCTGAACAAAAACGTTAAACGCTAAAAGGTTTTTTTTTTCCTTTATTAACGAGACTTTCAGCCTTAGGCTGGTTCATCTCGACGCTAAAAGGTTTTTTTCTGTCGCTATTTAAAGATTCATAGTCAGTGAATAAGTTAAACAAGAAGTGGAAAAAAATAAGTAAAAATCAACAAAATGCAGTTTTTTTTGTCACTGTACAACATTTTTAAGCCAACGTGTTGTTTTCTTGATACAAACTGAAGTCAATGTTCATATTTAAATCATGTAATATGTTTTACTTATTACGAGCTACCTAAACCTTCACCCTTGAAATTTCTCACTTGGTATAATAGTTGAAAAGTTACAGCAGTTTATGAGTGTGCCATTTTCCATGAATACACCCTTTACGTGTGCATTGTTACCGATTCGACGGTCGGTTTTAATCTCAAATCCTGACTCACCTATCGACGGGCGGATCAGCACAATCGGCAGCCGGTCGCAGTGCTTTCGGAACACATTTTCCGCCTGGGCCTTTGCGTACGTGTAGGTGTTCGGCCAAGGATAGATAATTTTCGTGGAAAGCGTATCCAACTGCTCCTCGTCGATGGCTTCGACGATGCGCATCATCTCCAAAGGGTCCACATCCACATCGTAGAACTTCTCCTCGACCACTTCCTGAATGCAGTTCGAGTAGGCCGTGGAAATGTACAGGAACGAAATCAATCTCCGCATTCCGAGTGCAATCTGAATCAGTTGGTTCGCCCCGAATACATTCGTTTTGAACGAGGCCTTCAGTGACAAGTCGAATCGAACATCCGCAGCGCAATGGATCACGATATCGACATTGTTTTTGAGATAATCTACGTCCACCTCGGTTAGGCCCAGTTCCTCCTGCTCCAGTGCCCCCTCCATGATGCGCAGCCGACTCCAGTAGAAGTTGGCATCCCGTGCATATTTCGTGTAGATCTGTGTGCAAGATGAAACATTTTCATATTTAGGCTCTTACCGCTGCTGCCCGAATGTTAAGGACTAAGCTTACAGGTTCTCGCTCCAGCTGCCGTTGCAAACGCTCCCGCGGTGTCCGGCCACGTTTGCTGCGAATTAGTAGCACTATCTCACGCACTTCACATTGCAGCAGCTTTTCGATGAACAATTTCCCGAGGAAACCGGTTCCCCCGGTGAGAAAGACGGTTTTTCCATCGAAAAAGTTTCGAATCGGCGAGTGGGCACTTTTGGCCGGATCCCGGACCGTATCATCACTGGTGAAAATTTGCTCGAGCATTTTTGGACAGGATTAGGATTAGAATGATTCGGACCCCGGTAGGTACGCGCGATTGAAACTAGTCGGACGTACTGAAGAGCGAACGTGCCGGTGCTAATTGTATGCGCAGTTTTTTTTTCTTCAAATTTCCAATTCACTTCATTCATGGGGGGAATAATTTGGAATGGTAAACAACGCGCAGCGATTTCAATAAACAAGATGGCAAAGGTCACCGATTTGTTGAAGGAAGAACCATGCCCACCGTCGCCGGTTAACGACGCATAGAACGCCCTAATGGCATATTAATCGTTTTGTAATAGACTCGGTGCATGGGGGGAAGTGTTTTTCAATGGGCACTACTTCGGTTTGAAATGCAGCACGATGCTAAGCACGGGAAATGTTCGTCGAACAGCGATTGGCAAATGGTGTTTATTATTGGTATCTGCACGTAATGGCCAAGGTTGAATAAGTATGTGCAGTGCTGAGATTTGTCATTTGTTATTGAAGGATTTCATGGGATGAACCTGCCTACGGCTGAAAATCACGATAGTAAAGTTCAAACACAAATTAAGGATTTCACGCGATATTGACAAAATTATGTTTGCCAATATCAATGCAATTGTATGACACTTGCCATCGTCGGGTTTGAATGGTTACAACAACAATTCGATCATAAGTGATGCGTTATAATATGATGAGCATGGTGGCCATCGAGTGACCATTTTTGCTTACTGGTCATATTTAAAAGCGTTGATTATTTTCTTCCTTAAAATCGAAGCCCGTTGCAAGCCCCATCCAAGTTTAGAAGCTCAAAATTTTACGCTAGGCAATTTGACTCACTAGCCACTTACGAAAAACTAGAAGAAGTAACAAACCAATTGGGATACTAACGACGATGTTTTTTTTTGTGTAGTTCTAGCGTCTTAAGAAATTTTTTTTAAACTCAGAATATCTTGAAATTATCTGCAAAAATAGGTTTTTTATTTTTTATGGGTACTAACAGTATCAAGTTTTAAAAAAATCCGTTACCTATCTGTAAATCATGTTTGTATTAAGAATGCAGCACGGGCGACATTGAATGTGGAGCGATACAGACAAGCAAAGAACAGACAAAACTCGGTTTTCCGAAGGAAGAAGCATCAGCAGGAAGACCGATATCGCAAGGCGATGGAAAATCTGTACCGCGAAAACGACACATGGGAGTTCTATGAGAAGCTAAGTAGTTCGCGCAAAGGCTACGTGCCGCAAGCCGATATGTGCAAGGACTTGGACGGTAACCTTCTCACGAACGAATGTGAGGTGATTGAGAGGTGGAAGCAGTACTATGACGAGCACCTCAACGGTGAAGCAGCAGAAAACGAAGGTGGCACGGCAACAGACCTTAGAGCACCACAGGCTACCGGCCCCTGATCTTCAAGAGGTTGAGGAGGAGATCGGTCGGCTGAAGAACAACAAAGCAACTGGTGTAGATCAACTACCAAGTGAGCTATTGAAATACGGTGGTGAAGCACTGGCTAGAGCGCTGCACTGGGTAATTGCCAAGATTTGGGAGGAGGAGATATTACCGGAGGAGTGGATGGAAGGTGTCGTATGCCCAATCTACAAAAAGGGCGACAAGTTGGATTGCTGCAACTACCGCGCGATCACGTTGCTGAGCGCCGCCTACAAGGTACTCTCCCAAATTCTATGCCGCCGTCTGTTACCATTTGCAAGAGAGTTCGTGGGGCCATACCAGGCAGGATTCATGGGTGCCTGCGCTACCACGGACCAAATTTTCGCGATTCGAAAGGTTCTGCAGAAATGCCGCGAATACAACGTGCCCACATATCATTTGTTCATCAATTTCAAATCCGCATACGACACAATCGATCGAGATCAGCTATGGCAGACGATGGATCGAGTGATGTGCGTTGTTCGAGTATCGGGAACACTATCGAGTTTCTTTGAATCTCGAAGGGGGTTACGGCAAGGTGATGGACTTTCGTGTCTGCTATTCAACATCGCGTTAGAAGATGTGATCAGAAGAGCTGGGATAGACAGGAGTGGCACAATCTTCAGGAAGTCCATCCAGCTTCGCCGATGACATTGACATCATGGCACGGAACTTTGAGACGATGGCGGAAACGTACATCAGACTGAAGGCTGAAGCTAGGCGCATCGAAGACAAAATACATGAGAGGAAGAGGTTCTAGGGAAGACACCCCGAGTTCAGATTGACGGTGACGAAATCGAGGTGGTCGATGAGTTCGTGTATTTGGGCTCACTGGTGACCGCCGAAAATGATACCATCAGAGAAATTCAAAGACGCATTATGGCAGGGAATCGTTCCTGCTTTGGACTCCGGGCTTCGGTCGAATAAAATTCGCTGCCGCACGAAGTTGACTATCTACAAGACGCTGATTAGACAAGTAGTCCTCTACGGCCACGAGACTTGGAGTATGGTCGTGGTGTTAACGAACGGAAGGTGTTGCGTACCATCTACGGTGGGGTACAGATGGATGACGGAACGTGGAGGAGGCGAATGAACCACGAATTGCACCAGCTACTGGGAGAACCATCCATCGTCCTGATGGTGCCTGATTGGTAAGGTATTGTGTTATGCAAAAGTATTTATAATACTGATAAAAGTGTCTACCTGGCTGTTTTGCCAAGATTAATCTGCACCTTACTTTTCAGGTTCTTAAAATTCTTTCCATTCAACTCAGGTTTATTGGTTGCCATTTGATGAATTTCTATTCACCTCCAATAACTCCACCCCATTAGTCACCGCAATATATCGATCAGCTCCACACAGCCAGTTCATCTCGCGGCAGTCTATCGCACTGCAGATAATTTGGTCATCACTCATGATTATTCATGAGCAGATGGGAATTTCCAATCCATAATGTAACCGGGGACGGTATTTTGATTGACTGCAATCTCCACCAGCGGCCAGTAGCAGAAGTCGGCACGGCGGCGTGGCGGTGACAATGACACCATCAGCGTCGACCAGCTAAACACCAGCTCCCGCACTCCCTCTGGCAGCGATGAGTAAATTATTAAATTCGATCCAAGTCCAACTTACGGGGCGGCGATGCGATTGCTGTTTAGAGATCATTTAGCCTTATTAACTTATAATATTATCTGTTCGATCATAAATCTTAATTACGATTATCACAACGGACGACCACGCGGCAGTGACAGTTCACCGGATTGGTGTGACCTCCGCCAACTTGAATGACATACTGCAAACTCACAGCACCGACGGCGCCCATACGAAGCCGATGTAATTGTGTGTTTATGATAAGCTACAACCAGCGGTCCTGATTTGCATTTTGCAATCATACTGCTGATCCGACCGGCAGAGCTCGATACTGCTGTTGTTGCCGCACGAAAATGGATTTTTAAATTAACATAAAGGAACAAGGTACGAACATGGCACTTGTATTTTCTCCGCCCAAAAGTATACAGTTCCCACTAAACGATTATTTCCGAGCTAGATCTGACGCCGCTGAAGAGCTGGAACTCTAGAACGACGTAATAAAATGCAAAGTATACTCGACAAGACTAAATCGTTTATTTAAAATAAAGTGAAAATTCCCAGCCCCCACTGCTGCTCACCTGCCAGTCGAACAAACCAAAATGAGAAAAATTTTACCAACACAGCACAAAAAATTATCCACCAACCTCCCTTGAATGCAGTGGCATTTTTCTTCTTGCTGGCAGCGTGGTCGGAAACGGCGCAGGTTCAAATTGCTCTTTCCCCTTGGTAACCTGTCACGGTGGTATTCTAATAATGAGAATCCATCCGGAATGTTCGTTTCTTTTTCTCCGTTTGGTCGTGAAAGTGCATAAAACTAGGCGCTGAAGATTGCATCGCCACCACCAGGGCTGGGAACCGTAAATATGTAGCTGCACCTTAATTACTCCGGTGGCCGGTGAGTAAGTGGAATTCTTTCCGAACGACGTCGTAATTGGATGGCTGGCGATAAATCTAACGAAATGCAATTTCAATTTGCGCCATTTTTTTGGTTGCAAGCAGGAACGTTGTGGCCCATATTGGGCTGGGCTTATTGGATTGGAGTAGTAACTTGCTGCATTTGAACTAAATGGTATGCAATTGTTTGGACAAAGCTGCAAATCTAAGATGGCCTTCAATAAGAAAAAGCCGAAAATTAGATGTCCTGAAATGCAAAGTTGCTTCCATAACAATAGAATTCGCAATTATAGGGCAGCGAACTACTTCGGAGTAGGCGCCTATTTCGTTATTTCAAGCAGAAAACATCAAAGGATTTCGATGTGAAGGAATCAAACATTCATTCGTATGGTAGTTCAGTTCAACAGCTACAATAAAAAGCCTGTAGAACGCATAGTATTAATCAAGGTTGCAAATATTAATTTCAGCTAAAACAATGTTTTTTTTTTTAAATTATGAAATAATTAGATGCCATGATCACATTTTGAATTGGTAGGATACAAGAAGAGGTTGCAAAGAATGTGTTTGACATATTAAACCTGTTTATTTCACTTCATGAGAGTCACAATCAGCGATCAGCAAATCGCTGATTGTGACTCATAGAAAGCAAAATTTACAGGTTTGATGTTTCAAACGCATACTTTGTAACCTCTTCTTGTAAGTAACAAGTAAAATATGCCATCACACCATCTTTTGGTTTTATTATTCTGAAAAACATTATTTTAGCTGAAGTGAGTATTTGCAACCTTGGTATTAATATTTACATCCATTCTTCTTTACAAAAAAAGAAGTGCTACTGCGCAAGTAACACAACAAACATCTTTTTAAATAACAATTTGAAAGTTTGTTAGAGAAACGTATTATAAGTGATGCAGAAAACACGTTTTTTAAGCGCTATGTAAATATTTTCTTGATGCTTCCCAGATTTTTACATCCATCAAAATAATATTTTTTTTTGGTTTTAATCTTTGAAAGTTCAACATCAGTGCATCTAACTTTTTTAATACCTTTTCAAAACAGGTCAGATGCAAAATCAATATTGAATTTATAAAGATCTTTCCAAATTGGCGTTGACAGCACCATCAATCTTCACACAATGGTGGACAGTTTCTTATAGGATTTTTCGGTGGTTTATCGTTAAGTAAGCTGAAAATGCTCGTTTATGACATGTACAAGTAATTAAGTTTGTATTATTTTGTTAAGATACTTAATTTAATATATTTATACAACTGAAAAAATGCAGATTTCTATACAGCCATTCCATTGCAAAGCGATATAGTGGTTCTTAAAATTTGAAAAAAATTGGTAGTTGGTCGATATAGCAATAACGCAACCAACTTGCATGCAATCACACAGCAGCTCTCGCACCACCGGTTCAACCGTATACATTCACCTGGTTGATCTGGCAGCGCTGCAGTGTCGATCAGCTGTTCGTAATTTTCTCCCAACCGACCGACCTTTAGATTAGTTTTGACAGTGCTACTGCAAGGAAGCAAATAAAAGTGAAAGTGAAAACATTACCTGTGTGTTCTCCGTTCTTCTGCTGGATCAGGATACTCACCTTGCCGGTTGTCTGCTGCTTTGCACCTATCCAGGCACCTGGAAATAAAAAAAAACCACACAACGTAGGGAGACGAATACGGACGGCGGTAAAGAACGACCATAATTTGGTGCCGTGACCAGAATATCACCAGAGATCGTCCAGATTCAACCTGGGTGCCGCCATTTCGACGCTGAAATTTGGTTCACTGCAGCCATCGCCATTGTTCCGGAGGATTAATTAATTGAACAAGGCCTCAATCTATCAGACGGAAGGTAATTACCTGTCCAATTAAGCTTTGCGGGTCTCGCAGGTACCCTTTAGATTTCACTGTTTCCTTGCATGTACGCACTTCACCTTTGCTGTACTGAGAAAATTGCTTCCAATTAAATCGAAGCTCAGTGGCAGCCATAGTGTCCAGATTAGCCGCATTGAATTGGCCTGATTGTCGCCATCGTGATTAGGATTCACCAGCGCCATTCTTAGATGTTTTGTGGTTTGGCCCTATTGATCCAACTCAATCCAAAGCGACGATTCTGGAAGCAACCATTTTGTGTAGTGTACTATTGACCTGTGCACTTGCTTTGTTTTACGCCGAACATCGCCCCTGTGCATTTGGTTTCTGTGTGGCCATTATTCCTGTAGTGCAGTTATCACACGTGACTGTGATCATCCGTAAGGCCTTTTACGGCATTTTTCTGGATTTGCTTCATTCTTGTTGACGCAGTGATCGTCCGACAACGCATCGTACGGCATTTCGAACATTTTGCGACGCTGTTCCTGCTCCTTTCGTCGACGCCCGTCACATCGTACGGATTTTGGCTCGATTAGCACGGACGGTGCTTGATTTGTTCCTGCTGGCAGTTTATTGATAATTCAAGGCACATACTTGCCTTGGAACAGGTGAGTACCTTTCCAAGTTGCTACTGTTTCCACCCTCGGGTCTACCGTGGTCTGTATTTTTCTCAGATCCACTGGCTGCTGTGTTCAACCATCGACGTTCCCTACGGCTACTGCGTCACGATTTCCAATACTGCCTTTCGTCGCTGACAGCCATTCGAGCATGGTAACTGAACAGCAGCTTTGGTTCCGGAGGGACACGATACTCACATCACTGGGTCGGGCAGAGGCATTCATGTCTGGCTACATCGCTGAACGGGATGAAGCACAGGTACCACTGAGGATCAGTCACGTCGACAATATCTGGGCTAGCTTGGAAGCGGTGCAGGCTCAACTGGAAGACCTTGCAGCTACTGAGGAAGGTAGGGCAATGCATGCCGATGTCCGTGCCGATTACGAAACTCGGCTCTTTTCAATAAAAGCTAGCTTGATTTCTAAAATGCCTCCCACTTCTACACTGAACCAATATGACATATTCCTGTTATGTGGAAATCTTATAAATTTGCGCTATAAGATAATCCATTGAAAATTATATGATTGAAAATGTGCCAGGTAAATTCGATATGAATATCTGATACATTTACAATGCTGATAATTTGGTAACTTTTATATGATCGTCGTATGATAAATGAAAATCGATCAAATTATAATAATTAACTGAAATGGATTTGAAACCCATAAGCATAAGCTACACTTTTCACCACAATATAATATATGTGTCATAAATCAATCGAAGTAAAGTTTGTGTGAAAATCACATGAAATTTACTTCTTCTTTTGACACATATATTTAATCGATTTCTAAAAATAAATCGAAAAATAAACATCAGGCAGTGGGAGTTTTCACAGTTGTGCCTTTTTTTTATTGTAGCTGATTTGGAATTCGATCAAGGACTGTTGAGGTGTGATGCTTTCGGTGTCTGTGCTCGATTCCACTGGGCCACGGCTGACTTCAAGATTGAGCTCGTTCAAATAGCATAAAGTAAGAACAGCTCTCCCGACATGGAATGTAGTGCAACGTTATGCTCGTTTTGCTAGAGTGAAGACAAATAGCACTGACAAATTTATGTTCCGTTTCGGTGGTGTGGTTTGTTCAAATCTTTCTTAATGCACCTGTGTGCAATAAATCAACGACTAAATTATATAAGTTGATGTAACTGGTTCATGAAGTTCGAGTACTAGGGCTGGAATCTGAATTAGCCGTGTAGAAGGCTTACAATTAGAATCATAGCAAAGTAAATATTGCAGTAGAATCATTTTTTTTTTCAATCTCAATACATTCTTTTCCGGAAACAAACAAAGATTATTCAATACAGTATCATTGTTGATAGTAGTATTTAGTTCAACTAATCATTTTAATGAGTGTACGATAACATCGTTGAAAATTGTTTCAATAATTTATAAAGAACAATCATGTAAGATGTATTTTATTGGGAGCGATATTCATCCCAGAAAAACATGCAAAAACAAACGTTTGCTGTTGGATTTCTTAAAAGGCATATCTATATGACTATTAAATTATTGGGATGGATCTGTTAACAATCTTTAAACCTCAAAAATCAAAGGAAGCTATTCCAATGAGATATACATGTTTTCCTATACTGCAAAGTTAAATGACAGTCCAATAGTTTCTTCATGTCTGTTTACACGCGACATATCAACAAACGTCAAAAATCATTAAAAGCAACTCCAATAAAATATACATCATTATCTTATAAGATATACATTTTAGTGAGCAATATTCATCATGAAAACAGGTATATTTTACTGGATTTTCTCATAGTGCAAACTTATATGATTTTTCATTAGTTTCTAGATGTCTGTTCCCACCCATGACATATCAACAGTTTTTCACCATGAAATATATCAGACAATATTCATATACTTATTACCTATCGCTAACCACGTTCGAAGCAAAGTATTATCAAGTACTAAGTATGTGAAATTACGATAGAAATCATTCCATATCGCAGTCATAGCTTTTAAGTGATAATCCAATGGAATCTATCAATCATCACATAGAATGAATAAATCTGCTGACATTGCTATGTTATAAGATGGATCCAATAAACGGTACATGTCGATTTGTTTCAGTGCATTATATGAGTTGATGGAACTGGTTTATGAAGTTCGAGTACTAGTGCTGGAATCTGAATTAGCCGTGTAGAAGGCTTACAATTAAAATCTTAGCAAAGTAAATATTGCTGTAGAATCATTTTCACATTCTTTTTCGGAACCCCTTATCTTATGGAACAATAACAAACAAAGATTATTCAATACAGTATAATCATAGAGGTAACTCTAAGACCACTGGGTCCCGAAGAAAATCATTATTATTTTTGGCTCACTCAGTACCAGAACAACGGTCCCAAGCAGTCCCAAGCTATTTCACTCACCCCTGCATGTTCTGCATGAATCCACACACCCCTGATGTTATCTGTCAAACTTTCATAGCGAATCAAAACAAACATAGTGTAGTAATAGAATTTCAACTAGAATAGGGTACGTTAATCGTTTGCTTGGGACCAATAGGCTACTAAAGTGGTGAGCCAATTTAAAATCGTTAGTTTCGTATTGATTGTTGGTATAATTGTTGTTAGCAATATTTAGTTCGACTAATCATTTTAATGAGTGTACGATAACATCGTTGAAAATTGTTTTAATAATTTATAAAGAACAATCATGTAAGATGTTTTTATTGGGAGCGATATTCATCCCGGAAAACCATGCCAAAACAAATGTTTGCTGTTGGATTTCTTAAAGGCAAATCTATATGACTATATAATGATTGGGATACATCTGTTTACAATCTTGAAACCTCAAAAATCAAAGGAAGCTATTCCAATGAGATATGAGATATACATGTTTTCCTATACTGCAAAGTTAAATGACAGTCCAATAGTTTCTACATGTCTGTTTACACGCGACATATCAACAAACGTCAAAAACCGTTAAAAGCAACTTCAATAAAATATACATGAATATCTTATAAGATATATCTTTTAGTGAGCAATATTCATCATGAAAACAGGTATATTTTACTGAATTTTCTAATAGTGCAAACTCATATGATTTTCCATTAGTTTCTAGATATCTGTTCCCATCCATTACATATCACCAGTTTTTCACCATGAAATATATCAGACAATATTCATATACATCTTACCTATCGCTAACCACGTTCGAAGCAAAGTTTTATCAAGTACTAAGTATATGAAATTACGATAGAAATCATTCCATATCGCAGTCATTGTTTTTAAGTGATAATCCGATGGAATCTATCAATCATCACATAGAATGAATAAATCTGCTGACATTGCTATGTTAAAAGATGGATCCAATAAACGGTACATGTCGATTTGTTTCAGTGTATTAACGCTCGCAATCCCTACTCCGCTAATACTAACTCTGCTCTCTCTGGGATCAAACTGCCGACAATTTCACTTCCGGAGTTCGATGGAGACTACCAGCAATGGCTCACTTTCCACGATACCTTTGTGGCTCTCATTCATTCAAACGCTGATGTTCCCGATATCCAAAAATTTCATTATTTGAGGGCAGCCGTCAAAGGGGAAGCTGCGCAGGTGATCGAATCGATATCGATCAGTTCCGGTAACTACAACTTGGCATGGGAAGCATTAAAGGGTCGGTACTCCAATGAGTATTTGATGAAGAAGCGACATCTACAGGCACTCTTCGATGTTCCACGGATGAAGAAGGAGTCTGCTGCAACACTTCACACGTTGGTGGACGCATTTAAACGGCACATCAAGATTCTGCGTCAGCTGGGAGAACCTACCGACACGTGGAGTACCATCCTCGAACACTTGCTATGCTCACGCATCCACGACGATACGCTGAAGGCCTGGGAGGACCATGCGTCTACGGTGAAGGACCCAAACTACTCTTGCCTCATCGAGTTCCTGCAACGGAGAATTCGGGTTTTGTAGTCCATTTCCGTGAATCACCATGCGCCATCGAGTACCGTTCCACTCACGTTGTCATCAAGGAGGCCGTCGATTAATCTTTCATCGTGCTCGTCTACTGCTAGCACATCGAAACGATGTCCTGTCTGTAATCAACCACATCCGTTGGGCAGATGTTTCAAATTCCAACGTCTTCCGCTATCTGAACGTCAGAAGATAGTCAATGCGAAGCGTCTGTGTCTAAACTGTTTCAAAGTCGATCATATCGTGCGCAACTGTCCATCGGAAATGAATTGCAGGCATTGTAATCGTCGGCACCATACTCTTCTGCACTCTGCTGCACCCGACACTGGCCGAAGGCCGTCTAGCGATGGCTCATCGGTAGCTTTGACGTCATCTTCAGCACCACTGATCCAGTCTCGCTCGCCTTCTCAGACAGAAACATCTGAGCAGTCAATGGTGGCCTCATCAGAAGTTGCTCCAGAGGTAGAAACTAGCGTTCCTGTTCAGCAGCCAAGGGAAAATGTGTTCCTGTTGACCGTAATCGTGCACATCGTTGACGCATTTGGGCAGGAGCATCCAGCGCGTGCTCTACTGGATAGCGCTTCACAGCCGAATCTGATCACCGAGCGTTTGGCAAGCATTCTTCGCTTAAGGCGTAGCAACGTCAACATCACTGTTCAGGGAGCTGGTAAACTATCCAAACCAGTTCGACAGTTGGTATTCACAGAAGTCAGGGCAAGAAACCAGCAGTTCTCGTGTGGCGCTAACTTTTTGGTTATGGACAAAGTGACAGCCGACCTTCCGTCACAGAATATTTCCACAACAGGGTGGAATATTCCCAATGATCTCGTCCTGGCCGACCCTTCGTTCAACAAATCGCAGCCGATCGATCTTGTACTCGGAGCAAAGCACTTTTACTCTTTCTTCCCCAGTGCTGCACGCCTGCAGCTGGCTGAAAATCTGCCCGTCCTTGTCGATAGCGTGTTCGGCTGGGTCGTCGCTGGTTCATCATCACTTGTTCGCCCAGTAAATTCGTCGAGCCTTTCTGGGTCTAGCTCATTGACCATTTCGATGGTGTCCCTGGAAGAAAGCATCGAACGCTTCTGGAAATCCGAAGAACTGGTCCTCAACGATGGATACTCCGTGGAAGAAAGGCATTGTGAAACTCTTTACCAGTCCACTGTTTCACGCAACGAGGAAGGCCGGTACATTGTACGTCTACCTCGTCAACCTGACTTCGACGTCAAGCTCGGCATGTCAAAAGCCAATGCCCTTCGTCGATTCGAACTTCTGGAAAGACGATTTGAACGCAACGCGGAGCTCAAGCGAGATTACCAAATATTCATGCAGGAATACCTTGACCTTGGCCATATGCGTTTGGTCGGAACGCACGAAGAAGAACCATCAGTAGCCTACTATCTGCCACACCACCCGGTATTCAAGGACTCCAGTACGACAACTAAAGTGCGGGTGGTATTCGACGGTTCGGCGAAAACTTCGACGGGTTATTCCCTCAACGATGCACTTTGCGTGGGCCCGGTGGTGCAGGATGATCTCCTCGACATTTTGGTCAGGTTCCGAACGTTCAAGGTGGCTGTAGTAGGTGACGTTGCAAAAATGTATCGGCAGGTTCTACATCATCCGGACGACTGGCCGCTAGTTCGCATCTTCTTTCGCTTTTCCCCGGATTCACCAATACAAATCTACGAACTTCTTACTGTTACTTACGGTCTGGCGCCTTCCTCCTACCTCGCAACACGCACGCTTATCCAACTGGCGGACGACGAAGGCCATGCATATCCTCTTGGTGGCACAGCTTTGCGTAAAAACTTCTACGTCGATGACTTCATTGGAGGGGCGCAATCAGTGGAAGATGCAATTCGTTTGCGGACGGAATTAAGCGAACTTCTGGCTAAAGGAGGATTCGAATTGCGCAAGTGGACCTCAAATCACCTAGACGTACTCAAGGGCCGGAAAGATGATCAGATCGGCACACAGTCATCGCTACAGTTCAGTCCTAACGAAACTATAAAAGCACTTGGAGTATGCTGGGAGCCGGAAGCTGACTCGTTGCGTTTTGATTCCAGCATCGATCCGAGCGATGTACCTCCTACGAAGCGGTCCATCCTTTCGTGCATTTCCCGGTTATTTGATCCGCTCGGACTTATCGCACCGGTCATCGTGAAATTGAAAATCTTGATGCAGCAGTTATGGCTGCTCTCTTGCGGGTGGGATGATCCTGTTCCCGAAGACGTTCAGCGAAGGTGGGAGAACATCTGCATTGAGCTTCCTGGCATTTCTACTTACAGTGTAGATCGCTATGCATTCCTACCGCATGCCATCGTCCAGCTTCATATATTCTGCGATGCCTCCGAATCTGCTTACGGTGCATGTATCTACGCACGTTGTGAAGACACTAACGGGCAGGTTCGCATTCGTTTACTAGCTTCGAAGTCCCGAGTAGCACCACTCAAACGGATTAGCCTACCTCGCTTGGAACTCTGTGGTGCTGTCGTTGGTGCTCATTTATATGACCGGATAAAGAAAGCTATAAACATTGACGTCGCTGCTTCGTTCTTTTGGTCGGACTCTGCTATCACGCTTCAGTGGCTCCGTTCCCCTCCTAACACCTGGAAAACATACATCGGTAATCGAGTTTCCGAAATTCAGCATTTCACTCACGGCTGCGCTTGGAACCACGTGGCTGGATACGAAAATCCTGCGGACCTGGTGTCTCGTGGTATGACTGTAGCAGATTTCATCAACAGCAAGCTATGGTGTAACGGACCCGAGTGGCTTTCACGTTCGAATGAATATTGGCCGACTACAATGCTGCCGTCATACGCATAATTGTCCCATGGTCCATAATGAATACATAGAACATGGGACAGTTATGCGTATAACGGCAGAATGCATCTTGCGGTCCCCGAAGCAGACATCGAAATTCGCGCTGTGTCAGCAGCAGTTACGGCAGTTTCATCGATCAATCCGTGGTTCTTACGCTGGTCCTCCTACCCTCGCATGCTCCACGTTGTCGGTTACTGCCTACGTTTCGTTACAAATGTTCGTGCGAAGGCTCGTACGCAAGTATCAGACATCATCAGACCTAATGCAATCTCCCTATCCCCCGAGCAGCTAGAGAGCGCCAAAACATTGCTGATTCGATTCGCATAAGAGGATACTTTCGCTGACGAAATTCGTGTATTGGAACAAGAGCATGCAGTCGGAAGACGTTCCCCCCTCCGAAAATTGAGCCCATTTTTAGATTCAGAGAGAGTGTTGAGAGTGGGAGGTCGGCTAAATCTATCCCAATTGCCCTATCAAGCTAAGCACCCTATCCTTCTTCCTAAAACTCACCCATTTCCTCGCCTCATCGCGGAACATCTGCACAAGAAACTTCTGCACGGCGGTGGGCGTACACTATTGACGGCGATTCGAGAGGAGTTCTGGCCACTTGACGGCCGCAGGCTGGTCCGCAGCATTGTACGAAATTGCTTCAGATGTTACCGCCTGAATCCAGTACCTGCTCAGCAACAGATCGGTCAATTACCAGCACCACGAGTCATCCCCAACCGCCCATTCAGCGTAGTAGGAGTAGATTATGCTGGTCCCTTCTACCTAAAGCCAATACACAAACGAGCCGCTCCAACAAAGGCGTACCTGTGCCTCTTCGTATGTTTCGCAACGAAAGCAGTGCACTTGGAGCTGGTATGTGAGTTGTCGACGTCTGCATTCTTGGCAACTCTCAGACGATTCATTTCCCGCCGTGGCCGCCCGACGCACATTCACTCGGACAACGGCAAGAACTTCGAAGGAGCAAAGAACGATCTTGTTGAACTATTCGCGATGCTCTCCGATGCCAACCAGCTCGACCAGATCCATTCCTTCTGTGCCTCTGAAGGAATCACTTGGCATTTTACGCCACCCAAAGCTCCACATTTTGGCGGTCTATGGGAGTCGGCTATCAAGGTGGCCAAGAAACATTTGTACCGAAATATTGGATCGGCACGGCTCTCCTATGAGGATTTGCACACTCTCCTGGCGCAAATTGAGGCCATTATGAATTCCAGGCCTCTTCTTCCGCTGACTGAAGACCCCAATGACTTAGCCGCATTAACGCCAGCACACTTTCTCATCGGTACTTCGATGCATGCCCTGCCCGATCCAGATCTACGCAGTGTTCCGACCAGTCAGTTGGATCACTACTGGAAACTTCAACATTCAACGATTTTGGATTCACTGGCAGAAGGAATATCTCCAGGAGTTACAGAAGGACACCAAAAACTACATGCGCAACGAGGATATCTTGCTTGGTAAACTCGTCATCATCGTCGACGAACAACAGCCATCAACCCGGTGGCCTCTGGCTCGCATCGTCGAATTGCATCCGGGAAACGATAGCATCACCAGAGTCGTCTCTCTTCGAACCACTAGAGGAATCATCAAGCGTCCAATTGCTAAAATATGCATCCTGCCGTTTGCTCCAGCGGTTCCTGACGAAGAAGTATCCATTTCGGTAGATGAAGAACTCCAACAAGTCCAGCGTGTACCAGTTCTAGCAGAAAATATCTAATTAAGAAAATAATGTTTTCTCTATAGATGTCAATGTAAATAATGTTTCAGTTAATGTTTATGTTTACATTTGAATGTCATTCAAGGTGGCGGGTATGGTCGATATAGCAATAACGCAACCAACTTGCATGCAATCACACAGCAGCTCTCGCACCACCGGTTCAACCGTATACATTCACCTGGTTGATCTGGCAGCGCTGCAGTGTCGATCAGCTGTTCGTAATTTTCTCCCAACCGACCGACCTTTAGATTAGTTTTGACAGTGCTACTGCAAGGAAGCAAATAAAAGTGAAAGTGAAAATATTACCTGTGTGTTCTCCGTTCTTCTGCTGGATCAGGATACTCACCTTGCCGGTTGTCTGCTGCTTTGCACCTATCCAGGCACCTGGAAATAAAAAAAACCACACAACGTAGGGAGACGAATACGGACGGCGGTAAAGAACGACCAGTAGTTTTGATCCTTATAGCAAAATATTAGACCGTTTTTTGTGTGATAAGGGCAACCATTTCCTTGTTAGGGTGGTCCAAAAAATTCAGTTTTTTTTTCAAAAATCTTTTTTTTTTCAAAAATTACTTTTTTCATAAAAAAATTATAACTTTTGAACCACTTGGCCGATTTTAAAGATCAAAAAATCAAATGAAAGGTAATTAAAAATACTCTTAAGAAAATATTCTGTTTTTCAATTATCATTACGCCAGCGCCATCGGTTTTTATTTCTGGATCTTGAGTTGTTTTGGTGGTTTACTTACTTGCGGTATACTATTTTTGGCGCCCATATAGGCATGTACTATGTAGGGTAGCTCATCTCTCGTCGTGATGGTGGGATATAGCAAACAAATTAGAGACGAAACATTAGAGAGGAAGCAAAGAGGTATTAGTATTAGTTATATAAAAACAAACAAAACAAAAGAAGAGCAGAACAATAAAAAGATAATAAAGATAAAGTGGAAAACAAAGAAAACGAAACGTAGGCAGATTATTGAAAAAGGATAAAAACAATAGAAAGAAGCATAGATCAATTACTAGGAAAACAGAACTACTTTATAACTAAAAGTGCAGTGAATGAGCGTTAGTTTCGGAATCATTTTAGTGTCAGAGTTATGATCGTTTTGATCCGTAGTCAACCCTGCCAGCCTCTCCAACACTAGTTGCAGGCAGTGGTTGTTCAATCATTCGACACTGTAACTACTACTATATTAGAGGTATGATTCGTCAAGTTTAATGTTCGATTCTGCTGGGTTTCGAGCTCCATCGAAGTCCTTGAAGACATTCCACCAGAAGATCGATCAATCCAGCCGTGGCACGACCTACAAGATCCAAAATCCGTCAGCACTCTCGGTCGAATCTGGGAACCCGGGACTGACATCTTTCGATTCAAGGTACAGTTACCTCTTCCAGCTGCTGTTCTCACCCAGCGTAGAATCATATCCTGCGTGGCTCAAATCTTCGATCCGTTGGGACTTCATGCAATTTCTTTGAGCGTTGAAATCTTCTGATAACGAACGCTTTGATTGTTACCAACCTTTGCCTCCAAACCTACAGCAAGAGTGGAAAGAGTTCCACATTACACGATTTGCTTCCATCACTGGCGCAGTCAGCATCGAGCTCCATTTCTTCGCTATGTTCGCACCCAATCTGTCCATGAAGTATCCGTGAAACTGCTGGTCTCCACGTCCAAGGTTTCGCCCCAAGTAGCACGCCACACGATAGCCCGACTGGAGTTATGCGCAGCTCATCTTTCCACGCAGCTGCTTTCTTCTGGTCGGACTCGACCACCGTTATACAGTGGCTTCGATCATCACCTGGACGTTGGAAAACGTTTGTAGCCAACCGTGTAAGCCAAATCCAATCTGCTACAACAGTCGATAAGTAGAACCACGTAGCTGGTACCGACAGCTGACGACATCTCCAGAGGATTGGATCCAACTGAACTTCTCCACAAGGCAAGGTGGTGGAATGGTCTATCCTGGTTGACTTTGGCCTGCAAAAGCGCTCCCAGAGAAAGAGAAATAAAACGCCGAAAGATTCCCATCGTAGCCATGACAGCCATCCAAAGCACATTCCACGAAGATTTGTTCTCCAAATACTCCAGTTTTTTTTCAACTTCACCGTCGCATGGTGCTTGCAATTCTTCAAGCTCTTCGTGACCCTACCATTCTTCGTCGTTCGAATGCAATCAATCCAGGTATCCACTTGCTTCCGTAGCAAGCCGAAGTTGATTCAGCAAACTGTAGCAGGTCTACAAGCATCCCGTGTCACTCCGACGCGTCCTTTCTCCATCTGTGGCGTAGACTACTGTTGGCCCTTCCATGTAAAGGTCCAACGAAGGTGTATGTAGAAATTTTCATCTCCTTTTCCATACGGTCCGTCCACATTAAGCTCGTGACCTTACGTCTGCCGCATTTGTCGCCGCATTGCGTCGCTTAATAGCTCGAAGGGGGAAGATTACCGAGCTGCACTCCGATAACGCCACGACCTTCAGAGAAGCTTCACACACCTTGCATCGAGTGCACCAAATGCTGAAGCAGGACGCCACTGACCGAAATCATATCCTTTCTTGGTGCGCAACCACGATATCCGGTGGAAATTCATCCCACAACGGGTGCTTCATTTTGAAGGCCTCTGAGAGGCTGCGGTGAAGTTCACGAAGACCCACCTCCTCAAAGAAATTGGCAATACCTGTCTTGCCTACGAGGACATGCTCACCTTAGTAGCCCAGGTTGATATGTGCCTCAGTTCACGACCATTAACGCCACTGTCATCGGAACCATCGGGCTTGGAAGCCCTGACACCCGGTCACTTCTTGGTAGGTTCCTACCTTCAATCAGTTCCCGAAGCAACATTTCCGAAAACTGACTTAGCCATTGGGAGCAAACTCTGCGCCACCTCTAACGAATCTGGGCACGTTGGTACCCGTAATACCTCCAGCAGCTGCAATCCAGGCTGTTCAAGGCTGCAAATCACCCAGTAAAATCGAGATCGGACAGCTTGTCGTGATCAAGGACGATTGCCTTACTTACCTTACCAATCAGGCTAAGGCCTTGTTGTTGTCTGCTGTCCGAAGAAGTCATCTCCACTCTACTCGATCCATGGCCACAGTTCGCCAGCCTCGTAGTCTGCGAAGGGTCCGAAGGTCACCTTCTACTTGGTCGATCCACCTTGCCCGCTGCGCGCCTCTTCTTCTTGTTCCTGTTGGGTCGCTTTCTAGAACCATTTTCACTGGGTCGTCGTGCGGCATTCTTTCGACGTGCCCAGCCCACCGTAGTCGCCCAATTTTTGCAATGTGGACAATGGATGGTTCTCCCAGCAGCTGGTGCAGTTCGTGGTTTATTCACCTCCTCCACATTCCGTCATTCATCTGCAGTCCACCGTAGATGGTACGCAACACCTTCCGTTCGAAAACACCAAGAACGCGTTGGTCCTCCACGAGCCTTGTCCAGGTTTCGTGGCCGTAGATGACCACCGGTCTAATCAGCGTCTTGCAGACAGTCAACTTCGTGCGGCGACGAATTTTATTCGACCGGAGCGTCCTCTGGAGCCCAAAGTAGGCACGATTCCCTGCCATAATGCGTCTTTGAATTTCTCTGAAGGTCATCAGTGAGTCAATCTGAACTCGGGGTGGGAGGCTAACATTGTCTTCCTTAGAACCTAGAGAGCTTCCTTTCATGTATTTTGTCTTTGATGCGTTGATGGCAAGTCCAATCCGCCTAGTTTCAGCCTTCAGTCTGATGTACGTTTCCGCCATCGTCTCAAAGTTCCGTGTCATGATGTCGATGTCACTGGTGAAGCCAGCAGTGTGATCGCGCGGTAGTTGCAGCAATCCAACTTGTCGCCCTTTTTGTAGATTGGGCCTTCCATCCACTCCTCCGGTAATATCTCCTCCTCCCAAATCTTGGCAATTACCCAGTGCAGTGCTCTAGCCAGTGCTTCAATATCGTATTTTAAGCTCATTTGGTAGTTGTCACGGGCTGCAACTCGTAGGTAGCTATTGATTCGGATGGATCCTTGCGCCATTTGGTACGGTCGGTCTGCATTCTGGAGAAGCATCTGACGGTACATCTTCTCGACGTCACCAGTTGCTTTGTTGTTCTTCAGCCGACCGATCTTCTCCTCAACTTCTTGAAGATCAGGGGCCGGTAGCCTGTCGTCTTCTGCGCGTGCTCCAAGGTCTGTTGCCGTGCCACCTTCGTTTTCTGCTGCTTCACCGTTGAGGTGCTCGTCATAGTACTGCTTCCACCTCTCAATCACCTCACACTCGTTCGTGAGAAGGTGACCTTCCAAGTCCTTGCACATATCGGCTTGCGGCACGTAGCCTTTGCGTGAACTATTGAGCTTCTCATAGAACTTCCATGTGTCGTTTAAGGCCTGTGCTCGAAAAAAATGCTCCAGACAAAAGTGTTCGCCAAAAATTTATTTTAAGTCGGATTTTCTTGAAACTTTCAGGGAATGAACTAATACATATGGATTCGGCATAATTACTTTATTCAATTTCCTTTTCATCGCTGAAAGCCCGTTTTGCTATTTTCAAGAACATGATAGATACTAAGAAGAGGATTATTATACTTCAGAGCTAGTCTAGTAAGTAAGCTACAAACCTACAAACGCCCCATTCCCGGCTGTCTTATTTTTGTTTGGATTAAATTGTTTGCAACTAAAGTCAGTTGAAATGAAAATGTGCACGTTGCTATAAAGGAGTATAAAATACTTCACAAATACATTCTGCCACTAAACTGGCGCTTCTGCTGTTTTACAAAAATTTAGGAGTCGCCTTTAGAACTTTTTCTTTTCAATTTTTTGTTCAAATCCATTCGAAATTTAAAGGGTCTGTTCACAAATTACGTTCACAAATGTTCACAACGCTGAACATGACAGTTTTAAGCTACTCCCCTCCTCATGTAACCATGTAACATAGCACATTTACCAATCCGCCAGGTTAGGCATGACAACAATACTTTTTTTTTTACCAAGCAATTCTGCATGATTTTCCCCACATTTCATCCCTTTTGCATTAAACGCTTATTCCTACATCTTCAAACTCTGCTCCGCAGTGCTTCTCCGCCTGAGTAGCAAAATTCATATGACTCTAAATATGAATAATAAATTTTCAATTTATTACTGCTGCAACTTTAATGCCAATACTGAACGCAAGCAATGCGTCTGCCGATCAGCCTGCTTTCCGCCAGCCCATTGATTGTTGACAGTGCTATTAATGTTTGTTATTATTTGTATATTTTGCATGTTACACAAAACGGCTCAACGAGCAGCCGGAAGCTGCGTAAAAAGACCATTTCTCAATCCCCTAACCACCCACCAGCCGAGCTTCCGCCCATCATCGAAAGCGAGGCTTTATGGAGTGGAATAACAGCTCTCCATCGATCGATTTCCCGTCCCAGAAGCACAACTCCAAATCGAAAATGGAAGCCAATGATGAAATAGAATGGGATCATCGCTACATCAGCAACAACAGCAGCAACAACAACAACAATAACAGCCACGCATTCGGATGAAGTATGGTAGGAAATAAATTACATTTGATTGTTATCGGGAGGCGAAAATTAAGGATGAAACCAAAAAATCGGCAAGAGGATCACATCAATAGTGGGTTGGTGGAAGGGGAACGCGGTTGGAGATATTGATTAGAATTTGGACCATATTGGCTGCTGTGAATGGGTGCCGCTCAATATGAATAGATAAAATTCCGATGTAGGAAACATATGGGGGGGATCGATGGCTATTTGCACTATTATTTTGCTTGGCTCTACTATCGCTGATTGGTTCTCTGCTGACAAGAGTTGTAATTTACGACTTTTAGAAAATACCGAAACATGACATTCTACAAATGTAGAATGTCAATACGATTGGTATTGACTGAGTCAGGATCAATCAGCTTGCAATTCGATTGCCAAATATGATGTATGATAAATGCTTGCGAGGTTGTTAAGCATTGTACAAAATCCAGATTAATAAATACCATAAGTGAACCATAAAAAATATCCAATTGTTTGGAGTGTGGTGACCAATTCATCTTTTGGTTAATTTATTTGATAAGAGACATCAACCGATTGCACCTAAGGGTGGTCCATTTATTATGTCACGCTAAATTGAGAAAAAATTAACTAAACCATCAATAAATTCAATGATATTGGACACAAAATTTATCGCTGAATAATTAATTGTCGTGAAGATACCTAATGTTGCATAAGATTGATTGTAAAAACAAAATTTACCATAAATGATGTGGTTCAAAACAATATATTCTGATAGATTTTCATTTCAACTAACCATTGGTATTATCATATAAACAATGGATTTTTGCAATTTTGCAATCAGGTTAATTGTATTCCTATGATATTTCATTAAGGATCGTAGGCTGATGACAATTTTTTTTTCATATATGACAACCCTCCCTTCAAAAATTATAAAATGTTGAATGGGTGAAAAAAATCAGCCCTACTCAAAATTTTCATTATCTCTGCGCTTTTTCATTATTATTAAATACTTATTTTTTTTTGTCCCTCATTATTAATGTTATGTCACCCCACTCCCCTTCCTTCTCGACCTATCTGTGTAATGTCAGACTGAAAATGAAAGTAATATTTGCATCAGCCTTATTAAAATTTCCAAAAAAAAAAACATTCCGAGCGGTTCTGTAAATATTTGTTGGCGTACTAATTGAAAAATTTACACAAGCAACATTGTTCCAAATCCCACATCCTGGCAAAAATAAAACAACTTCAAGCTCTCAGTACTTTGGCCTCATTTGCAAGTGCATTCATTTTTCACCGCCGTGCCTTCGCTCCACACCCACGTAGTCATGCCAGGAATTTCGACCATGGATGGGAAGCTTTTAGGACTTTAAATTCATAGCCCCCGGGGGGATTTTCCTAAACTTTCAACACTAGATATGCACATAGTAGCCGAGTGGCAGCAGCAGCGAAGTAAGTGGCTTCCACGCTGTGGCACAGAATGCATCCAACCGGAAGAGAGAAGCGAAAAGTTAGTTTCCTTCACATCTCCTCTGCTAACCTTACTTATGGTTTTTGAAACCGGTCCATCACCCAAGCACCCACTCACGGCCCACGATCACAAACAGCGACTCCGTAGCTACCATATGTAGGATAGCAACCGACCAGGGCGAACTGCAGACTCCACCGTGTCTAGTGCAGTCAGGTATGGAAAATCCAAACCTGGACACAGGGGAGGCGTGGGGCAAGCGTTCAAGTAAAAAAAATCGCAGGTATGGAGCGAATCAAGGTCCCAAGGGAGAAACTTATCTCTTATTTTCCGCTTTCGCAGCGGAATTTACTATCGCCCTGTTTCATCTCAGTATCTGGTTCTGTGTATGTATGTGTGCCACTGCTGATGATGCACCCATTTTAGATGAGGGAGAAGGTTAAATGATATTTGGATACTACCTACTGCTGGGCCTTTCATAACGTGAATATGTTTCTCATCCATGGACCTAGGATTTGGGAAAATCATTTCTGATCGCTTATTGCTGCCACGTTGCCCACCAGCGATCGTGTCATCCGTTTTGGAAGAGCTTAAGCTGACACAGGACTCTATGTGATTCGATATAATGTTGGAAAAAAATATCACGGTGAATCATGATATATTTTAATCCCGTCTAATTTAATATTGAAATAACTGTCAATCTATGCCCAAAGCACGATCCAATGTTCAAATTTGTTTTTAATTGTTATAGCAAATCATATCAATTCATAATATCATAATTGTTTAAAGCAAAACATATCAAAACTAATTAAAATTTTCAATGTTATTTCCTTAATTTTGACGTAGGACTACGTCTATGAAAATCGAAAATGGTACATGTAACGGAATTATGAAAGATTTTGACCGTTAATAACCCAGCTGCCCCTAGACAAATTTCAATAATTTTATCACCAATCGATCAGAAATATTTCTACGCATCGATAGCAGTGTTTTTGACTGTTAAACAAGAAATTATTGAAAAAGTGGTAAATGTCAAGCATTGTTCAAAAGCGTTGAAATAACTAACAAATTCACCAATTATGCATATGCTGCTTCCCCAACACAGTCGTCAGAGAATCGTGTCTAAACGAAACATGTCAATGTAGCATTGCTGCTTCCCCAACACAGTCATCAGAAAGTCGTTAGTAGACGAAACAAGTCGAAGTGGCATTCGTCTCCAATCTCCGGGCGTGTGCGAATAGGAAGGATGAATTTGCTTAACATTTTGCACACTCATCGCCATATTAAGAGCCACACGCCCCCAACGACCACGCAAAATGCTCTCCAGAGTTATAATCTTGTAACCAAACTTGGAAGCAGGGGTGCAAGTGATTTTGATTGATTCTCTTTGAAAATCTTTAATAACTCGACGGCAAACACATTCATTGATACATTTGTTGTTCTGGATGATAGAAGAGCATAGCAGAAATAGTGCGAAATAGGTTAGTGAAGCCATGGTCACCAAAAGAGGAAATCGATGAAGAGAATTGACTTTCACTCCTCTGCTTCTAAGCCCTTTTGTTCAGTCGTCGTCATAGCAATGAAAACTAGCATCGCACTTCTTTTGGTTCTTGGGTTACACTTGCTGGTTGCAATCCTGCTGTTCGATATTTTCGAAGGACCACCAAAAAACAAATTACACTATTTTCTAGGGATGCCTAAAATTCCAATTATTCGATTAACGATTGATCTTTAAGATTTTTCCAGCTATTCGATTAAATACTTATCGAATTTTCAATTATTCGAGAGCGTAACCGACACCGTTCTTATTTCTACTCGTTTAATTTAGTGCAGTAGAGAAAAGAAATAAAAGAACTAATTTATCTGAACTGGCATAGAGAAGCACCATGACGTGAAATAGGACCATAAATTCACCGAAAAAAGCGTTAAACGTTTTTCTCCTAAAGGCTAGGATTACCCAACTTATTGAGAGAATGAGTTTAATGAGAAAAACTAAAAAGGGACGGAGTTTTAGCTGGTTGGACACTTATATTCAGCAGGTTTTTCAACCTGTCGTAGACACAAGTTTATGTCCAGCAACAGACGGGCTGAGACTCTTGCGAGTGCCCAATCATTGAACCGAAGAATATGGGATTGTTCGGTCCGATTTGCACGTTACCATCATCTTCCAAAGGCTAGGAAGCCTATACTACCATCGGCTCTTTTCAGGGCCACCAAGATTTTCCAAAAGAGTTAGATTTCTGAACATATCCCAACTAAAATTCATATCAAAAGATTCTATTCAGGGCAATCATAGTCATACTAAAGAGTATAAACAGAGAGAGCCCCGCTCAAATTCCTATTCCAACATAAAACACAAGCTCCTGCTGCAGTTGACAAATAAGGTTTATTATACAGGGTGCGTGACGAATTTTTGCAGTAAATTTCAAATAGTAATTTCTCATGCTTGTGCATCATGATTTAGATATATTTGGCAGCACTGGGTAGCTTATACTGTTAGGTATAAGATTTAAACAAACAATGTTGAGTAAACGTAAAGATGTCGAAACAAGAGAGCAATCTGTCAGCCGTTGTCGCTTTGTTGCGCGCCGGAGTATGCATGAAAGAAATAATTCGGTCGGTAAATGTGTCTGAAAGAACAGTGTATAATATTAAAAAAGGCTTGGGAAAGTGATACCTGCTCATACTGCTAATAAAGCACAGAAATGGCTTACGGAAAATATTTCGTAAATTTGGGAGGAAGAAATTTGGCCCCCAAGCAGTCCCGATATCAATCCGTTGGATTATTTTGTATAGGGCGTCGTCCAACGGGATACCAATAGAACCCCTCACACCACACTTTAGTCGCTAAAAGCTAAAATCAAGGCAGTGATTACATCTATGGATCGAAATATTTTTAAACGTGCATACTGCAGTTTCCGGAAGCGTCTAACTACAGTCGTCGAAAGGGGAGGCAATTTTTTTGAATAAATTTACTTACAACTTCCATATGTTGCGAAAGAAAATAAATCGCACAAAATTCATTGCTAGAATAACTAACTGGTGTATTTTTTCTCAAATATGCCATTTACTGCAAAAATTCGTCACGCACCCTGTATAAGACCACGTAGGCGAAGGCGATTCCATATTGGAATGAACCATCCAAAACTCCAGCTTTGCCAAATGGATGTTCACCGCTGAGTTTTCAGGTTCGAAAATTCATTACTTTATATGTCGGTGCTATTAATTGTTATTGCTCTTGTTTGTGCAGCATGGGTTGGAAAACTAATGCATAACACGCATAAGCATGCTATCAATTGACGTTTGAGTGGTTTTTATGAGTTTAAAGTTGGAATGATTTTTTGGCGTTGTAAGTGTGAGTGCGTGAATATGCATGAGAATCTCAAGCATGAATTTTGCTTGCCACATTCGCATGCGAGTTTATTCTCACAGGGAGACTCAATGAATGAGATTTGGAGTTATTTTCCGAACACTATACTATAGACCATCCAAATCCAAAGTTCTTCGCCAAACCGAAAGCTTCAGGTTCAATAGTATCCAATGTCCGATAGACTCGTAATTTTTCCACAGTCTTGGCTGCAACGTCTTCTAATACTGTGAATTCACCCTGGTCATCATTTCGAACACTGGGATGTATCTCAGCGGAGCATTTGGCTGGGTTCACTACCATTCTGTTTAACCTGCACCAACTAGCGAATACATTCAGTTGACGTTGAAGAAAGTGACAGTCAGCAATGGAGCAGATTCGTAGGAAGATTTTGAGGTCATCTGCATATGATAACCGAGGAGCTTCGATGACCAGATGCACGTCGTTGAAGTACAGTATAAAAATTAACGGTCCCATGTGGCTACCCTGAGGTATACCTGATGTGGCGAAGAAGCTAGCTGATCTGCTATGATCAACTTTTAGTTGCCGACCGGTAAGATATGATCGAAACCAACTCAGAAGACTACCGCATACACCGAGCCTGCCGAGCTTAGCAATCGCAATAGCATGGTTCAACTTGTCAAATGCTGCGGATAGGTCTGAATAAATAACGTCCGTTTGAACCCGATCCGACATGCTTTCGGTTATATACGATGTGAGACACAGCAGATTGGTAGTTGTAGAGCGGCCGACAGTAAACCCATGTTGATCAGCACTCAAATACTGCTTGCAATGGGACAGCAACGGTTCCATAATCACTAGCTCGAATAGCTTCGAAATGGCACTTAACGATGTAATTCCTCGATAGTTATCCACAGCTCGTTTCCTTCCTTTTTTGTGGACGGGAAACATGTGCGCAAATTTCCAGCAAGATGGGAATATGCCACCTGAGAGAGACATTCGGAACAGGCGAAGAAGCGGAATTAACAAGCTAGCAATATGTCTCTTCAAAAATACAGATGGAACTCCATCAGGTCCAGGATGACTTGAGCAGAGTCGCGGCCTTAGAAATCATTTCTGCATTAACATCAATTGCACCCAGCGTTTGATCGTTTACTGGAACGTTCCTGGCAGCCAGGTTAATATGGTCGTCAGTTAGTATCTCATTAGTGAATACACTGGCAAATTTTTCGGAAAAAAGGTGGCATACATCCTGAACGGTGGCAGCAATTTCTCCGTTGAATTCCATAGACGATGGGAGGCCGGCTTCCCTGCGTTGCTCGTTCACGTAGTTCCAAAAGGATTTCGGGTGTAGCTTAAGTTTGCGCTGGATGCCTCGTTGGAAACTTGAAAAGCATTCACGACTGACTCGCTGGTACATGTGATTCAGCCTCACATAATGTAGTTTCAGAGGAAGCGTGCGATGCTTCGTAAATCTTCTCAATGCTGCTATCTTGATTGACTTCAACCTACGTAGCTCTCTCGTCTGCCAGGGAGCGTGTGACACTTTGTGGTGAGTTCTTTTCGGGACGTGTCTGTCAATGACATATGCCAAGACATGTGAAAAGGTTTGCGCTGCAGCCACAACGTCATCTGGATCAAGGATGTTCTCCCATACCATGCTAGACAATACATCTATGATGCTACGGTGGTCAGCTTTACGGAAGTCATAAGAAACCGTAGCAGGATAGTCGTTGAAATCACGCACGAGTTTGTCCTCAACAGTGACAATTTAAGAAGGGTGATGTGGAACTAGCTTAGGTAGTGCCCAAGGAGCCGAGGAAATTGATGGAGCCCTGTCCTGTGTGCTCACGAAGCAGAGGTCCAAACTACGACCATTTTCATTAACTACATGGTTAATTTGAGAAAGCGTCGCTGCGCTGTAGTTGTCGAGAAGGCTAATAGCTCCTGCGTGAAATGTAGAGCTATCAGGATCTGGATACAGGAATCCGCTATGAGATGGACTCCACGAAACGCCTGGCAGATTGAAGTCACCAAAAATGAATATCTCATCAACTGGAGTGGAACTTTCGACAACTGTGAAAACTGACCGACAGTGAGTATCGATGAGTTCATGTTACTTATTTTACAAAACAATTACGGCTAAATTCCTGATCAACTTGCTGTTACTAGATTTCGATCCCGGCGGTGAAAAACAAAAAAAGACACAGCAAATTTTGTTATTATATTAAAAAATCTATTGAAATGAATTATTCAAACGATTCACGTTTCAATATGAGCTAAGAAATCGACTAAACCCACTAAATAAAGTACAATGGACGAAAATGTATTACAGTAAACTCTTTCCAGAACTTTCACTGCATTTGAGAAATTAAATTCCCGTTTTTCCCGGGTGCCGAACATATTCTTCCCGATTTCATATAAATCGCTCAAATCTGTCAATTTTTTAATGCATACGTTAGGTCCAATTTATAGATTGAGCTTGAAAATTTAAATACGCGGACTGGAATGTCGTGTGAAAATTGCGTTACAAAATTAATAATATTTCGAGGCTAGGCCAGTTTATTCAATTATTGAACTTTGGGAGAATTTTGAAGATCTCAAATTTAAAAACTCATTGCTCGTGGACTTGGAGAATGTAAGGATTTTGACACTATGGAGCATTAGTTAGAGACTTATCATGAGAATGCTAAATGAATTTTGAGGGTAGTTATAGAGGAAATCTAGGGATGATTCTAAAGGAAGTCTGGGAGAATTCCGATGTAATTTAATTAGAAATTTCTGATAATTTTGAGATATATTTCATATTTCAATGTAAGCAGCAGTAAAGATATTTTTGAAGAGACTGTTATGGTGATTATGATTATAATTCCAGGAAACTCTAATGCAAATGGAAAGGAATTTATAAATAATTCGGAGCCTCTTTCCTTCAACGTGAATTAACCCAACGGAAAACGTGACTACATGACTATAATCCTGAAACTACAACTAATGATCGCCTACAGCTGAAAATCACTTGAATGCTGATCAACAAAAAAGAATTTTTGAGGAGGACTGTAAGGAAATATGGGTGATAGTATGTATGTATGTATGTATGTAAGGTAGCCACCATCCCTTCGAAGATCTTGTCTTGTATGCAGCTCCACTTAATAGCAAGATCAATTTGAGCTACCGATCTGAATTCACAATATCGCTGTATGAAGGGCCAAAAACGGTGGGGTGGACCCGTAAGCAGAGGCACTTATGCGAAATCCACGGGAATTTAAGAATCTCCTTCCAACGATACGATCCAACAAATCGAATAACGCAATTCGCAATACTTATTAAGCTTCCTACAGGATGGTTTGTTAAGAAGGGCGCGTCAATCTCCATGAAACTGTTGGAGTAGAATTCACACCATCACAATCGAATCGGTAGGATAAAGAAAATGATAGTGTTTATTCCCTCCTAGACTCCGGTTGTCATACCACTCCAATCGTCCAGTTCCAGGTCAAATGATACCCTGATGCTCCCTCCCAACCCAGTATTTATTTATATATATAGTAAACATATGTAATGGAGAAATGAAATATATCAGAACATTAAAATCCGTAATAATGAAAATACATTTATATGGATAAAAAAAAACTGGTATTCCGCAATGAAAATAATAATTATTTTACATACAATATGATGCAGCTCTATGTCTCCTCAGCTTCCAATAAGGAAGATGTAACCCTGAAATTTCCAGGTTATATTATGCAAATAAATATTTTTAGCTAGAATGATACTTGATATGTTTGTGTTGTGTTATGTTTTGGGAGAGCTTGGGATTAAACCCATGATGTTCTGCTCATTAAGCAAAACCGATCCCTCTAAGGTTATCGAGCATCTCAAAACCAAAACACTAGATGGCAAAACATGATTAAGCCCTCACCTGGTATGCAATGAACAACAGAAATACGCGATAATTCATATATTTTCAGCATATGATGCAATATCACAACTGTTGATAAAAGGAACGGATCCCATCTTATTTAAGACCTGGATGACCTGAAATGTGTGTAACCGGGTTAATACTTATTTAAATGTAATGTAATATTGAAAATGCGTTATAATGCCATGTAACAAGATACAATAAACACAAGATTTTTACAAAACAGATAATGAACGATTCAGATTTCTTTTCAAGCTGACACTATGCTTCCCTGGAGCCGCTCATAATTGCTAACATTAAGAATTAAGTATAATAAAATGTAATTTACAATAATATTAAATGATGTAAAGTCAATAATGAAAGATATGTAGTACTATAAACACTATACAAATAGGATAACCAATAGCTAGCTTAGCTTAGATTGACTGCACTCCGTGATTGATCAGAATCAGTGAAATTGTACAATGAATCAACTGAATGGGACTGGGAGTGACCGTCCATTCTCATTGTACAAGTTTCAGTGACTCTATATGTTGTAGATCAATAACGGCGCCGGCCACGTCCTTGCAATCAGGTGGGAGTAGGAAAGGAATATTATAGTGACCTTTGTTGTTTGTGGGCCGTGTTTAGCTCTGCACCCCAACAAAAGACACAGAAAAGGAGATTTTGTTAGTAAGTTGGGTTCGTTGGATCAGGATTCACCTTGATAAGTGATGCGACCATGGTTTTAAATTAATCAGTGTTATCATGCATTATACTTGGATTTGCCCGAAGCCAAAACTAAATGGTGTATCATTGGGCCTTATTACGGGTGTCACTACACGGTGATAAGAAAGTGATACTCAGAATAAGAGCCGTGATTACCGTACAAATCAAATGGGAATCACTTCACCGTGACGACAAGTGACAACTTTTCACCGTGATGTGACATCCGTAATAAGCCCCATTATAATATAAAGCTGAAGACGAATCCATCATCGAAATGCTGAAAATGAACTTAGAGCATGAGCATGAGCAAAATTGATCGCCCGCGACTGCCAACACCAAAGAGCTGAAAACCAATTCAAACAAATCAAATCAACAGACAAAACCAGGGTGAAAGCTGTAAGAGTGAATCATTACAGTATAAATCTAGTGATGTTCCGTCATCAAAGAGCTGGAAGAAAACTCAAATAATTTAAATCAATAGATCCAGTCTGAATGAAGGCTGCAAAAAGAGAATAATTATGCAGCAATGACCCCATTTTGTCAGCTAGCAAAGTATGTGTATCTTAAACATTCATCTTGAAGGAGGAAGGTATGAAATTACAATTATGTTGAATTATTGAAAAATAACAGTCTGATGCGCGGAGAGATTGACAGGATCGGGTCATAACTGTAATGTGAATATTAAGAAGATTTATCATCATCAAACTATTCATGAATTGACCTGGAAGAATGCTTGTGAATAATTGTTATACAGATAAATTAAATTGATAAACTAAATGGTTCAAACAACAACTCCAGCCTGTAAAAAAACTGAAAATAGGGAATCTTTACAATGTGGATCCCCGACGGTCTTCTACTCAGTAAGCAAAAGCGGCAGCCACCAGGCTAGTCGAGCTGCTCAATTTAAATATTGAAACCTTATTTTGTGAAGTTCTTAAGAATACCAATTGAAACACAATGTAAACAAATAAAAGTTAACAGTCTCATCCGAATCAAATGATTCCAAACGATACGCATTCATAGAAATTAAGTTTAAATAGACAAAAGTAGAAAAATGGAACAATCTCACCAAATCAGTCCAACTGAATCCCTTGCAAGCAGCTATGCCACGCTTGGTGTAGTAGCTCCGATGATAGACCCGCCCTACGGGGATCAATCCTCTGGTCGAATGTAGTCGATTGCTCCATGACGCGAACACGAAGCGACCGCTCACAAAATCATACAACGCGAAACAAACTGAAATCAAAAACTATCACACGCGACGCCACAAATTTCTGTACCGGGAGCACAAGCGAAGAAAATAACAAACAACGCAGATAGCGACATTTCTTCTGTGTAAGGAAATATGGGTGATAGTTCCATGAAAATCTAATTCTTAAAATAGCTCATAATGCTAAATGCAGAATTTTATGATAGCTTTAGGACAGTTTCAAGAGAATTCCAAAGATAATTTATAAGAATTGTGAGGGAATATCAATTAGTTCAATGAGCAAGAAACTTTGAGCAGTGCTCCAAGAAAACTTTAAGAAATTTCTGAAGGAATGCCAAGAAGATTTGAAAGAGAGCTACAAGACAACTCCAAGAGACCCTCCTAAGGGCATTTTGAGAATTCTGAGGTGCAATCCAAGCAAATTTTTGGATAATGCATATATTAATTTAAAATAACATAGCAAGAGATATTCGAGGAACATTCAAAGTGATATCTTAACAACAGTGGATTTCAGAATTATTTAAAAATTTGTAGTTTTGTTTCTTACTTATCACAAAATATAATACCAGAAGTTTTTTTTTTTTAATTTTGTCACTAGGGTGACCCTTTCCGTATTAAGGTATTATCCAAAAAATCATTTTCCTTTTCGATTTTGTTCAATAACTACTTTTTTTTAAACTTTTATAAGTATTGAACCACTGAGCTGATTTCAAAGATCAAAATACCGAAGGATAGGTTTTTAAAAATATAATATGATATTTTTTATAAAAAAAATAAAATGATAATAAAAAATTCAAATTTTTATTAAAAATCATTGATTGTATTTGTTTATATGGTTTTCATAGTATGTAGACAGAGGGCGCAATATGTTTTAATATTTTTTATTGAACATTTAGGCTTTTATATTGCCGTTTTAGGGAAAATAATTTGACGCAACCGACAGCCACATCATGCTATTAAAGCTGATAATCTGACGCCAAATGCTTATTTTTCTCTGAATTGGCAATACACAACATGTAAAACATTCAGCGATGTGTTTTTGTTTTGTTTTAGAGTTATATTTTCATAATCAATACCTATTATCTGCTTCTGCTGTTACATGTAGACTTGAAAAGTTATACATTTTTGAAAAAAAATTAATTTTTGAAGAAAATCGATTTTTCGGACCACCCTAACATGAAAATGGTAACCCTAAGACAAAAAAAAATACGGGTCTAATATTTTGCTCTAAGGAGCAAAAATACAAATTTTTAGCGACATTATGACAACCACTACATCGTTTTGCTATGTAATGGCTGAATTAATTTCAAGACTTTTCTGGCAGGAATTCCAAAAGTGTTCAATACAGAATTCTGAGACTGTCATGGAGAAAATTTCTGGAGAATACCGGACATAATTATAAGATTATTGAAGGAAATTCTGAAAGTAATTTTTTTTTTTTGAATGCTTCTAAGCAAATGCTAGACAAATGTACCCAGGGATGAGTTTATAAGAATCATTTTAGTAAATTCAAACATTGAGAAATTCCGTGCAAACAAATAAGATCTCCAGGATTAACAAATAATCTAATGATTCTGAGACTTCAATTGAGAAAAAATTCCAAGATCCTGGTCTTCGGAAACTGTTTTTGATTTTGGAGCTAGACATTTCAGAGAAGCTATACATTTTAACAGGGAATCTAATTTCGAACCCCTTCGGATACGGTTGTGTTTTAAGTTTGCTCTCTGTTTTGTGCGTGCGTTCGCTTTCGTTGTTTTCGGCTGATTTTGCCTGATTATCACTGGTACTCTGCCTCCCGGAAGGTTGAACGTGTGTGATTGGTGGTTTTCTCGCTTTCTGGGAAGTTTTATTGTGTGTTGCAGGATAATTTCTCATCAAGGGATTATACAATCTGTTTTCTGTTTATAGCCGTACGACTGCGTCCATTGATTTAACACACGGCGGCTCTTTATCCAGGATTCGCTCCTCAAGCCGCTGCCATAAAATACTATCAAAGTTACACACCTGTGTAACATGCATGCCGCTTATGAGCGGCGCGCTTCGACCGTCACCAAATGAGAATTTAACATAAGCTTGATAATAGAATCGAGAAAGAAAACGTGATTCATCATGTTTGCAAGCATCAGAAGAGATGTCGCTATCTGCGTTGTTTTTTCTTCTTTGCTTGTGCTCCCGGAACAGAAATTTTAGGCATCGCGAGAGATAGATTTGTGTCCCGGGCGCGATAAATTAATTTGGAATGGTTTGTGTTGATGTTCCCCCCCCCCCCCCTGTTGCTTAGGTGCCTGGTGTGCTCTCGCTTCCCTTTGTTGTCAGTGGGACTTGACTGCGATTGTTAAGCTGGGTTTAGACAGGGCAATTCAATTGATCAAGGCATGGTTTACACGTTCAATTCGCGTTCAAGTAAGTTAAATTCAACTGACTTGATAAATTGACTTGCCCTGTCTAAACACAGCTTTAGGGTTTTGTGATGTACATTGTTTTTGTCCACAGAGTGACTTGAAAATGAAAAGCGAAAAAAAGTTGTAGGTATTTAGTTATTGTATGGTTGGAACCGCTAGAGGAGAAATTGTTTAAAAATTACTAAAGAAAAATATGCGTGGAAACATCGGGAATGCGCTCCCAGGTGTAAAGCTGGGTTTAGACAGGGCAAGTCAGTTGAATTCAACTGACTTGAACGCAAATTGAACGTGTAAACCATGCCATTCAACTGACTTGATCAACTCACTTGAATTGAAAAAAGTTGAACCAGGCTCAACTTTTCAAGCCAATTGAATTCAACTGAGTTGATCATTTTACTTGCCTAGTCTAAACCCGGCTTAATGGTTTGGTGAGTTCGTTCCAGTTGAAGCTTGTTGAAAAGTGTATTTGTGGTGAAAATATGGTTTTGATTTCGCATGGCTTCAAACATTTTGTATAGGCAAATAAAACATATTACATACTAAATACGCACAGGGCATCGTCTGCTGACCATTGTCGCGGGTATATCGTGAGAGTCCCAAGTACCCGGTTCAAGCTTTAGTTGGCGGTGGTGGCTCTTCTTGACCTTCTACCCCCTGAGTAGTAAGTGTGAATAAGGACGTCTATGTGATGTTTGTTGTACCTATTGAGGATATCAAATGCATCCAGTTCCCTTAACTTGTTGAGGACACCCTGTCTTGTCTCAAAAGTTACTCTTTTTAAAGTACTAGTCTTCACAACATAAAGGGCACCATAACGGAGCATGAGATTTGATCAAATTATTCGCAGTTCTACTTGTCTAACGGCCCCGGCTGGGTGAAGGATAGTGGATGACACACCCGCAAACACACACAAGACATTTCAGAGAAGTGTAACAACAAAGTGTAGGTGTGTGAATATTTTTCAATTACGTATTGTAAGCACCGACGAACTGACATACACAGCAAAAAATAAATTTTAATATTACATTCAAGAGGATGCACTTCTATCTTGTCGAAAATCTCATGTAATTTTTATGGCCACAAAAATAAACAAATGCAGTAAAAGCAACGTAATGTCAGTTCATGCACTGTATTAATGATAATTTTGTCCTTTTTGGCTAGTAATATTACACCATATTTTTGACACGATTGAAGTGCATCCACTTTGATGTGATATCAAAATTATTTTTTTGCTGTGTACCACTGGATCATTTAATTTGTCCACAATTCAATTTTTCAAATGAGCGACTTGCTCTGTCGAACGGGTGATCAGATCTGTCAAGCTACACGAAACGAAAATTAATTATTTTATTCATGTGTTTCACCAAAACATCAACCTTATACATTCCATAAGACAAGCCACATACGTCCTATTAGAACGCATAAACGGTATGTGTGACCATTTATACATTTCATTTGACACATGATCTTCATTAACTTTTTGCAAGGCGTCAGCTTATAAGACTTTTACATTTTATGAATAATCAGCAATGGAAATTTGCCAAAAGGTATAAGGAGATTTCTATCCGTGTAGGTGGGACGCAAACCAACGCAATATAAATTTTACATGTGTTCGTGTCCTAGCTCATGATATGACGCGATCGAATGAGTAGATGGCGGTAGTGTTAAACGTATTTTAAATATGGCGTCTTGGGAAGAATTTAAATGCAGCTTCTATGAGCTCTCACGTCGGATCGTCGGTGTTATAAGTCTAGTGATGTGAACTCAAACACAATGATTCCAAAATGTATCTAGGTTGTTTTTCTTTTCCTCTGTTCGGGTGAAACTAATGTTCTGCCTGACAACAACTCAGCAGCACGATACTCCTTGAATTGTGTCTCAGAGTCGGCGCACTACTGGGCAAACTGGAGGGGCTACGCGAACGAAAAGGCACTCAAGCTTTCAATTAAACTGAAACACATCGCGGATCAATTTAAACACTCACAGCAAAAAAATAATTTTGATATCACATCAAAGTGGATGCACTACAATCATGTCGAAAATTTCATGTAATTTTTATGACCACATAAATAAACAAATGCAGTAAAAGCAGCGTAATGTCAGTTCATGCATTGTATTAATGATAATTTTGTCCTTTTTAGCAAGTGCATGGTGTGCAGTTCTCCAATTAACGATAGTGTGGATTGTGTGGTGTTGTGTTCGATTTTCTTGGCACATACCCTTGATGACGATGGCGACTACGACGACTGCAGACCAGTGAGCGCTCGCTGTGTTTCCGGAATGATCCTTAAAGGCCGATCTTGTCGGCAAGATGGCGGTACCACCGCTCGGTGAAATTCCGGTACAATTCCGACAATGGCGGACGAAGCTAGGCTGACTGAACGTCAGCTGTAGTGCGATGGCGGGTTAGTTTTACCGGGGCTGGTATAGCGGTTTGTGGAGATGGTTCCGATGCACAGGTGCTTCCTTCTGATGAAACCGGTCGACGACGGCAAAGCCGCCCTCTGTCGAACCGGGAAGGGAAATTCTCCTTGGCGTTTAGGGCCTTCAGCCCGAGAACAATGTCCTTTACGTTCCGGTCAAGGTAACCAAATGTCACCTAGACCGTAGCGTGCAAGGCGGTCCTTGACTCACCAACCAGAAAACCATTTGATTGGTTGAAAAGAATGGTCCTGAATCAGCTGAATTGGTGATTTACACTTCACCTTGATTCACTACTCGCACTGTCTTATGTTAAAGTGTATTCCACAGACACTTCTGGTCTACACGCTCGCCTGAGATAAAGTGAAGGATGGCCGTTCTCTAAGCATCGCAGATCCCTTCAACTCCGTGTCACCATTTTTCCGCGGCCATGCGCGCCTTATTCAGCAGTCGGCCGTTAAGCATGGCCGTATCGTCTACCCAGTGGGTTTCACCGCAAGTGTTACACCAATTTATTTGAATGCTCGATCACATGGTGCATATTTAAAATATTGTATTGGACCTTTGTGACAGAACGGTTACACGGTCCACTGCGACCAGTTAATTTGATTTATTGTGGTATACTATTGTGGTATGTTCATAGTTTAATCCATCACAATTCAGAAATGAAGAAGCATTCGGTTTCTGGTACAGTTGTCATTCTTGCCTATATCGCAAGGATCCGATGCTACTTGTAAGGTCCTGTTTTTTATACTCTTCGGAGTTTTGGAACATCATAAAAAGGCGCTCCTCTTTGTCAGTCGCAAAAGGATTTCTTCGCAATAAAATCAAGCAATTACATCGATAATGACCATGCATCAGAATCCTAGTCTTAACCACTTCAAACTAGAGAACAGCTTAGGGATTCGGAATCACGTAGATGAAGCAGTCTTGTGCCTATCAACAAGGCATAAAAGTAAAAAGGACCAAGATGTGTTCCTTTGATTACAAAAACAATTCTGTTCCCCCAATTTGAAGTAGTTCGGACTAGGCTTCGGAGGTAGATCTTAATGCCAGTAACGTATCACGAACAGGTAATCTACCAAACGTTACTGGGCCCAAAATCACCTTCTCAAACAAACTTTGCACTCGCACACATATTTAGGGATGAATACCAAACACCTTTTAAAACTGTGCGTTACGCCGATCGTGTTGCAGTTTCATTTTGTCGAGTAGTTTGAAACAATTTTGAAACTGCCTTAAAACGCAGACCAGAAGTTTCAATCACCGATGTTCGAATAATTTGTAAGCTGTAGAAAATTGCTGATCCAATGTGGCTACCAGCATATTACAATCTGTACAGACAATTGTAATTTTTCTATGCTGCAGTCATTTGCCCACCTTTCCGAGAGACCTGAAAGCACCGCGCGTCGTAGCCTCCGGAATGCATTATATATTTATTCGGACTCCTTTCGCTGCCGAGGCCGGCCACCACCATCCTTCATAACCGGATGCTACTGCTGCACACTACTGTAGGTACTGGTAGTTCACCGGACGATGGCTGTAACTTTCAGCATTTCTCTTAAATTTTATTACTGTTAGCCTTGATGAGGCTTATTCTCGTTTGTGGCATTCTTTCTGCGTGCGATGCGACGTTGAGTGCACTGAAAATCGTACATTTTCATTACTGCCATTATGTCGGATCTTCTTGCTACGAATAATCTGTGCACAGGTTTTTCATTCCAGATTTAAAATTACATCTATTTACGAAATTGAATTTCAGCCCGGTTAATCTCGAACAATCACTGCCCAGGTGCGTCTCATCGGCAATAAACGATTAGTGTTACGATAATTGAACCCAACGTCAAAGATTTCAAGCCGAGAACACCTTCACACTTTCGATCTCAGCCATCCTCATTCAATAAAATCCAATCAAGAAGATTTCCTTAATGTCGCACTTCAAACTGATCTCCCGCGTGAGGAAAAATGGCCCAAATTGAGAACAATGGCCATCCGGCTCTTAATGGAGCTTTATAGGCTGTCAGCTTCATCCGTCCGTCGTCGTCTCAACTGAGTGAGCAGCCCCAAGCAACTGCCGGCGCCGGCTGCCACCGGAAGCTTCTGAAAGTTCCATCCAACCATGAGAAAGCCAGCGGAATCGCGGCTCTGATTCGTTTTCCAAATCCGCGAGTATTTACATTGTGATCCACTTAAGCCACATCATAAAAACAACAGGAATCACAGTCGGATTTCCCTCCTCAGCTTCTCGAGAGTCCACATGGGTTTGCGGTTTCCCGGCGCTTCTCGTTGACGATGATAGTCGAGCTCTTTTTTTTTGTTGGTACCCAGTCGTAGGTTCCAAACATTTTCAGTGGTTAGATAAAAAAAAAAGACTGCGTAACGTTATACTCTTCGTTACATCGCCAACTATTGATGTGATAATCTGCAATGGGAAATACAAATTGAAGATAAACCTATAGATATGAGCTTCATTTCAAACCGGACCTTATAATTATTTAACCAGGATCATTCCACATCGTCGTTACTATTACGTTACTTATGTTTAAATGATATGTTTTTCACAAACAAACACTACAAGATGCCATGCTTGTATTAAGAAAATTACATCAAATTGGGATTGTGGTGCTGTCAGAAATTAGAAAATGCTTTCAAGCTAATATCATGGACGACCACCAATCCTTTCAAAAGCTGACACCAGAACAATCTACGCTCTATGACATCAAATATCTGTGCCACAATTTCATCATGCGGCACCAGAAGACGGATTTTTCACCAGAGTGCACATCCACAATACCAAGCAAAAATAACTCCTCCCAGGAGAACCATCCGAGGCCTGAACCCCTCTTTAGTTAATAGAATTATTTAATAAGAACACTCTAATTTAATTTGTACTGTACTCAACTTCCGAGTCTTTTCGCACAACCCACCGGATGAAGCTTGCCAACTATCTATGGGAGAAAATAGCAAAAGAGTGTACCAATTCACATCACGGGACTCACAGTAGCAGCACAACAACAACAACTGAAAGGCATCCCTCCTAGATTGTGTAACTTCCACTTTTTTTTCCCTCAACGCATCCTGAACTCTTCGACCTTTGCCCGAAGCCGTGGCGAGTCCATTTATTGCCTTCCTTCGGTGCGTGCGGTGCCTGATGAAATCTCAATGGCTCCTGGGGCATGCGATCATCAGTCACCGTACGTAACCTCAGCATAGGTTTCGTTTCGTTAGGGGAAATTGAGTGAGGACCAATCTAATAGAGACACTTTGAACTACGTTCGGCCTGTTCCTAGTTTCATCGAGGTTGTATTTTGAAGCTTCTAGCTTCATATTGGATGCGTGAATTGGGATTAGGGCAATCGGCTCGGCTGGAGAGCACTTCAACTATTTCGCTCTCAAATTTCAGAATTAATAAATTTGATAAGGAATGAATGATGGATAAAGTTGTTGTGCGAGGAAGAAAGCCAATTTATATCATGTCCGCCTTATGCCAAAGGCTTTCTGGCTGCTCGAGTTGAATGGCGGTAGAAGCCTAGTCAGAAGCGTTAGTGGGGGCTGAAGTGTCTTAGAGATATTTAGGAATATAGCAGATCAACGCCAATTGACATATGGATTATGATGTCAATTCTCCGAATTCCATGAAATTTTACATTGTTCATTAAGGGCATTGAACCAAGTTTATGCACGAAATCGATATTTTTCAATAAATCATAACACGAAAACAGATCATCAAATCAAAATGAAAGCTGAGACAATTTCTTCTTCAGAAAAAAAAAATACTTACAAAAAAAAAATCTCAAATTTTCGTCAAAAAAGTAAAACTAATACAATCTTCAACACGACCTTTAAAACATATATTTTTTTTTAAACATTTGAAAAATACAACTAATTGATAGCTTATCAAAAATGCTAAATTCTCTGAAATCTACTCAATAAACACATACAATTTCACCAACATTGTAGTATTTTAACGTAGGATTACGTATTTCGGCAACATATTGGGTGTGCAAAAAACCAAAATCGACCGCGTTACGACAAGTGGTCAGGTTTTGACCACTTATAACTTTGTCAATAGCCGATGGATTTTAATTGTAAACAAGCCAATCGATTATTTTTTTTTTGCTTCGAATCTGCTAAAATAAACACTTTATTAATTTTCAATAGATCACTATTGAAAATTACACAAATATCCAACTGTTGCAATAGTGATCAAAATTATCACCAATTGTCTGCAAAAAGTGCTTTCCCTAACACAGACTTCAAAATTGAGTTGCATCCGGTTTCGCCGAACGGTGCTTAGGGAGTCTTCATCGGTGGTCTATTTTTGGACCAACTTTATACTGGATTTGGAACAGTGAAAACTAAATAGAAACAGCCAAAATAGATCAGCATTGATGTTTATGCACCGGTGATGTATTTTTTTTCTTAACTGTCAAACATTCAACCATTTTCGAGTGGGGCAGAGTTTTTGAATCCGGATTCAAATATTTGTTTTCAAAAGATGGATTGGTTTGACCAAGTAATCTTTACTGCCAGCAGTGTCTCGCTATCGGAGGATAATGAAGAATATTTGCTTTTTCGTTTGGCTGAAGGTGAGCCGCAAATTCATTCATTGAATCATACCAAATAATAATCATATATTTCTTGTGATTTGGCAGCAGAAAATCATAACCTAAAACGGAAAGGCTCGCGTCCTGGAAGACGCCCTAATGTGGATCGTAATTTCCGTTCCGGTCATCAGAAATTGTTTGATGACTACTTCAGCGAAACGCCGACCTATGATGAAAAACATTTTCTTCGACGTTTCCGCGTACCGAGGACCATGTTTCTTAAAATTATGCGAGATTTGGAGTCATCTGATGACTTTTTCAAGCTGCGATGCGATGCAGCTGGAAAAATTGGCCTTAGTCCACTGCAAAAATGTACTGCTGCCTTAAGGATACTGGCTTACGGGGCCTCGGCAAGCTCGTTGGATGAGAACTTGAGAATTGGAGAATCAACCAGCCTACTAACTCTGAGACATTTTTGCGAAGCTGTCATTAAGATATACGGCCCACAATACTTGCGCACACCTACACCGGAAGAGGTAAGAAGCCTGATGCTTGAAAATGCAGAACGAGGTTTCCCTGGCATGGTAGGATCCTTGGATTGCATGCATTGGAAATGGAGAAACTGTCCAGTGGCACTCAAAGGACAATACCAAGGAAAAGAAGGAAAACCTACGATTGTGTTGGAAGTTTTTGCTTCACGTGACACGTATATTTGGCATTGTTTTTTGGATGCCCAGGCAGCTGCAATGATATAAACGTACTGGATCGCTCACCTTTATTAAATGAAGTGTTGCAGGTAATTCATATGAAGACAAATATTTGAACAACTGCAATATCCTTTGATTTTAAATTCTAGGGCAATATTCTTGGGGGGAACTTGGAGTGTTCAAGGGAAAACATTTGACAAAGGATATCTTTTGGCAGACGGAATCTATCCGGATTGGCCGTTGTTTCTAAAAACAATATCTCAACCCCAAACTGCTAAGGAAAAACATTATGCTAAATGCCTGGAAGCAGCCCGTAAAGATGTTGAAAGATGTTTCGGTATTCTTCAGAGTTGTTGGCAAATCCTAGTACATCCTTGTAGGATCTGGGATGAAGAATCAATTCGCAACATCATGTTGACTTGCATAATCTTGCACAACATGATGATCAAATACAAAACGGCAGATATATTGGGCGATCAAGATGATGCAGAATGGATGGGCAACACTAATAGATATGAACCTGATGCAGAATTTGTGCGTATCGACGGTTTACCACGATCTTTTGATCAGATATGCCAAGAGAGATCTAACTTGCGTAATCCGAGCAAGTACTATGAAATAAGGAACGCCATTTTGGAACATTTGTGGGCTGTTAAGGAGGATCAATGTAATTTCACTTCGTTTTTTCCCAAATGATAAATAAAGCTAGTTTCAAACAAGTTGTATATGTTTATTAACGTCTCTTTTTACAGCAATAACAACACACAACTCACTACAAATACTTTTAAAAATCAATTAAAGGATCAATCATGCTCTCTTCGATCAGATCAGGTACCGTAATAACTTCCTCTTGAAGAACTTCTTCATTAAAATCTGAATTGAATTTAACCATCAAATCTTCCTTCAGTCGTTGTAGAAGATTCTTGGACATCTCGTCTAGTCCTTCCAGTGGTGTCGTGATTATTTTTATATCTGATGCACGTTGGATTTCCTTGGTTTGCAATTTCAGAATTTTGTTTTTCTTTTTCATTTCCTGCAGCACTTCATCCCACGAAACATTGGCTTTAGAGTCTTTGATTTGTAGCAGCATTTTAACTCTTTTCTGGCCAACCGGTCGTGGAGTTGAACTGTTTTTCGATGTTGAGGGCTGGCATACAGAATCATCATTGCTCGTTGACGCAATAGGTTCGCTCTTTGCAATTAAAATGTCCATGATTTCTAAACTAATAACAGTTACCAGATTTCAAACTTACCACTGGTTGCTGAGACGTTAGCTTTCCGTTTTGGCTTCATTAAAATCCGGGAATCTTGAAGCTCCTTGAACTTTGGCTCGTTTTTCAAAATTTCGTAGCAATGCTGAATTTTAAATGTTTTCAGTTTCATTTCTTTGAGAAAAATTTTCCTTGCCTCCTGAAAGCGGTCCTCGTTGGTTGTTCCACTGCAGTTCAGCCTGTTTACGAATGCGAAGCAACCTACAAATTTAGCCACATGGTGGCTCAGCATCCCGAATCGCTGCCGTATTCCATCAGCTGGGTGACTGGCGAAAGACGGAATTTGGGACTGTGCGTGGTTTTTCACGGCCTTCCAAAAATCTCCCCTATGCTGGTCTGTTCCTTTGACAGCATCCTTCGAAATAGCTAGCCACGATCGACATAACTGTTCGTCTTCCTCCTCCAACCAGTTGCTACCTCGCTTGGGATGTGGCTGTGACATTCTACAGGAAAAATTTCTTTATTGTTCAACTTCCAGGATGCTCAATTTGATTACAACTTACCTTCAACTGAACAGAAAGCAAACAAATTTATCATTAATCGAATTAATCACCGACAGAAAACGACAAGCGAAATCAAAAGACTGCCACGAACAAGCACCTGACTGAAGAATCTATTTGTTTTGGTTTATTTCCCATCGTCTGTCAAAAAACCCAACACACGCTCGTTCGAGCTAACTCAAAATTGAGTACAAGTTACTCGATTTCATATCATGCTTTGAAACGTCATAGTTTGTGTAATCGTGATTTATGAATTTGAGTAACATTAACTCAAGAGAAAATTAATATTGGCAAAACTAGATCTTATTCAACTGAGTAGAAACTTTTTTGTGACTTTTTACTGAATTTTGAGTTAGCTCGAACGAGCGTGTAGAGTGATTTGGAACAGTATTTTTCTTGTTCCAAATTGTGACGAAAATAGATCAAATCATATACCAGATTCAAAATTATGCAGATTAGATCCGGTATAAAACAAAATTTGGAACATCGGTGCAGCAGTGTTTTTGTGTTTGTTCTAAAAAAAAATAGACCAAAACCAGGATTTGGACCACCGCTGAAGATGCCCTATTATTATTCAATTACCGCGTGTGGTGAGTGGTGGCCGTCATCAGCAGCAGCAACAGCAGCAGCAGCAGTGCTTTAGGTGCGTGGCATTGTACATTTTTCTCCAGCACACAACAAAAGGCTCCCCGCAAGCAGCTAGCTATCAAGACTGCCTTCAAGAGCCGTCGATTCACCGAAGAAGCTACTGATCGGATTCAGTTGCTGGTCGTTAGCCGCTGTGGGCCATCTATGCCCTCGTTCCAAACAACATACAGCTCGCCAGCCTCATCCGTGTTGAACACCCTAATAGCTCAGCATTACTCAACCATCACAACAAAACGGTTCTTTTCAGGACCACCATTAATTGTTCTTGTTTAAGAGGTAATTTTCATTGAACGTTCGCTTGCCTTGCTGCCAGCCACAGCACCCCCAAAGCTGTTTGATAATGCAGGGTTGATAGCGGGTCACTTTTTAGTGACTTTGTCACTTTTTTGAAGGTGGTAACATAAAAGTCCCTATTTTCTACAAAAAGTAACTAAAGTCACTTTTTTTCGCCATTTCCGCTTGAATTGCAAAGTAAAATTCGTTAAAAAAAATAAATAAAAATTGTTTCAGTGCTACAGTATGCTTAGTTCTTAGTTGGAAATCCATTAAACTAACGAACGAAAAAGTACGCAGAAGAAACCAAGACGATACATCATCAAAGCACACTTTTATTTGCGATTTCGCACCTTTGAGGAGTCCAGATTCAACTGCAAAATTAAATAATAAGGAGGACCGGGAAATCGGGATAACCAGAAAATACCGGAAATTCGATGTCACCAGGATAAAAACTCGTGAACTTCGATGCCAAATTGAAAAAAAGACTAGATTTTCAGGATACAGTTACTTTGAAGAACTATTAAAAGAACTTTTTTCCAAAGCAGTTTTGAGCAGATTTTAGAATAGCTTCTAGAGACATGCAATACCAAGGTACTTCGGACAAAAAGTTCTAAGGAGTTTGATGGTATGAACTATGCGAAGGTCGATTGTGTGAGATCAGTGTTTTTTTTTTTAAGTAGCCCTGTTAACAATTTCTTGGGTACAACTTGGACTAGAAACTACTTGGAAAGCATTTCCAGATAAAAATAAGGAGAACTCCATGTGAATTTTCAGTAGAACTTAGAGGAGAACTCCAACACAATTCAGATAAAAAATTTATGAGAACCCAGAGATGCATGGGAATTTCTAAGGAGGTGAATTCTTTAAAAGAGTTTATAACTGAAAGAGAATCTAAGGACGAACTTTATGATTTGTTTAGTGTTCTGCAGAGAATTTCTGCACTGTTATGAAGAAAATTCAAAGCACTCCCAGCGATAAACTCGAATTAATTTTAGAAGAATTCTGTAAAGAACTCTACAAGGGGAAATTCTTTGAAAGAAATACTTGAACTTAAATATAATCCTGTTATGCTCTATAAAGCTTCTCTGGAACTTTAAAACGGCAAGTTGGAATTCTACTCAGAATTACCTACAAAAATAGAGTTCTAGGACATTGACGAAAATGATCCATGACGAAAATGATTATGGGTAATGGGAATAACAGTCTCAAATTCTCATGTCAAATATTTATTTCGTTACAATAAATATATGAACCTTATTGTAACTAAAATCAAACACTTCATCAATAAGTAGCTTTTGGTTTAATATATAGTTAATCTACTGATTGGTTTAAGTTAAATTTGAATCCAGATCTCTAAAATTTCACCAAGTTCATGTACCTGATGAGCTTAAATTTTTATTCTTGTCAATTCCCACAAAATTTTACCCATGGATCATTTTCGTCAATGTCCTAGAACTCTATTTTTGTAGGTAATTCTTAGTAGAATTCCAAGGCAACCTTGAATAGGATTCAATACAAATTTTAATGAAAATTTACAACAGTTTTTGACGTTAATTCCTAAGGAATTATGATAAAATTTGAACGAGAAGAAGGATTACACCATGATCATTCTGAGGAGAACTTCAAGATAATACAAAAGAGAAATCTAAGGACATTCTGAGGGTAATTTAAAGAAAATTCTGGGACAAAAGGAATCCGGAGTATATTGCCATATAAGTTTTCGGAGAATTCATAGAGGGTATATTCTGGAGGATTGAAGGAAAGGAGGAACCTCAACTGAATTTGGTTAAAAATTGCAAGAGGGTTCTGGTGTTTTTTTTTAGTTAATTCAAAGGAGAATCCCAGCAGTATTTCGAAGAATTTTTGGGATTTCCTAGCAGAACTAAAAAAATATTCCTAAGATAATTCCATGGAAATTTCAGGATAATATTGAGTAAATTCTGAGGTGAACTCCAAGTGAATTTTCAGGAAAATTCTGCAGGCAATTCCTAGCAGGAATTACTAATATTGTAATGAGCATTGCAAAGTGAATTAAAATAGTTTTCTAAAGATGTTGTAATATTTTTAAAATCATATTTTTCCTTTACACTAGTCAATAATACCTATCAGAATTTCTAGCTCAATTTAAAATATTTCCGTTATACATTTGGATTGTATTTTTGAAAAATGCGTGAAAATGGGATCAAAGGTTAATGAAACTATGGTACTTAATGGTAGAAACATTCGGAAAAACCTGGAAAACTCATGGAATTTTATTAAGTAAAATAAGTAGACTATAATAATTATCAACAATATAAAAAATTGTTGGTTTAAGTTTCTCCCCTTTATGCATTCATCTCACAAGTTTCTAGAAGGTTTATAAAAAAATCACTACGGAACTTATACATTGAGCTTGATAACTTCAAAATTGTCTTAGTCCTATGATTTGTAAATTTCCCGCATCTTGCAGTTCTTTTTGTAGAATCATTTTCCTAATAACTTGTTGTTAGCGGTATCGCAAATTAATCGAAGACCATACCCCAATCTATTATTTTAAAATGCAATTGACAACAGAATTTAAAGATGTAAAAGACAAATGATCTGGGATTTATTAAAACTCAATCCAAAATGTATTATATGTCTACAAAGTGCAAAAACTTGAACCTAATCGAAGAATTTAAAAAAAAAACTCCAGAGACGCTAAAAGATCTTAAAACAGACCCTACGTTTCGGCTCTGATTAGGGCTTTTTTTAGGGGAAACTGAGGACAATTTTCTTTTTAGAATTAATTGTTTCTCATTTTATAAATATTTTACACTCTCAATTGTTGGATTTTTTCTTTGTCTAAATACTGTTTGAAGTCTAACGTCTGTTTTTTGTTCGTAAGTTTGTATACATAGCGGTTTTTAGTTGAATAATAACAAAACTTTGATGATTTTTTTATAATTTGTGTCGGGTATAATACTTGCGGTTGTGCACTCTTCGAGGGTTATGGTAAAATGGTGGGAACGGGTATTAAAGTTGAGCTTTTTAGTTGGATTCAGGTGGGCATAATTGGTATTGCTGTTGGGCTGTTGCTCAGTTTCCCCTGAAGAAGGCCCTAATCAGAGCCGAAACGTAGGGACAAATTACATAATTTGTTCTGATTGAGTGATTGCCAGACTGCCAAGCCGAAACTGATTATTGTTGAACTTACAGGGACACAAGGTCGAATGGATAAAAGGCTGAATGGTTAAAAAGTCGAAGTGGCCACATCATAATTTACGAAATATTGTTTAGAGAATGTTTGCTCCTCAGAGTTTAAAAGAATTAAAGAAAAAATGCAATGCAAATACTGCCAATCAACAGTTCATGTTTTAAATCAAGAATGTATTCTAGAGGTAGGCAGATATGTGCCTCTTAGATTGCTGTGACACTAGGGTGCTTCATTCTGAAAAAAGTGATGAATTTCTGATGGGCCACCCTCCAGTTCGATTCATAGCCCCAAAATATGAACCTGTGCAAAAATTGGTAAAGATTGATGAAGGTTTAGAGGTCGCGCCAATGATTTGAAATTTGTATGGGAATTACTATGGAAGAATTTAAAAAATCGCTTATATCGCTATAACTTTGCTTCTACTTGTCCAAATGTCGAAAAAAATTAGTATGTTATTGCTATGGCAATAAACAAAAAGCCTACAGTTGCTACGCTCAGTTTTGCAGCGTATCAAGAATTATAAAAATGTGAAAAAATGGCAAAATAGGGTAAATTGACAGATGAATATGTACAAGGCAACAACGCCAATTTCATCGCAACAACAACAGGCTTGTTGATCATTGTCATGACAACCACATATTTTTTTTTTTCAACGTTTGGACAACTACAACCAAAGTTAGAGCAATGTAAACGAAAATCAATAATTTCCCATACTAATTCACCAAAATCTCCATACAAAATCCAAATCATTTTCGCGACCTCTAAACCTTCATCAATCTTTACCATTTTTTGCACAGGTTCATATTTTGGGGCTATGAATCGAACTGGAGGGTGGCCTATCAAAAATTCATCACTTTTTTCAAAATGAAACACCCTACTGTGACACGCACAGTAACTATTTGTGACCTTAATTTTCCATAGTTTGCGTGTGTAACGAAATAATTCGTAGATTGCATATTGGCAACTGTCATGTATCAACTTTCACGTTCATATTCTGATTGCTTAAGGAAAACTATTTGGGAGTGAAAAGTTCTCCAATCAAAGTTCAGAACAGGAAAAGCATGACAATTACCATTGCCGACCACGCCCATCTTCTCCGGGGGAGGATCACGTCTAGTGCTTTGCCCAGAAACCGTTCACGACCACCAGCTACCGCCCATCCAGTCTTGGGCGTATCCAGTGAGGCATCCTTCAGCTTGCTCACAATCTCCGACACTGGCGAGAGACCAGCAGACGAGCACTTTTGCAAGCCGTAAACTCGCTGATTCATGGCAACGTTGGCCACCGAATCACCACCAAAACTCGCAACGGACACATTATCAGCACTTTCCCCGGCTAATTTGCCAACCGGACCGTGTTTGAACTCGCACACTGTGACGAGACTCTCGATAGAACTACAGGATGAAAGCGTGACATCCGAACACGGTGAACCGGCCTCCCGGGAGGCAATGCAAATCACAGGCACACTTACACACCGCTGGTTAAAAAAAACACACCCGTGCAATGAAACGGATCCAATAAACGTCATTCTCGCGAAAGCACACCCGTCGTCGTCGAACGCCAAAAAAAGGAACTCGGTGAGCAATTTTGTGACACGGAATTTCCACTGAAAATCAACCAGGAATGCACGAATTTCACCACATCCAACTGAAAAAAAAATGTTCAGAAGCACTTTTGACACACTTTCGATCGAAGACTCTTAATTTTTTTCACCGCGTAAATAAACTGAAATTAAAATTGTCACTCGCGATGCCACAAATTTCTGGTCCGGGAGAAAAAATCAAACAACGCAGATAACGACAAATCTTCTGATGCTTGCAAACATGATGTATAACGCTTTCTTTCTCTATTCTAAAACATCCCGGAGATCGAGAAAACCACCAATCACACACGTATAACCGTCCAGGAGACAGAGTGCCGGTGCTATTCTGGCATATGCAGCCGAAAGCTATGCAAGCGAACGCACGCACAAAGCAGAGAGCAAACTTAAAACACAACCGTATCCGAAGGGGTTCGAAACTGCACTCTATTTGCCTTCTTAATTTTCCATGATATAAAGAAAGAACAATATTCGAGAGTTAGCCACTCATTTTATCCTCCAATAATTTTATCAATTTATCCATTTTGACCTTTTGCCCATTCGACATTTGCCCATTTTGACAATTTTTCCATTCGACCTTTGCCTATTTCAACCTCTTGCCCACTTCTACCTTTTGTCCCCTTCGACCTTTTGTCCACTTCGACCTTTTGTCCATTCGACCTTATGTTCAGACGACCCTTTGTTCATTTTGATCTTTTTCCATTCGACCTTTTGTAACAGTAGCTTTTTTTTAAGACCACCCAAAACTACAGCCTTGGTTCAGCATCTAGCATCACAACAACACAAGCGGACCGTACAACTGTGTGGTCATTGTTTCGCATTGCTAGGTTGTTCAGTTACTGCAATAGATGGGATAGCGCACCGACGAAGATCATGAATGGGAGATCCAAACTCTCGCAAAGAACATCATCCTATACCTATTGCAGTGGTGAAAATTTTGGCTGGAGAGGACCGATCGAAGATCATCGTAGGCAGTGATCCTAGGCTGTATGATGATCGTTAGTGGAACAGCTCGACAGTTGGTTGTTGGTGTATCTTTGGTCGAACACGGCGGTAGACCTTACGCGTTTTATAATTTGACGTTTAGTATTAAGGTGAGTAAATGTTACGTGTTACTTGGAGAATAAATGTTATGATTGAAGGTTGTAGTTAGTGTTTAATGTAACCGCGAGTGTGTTATTTTTATTGGATTCCCAGGAATCATATAATATGGAAGCCCAAGTAAATCCTCACAAGCTCAATCACCTTGGTAGTCTCGAGTGTTGGATGAAGTGAGTATTCCGTTCTCCATCAGATATTTTGTTCTTGTTAATTTTCAACTATTCAATTAAGTTGAGTTCTATTAATTGATATTATAGATTTGTTTGGTGTTCTAATTTCCCTTGAATAAATCTTTTATATTTAATTAATTTGAATTCAGCAAAAAAAAATTGAACAAATGGACTCATACCAAAAACTAGTAAAATGAAACGAACACGTATAGCTTAATTGCATAAAACTAATTTACAGTCGCGCAACTCTCGTAACAGTAAAGCATCGTTTGCACAACAATCTATGAACAGCTCACTATTCGTTCTCCCGTTATTCGGTTAGAGTAACCCTTTTAAACCACTTTCTGAATTGATAAGCAATGAGAAGGAATGAGACGAGCAGATTGTAACGATTCCAGAGGGAGATCTATTTAACTAAACTCTCACGACCGTGACTTGAGGAATTCGTTCGACTCCCGTTCCTTGAAGGCATACCCCTTAGGTCCTTATCTGAGGAGTCACAGAAATGTCTCGTCCACTTTGTGTGGAAGAAGGAGCGTGATCTTGCTAATTGTTTCGGTGTGAATGGTAGGCTAATAGTATCTAATAGTTTTGTGCGAGTCGAAGGTGTCTAAAGCACTAGCCAGGCAACGGTTTTTTGTGTCCGCAGCGATACAGCGACCAAGCACAAAGCGAATGGTGAACTATTGTTTCACTGCATCACCTTTCGTCGCTCTCTTAATCCACGTTCTGGCGCCATAGGTAGCTCGGCTCATCGAACGCCTGAATCAACGTTGATACGATCAAGATAGTCAATTATCGACGCATCAACTGCCATTTTGCGTTGAACGGCATCACCTCACCATAAGCACGACCTTCAAACCTCGTGCGTGACCGTGGGCAGCAGACACTACAGCGTGTTGTTCGGTGGCAATAGATCGAGCTCTTTGATGAAGTTTCAGGATGGCGATGGGTACGTTCAGGGCACTAATAAATGGCGATGAGCCTTTGTGACATACAAGACTGGCTGTTTCGGGCTCGAAAAATGGTGCAATTCAATCATACCTTGGTTAAATCGCCGAGATTTGGCCAATCCAAAGACCACCGGCAGTAGAAAATCCGATTCGAAGGACCAAATTATGTCGGGGACTGTCTTGACCGCTTGATAGTGACTTTTACTCGCCTGGTGAATCAATTGTCATCCGTTGACCAACCTTCTTTCTTCGCATGTAGAACACAACACTCTTATCCACAAAATACAATTTATTACAAAGAACTACATAGACTTTATTCACTACACTATATTAATTCTGGTTGACTACTCGCGGTGGTGTACTTTCTAGACTAACTTATAATTCTATGTTTACATTTCCATCTCTTAATCCTACTTCCATTATTTATCGACAAGAAACTCTATCCTTCTCCGTGCAGTTTGTGCGTAGTAGTTAGTGACCGTGATGAATCGGTTCACCACCACTAGCTACCACACTCAACTGATTGGTAGAACCGTGAAGTACCTAAACTTAGTCAGTGAGGTTGGTTGCATCCGTAGTTTCATGCTGCTCGCAGATGCATATTCTAGATGATTCTGATTGAGAGGATCTAAGGTCATTCCACGTTTCGTTAAATGGCAGAATATTCGTTGATGATGCGGGAATTCTTCGTCTTCCAAAGAGGAAAGGAGTCAGCGTTGCTGGGAGGTTTCTGTCTGTGATGATAATCAGGGTTCGGTCGCGTTTCGGGAATTCGATATTCGATGGATTTGGTGAGTGGCTAGTGGTTAGTGAGATTTTAGTTAGAGGGATACATTGCTTAGCTCGCTACGAGCCTGCTCCTCGGTTCCCGTGTTTTGATAAATAGACCAAGAGCTGGTTTATTGGCCAGTATTTATTTAGCCGGGCATCGCACCGTGACACTGGGCCACTACACTTTTGATGTAGGATTACGTCTGTGATTTCTATATGGGGGTACACTTTGTGAACATACAAACTCATGAAAGATTTTGAACGTTAATAACTCAGCTGCCCCTGGACCAATTTCAATAATTTTATCACCAATTGATCAAAAATATTAAGAACTTTATTATTTTTAAAAATGACACAATTTATTGCATAAATGTGCAACTGTGGATTTTATAATTTAAATTATCACCGATTGCCTGCGAAAAGCGATTTCCCTAACACAGATTTCAAAGTTGAATTCCATCCGGTCTCACCAAACGGTGTTTATTCGTTTATTAGCGTGGTGCGTGGTGGAGTTCTCCAGTACACAACGAAATGGTGTCTGCAAGAAGCTAGCTTCAACCCACATGAGCATCCATAGAAGGAGGAAGAAGCCGCCCCTGCTATTGATCGGAATCAGTAGCTCTTCATAAGTCGCTATGGGCCATCTATGTAAGTGCGCCATAATAAAGAGTATAATCAGAGAGAACCCCGCTCAAATTCCTATTACTACTCAAAGCGCAAGCTCCTGCTGCAGTTAACAACCTTCCTCACCATTGCATACAACCCCATAGGGCTGTCCCTTTTAGTTTTTTTTCATCTAAGTTCAGCTTGACCTTTTGTCCCTTTAAGTTAAATTAGATCATTTGTCCATTCGACCTTTAGTTCATTGGACATTTAGTCCATTCAAAATTTGACCATTCGACATTTGTCATTCGACCTTTTGTCCATTTGGACCTTTTTCCATTCGAAATTTTGTCCCTTTAAGTTCAATTTGATGATTTTTCTATGCGACCTTTTGTCTCTTTGACTATTTGTCTATTCGAAAGTTGTCCATTCGACATTTTGTCCATTCGACATTTGTCCATTCGACATTTGTTCGTTTGACATTTGTCCATTCGACATTTGTCCATTCGACCTCTTGTCCATTTTGAACTTTTGTCCCTTTAAGTTCAATTCGACCATTTTTCCATTCGACCTTTTGTCCATTCAACCTCTTTTTCCATTCGACCTTTTTTCATCTAAGTTCAATTCGAACTTTTGTCCATTCGAAATTTTGTCCCTTGGACCTTTTCTCTATCAAACTTATGTCCTTCTACCCTTTGTCCTACAGCGGTGGCAAGTACAAACATACTCTATGTCAATGGAAGTTGAGCCTCCAGCATGGTCTTGCTTTATAGCTGCCGGTCCTGAGCCAATCGCTTTCAGTCGCCTTGGACGTTCAAGGACCTAATGTCCTCCTCAACTGCACAAAGCCAATGCGTGCGTGGCCTACTCCGAGGCCGACGTCCTCTTCCGGGTTCCCTGCTGAATATTGACTTCGCTTGACGCTCTTCCGGCATTCGTGCCACATGCCCAGCCCACTGTAGCCTGTCGTGTTTTATAAGCTTCACAATATCCATGCCGTTATATACTTGGTACAACTCGTGATTCATGCGACGCCGCCAGATGCCATTTTCCAGTTTACCGCCGAGTATTGTTCGCAGCACTTTACGATCGAAGACAACGAAAACTCTCCGATCGGCCTCTTTCAATGCCCACGATTCGTGGCCATAAAGGGATACCGGCAGAATCAACGTCTTGTACAGAGCGAATTTCGTTTTGGACACAAAATCTGCGGGACTTCAGCTGGCTACGCAACCCGTAGAAAGCCCTGTTCGCGGCTGCAATACGCATTTTCACCTCACGGGTAACATCATTATCGCACGTCACTAAAGTACCAAGATAAACAAATTCGCCCACAACTTCAAATTTTTCGCCATCTAGCATCACTTCACTACCAACACCACTATTGCTGCCACGCTTTCTACCGGCGACCATGTACTTCGTTTTGGTAGAATTTATCGTGAGACCAATCCTCGCTGTCTCCCTCTTAAAAGGCGCGAACGCCTCTTCCTCTACGGTCGATTCTGACAATGTCGATGTCGTCCGCAAAACCAAGGAGTATGTGCGACTTTGTGATGATGGTACCGTTCCTCTGCACGCCAGCTCTCCTAATCGCTCCTTCGAGGGCGATGTTGAATAGCAAGTTCGAAAGAGCATCTCCCTGCTTCAACCCATTTAAGGTCACGAACGAGGCCGAAACCATCCAGCGTTGCACGAATCAGTCTAATTAGTTTCGTCGAAAAACCGGTTTCTTGCATTATCTGCCATGGCTCGTTTCTCTTTACTGAATCGTACGCTGCCTTGAAATCTATGAACAGATGATGAGTCTGCAAGTTGTATTCCCGGAACTTCTCAAGGGTTTGACGCAGGGTAAACATTTGATCCGTCGTTGATCGACCCTCACGAAAACCAGCCTGGTATTCGCCGACGAAGGATTCCTCAAGCGGCCTCAATCTGTTGAACAGAACACGTGATAATATTTTGTACACCGAATTCAGAAGCGTGATTCCTCTGTAATTGGCGCACTCCAGTCTGTGTCCCTTTATGTAGAGGGGACAAACGAGACCATCCAACCAACTAGCGGGCAATTCTTCCTCCTCCCATATCTTGAGCAGTATACGGTGGATCATCTGGTGCAGCTGCTCACTTCCGTGTTTGAGAAGTTCGGCCGGGAGCTCGTCCTTCCCCGCAGCCTTACTGTTTTTCAGCTTTCGTATCGCCTTTTTCACCTGTTTTAGCGTTGGTGGTTCCACAGCTTGACCATCGTCGTCGATGTGTGTTCTGTTTGTAGCGCATCGATCTTCGGTTTCTCGAACTCGTAACGGTCGATAGACGCGCTCGAATTTTCGCGACAACGAGGTAGTGATCCGAGTCGATATTAGGACCCTTGAAGGTCCTGACATCTACGACATCCGAGAAATGCCGACCATCCACCAACACGTGGTCGACCTGGGAGCAAGTTTCGCCATTAGGGTGTCTCCAGGTGTATCGGATATCCTTGCGTGCAAAGTTGGTGCCACTGATGGCCATGTCACGAGCAGTTTATCAGCTTCAGGCCATTATCATTCGTTGCAGAGTGAAGGCTCTCTGTTCCAATGATTGGGCGAAAGAATTCCTCCCTTCCGACCTGCGCGTTTGCATCTCCGATGACGATCTTCACGTTGTGTTTAGGGCACTCATCATAGGTTTTATCCAGGCTTTCATAAAACGCGTCCTTCACGTCATCGGATTTATCGTTAGTCGGTGCGTAGATGTTGATCAGGCTGTAATTGAAGAATTTGCCACGAATCCTCAAAACGCAGATGCGCTCACTAACCGGTTTCCACCGCATAACCTGCTTCATATGTTTCACAATCACTACGAAACCAACTCCGTGTTCTGCTCTATCGACACCGCTGTAGTTGATATGGTATTTGAACGATGTGTTGGCGATAGGATCTACCGCCCTGAATTCACGTTCTGCAGATCTAAGCCACCGTACTTCTTGAATAGCAGCCACACTCACATTCACCTTTTGCAGTTCACGGGCCAGAAGGCCCACTCGTCCAGGTTCATTTAACGTTCTGACATTCCAAAAGCCAAGTTTCCATTCATTGTCCTTATTTCGTTGCCGTTGGGTCAGTTGCCGAAAATTCCGTTCGTTTCTTCTTCTGCTTACTTCATTTTTCTGAGTATTTTTATGATTCAGTATGCTACCGTACCAGGGTCGCAATACCTACATCGTGTTGATGGGGCTGCCATATTGGATTTAGTTGACACGATTCAACATTTTTTGTTTCAGCCGCTGGATGCCAGACAGCGCTGTTTGAGCCGCACCTCCTGGTGGACAGACGCTCGGGTTATTGTGTAAATGGGGCTGCCATCTTGGATTTAGCTGACACAATACAGCATTTCTTTTTCAGACGCTTGATCCCAGACAGACGCTGTTCGAGCCGCCGTCTGGTGGACAGACGCTCGACGATTCGCACCTCCTCAGCCTTGCTATCATCACGATATGGGTTAATCGTGATGACATTGCCCACACCCCGCTACCAGCACATATATGGGCATATACTGGCTGTCATCATCCGACACGTGGAAGCGTGAGGTAGGAGCTTGTGAAGACCAGAGCTATGTTGGACGCTCTTTCCCCTGCGGTCCTCACCATTTTGGGGTGCAATCGTAATCGCAATCGTCCGCGCATTTGTTCATTAGACATTTGTCCATTCAAAATTTTGTCCATTTAACATTTGTCCATTCGATATTTGTCCATTCGACATTTGTCCATTCGACCTTTTGTCTATTCGAACTTTTGTCCATTTTGACCTTTTGTCCATTTTATGTTCAATTCGACCATTTTTCCATTCCTTTTATCCACTCCAACTTGTGTCCCTTTGGGATTTTGTCCATTCGACTTTTTGTCCATTTGTCGACCTTTTTTCATCTAAGTTCAATTCAAACTTTTGTCCATTTGAAATTTTGTCCCTTCGACCTATTTTCTTTTTGACCTTTTCTCCATCAAACTTATGTCCTTCTCTTTGTCCAGCATGGTCTTGCTTTATAGCTGCGTCTTCAGCCTCTTCGACGGTCATGAAACTGTACAAGTAATCGTCCACGCATTTGTCCATTAGACATTTGTCCATTTGACATTTGTCATTCACCATTTTTCATTTTGACCTTTTGTCCCTTTAAGTTAAATTCGACAATTTTTCCATTCGACCTTTTGTCCATTCCAACTTGTGTCCCTTTGGCATTTTTTCCATTCGACTATTTGTCCATTTGACCTTTGGTCAATTCAAACTTTTTGTCCATTCGACCTTGTTCCTTCGACCTTTTTTCATCGAAAAGAATTCATCCATTCGAAATTTTGTCCCTTCCACCTTTTCTCCATCAAACTTATGTCCTTCTACGCTTTGTCCTACAGCCGTGGCAAGTAAAATCATACTCTAAATATGTCCAGTAGACTGATGCAAAATTTGAAATTTTCGCTCCACAGTGCTCATACGGTTCCAAATTGGGCCCTGATTAGCCTCCCAAAACTTGAACTCATTTAGTGTGAAACTGACTATGTAAAAAGGCTAGAAGACAATGAACAAAAAGTTTTGTTTTCCCATAGTAATTTCCATATAAACTTCAAATGGTTTGTGCCAAGTCAGTTCCTCACTAAATGAGTTCAAATTTTGCGAGGCTAATCAGGGCCCAATTTGGAACCGTTTGAGCACTGTGGAGCGAAAATTTCAAATTTTGCATCAGTCTAATGTCCAGGTAAGATGAGCTTCCAGCATGGTCTTGCTTTATAGCAGAGCCTTTAGCCTGTTCGATGGTCATGCGGCTGTACAAGTAATCGTCCACGCAACGATTTGTGACGATGACAGCAGTTTCTCATGGATTAAGTTCGGCACATTACCGCAAGGTGAGGTTTTTAACGTATTGCTGATGGTACTACATGACGTAGACCTGAATTTGATTGGAAGGACTATCCTGAAAAAGGAAACACTGTGTCAATCGTATTGGATGCAAATTAACGGATTATGAATTATTTCCCTGATGTCACCACAGACAGCCACGGGAAACGGATGGAAACGTCTGAGAACAGCAGGTGATGGTTACAATAGACCCGGCTTCTTCTGAAGTATGGAGTTGAAAGAGACCCCATTCGCCACTGCTACCGCCAGTGCAAACCAGCCGTAGGTACCTTGTTCGGTTTCTTGGGAAGGACGACGACATTTCCAATCTGCACTCGCTAGTTTGGATTCGGTGGCTTTGTGTGCATAACCCTTCTGCATGTACTCGGTGATTTGCAACTTATGCGCTTGTCTACATACAATTCAAATTCAATCCAAAGTACATCCCTTTCAAAGTCCCTTGGTACACCCGTGCCACATTGGCAAGAGTCAGACCGTACCAAATTATGGAATAATATTAATAACATTGAGATATAAACTAAACATACACATAATACGGCTTCCACTTAAGGAGAGTATGTGTGCACTTCCTGATAGCACAAGCACCATCCATCCATCCAGCCAGCTATTCATCCATCTATCCTGCAGGATCCAGCCCGTCCGTATCCCTATCACTCTCCTGCTTGCGACCGCCAGGCCAGTCAGAGAGTAACCAACCACATTGGCATCAGGGAGACTGGAGGGAACACAGCATGGTCTTTTTCCTCTTCCTCCGGAACCGAGAAGCACGCAATCCGGAGATAACACTACACTTTTTGCTGCTAGCTCTAACCCTGGACCGACTACGACAACGAGCAGCAGTCCCCCCAAGTGTTTCATCATCTTTTCTTGTGCAAGAGAGAGGAATCTCTGCAAACATTGGAAAGTAGGATAGCTGACCTCGAGGTGCGGTCACACAGAGACTAGTTCCTCTTTCAGAGCAGAAGGAGCCTCATACCCATAATGAAAAGATGAAATCAAAGAGCATGTGAATGCTAAGCTACAAGACTGCTGCCACCACTTCTCGTTCCGGGCTTGTTGTAAGAGGACCGTCCAACTAACGGCAGCGGATGAGGATGATGATACGCTTGTTTCGTTCGTTCGGAATAGCATCTTGAAGCTATCCATTAGGGTTGTTCAAAATATCGATTTTGCTCCACCAAACTCCACCAGTTCCTGATAATTCTCCCAAAATTTGAGCACATTTGGATGCCAACTCACACTGCACTGGCCCTGGTGGCACTGGTGTTCTCATCTTTCTAACCCTTCGCTGTAATGATCTACTGAAAAGTTTGCTATCTGTACTAATGTGAAATTATCCCAAGTACATCTTCGCTGACGACCGCATTCCCAAATTAGCGAATAATTGATTTTGAAGATGATGTGCTTCTGACATGCTACATTAGCAGGCAACATTGTTGTGGTTTGAGTAAAGAATAGAGCAAAAAATCCAGGCTACTATGTTCTGATTAATCATAGCAGAAATTTATCGGCTTGGAAACCAACTAATAACTAATTACCTTGGAGTCTAATAAAAAAGTAGTCCTCAGACATGTTGTAGCTGATAAAATTTCACATATGAACAACTAGCTTTTCCGTTAATTCCCATGCAAACTTTAAATGGCCAGTGCAGTATGAACTCGCATCCAAATAAACTCAATTTTTTCCAGGATGATCAGGACCTGATTTAGACTCGATTGAGTATTTGGAACCACCCTAATATCCATACTATGTCATGTATGTTTACAGTGGAAGCGTGTGTGCATGTGTCTGAGTTAATATACATCTTTTGAAACTATCCCGTTCATGATGGGAAAGAACCAGTCAATGTGGGAAAAGCTCTCTATCTCTCCTCGATGATACTTGCTTGCTTTGAGGCAGCAAGCAAGCTTTTCTACTTATATGAGGAAGTAATAAATATTACACTTGAAGATCATAATATGTATTCTGCTTCGCTCTTTTCGATGCGGAACGCGCACTCGTGTGGACTAAATGAACTCTGTGTAGTAATGCACAGAACCGGGTTAAGAGGGTACTTCAATAATGGCAAACCACTACTGGCTGCTTCAGCTGAGTTGCATTGCATTTCCCAGGAATTGAACCCGGAACCGCAGGCAGACAACTCCCCCAGTAGTAGGATGAGCAGTCGAAGGGAAAAATTGTAACGATGTAGATATGGAATGGTGATTAGAATTGATGGGCTTTACAGGGAATCGAGAGAGAGAGAGATGAATAGAGAGAGCTGAACAGAAATGTATTCTGTACTCAATTTACGACAGTAATCTATATTGGAAACATTTTATTGAAGTACCGCAATTTCAGTACTTAAATGAAAGCATGGATAATTATTCGTTCCCAAGGATATTATAAAAGGAGGTCATTGCTGGTTTTTTACAATGTTGGTTCTACCATGCTTTAGTAAGGACTGTTAATTAAAGAAAGCGGACACCTGTTTATCAATGGTTTAGGGTTAAAATGTAACGAAAAATTGTGAATTTTCGCTCAGTGTGTAAAGACATAGTTTATAAATAAAAATAAAAGTGAGAAATTTCGAACGATGGGTCGGATCAGCTTATCAACTCGCAGATTAATTCTGCACAAATTGTTTTCCGAAAAGTTGCCGTTTCAAGAATTAGTAAAAAGCGTGAAGTACAGAAATCTACAGTGTTCAAGATTGTTAAGAAGCTTGGAGAAACGTGTTCTCTTAAAGATTTACCGAAGTCTGGGCGCAAAAGGGGGCATCGGATCAGAAAAAGAAGCGGGCGCGGGCCTTTTGAGATCGCATAAACCGTGTTCGTGAAAATGCTCAAAAAGTTTACATTACATTTGGTGTGGCAAACCATTTGCTCATGTGGCTTGAAGAGTTCTTCGTATTTCACAACGGGCACAATCAATGGTGAAAATTACCGAAAAGAATGCATCAAAAAACGGTTTCTACCCATTTATCGAAAGCATACGGATCCTTCATTGTTTTGGCCGGATCTGACATCTGCTCACTATGCTTCTGCTACTTTGGAGATGCTCAAGAAGGAAAAAGTCGATTTTGCCGAAAAATTCCAAAATCCCCCAAACTGCCCTGAGCTGCGTCCTACCGAAAGATACTGGGCAATAATTAATCTTAAGAAAGATGGAAGAGCAGCAAGCTCTCTCGACTGCTTCAAGAAAATTTGGTCTGCAGAACAACGACAATTTTTACGAAGAAAGTTGTGCAGAGTCTAATGGGCGGTATCAAGAGAAAAGTCCGGGCGTTCTTCAGAAATGAGAAGTAATCACTCAAACTGTGAAATTGGTCAAATGTATGTCGATTTTAATTTATATAAAGCGAACTTATGAATTTGTTCGACAATACATATTTTCTTTTGAGAAACAGGTGTCTACTTTCATTAATGAACAATCCTTAGATCATTATTTAAGCATGGAGAATGCTTTAAAACCTCGTTACAATTTGTGGTGTTACTTGGGCGATTCCACTTAACAGAAAGATCAAATTTTGTTATCGTTCTGAGATCAACATATACTGCTGTATTAAAGTCCAACTTGACGTGCCCATAAGCAAAACCACTTACACGAAATCCGCATGAATAAGAGAACCTCCTTCCAAAAATATGATCAAACAAAACAAATAAAGAAAATCGCAATAAATGATAAACGTCCCACGCAGTGGTGTCGAGTGGGGCATTCCGTCGAATGATGGATTCCCAGGTGTTTCCCGATCCAGCTGTGAAACGGAGCCGGATTTTCCTAGACGGCGCACAAGATTTTTTGGCGAATCTGCTCTTGCTCCGATGCCATCTCGATAACCACGATGACCAGGTTGGGATGAAATTCTGCCAGTGTAAAAATTACACTCTTAGCTAGTTTCAATCAAAATTTCGTCAATTTTTAACCTTCACGCTATAAACTTACAAACTAATCAATGATTCTCACTCTTTTCGAGTACTGTCTTGAAGTGCTGAAATCACCATGTTTACATGACTGGCACCGGACTGAAAACAATGTTTGTTTGTTTGTTTGTGTGTTTGTTTATTTATCATCTGGCAGTGTAAGGGGTAACCCCTTTTAATATACTACCTCCGTGTTGTAAAATATTTTGTACATAATATCGTATGTCGTCAGTTATATAATACAAACACTAACCTATGTCTAACCTTTATCGACAATTCCAAAACTCGAGGCAGCCCCTCTTAAAATTTGCTTCCGAAGTCGAACGTTTAAGCGTAGAAGTAAGCATATTCCAATTTACCACACCTCTGACGAACATTGTGCTTGCGTAACCTGACGTGTTGTTCGGTGGAAGGATCAAATTTTGCGATCGACGGCTTTGAAACGGGATCAACTTCTGGAAGAGCGCTGGTGGGGAACACGTTTTGGCAAATTTCCATAAAAATACACAAGATCGGTATGCGTACAAATTCTGCAACGAGCAACCGATCAAGTTTGGCTGGAGATGAATCACTCTTGCGTACCGGTCAAGCCCAAAGATGAAACGGACACAGCTATTCAGTGCAACTCGTAACCTGCCCATGGAGTTCGCGCTGGGGCTTACATGCAGAAGATCTCCAAATAGAAAATGCGGCAGTATTAGAGCTTTGAACATCTTAAGCCGAAAATTCGTGGGTGCGGCAGAAGCTGTACTATAGAGCGTGCGCAGACAAGCGTAGATTTTCCCGCATTGCCGATTAACTAGTCCGTCTCACTCCAAGTCAGCTTGAAACACGAAACCAAGATTTTCAGCTCTGTCGGACCGATTCAATGGGTTGTCTTTTCATGGAGATAACAGGCAGCTAATCAGTGCGAACAGAGCTACGACGGCGCCCTTAACGAAAATTGTCTTGCTTTTCGACTGGTTCACAAAAAGTTCATTACGATCAGACCATTCAGCAACTCTCTCAAGGTCTTCGTTCACCATTCATATTAGCACACGAACACACGGGCCAAACCGTCTTATATATAGTTAAACGTCGTCAGCATAGATTTGAATAGAGCACCACTTTAGCACCGTTGGGAGATCGTTAATGTAGCAGCAAAACAACGAAGGGCCGATCACCGACCCTTGTGGTACGCCAGATGTTACCTCCCCAATCTCAGAACATTGATTGCATAGTTTGCGATGCGGGATTGTATCGAACGCCTTGGAAAAATCCAACAGGAGCAATATGGCGGACCCTTTCTTGTCGATTGTGGTCGCCAAATCATCGTAAACACGTAACGTCGCAGTTTTGTTGCTATGTCCTCTGCGAAACCCAGCTTGACAATCCGATAATAGATGGTGCTCAGAAATGAACGCCGACATTTGTTGCTTCAAAAGTTTTTCAAAACCTTCGACATCGCACACAAGATGCTGATAGGCCTGAGATTTGTTAACGTGTTCAAATGTGTTTTTTTTCCGTAGCGGCAGTACTTTCGCTTGCTTTCAGCACGCAGGAAAGGTTGAAGACTCAATGAGAGCGTTCAAAATATAGGTGATTTGCTGCAGAACTAATTGAAGAACCATTTTTATGAAATCTCGGCAATCGAGGTCCGTTGCGTTCGACCTAATGTCCCATGTTGCGTTCTCAACTTGCCAGTCTTGTACAGTTGGAAGGAGCAACTGTGAGGAGAAGCTTGTGTTGAATGCCTTGGTATGTCTTGGATGGTGTAGCTTGCCAAAAACACTCGGTTTATTTCGTTTGGGTCGAATTCACAGTCCGCTGGCGCTTGTTCCTTACCAGCACCAAGAGTTTTGATCCGCTTCTACAGAGTTTTGGTAGGGATTCTGTCGTCTAAGAAGCGGCGCAGGTAACGTACTTTGGCATCCTTGATCAACGCGTTGGTTCGATTCCTCAGTGCTTTATATCGTTGTCTTGCTTGTAACTTTGAATCCGACGATGCATTCAGCCAGTCCTTGTAGGCTAAATCGCGTTCCAGTATGTATTGAATTCCTGATATTGTAATCAAACCACGAGTTATTCTGCATACGGCCGCTGTTTGTTCGAAGCGGGAAACATTGATCATGGATCCGTTTGAGATGACTGTTGAAGAAATCGAGTAAATCGTCGGGGTCGTCAATGGAGTACATATTTTCCAATGCAACGGACTGTACAGCGTTTTCCAAAGCCGGAGCGTCGAAATTGACATAGCCACGATACGTTTGAATTATTGGTGCAGGCGAACCATCAAAATCCAAAGAACCGAAAATCAGATCATGTTGCGAAAGTGCAGGGAAACTAACCTGAACCTTCGAATCGCAGCAAGTGATAAACAGATCCAACTGTGAGCATCCCGTATGGTGAAAGAAGGTTGGTTCGTCACCAACAGACGCCAATGCAAAACTCTGAAGTACTGTTTCGAAGTGTGCTCGCTTACTGTTTCGGGTGTTAAAGTCTTGTTGAAATCTCCAATAAGCGAAACAGTTTCGTAACGTGCGACAAAGTCGGCTAATTTATCGGCAAGAAAACCTGAACAGTCGTTTTCTGGGGGATTGTAAACGGCTACAATCAGCAGTTTCTCCGAGCCAAGTCGCAACTCCAACGCTAGGCACTCTGTTTTGTCTTCTGAATCTAGTAGTTGTACTGTCCCAAAAATGTTATTACACCGTAAGTGATCTCTGTAATAGATCACAATTCCACCTCCACGCCTGTACAGTCGGTCGTTGCGTAAGATTTTATATTCAGGAATGGCAATGCTGCGGTTACTAACTTTTGAAGTTAACCAGGATTCGGTGAAACATGCTACGCTGACTTTGGAGTCTTGAAGAAGGTTTCGTACTTCGTCCAGTTTGGTTGACTTCCTAGCACAGATACTTTGGGCATTTCCGTGACACACATTTAGTTTTCTGAAGAAAAGCACTGCATTCGCCACTGCGGGGGGGGGGGGGTTTCGAATATACCCCTCATCATCCCTCTCCAATGGAAGAGATGATCAACCCGATTTGTATCTTCCTAAAAAGTTGTCCTTGCTCGCTTTCTACTCTCTATATACAATTTTCAAGTACTCTAACGAAACTATCAATTCTATACTTTCATCTCCTCGTATATCGTATAAAAATTACCACTTTAATTTGTTATTTGAAATTAGCATCTTCAACTATACAATACAATACAAAATCAATACACACATGAAAGTTGGCGATTTTCAGACCCAACTGCATATCCGCGTGCATGTATCATCACTGCGCATCTTATGCATCCCCTATTAATAAGTACAGTTGGAGTAGTGACAGAGGATGCAGGATAAAAAAATTAACCCTTCCCGAGCAGGAAAAAATAACTTATTAATACCAAATTCAGGTATGAAAATAGCATAACTGGCAACCTAAATATGGTATTAGTGAAGCTGACAAAAGAGGTAAAATACCAAAAATAATACATCAAAAATATTCCACGAATAACGAAATAATAATTTATTTAGTTATTACATTAACAAACTGATAACATACGCTTTTTTAGATGCCAGAATGCCATAGCTTGTTATTTTGAAGGTCTTTTAATACCAGTTCAATAACTTTTTTAGGTGTTATTGTGTAAAAACTGAAAGATCACATTTTGTTATTTTGGTATTCATTTGATATTTTACAAAATATGTCGATAACTGAATAGTATCAAAACAAGGTTTTATACCACAAGCATCCCAAAATATGGTATCATATCACATTAAGATATTCATTTGTTATCGATTAGCTATCGGTTCCTGCTTGGGTTGGTTCAAATCACAATATACAAAACGAAGAAAAGGTCATGACAGCTGTAAACAGATCCACTACCAACGGTCAGAAAGTAGTACATGCAGAAGCAGCCCGTTAGATGGCGCATGTAGTGGTGACAGGTAGATGGTACTTTCAGTGGCGGCCAGCAGATGGAAACACCGACAAATTTACTTTTGGGTTTTAAATAAATCGGTGAAATATTTCTTCAGTGTAAAAATCGTACAATAGAAATTTGCTTCTGGAACAACTTCTCTGATCACTGTACAAATTCATAAAATTTGAAACTTCCTGAACTCCACTACTTCCGGCCACTCAGTGATGCTTCGAAACACTTTTAACGCAATTAAACTTGTGATTTTGACGTATTGGCTGTGTGTTATTCCATGTTTTAATCCCGAGTCATTTTGTTAGTCACTAGAAATAACCCAGGTTGCTTGGTTATCCATTTGTATCGATACTCGATAGCAGTCCCGTGGCTTCACAAAATTGCCATTTCAAATTCTGAAAAGTGACAAGTGGTCTGTTTTCTTCACCATTTTATGGCATTTTCTTGTACTTTCAATTGCTCAAAGAATGGCCTGCTCGTTTAAGCCCGTTTGGAAGTTATTGGTATTGAAAGTTGAGTAATTTTCAACCCAAACATGTTAATAACATTAATGATAGAAATTTGCAGTCCTGTAAAAAGATATGTAATTTGATATTTCTAACATCTTTGTACAACATGCCAAACATGTAGAAATATTGTAGAAAAAGTTACAGATACAAAACTGATTTTAACGATATCTCCACAAAAAAAAACCTTTATATCTCAGCAGTTATAAGAGCTAGAAAGTTATAGTCTTCAGCAAAGTTGTTAACAGTAATGTTCTCTACAGATTTGCCGAACATAATTTTATTGTATCATATTAAAACAAATTGCATCTCACACTTAGGTTGATTAATCTTTAATTTTCTTTTACCATAAGAAGAATTGTTGTAATTCAAGAAACTTCTCAGACGACACCCAGTACCTTTAATCAACCATTATTTTTTTCAGCAAAGTTGCTAGCAATATTCTTTTCTACTACTTTGTTAAGGAATGTTAGCACCTATAACTTCAAACAAAAAAGTTAAAGTTCTGATGTAGATTTATACCAGGATCACCCTAATCATCGTTTATACAAAAAAAGAGGCCTAATTCAATGTAAACTACTACTCCGAAGGCACTTACACTCTAAAATTAATAGTAATTTTTTTTTTCCTGTTAAGTTGCCGTTTCAGACCAAAGTACTAAATTTGAATTCGCTTCTGGTCAGCCAAATTTTACTGCACTTTTCCAAATCAAATTTGACTTCGCTTCTCGTAATCCACATTCAATTGCACTTTTTTAACAAAAATTGAACATCACGTCTCGTAATCCAATTGAAATTGCAATTTTCTATGCAAAATTTGGCATCGCTTCTCGCAATCAGAAATCGATTGCACTTTTCGACGTAAAATCTGGCTTTACTTCTCGTAGTCCAAATTCGATTGCGCTTTTCCCAGTCAAATTTGACTTCACTTCTCGTTATCCAAATTCGGTTGTGCTTTTCTAATTTAAATTTGACTTCGCTCATCATAATCCAAATTTGATTGCCCTTTTCCCAGTCAAATTTGACTTCACTTCTTATAATCCAAATTAATTTGTGCTTTTCTAAGATTAATTTGACTTTGCCTCTCGTAATCCAAATTCAATTGTATTTTTCTAAGATAAATTTGACTTCGCTTATCGTAATCCAAATTCGATTGCGCTTTTCCCAGTCAAATTTGACTTCACTTCTCGTAATCCAAATTTGATTGCCCTTTTCTCAGTCAAATTTGGCTTCACTTCTCGTAATCCAAATTCGATTGTGCTTTTCTAAGTAAAATCTTTCATAACTTCTCGTAATTTCAAGTCGACTGCGCATTTAAAAGTTAAATTTTACTTCCTCTCTCGTAATCCAAATTCGACTGCGCTTTTCCAAGTAAAATTTTACTTTGCTTCTCGTAATCCAAATTCGATTGCCCTTTTCCCAGTAAAATTCTACTTCGCTTCTCGTAATCCAATTTCGCTTACGCTTTCCAAGTTAAATATGACTTCGCTTCTCCTAACCCAAATTCGATTGTGCTTTTCTAAGTAAAAATTGAATTCGCTTCTTGTAATCCAAATTCGCTTGAGCTTTTCGAAGTAAAATAAAGCATCGCTAATCATAATCCAAACTCGATCGCCCTTTTCCCAGTAAAATTAGACTTCACTTCTCGTAATCCAAATTCGATTGTGCTTTTTTCCAGTAAAATTTGACTTCGCTTCTCCTAACCCAAATTCGATTGTGCTTTTCCAAGTAAAAATTGAATTCGCTTCTTGTAATCCAAATTCGCTTGAGCTTTTCGAAGTAAAATAAAGCATCGCTAATCATAATCCAAACTCGATCGCCCTTTTCCCAGTAAAATTAGACTTCACTTCTCGTAATCCAAATTCGATTGTGCTTTTTTCCAGTAAAATTTGACTTCGCTTCTCCTAACCCAAATTCGATTGTGCTTTTCCAAGTAAAAATTGAATTCGCTTCTTGTAATCCAAATTCGCTTGAGCTTTTCGAAGTAAAATATAGCATCGCTAATCATAATCCAAACTCGATCGCCCTTTTCCCAGTAAAATTAGACTTCACTTCTCGTAATCCAAATTCGATTGTGCTTTTCCCAGTAAAATTTGACTTCGCTTCTCGTAATCCAAATTCGATTGCCTTTTTTCCAGTGAAATTTGGCTTCAATTTTCGTAATCCAAATTCGATTGCGCTTTGCCCAGTAAAATTTGACTTTGTTTCTCGTTATCCAAATTCTATTGCGCTTTTCCCAGTCAAATTTGACTTCACTTCTCGTAATCCAAATTAGATTGTGCTTTTCTAAGATAAATTTGACTTTGCTTCTCGTAATCCAAATCCGATTGCGCTTTGCCCAGTAAAATTTTATTTCGCTTCTCGTTATCCAAATTCTATTGCGCTTTTCCCAGTCAAATTTGACTTCACTTCTCTTAATCCAAATTCAATTGAACTTTTCTAAGATGAATTTGACTTCGCTTCTCGTAATAATTCGATTTGCTTTTCCCAGTAAAATTTGCTTCGCTTCTGGTTATCCAAATTCGTCGATTTGTCCACCAGTCAAATTTGACTTCACTTCTCGTAATCCAAATTTGATTGTGCTTTACTAAGTTAAATTTGACTTCACTTATCATAATCCAAATCCGATTGCCCTTTTCCCAGTAAAATTAGACTTCAATTCTCGTAATCCAAATTCGATTGCGCTTTCCCCAGTAAAATTTGACTTCGTTTCTCGTTATCCAAATTCGATTGCGCTTTTCCCAGTCAAATTTGACTTCAATTCTCGTAATCCAAATTTGATTGTGCTTTACTAAGTTAAATTTGACTTTGCTTCTCGTAATCCAAATCCGATTGCCCTTTTCCCAGTCAAATTTGACGTCACTTCTCGTAATCCAAATTCAATTGAACTTTTCTAAGATAAATTTGACTTCGCTTCTCGTAATAATTCGATTTGCTTTTCCCAGTAAAATTTGCTTCGCTTTTGGTTATCCAAATTCGTCGATTTGTCCACCAGTCAAATTTGACTTCACTTCTCGTAATCCAAATTTGATTGTGCTTTACTAAGTTAAATTTGACTTCACTTATCATAATCCAAATATGATTGCCCTTTTTCCAGACAAATTTGATTTCACTTCTCGTAATTTAAATTCGACTGCGCATTTAAAAGTTAAATTTGACTTCGCATCTCGTAAACCAAATTCGACTGCGGTTTTCCAAGTAAAATTTGACTTTGCTTCTCGTAAACCAAATTCGAATGCGCTCTTCCAAGTAAAATTTGACATCACGTCAGGTAATCTAAATTTGACTGCGCTTTTCCTCATTAAAATTTGATACTATGTAAGTTGTGCCTATTTGAATTCACTTAGGTAATACTATTCTCTACTTACAGTTGAAACATGGATTTACTGTTAATTATTGGATAATAGTGGCACATAATTATGAATTTATTTATATTATTTTTGTTCCAATGATTCATCTGACATATGGTTGTCTTAATGAATTCAAAAAGTTTAATTAAATCCAAAACAGGACACGTTCTAATTCAGGGCAGTCTTGTATTAAAAATAGTTAACGGGACATACAAGTCAAACAATGCAAAGACGTCATTAAACGCATTATCGACGGCTCGGATAGGTTCATTCAACCCATATTGCTGATCACGAGCTGCGAGATGTACAAAATTACGCTGTCTAATCACTCTCTCAGGTGCGTAAAAGAAAAGCTGCCGAAGTAATCTAGCTGGTATTGATCTTAGCAGCAAACACAGCTTGAGCGTTCCGTCTTCTTTGTTCCAAGGTGTCAATTCCAAGCCAGGCAGCGATCCACGTAAGACGGCCAGTGAACCGTGTCACGCCAAGGCAGATGACGAAGCGTGTAGCGCACAAACTTTCTCTATACACTCTCAAATATGGCTATCCAGCATGCTTGGTATGGGCACCAGACGACAGCACTATACTCTAAGATTGAACGTACTAACGAACAATACAGCGCCAGCAGGCAAAACGGATCGTGAAAGTCTTCAGATACTTTGATAACCACATACATTTTGACATCGTCAGCGTAGAATAGCCGGCATCCAGGTGGCAGTAGACACGAAAGCTCGTTGACGAAAAGCGAAAACAGAAGGGGTCCCAGATTACTTTCTTGGGGAACGACGGAAAGTTCGTGAACACTTCAGAACGAGAAGCTCCAATCTTAACGCGAAGCAAACGGTTCGTAAGGTAAGATATGAACCACGAGATGAAGGATCCAGACACTCCGAGTTTCTCAAGCTTGCTCAAAAGAATGTTGAGGTCTACTCGGTCAAATGCAGCCTTGAGATCAGTGTATACCGCGTCGATTTGTCCACCGGAGAACGCAGAGCGACACGAATTCGGTCAAATTGGTTGTAACTGACCGTTTTGGGTAGAATCCATGCTGAACCGTGGAAATGTAATTTTTACAATAGCTGAAGAGCGCCTCATTGATGATGATCTCGAATACTTTGGAGCGGCAACATAGTGATGTGATGCCTCTGTAATTCTGGACATCCCTTTTATCGCCTTTCAACATATACGAAAATTTCCACGCCTCAGGAAATTTGCTCTCCTGTAGTGACAGATTAAATAACTTCGCCAAAGGAGTGAGCAACGACTCCGAATACAGCTTCAGAATGGACGCAGAAATGCCGTCTGGCACAGCAGCAACCGAGAGTTTCAACATTTGAAGACGGTATGTTCACTGATGTGAAACGGACGGAGCTCAAATGCATCTGTTGGAGAATCGCTTATAGCAATCGTAACTTGATTTGGTGACGCCGAAGATTCATTGAACGAACTCATGAAATGTTGAGCACAAAGGTGGTATTTCTCCGGTTCAGATTCAGCGGTTTGCTCACCGAGATGAACTGACAATGGCAAACCGACTTCGATATTTTTAGAGTTTACAAACGAACAGTAACGCTTTGGTCGATACAGGAATCTGTTACATTTCCTATAGTCGTTACTTGTGTGGTTGAACTCCTGCTTCGTAATGTACGAACGATTTTGGCAGTATCTTCGTAGCGATTTAGCTCTGGTGCAGGGCGGGCAATAGGTACAAATTCAGCCCTGATATCCCAAATAATTTGACTGAAATACAACACATCCAGCTACTTCTAATGGTCACCAATCGATACCGGAAATAGCAGCACCAATCGCAACATAGTCGGCTCGACGGAAGTCCAGTGTACGATTATTTTCGGAACAATCCGATTGGCGCTGGGAGGTTCATCAGGACGCGTCTAAAGCAGGGTGATCTGCATCAAAAGTTGCAGCAAGGTCTAGAAAGCGAGCGTTCCTATTCAATACACCATTGATCTGCGTGAGGCCATGTAAAGCGAAACCGTCGATAAGCGTTGAACTAGCAGCCGATAGAACGGATTGAGGCTCAACCTGGAAAGACTCATCGTACGACTTACTCCACCGGAGCAAAGGCTGGTTATAATCTCAGAGCTGCAGAGCATAGTCATTGAATTCCAAATTGGAATGGTAGGTTAGCAGCACCAAATTGTGAAGATATGCTAAACATTAATAATTTGTCCACATCTATTCTAGCAGCAGATGTACAAGAAGGAACGGTAGAGGTTTTCAGCGTAAAGATAATCATCATAAACTTGCTTCCGACAACGGTGCAAGGTAGCATTGAATTATATTTTGCAACCCCTGTAAAAAACATCTTGAAATCAAAACGTCTTTTGAAAGCAACAGGTATCTTAAAGATCATTGCCAAAAATCCGCTTAAGTGTATTTTTCCAGAAAAAAAGAACGGTTTCCCTGCATAAGTACCACTTGGGATTCGTTCTGTTTCATGAATGCCATTTGCCAGCATAATGAAGCTCATTATGTTTCGTTGAATGCTCCATTAAAAAAGCAACTGAAAAGAACTTATCCAACAAAGATGACAAACATTTGAATGACAAAATAAAATAAAAAGCCCGGTATAAACAGCTGGGACTCCACCGACTAAATGGATCCATTTGAAATTTGTCAGAGATGTCCGTTTTATATGACGAAGAAAGTAGCAACTCCGGAAATCTTCTTCTTCTACGCTTTTACGCTTCCTTCGAAAGCGTTTTGTTGGCTCTCAACTTCGTGTTCTAGATGCACTTCCACAGTTATTAATTGAGAGAATGCTGTGCCACCAAAATGCGTGAAATTGTAATATTGTGAGACAAGCATGATTCCCTGTATGTCCAGGGAAGTCACAAAAAAAATCCCGTTCGAAAGATTTCCTCGACCAAACCGTGCATCCCGTTTCTTTACTGACCAGGCTATCTGAGGCCCCTAACCGGCAATCTACCTTTCTCAACTTCAAGCCAATTATTCTTGCAAAAGGATTACTTAAAACTACTCTCATTTTGTTCCTTCATTTGCAACTGTCTGCAACCCACCAATTAAACCCAACCTTGCCACAGACCACCCAATTTGAAGCAAAAATTGCCGCTGTAAATCATTGTTTTCTCCTGCAGCTGAGTGAACGAAACTTTCACCGGTTGTCATTTCTCACTCGTTCCCACGACTACCGCCACTGCCACCACCGTCGTCATCCGTCGTCGTCCTGCTGAAGCAAAGTACGCTAATTTTTCAAACCACTTTACATAATTGATTCGCGCCTTCGAATGACGACGACGACGACGACGACGACGGACGTGGCACCGCATATGACGGGTGTTCCATTTCATTCGTGGCTCTCGGAACAGTCCGTGGTCCCGGGGACGAGGTGTCAACAAAACTCCGCCGAATACCGAAGCAATAAATCTCCGAGAGCACAATAGCCCGGGTGAGTCCAACAATGACACCACCATGAGCGAGCAGCATTGGCATCCATCACCAACAGTGCTGCTGGGAGCAAGCGATAAAGCCGATTGTCAATTTGATTTGCCTTTTCATGTGCGAGGGTACACTTTGGGCAAAACTTTTCCGAAAGGTTTCCCACCGAAGGCCCCGTTTTTGCCAGTCATGCTGCTGTGTGACGACGCGCGACGGAGTGATGGGCCTATTGGCATCGGTTGGTCGGTCGGTCGTCGTCGGGGTGTAAATGTAGCATCATCAGCTCAGTGCGAACGTGACAATCAGGCCTATGAGATTGCAGTATTTTCTTTTTTCGTCCTGCCCTATCACTTGACAGCTCGATTCCCGTGGAAGTTACTTTTGCGGAAGTGAAATTATTTACTCTGATGACAAACAGAAATTGAGATTTTTTTTTCGGCTGTTTGCATTGGGGAGGGTGCGGTGCGGAGACGTAGTTGATCGGATTTAGGGACTGTTGTCATTGCTCCGGTTGTTGTTCAATGAGCCGTGTTCGGTTTGACTTTTGGAGAGGCTTTCGAAGTTCAAAAGGTATTGTGGAGGACTTTTCAGGGCTGAGGTCGTTGGGATTTTTCTGAGGCGAAAAAACCTCTGGTCCCGACCCATGTGTTGATGGGTGCGATATCTACCCAGGTTGATTGCCCTCGACCGATGCTAAATAAAGGTTTCACGAAGAAAAAGGACTGCTGTTTGTCGAGAAGCTAGAAATTATGGAGGAATGAAAACATTCTTAAAGACTGAGGAGCACCCACAGAGACTCGGTCAAAGTCTGATACGAAACAATTGTGTTCTAAGAATTCATAAGTTTTTGTTTGTCTGAAAAAAAAAAACAAAATATATACGCACAGTTATGCAAAACAAAAATCCCCTCAAATGAGATGTGCCATATCAGTTCGATACAACTTCCAAATTAAAATTTCGCCTCACCCTCACCTTTATCAACTTCCAATTACCCTGCAATTACCAGAAAATATAAAACCATATGGTCTCACCCCGGGAATAAAAAAAACGGGAAATCCATCCAAATTGACCTGCAAACACACTTATACCTGTCGAAAAAGTAAATTCAAAAGGTCAGCAAACAAATGGAAACCATAATGCCATCCCTCTCATCTCCCAGGAGACCATCATCGCTGATGACCTCGTGGTGCTGCTCCACCGCTGCAATCACCACCGCGCTCAGGGTGTTTACAATTTTTATTCCTGACGGCCCAGGCCTGTTCCCATGGGAGCCCATTAAATCATTTTGATTATGATCGAGAACAAAGCAAGCACCCCTCATTGAGAGTGACAGAATCGAATTCAGTACCGCTACCGCAAGCACAAATTGATTGGGGGAGGGAGGAGGCAGCTGAAAGAGAGTAATTTCGGTTACAATCTCAGCTGCATGCAGCAGGGAACGTAATTAATTACCGTCTCCCAATTTGGATAAAGTTTACAAAAATATTTCGAGCACACGTTGTAAAATAATTGATTTCCCTTTTTGCTTCCCCTGCAGCTACATATTTTTAAATTAACAGATCAAATAATACAGATTCTTTTGGGTTTTCGATGCCTGAAATCGCTCTGTAGGCAATTCTCAGGCATGCGAATGCGACTCTCATCGCAATTGTTTGCGTTAAATGAAGGAAAGCAAACCACACAACCACACAAATTTGCCAATGGAGAGTTCCGCATCATCAAATCACGGGGCGCATCGAATATCAAAGTGAATTTAAATAATGAGTCTTCTTTATCCGGTGTTTGCTGACAGCGAATTTCTTGTTCTTTGTCATTTCATGTAGAGCCAGATTACAAAAACAAACATTAACACTGGCAGGCAACAAGCAGACTCAATGTTGATAACCGATCGAGGTTGAAAGTGAATCAAAAACAAAATCACTATACGTACATGGCCAATGAGTGTAACTCAAAACTGCAAAAAGAAGAGTTACTCAGTGAGTTAGTAAATTTCCCTCGATTTTCCAGGAAAAACTTCTTGAATGTGAGGAAAATCGTTACATATTTTATTCAGCCCTAGGCTGCAGTCAACAACACAAAACGTCGGAGTGTACGTCAATTAAATAGAAATGTTTTAATTGTTTGAAAATTAATAAAAAACGTAACATGAACATGGACGTCAACCATGCCGCATTTAGCTCTGAATGTTTGCTCTACAAAAGACTTTTTGAACAGAAGAAAAGTAGTGGTAGTAGTAAAATTATGTTTATTTCCGTTGATTATGGTAGTACATTGATTTATCATTTGAATTGATTAGCCTACCTGGCTCTTTATCTTTGTGCAATTTGATATTCTAATTTAATATTTGCGTTTTTCAACTAGTTTACAGAATATCCCTTTGGGGATGTGTTTTATTTGAATTGAAAAAAGTGATAACCTACCTAACTACGAGTATAACTTAACCTCACGTGCTAGATCACGTATGATCTGATGATTTGATCTCAGACAGGTGTCTCTGAACCTTTCCAGGATAAATACTCTCCGTTTTTCTAATGTCTGGAGGTGGATCTCAGAATTTTTAGTCCGCGGGGGACTGTTTAGGACCATCCTAAGGATCTTGTTCTGGATCCTTTGTAGTTTAAGGTGATGGCATTTTGCGCAACTGTTCCAGATTGGCATACCGTACTCGATTACAGGAAGGATGATTTGTTTGTAGACAGCAAGCTTATTTTTCAGCGACAGGGTTGACTTCCTGTTGATAAGTGGATACAACGATCTTATCAAGATGTTGCACTTGGTTTTCGTTTTGTCAACGTGCTCCCTGAAAAGAATCTTGCTGTCTAGTGTTAGCCCGAGGTACACAACCTCTTTGGACCATTCCACTACTGTGCCGTTCAGGCAGATCTTGTTATTCTCCGACGGAACAAGTCTAGGAGATTTTGAGTGTGGAAAAATAATGACCTGGGTCTTTGCCGCGTTGATACGGATCTTCCAGCTGTTGAAATATTCAGACAGGATGTCCTGGCCTTTCTGAAGTTTGGCAGTCAGAGCTCCGATGACCCTACCCTTGTAGACGATGGATGTGTCATCTGCGAACAGAGACAACGATCCACCATCAGGGAGAGCCGGCATATCGGAGGTGAACAGGTTGAATAGGATGGGGCCAAGAATGCTTCCTAGTGGAACCCCGGCACCGATGTTGAAAGCACCCGATGTGATGCCATTCAGAGAGACTCGGAACGTCCTGTTTGATAGATAGTTGTTTATGATCTTCACTAGGAAGATTGGAAGACCGTACTGCTGCAATTTGAACGCCAAACATTGTCGAACCCTTTTTCAACGTCCAACAACGCCATGGCAGATGTTTTCGAAACAGACTTGTTCCGTCTGAGAATGTTTGTTACTCGAGTCAGCTGGTGGACGGTCGAACGACCTTTGTGAAAACCAAACTGTTCCTCGAGTAACAAGTTGTTTTCATCGGCAGATTTAAGGAGCCGGTGGTATACTGCTCTTTCGAACAGTTTTGATAACCCTGAGAGAAAGCTGATTGGTCGATAACGTGAAGGAGAGGACGGATCCTTCCCAGGTTTCCGGATGGGTATGACTTTAGCTGACTTCCAACACGAGGAGAAGTAGCCCAGTCCGAGCCACTGATTAAAAATCAGTGCCAGATGGTTGTAGAATCTGGAACTCAAGTGTTTGAGTTCCAGATTCAGGATGTTGTGGAAACCTGGGGCCTTCATGTTTTTAGATGATTTGATATAGGCCAACAGTTCGTCAGCCGTAATCTCGGATTCCTCTGGAAAAACGTTAGGAATCTGAAGAAGATTGGTTGCATTTTCAGCAACCTCAGATTTCTGAGGGCTGACGATGTTTTTTTTTTCCGAAATTATGGGAACTGACGAAGTGTTGACCTATCGCGGCAGCCTTCTCTTCAGGAGTTATCAGATGAACCACTGAGTCGCCGGGACGATGGGTCTAGGCCTGTTTTTAAGAATTTTTGTAAGTTTCCGAGAGAGCGGATCTTACTAGCAAAATCGTTATTTCTGAGATCCACCATCCTGGCCTGAATGATCTTTGTTAATCGATTACAATTGGTCTTCAAGTTAGGCAGGCCAGTACGCTGGTACTGCCTACGAATGGTGTTACGGAGTCTAATGAGATCTTTGGTAGGGCTGTCAAGGTTCAGAGTGTTACTCACCTGTCTGGATACTGGCACGTGTTGTTCCCTGGACCGGGAAATCGCCTCCTCGATGGTTTGTAGACACCGGTCAACATTTTTCGACGTTCCCGGTGGACATCCTAGTCGATGGTTGTGTCGACACAGTGTTGATATTGCGCCCAGTTGACTCGATGGTAGTTGCGCCGGGAAGCTTCGAAGGATCCAACTTCGGCCACCACCGGGTAGTGGTCCGAGCTCAGCTCTTGGGATGCCACAGGTTGCGAGACGTTGTGTCCCATGTTGCTTACGAAGATGTCGATGGTCGCATGGACCCCAGACCGACTCAACCGGGTGGGAGAGTCCGGGGCAAAGATGGTATAGTGGCCCTCTTGCAGGTCTTCATTGAGGATGATGCCGTTTCTATTGCTCCGACCGTTGCCCCAAGCTTGATGTTTTGCGTTCAGATCGCCAGCGATGATAAAGTTCCCGCTCCTCCTGGTGAGTTTGATGATGTCTTTGCGGAGGGCCTCTGACGACCCGTCTCTGATGTTGGTTTGCTTGGGGCAGTAGGCCGCGATGATGATGATTGGGCCAAGTGATGTGCTCACCTCCACTCCGATGGCTTCAATTGTTTTCAGCTAGAAGTTTGGTAGCAGCCGGCAACTGATGTTCCGTCTTGCAGCGATGGCCACTCCTCCACCTCCAGAGCAGGTGCGATCAAGTCTGACGAGCCGGAAGTCGGGAAGGAATACGTTCAGTTCGGGCTTCAAGTCCGTCTCGGTGATAATAGCAATGTCGACCTCCTTGGTGTTGAGGAAATCGAGTAGCTCTCTATGCTTGTTCGTCAGTGAGCAAGTATTCCAATTTGTAATTTTTATAGCTTCACGGTCTATACTTGGTGACGAGGGACAAGGCAGCATGAAGCTGTTCAGATCGAGTCTTGCAGGTACGCATGATGATGATGACCTCGGCCACGAGCGTCACAAGTTCCTCCGAAGTGAACGGAGAATCGTCGACAGATTCACCTGAGACAGCACTAGCGTATGATAAACCAGGGGCGGTGGATGAACCTGGAATTGGCTGGGCCGCAGCAGCAGCGAGACGATGCTGAACTGTACGACTGTTGAGAACCATTTGGATACTCGTTGGATTGGCTTGTTGGTTGTTGAGCGGAAGCGGGGCTAGGTTCGGAACATGTCGACGGGGCTGGAGAGCTGGGTACTGGACTTCCGTTAGTACAGGAGACGAACGATGATTACGAAGGCGACCGAGCTGGTTGTTGATTGTGGCCTTCCGACGAATATTAATGAACTCCACTCGCTTGGCCCATCCGAGATTGGAGGCTTGGTGGTTTCCACCGCAGTTGACACACGTTGGCTCGATGTCATCGACTTGCTCACAGGCCGCAGTTGAGTGAGTTCCAGCGCACTTGCCGCAGTTCATCTTCATGTGGTAGTTTTTGGTGCCATGGCCATATGAGAGGCAGTTCATACACTGCGTTACATCACGATGTTGGGGTTTGTAATGCTGAAGCAGGTCCCGGATTTTGGATTTCAGAGCCGCAAGACTGGTGGATTCCTTCGTGAAGTGCACCAGGAACAACTGATCACGGAAGCTGGTGTTTTGGTTGGGACGCCGGTTCATCTGGAACACGGCCTCAGGTTGGAGCCCAAGCCACTTCAGCTCGGATTTCACCGCAGTTGCCTCGAACGACGGTAATCCACGCAAAACCACCTTCAGTGGCTTGCTCGATGACAGATCATGCGTGAAGAAGTCCACGTTGCTGTTCTTCAGGAAACATCCTATTTGTTTGTACTCCTCCAGGCTGGAGCACATGATTTTGGTACCGATGCTGCAAAGCTTGAAGCGAGGCAGCAGCTTGTGTTTTGCCAGTTCGGCACCCAGCTTGGCAACATCCTTCACCGGCGTGAAAAGCGGGGGAATCCGCTCTCGTCTTGCAATGGGAACGGCGTCACCATCGCCATTTTCTTCCGGGAGTACTGCATACTGGCATTGGCACGTTTACGTTTACCATTTGTTTCGTGTTTGCAAGTTCAATTAAACTTGCCAGAACGCGAGAAGGTGGCTACACTTCCACGGTGCAACGCGACAGCACAAAACGAAACAAAATCGAATCGAGAACTCGAGCGAAAATACGGACTGAACAGCTCGACAATCGAGCAAAGAATGAACGGAAGAAAAGCAGCTTGCGTTTGAATAAATAGCAGCCAAGTTCCAGGAATGTTAATTCGATTTTTTGTGTTTTAATATTGCGGGATTGTCAACAAACTCCGTAGCATTACGTCAGATTGTTGAGGAAAAGCGTCCACTTTTAGTTTTATTAGCTGAAACTCATTTTGTAGAAACTGAAGCTTTTGATCAGTATAGTATTCCGGGATATATTGTTGCTGCTTGTTTATCGCATTCTTGACACACTGGCGGAGTTGCTATTTATGTCAAAGAATCAATTCAATTCAACCATCATACCAACGAAGTTATTGATGGCAACTGGTTCTTGGGCATGGCAGTTGTACGTGGCATGAAGATGGGTAACTATGGTGTACGATAAAAAATGTCAATAAGGTGATACTCTTAGGAAGCCTTAGCGTGAAACTTCAAACGCACAAATGTCAGCTTCCACAAAACATACAAATTTGAAATTGCTACTCTCTGTTTGTAGTAGCACAGCAAACAAGGAGTAGCAATTTCAAAAAAGGCTTCCTTAGAGTATCGTCGAAGCGCACTGTTAGTGTCTTTTAACCTAGATCATGCTTTCGATCGCGTAAATCACCATTTCTTGAAGCTAACTGTGGATCGAATGAATTTCAACCCGAATTTTGTTAACCTACTCGTAATATCCAATCAAAATCAATGAAGAAGGCTGACCAGAGTGAAGAAAAAGCTGATGGAAATGGAGGAGCTTCAGGATATCCCAAAAAATCATCAGCTGATTCTAACTCAGGTGGTCGCTCCTTCAAAGATGTCGCAAGTCTAGTTAAGATTAGAATAATCGTAAAAGGATACACAGAACAACAAATGAACACAGCACAATTCGATGCTGTACAGGATGCTCTGCTCTTAAAAATCGAGGAGCAAAGGCATGAGAATATAAAACCAAAATTCACCAAATTCAGCTACAAGCAAGGTTATTTGTCCCTGGTTTGCAAGGATCAGTGGCTAAAAGATGTGACAAAGGTACTCACCCCTTGGGAAAATGCCGAGTTTATTTCCCTGGACGAGAAAGAGGTCCCTCATCCGGAAATATTCCACGCATTCTTCCCACTAAGTGCAGACTTCAGCGATGAGAGGCTTAAGAAACTCATTGAGAGTCAAAATGATGGTTTAAGCACGAATGGCTGGAAATATTGAATAGCTCCAACGCAAACAAACATGCCGAGTGGACGTTAAATGTTGATGCAGATTCGCTAAAGACACTGTCGGTGTTGATTCACGGTATAAAGACACTATAGCCAGCGTAGTAGGGTAGGCGTAGCATAAAAGCTGTAGTGTAACTTGCGCTGAACAACTGCAGTATTGTACGAAAGTTCACGAAAGCTACCGACTGTACCGAATTTATACGAAGTGGCCGTTTCAACTCGATATTGTCGACTGTTATAATATAAGATATGTCACCCATGATTTAGGTTTAGTTATCAAATAGTACTTTGGCACGGCTGGTCACCGAATAAATAATTAGAAGTAGTTAGTGTAATAAATGTAGTATTAATCGTTAAATAAAGTGTTTGCCTAAATGTAATAAGTGTGTTAAGCGAATAAAGTGGCTGTAAAATTGTACGAAAGACTATGTGTGATTGTGTGCAATAAGAAGAAATTTCCTTTCAAAGAGCTTTTATATCGAAGAACACAACCTGCTCATCTGATAAAGGAAGAGCTCAATTCTATCACCTGAAAGGTGTACTGCGCGTCGGATTTTATGTAAGAACGTTATTTCCGGAGGCCACAACATTGGTGCCGTGACCAGGATAGCGTTTCTTTGGAACTTACCGACGCCAAGAAGCCATTGGAACATCAGACAATTGGATTGGCGCCATTGTCGTTCGCTACAAAGGCACGAGGCGCCATCACGATCATTGAGCACGCGATTTCACTGGGCGCTGCCATCACGAATTTCGTACGCATGGACAACTGGGCACAGCCATAACGTCTTTTGGAATTGCAATCAAGGAGAGATTGAATAATTATACAAGGCTTATTAGATAGGCCTACAAGGTGAGGACCTGTCCAACTACTTACTTTCCGCTTTCATCTCTACCTGGTCATTTCTTGGTTCTCGCATTTTAACTACTTCGACGGAGGTTTCGGTGGCCGGATAGTTTTTCTACATTTCCTTCGTCCAATTGGACCACGGGTAGGCTCGGTAGAACGCTTTGAGGACCAACTTGGTGGACGCTAAGCGCTATCGATCATACGTGGAAGGTACTGGACTGACTGGGGTGTGCAAAACTCAAATTTAAGCAACAGACAAGGGAGGCAAGCAGATACCACGATAATTAAATACAAGGCCTGATTGACAGGCTCACCAGGTGAGTCACTGTCCAAACATCTTATTATCTGTTGGAAGGTGCTTCTCTTGTTGTCGTTTCACAGAATAGTGTATTCACTTCCGGGTTCGTGCTGCATGACGTCATCACAGACAGGATCATATCGTACCATTACGACACGGTGGACGATTCTAGGGTCGAAGAAAGCCTATAAATACTCTTCCCCACTAACGGTCACTGTCGCTGCGCCAGAGACATAATTTTGCATACAAGGCCTATTTGACAGGCTCACCAGGTGAGTTCCTGTCCATCAATCCATATTATTCTCTGGAAGGTGCTTTGCTGGTTGTTCTTTACAGTTCCTGCTTGTTAGCATAGCGGTATTTCATAACGGTAGTTTGGCCTGCTCTTCGTGAATTTCGTCTTGTTTGAGGACCATGTCGACGTCGAAGAAATATAAGAATCTGGTACGCAGCAGGGACAGCATCTTCGAGTTCGTGGAACGGATTGAACGCTTCCTGAAAAATACCAAGGAGTTCGATGAGCAACCAGTCAAAATTCGATTGGAGAAACTCGAGCAAAAATGGAACGAATTCGAGGATCTCCAGAGTGACATCGAAGGCATGGAGGACAACGAAGAGAGCATGCCAGAACATCAACAATTAAGGGCTGATTTTGAAGAGAAATATTTCGAGGTAAGGGCAGGGTTGGCGAAAAAATTACCCCAAACGCATGCGATACCAAACACTTCTACTGCACACACAAATCACGCTCCAAATATACAAGCTTCCGTACGACTTCCTCAAATTAATCTGCCAGAGTTTGACGGTAACTTCCAAAACTGGTTACCGTTTCACGACACTTACGTGGCTTTAATCGATTCTTCAACAGAACTAACCGACATACAGAAGTTCCACTATTTGCGTGCTTCCCTGAAAGGCGATGCTCTAAAGTTGATCGATTCTTATTCAATGAGTGAGGCTAATTATAGGGTTGCTTGGGATGCTTTGGTAGATCGGTTCTCTAACAGCTATCTTCTCAAGAAACGTCATTTGAATGCCTTTTTCGAGTACCCCAGGGTAAAGAGGGAGTCAGCGACTGGCTTACACGAACTCATAGATTGTTTTGAGCGCAACACGAAGATCCTGGACCAATTAGGAGAAAAGACAAGCGGTTGGGGATCGATGCTAGTGCATTTGATGGTTTCGAAACTGGACGAGGTTGTTCAGAAGCGGTGGGAGGAGAATGTAGTACCAGAAAAGGAACCGTCGTTTGGATCATTGGTCGATTTTCTCAAAAGGCAAACTCGAGTCTTGGATGCGGTATCGGTCGATCAGCATATGTTCTCAACGACAACGTTGTCTAGTGGTAGCAAATTCCGTCCAGCTAAAGTTTCGGTCAACTCGGCGACTGAAAACACGCCCTCAAACTGCTTCGCATGTAGTGAAAAACATTGGATTAATCGGTGTCCAACATTCGCTAATCTTCCGGTAGATAAACGGCTGCAGCTCACCAACTCCAAGCGGCTCTGTAGCAACTGCCTGGGCCGGAATCACTTAGCGCGAGATTGTCCTTCAAAATATCGTTGTAGAACGTGTTCGAAGAAACATCATTCGTTGCTGCATCCTGGTTTCCCTGGGTCTGGTTCTAATCCCACTCCTACCTCCACTCTAACAGCGAATGAAAACGTGAATACTTCTGCTCCATCAACAACCGGCGGTGCTTCGAACTCTGGTGAATCGGTTTCTAGTTCAGTGGCATCGGTTCAATCTAATGTGGCGGTGGGGCAATCAAGATCACACCTGTTTCTGCTCACAGTACTACTCAAGGTGAAGGACGCATGGGGAAGGACACATCACGCAAGGGCGCTTCTCGACTCTGGGTCTCAAGTCAATTTGATGTCAGAAAATCTCTGCAAGCTGCTCCAATTGTCTCGGCGCGACAAGAAGGTGGAAATAAGCGGTATTGGACGATCACGAAGCCGCACAGCTTATGAAGTCTCCACCACAATCTCTTCTCGGGTGCAGAATTTCTCTACGTCAATGGATTTCTTGGTTCTGAGACAGATTACCGATGACCAACCATCAGTTTCACTTCCGCTAGCTCAATTGAAACTTCCTTCCGATATTGTTCTAGCTGATCCAGAATTCAACGTCTCTGGTCCGATCGATTTGGTCTTGGGTGTACAATACTTCTACGAGTTCCATGTACGCGATGGTGGCCGGTTACAAATCCGCAAATTCGACAATACACTCCCAGTATTTGTCAATACGGTCTTCGGATGGGTGGCAACCGGGGAAACAAAATGCATAGATGAACCAACACGGGTTAGTTGTCACGTTACGAAAGTGGAATCCCTGGACAAGGCAATCGAAAAATTTTGGGCGGTGGAAGAATTTACAGAAAAACTTCCACGCTCGCAGGAAGAAGAAGACTGCGAGACGCACTTCATGAACACCGTCAAGCGCGACAACACTGGCAGGTATATTGTGCGATACCCTAAGCGCATGAATTTCAATAACATGATTGGTGAATCGAAGCAGACAGCTCTACGACGATTTCAACAAACGGAGAGACGGTTGGAACGGGACTCAAATCTACGATCGCAATACAGTGCCTTCATGAAGGAGTATATTGAGTTAGGCCACATGAAATGCGTCGGCGAAGCAAACGATCCCCGTTTGGATGAAGGCAAAACGGTCTGCTACCTTCCACACCATCCGGTATTTAAAGAGTCTAGTTCTACTACGAAGATACGTGTGGTTTTCGATGGATCGTCGAAAACGTCTACGAACTATTCACTAAACGAAGCCCTACTCACCGGACCTACGATTCAGGATGAACTTTTGAATTTGATACTCCGTTTCCGGAAACATGGCATTGCATTGGTCGCAGATGTCGCAAAAATGTACCGCCAGATACGGGTACACGAAGACGACACACCGCTTCAACGAATTCTCTGGCGATTCGATCCGTCGAAACCAATCCAGGTGTACGAACTGCAGACTGTCACCTACGGTTTGTCTCCATCGTCATTTCTCGCCACTCGAGTGTTGAAGCAACTAGTTTTGGATTTGGGACAGAAATACAGACTTGCAGCCAGCGCCGTGCAAGACGACTTCTACATGGACGACTTACTATCGGGAGCGGACTCGATGGAAGAAGCCGTACTGCTTCAAAGGGAAATTCAAGCTATGATGGCAGAAGGAGGCCTGGAACTTCGGAAATGGTGCTCAAATAGTTCGGAAATCCTGCAAAACTTACCCACTGAAACACTTGGAGTTGACAGAACGCTGCACTTCGAAACAGACCAGAGAATCAAAACACTAGGTGTGGGATGGGAAATAGGACCAGACCAGTTGTGCATCGAGGTTCAACCATCTGCGAGCGATGACAGCTGGACAAAACGCAAGATCTTCTCAGCAATTGCGAAGCTCTACGACCCACTCGAATTGGTCTCTCCAGTCGTAGCATGGGCCAAAATCCAAATGCAACACCTTTGGTTAGTCACTGTCGACTGGGACGATCCAGTACCGGAAGATGTAGCTAGCAAATGGGATGGTTTTATGGCACAATTGCCACTCCTGGAAGACTACAAGGTTTCTCGACTCATCTTTCTACCAAATTCGGTCTCTATACAGTTCCACGTCTTTACTGATGCGTCCGAAGTTGGGTATGGTGCTTGCATCTACGCACGTTCGACCGACAAGGAGGGAAAAATCAAAATCGAGCTCATTGCGGCAAAATCACGGGTTGCGCCACTCAAACGACTTAGTTTGCCACGGCTTGAGCTCTGTGCTGCACTTCTGGGGGCGAAACTCTACGCCAAGGTTTCAGCAGCACTGCGGATGGAAGGCACTCCTTGCTGGTTCTGGTCAGACTCAACAGACACACTCCACTGGATCAAGGCACCACCCAATACTTGGCAGACTTTCATCGGAAATAGAACATCTGAAATTCAACAACTAACACACGGACATCACTGGAATCATGTGAAAGGAATCGACAACCCAGCGGACCTCGTTTCACGCGGGATGCTACCTCAAGAATTTGTCGTTAACCCTATCTGGCATGGCTTTCGAAAGAGGATGAAAATTGGCCTAAACATCTGACAGGTACTCCACCAGAAGATCTACTGGAACGGCGAAAAACAGCACTTGTGGTACAGCAGTCACCGGAGCATCACTTTCTGTTTCATCGGTACTCATCCTTCTGGCGTTTAGTTCGGATCACCGCTTTGGTCCTTCGTTTTGTGAATCGTTGTCGTCGCAAACCTAACCCCTATCCTCACCTATTCGCCGCAGTAGGGGAACTAGAGCACGCCAAGGAAATGCTTACGAAGATTGCACAGCAGGAGACGTTCGCCGAAGAGCTGAAGGAACTGGAAAAAAACTCGATCCGTTTCAAACAAATCATCACTGAGACTACTTGGTCCCTTCCTCGACAAAAAGGGTATCATTCGACTCAACGGCCGGCTCAAACACTCATCTGAGAACTACCAAACCAAGCACCCTATGATCCTTCCTAAAATCCACCCACTCACACGCCTCATCACAAAGCATTATCACGTTATTAACGTGACTTCGTACAGAACTTCCGATTTAGTGAAACGCAGCTAAGGAAAATCAAAACTCGAGTATCAAACGATGGGTCTATCGCTCGCCCCAAAGGCAAAGATGGGCGATCAAAGAAACAAAATGAAACCCACTAAGTTCCTGCAAGTGAACCTTCACCATGCAAAAGATGCTTCTGCTGTATTGAGTCGGAGGTTCAAAAAGGAGGAGCTGGACATGGCGCTTATTCAAGAGCCATGGTCCAACAGAGAAAAAATACAAGGAATTGAAATAAACGCATGTAAGTTATACAATGACGAAAAGCAGACTTCGCCTAGAACTGCTATTCTGGTTAATAAAACATTGAAATGCTACACTATTACAGAATTCATCAGTTTTAGGGAAGCTCCGAGAACATCAAGACAGATCAGAGAATTAAAGGGCAGTTCAAAAAATTTCAAGGAAATTGCAGAAACCGGAATTTCCGGAAACTTCGGCTTGCTCAGAGAAAATTTATGCAACGCAATAAAAATTATATGAACATCCGGAAAATGCAAGAGTATTTCAGAGGTGGAAATTTCAAGATCTAAAAAATTAGAAAATTTAGCCAAGTTGATTAGAGAACATCAAAGAAGTTCCATTAATAAAAAGGGGAGAACTTTAAGCAAGCATCGATATTTTTTAAAGAAATTCCAGAGAACTTCTAAGAAATATAGATATTTTTAGATTGTTTCATTATATTTAGTGAAGTTCCGAGTACTTTGACTATAACATAAGAAAAATCACATTAACTAAAAGAAATTTGCAGCGACTTAAAAGGAGTTCCTTAGAATTATTGGATATTCCGAGAATTCTTTGATTGATCCGAAAACTTTTGAAGCTTCAGGGAATTATAAATATATATTTGAAAATTTACCGGAACATTTGATCAATTTAGAGAAATTCAGGTAAGCATAGACATCTTCTGAGATGTCCAGGATTTCTTGGGAAAGTTTGTGTTTGAAGACAAAGTTCGGTTAGCGTTTATAAACTTCATAAAACTTAAGGAAAATTGTAGATTTTAAAGGCAATTAAATCAAGTCCAGTAAAATGGTGGGTTCTTTTAAAAAAATGCTAAGATATTCAGGGTAGTCTAGAGAATTTTAAGGAAATAAAGAAATATTTTGGGCAGTTTTAAAAACATCAGGGAACTCTAGACTATTGAAGAAGTTTTGAATTAGTTTCGATTATTTGAACATCAGACAAATCTTGAGAACCTCAGATCACATAAATATATTAATTATTTCGCAGCGGAAACTTAAAGATGTTCCTGAAATTTCAGAATAACTTCGAAAACTTTACAGAAGTACAGAGATCTTCCGACACATTTCGAGAACTTCATAAAAGTCTATGGAACTTAAGGGAGTACTTAATGAACTTTAATTGACATTTAGGGAGCATCTCAAATAATTTTATGTAGTTAAGCTCCAAAAAGAAAGAAACTTTCAGGTTTAGTTCCATTAGTTTCACAAAATTAGCGGGAAAATTAAGGAAGGTCCCAGATTTTCAGAGAACTTTAGAGATGTTAAGAAAATTATTGAGGTTTTCACATAAGTCCAGAAGGTCACGCAAGCTTAAACGTTTTTAGAACTGTTCAAATAGATTCATAGTAGTACAACAAGCTTCATGAGAACATCATAAACTTTAGAGAAGTTTCGAGAACTTCGAGAAAGATATTGTTCTCGCTAATAAAGCTATAAACAAAAAAAAACTTCAAGAAAGAACATATATCCTCACAGCAAAGATATTCCAGAGCAAGGAAATAACATTAATTATAAAAAAAACTTTAGTGAATTGTTAACACGAGTAATTCAGTGAATTGTTAACACTTTAGAGAAGATTCGTGATCGTTAGGAAAATTGTGGAATCTTTAGGAAGAGATTTTAAAAAAATATGAGAAGCCTCAAACTACAAAGGAACTTCAAGGTAGTTAAATTAGATGAATACCTCAGAATAGTCCATTCCATATTCAACGTAGATTTCTCATAAAAATTCGCTTGGAGTTTACTATCTTAGGCTTAGGCTTCACATGAAGTTCAAAATTTCACAGAAGTACCATGAAAGCAGATTGCAGTTGATGTTTTTCTCATAGATTTTATTCCCAGAACTCCAGTGGAATGAGGTCATTAGTAGGTAATAATAATAAAATTCCAAAAGCCTTAAAACTGTGCAAGGATTTTGACTCCAGATTCTTGAAAATTCATAATTTATAAGATTTGTGGGAAATATGCATATTTTAGAACCAAAAAAAAACATGCATATTTTAGAACCACTACAAACCAAAATCTGAATTTTAAAAATATAAAATACCTATGTGTGAAAGAAAATAACTCAGAATATTAAATGTTTTTATTTTAAAATTTCCTGATACTTCCAGGTATTTTCAAAACAAATAAAATTCCCTGCGAATTCCCGGTTTTTCAAGTTTGTTTCAGGTAGTAGAAGCTTGGAGGTTTAGTCATAAACTTTCTATTGAATCTTTCAGTTTAAAGGTTTCTATTGTACATATTTAAGTGTTTCTGAAAATCTAATTGAATAAGTCTAAAACATCAAACATTTATTTGGTATGCCATCAGAACGAATAATTTGCTTCCCTTTTTAGTCACTTTTTTACAACTATAAGTCACTATTTGGTCACTGATTTCTTCAACATGGTCACTAAAATCACTATTTCCGGCAGCATTGATCGCTACCAGCCCTGACACTGGAATCTCACTTTCTTATCATAAACACATTATGTTTGAATGGGGTGGAGGTGATTTACCACCTTCGGCATTTAGAGATCCTAGGAAAACAAACTGCGATCAATATGTACAGTGCTTAGATTCAGATATATTTACAAATGACGTAAAGATATTCTATCCATCCATCCAATATTCTATACAATTGGAATCATTTTCTGAAAAGGTAAACGAAAGAATTATAAATTCCTACAACAGTAGCTGCCCTATCAAACGATCGTCTTCTAACAGGGATGTGCCGTGGTGGAATTTGAAATTGGAACGCCTTCGGAAAGTTTCACGTAAGATGTTCAATAAAGCGAAAATCACTTCTGATTGGACTCAATATAAGAAAACCCTATCTGAATATAATAATGAAAAGCGGAAATCTAAGAGGCGATATTGGATTCAAATGTGTGAAAATATAAACAGTACTCCTATAGTCGCGAGATTACAGAAAACTCTTGCGAAAGACCATACGATTGAACTTGGTAATCTTAAATGTAATGATGGAGGTTTTACCAAATCTCCCTGTGAAACTTCAAATTTAATGATGGAAACACATTTTCCATGCTCGGTATTGTGTGTGGAATCAGATAATTCTGAATCTGCTGGTGAAATATGTTCTATAGAGACCTCGCCAGTGTCTCAGAGAACAGAAAACACCATACCAGATAAAGCTGATGAAATTTTCACAGTGTAGAATGCTGTGTGATCTTTTCAGCCTTTTAAATCTGCAGGTGTGGATGGCATATTCCCGGCACTACTTCAAATTTAAGATTAAACTATATTCCATCAAAATGGAGATTGGTAAGAGTAATATTCATACCAAATAACGGGAGGCGTGATAAAACGCAGCCAAAAGCATTTAGGCCCATTAGTCTCTCATCAATTTTACTGAAGACTATGGAAAAGGTGTTGAATGACTTCATCAATTCAACTTACATGTTAACGCATCCAAAATCTAATTTTCAGTTTGCGTATCAATCTGGAAAATCAACAGTTACTGCTCTCCATACTTTGGTAACTAAAATCGAAAAACCACTTTCAGTTAAAGAAATCGCATTTTGTTCCTTCTTGGATATTGAAGGAGCTTTTGACAACGCATCTTATTCTTCTATGGTTGACGCCATGAAGAAAAGGAACTTCGACACGCACATCGTCAACTGGATTCATACTATGCTTGCAAAAAATAAGAGTCACTTTTGGGCTGGGAAGCTCATCTATAATAGTAAAGGCAACGAAAGGCTGTCCTCAAGGAGGAGTCCTCTCACCACTAATGTGGTCTTTAGTTGTAGATGATCTTCTAAGAAGCCTAGAGGCGAAAGGTTTCGCAGCTGTGGGCTTTGCGGATGAAATAGTCATCGAGTTAGAGGAAAGTTTGACACTATCATTTCAGAAAGAATGCAACAAGCTCTAAAGATTACCCAATCTTGGTGTATTGAGGAGGGCCTAACCATTAATCCGTCAAAAGTAGTAATCTTTCCTTTTACTAGAAATAGGAAGTTCAACCTAAAGGAGTTCAAGCTTGGAGGAGAACAGATCCATCTTAGTGAACAGGTCAAATACCTGGGACTTATATTAGATGCCAAGTTGAATTGGAATGCTCAGATTGATTATGTGATCAACAAAGCAACTAGTGCCCTGTGGTTATGCTCCAAAACTGTTGGTAGAAATTGGGGTTTGAAACCAACAATGACAATGTGGACTTACACATCAGTAATCCATCCAAAAGTAACTTATGCTTCGTTAGTGTGGTGGCCAAAAACGAAAGAGGCTACCGCACAAAGGAAGCTGGCAAAACTACAACGTCTAGCATGTATTGCTATAACGGGTGCGATGCGTTAGATGCAATTCTCAATCTGCTGCCCTTGCATGAATACGTGCAACTAGAAGCGGAAAGAAGTGCTCTAAGGCTTAAAAGGTCTAAAAAAGTCATGCCTGGTGACCTGGTTGATCAACTAAGCATTTTACAATACTTCCAAAGATGACCAGCGATGAGTATGAACCTGGATGAAACCAGAGGACAATTATGACACTCCCTTCAACGTATGTGAAATGTTGCGTTCGGATTGGGAAGTCGGTGGTCCTAGCGTTCGTCAAGGCTCAATCATATTCTTCACAGATGGCTCAAAAATTGGAACGCAAACAGGTGCAGGAATATTTGGCCCTGGGACAAATATTTCAGTAGCGATGGAACATTGTCCAACAGTGTTTCAAGCGGAAATCGTGGCCATACTTGAATGTGTAAGTGTTTGCCTAAGGAGAAAATATAGATGTGCAAATATCTGTATTTTTTCTGACAGTCAAGCAGCACTAAAAGCGCTTCGTGCATACAAATGTACATCAAAGATTGTCTGGGAATGTATTCTCTTGTTGCGACAGCTGTGCAAACAGAACTCAGTAAACTTATATTGGGTTCCTGGACACTGTGGCATTGAAGGGAATGAAAGGGCAGACGATCTCGCAAAATTAGTTTCAAATTCACCGTTTATTGGCCCAGAACCATACTGTGGAATATCGAACTGTACGGTAAAAATGGAACTCAAACGTTGGGAAGAACAAAGAGTGATGGCCAACTGGATGGCCGTCACGAAGTGCAACCAGTCGAAAAGATTTATAACTCCAAATGTAACACATACCAACAAGCTCTTGGAGCTCAATAAACGGGCTCTTAGCATATACACTGGCCTAGTAACTGGGCACTGTCCGAGTAGATATCATTTGAAGAACATTGGTCGGGTTCAGATCGATATCTGCCGCTTTTGTAGCATAGAACGTGAAACCTCGGAACATCTGCTCTGCAGTTGTGGTGCAATCCACAGGCGTAGATCTAAATTTTTTCGTAGTGTTATCTTACAACCTAGTGAAATTTGATCTGCATATCCTGGAAAGGTAGTTGGTTTCATAAACCATATCATACCTGACTGGGAAAGGATGTGTCCAGGCAATTAGCTGTCCACTCATTAAATGGTGGTCAGCTATTTTGGTCAACAGCCATTTGACACCGGAATTTAAAATCAATCGTTCAGTACGATAAGGTGACCCGCTCTCAATGTAACTTTTTTATTGTATACCTGCAACCCGCTGCTAGATGCACTCTCACAAAGATTTCCTAGTACTATGATTAACGCCTATGCAGACGACATCTCCATGTTTCTGGACAATGAACAAGTAGTAGTTCAAGTGGTAAATTTATTATTTTTTTCCTTTGGTTTGTTTTTTTCCGTCGATCTTGTTTTCCGTGCTGAGCACCAATGCTACCGACGTGCTAGGAAGGCAGCTCCCACACCTAGACCCTACCTATCGACCCATCAACTCATGAACCGGGGACCAACGGCTTTACTTCCCATCCGAAGGAAGGCGTGATCAGAGATGTTATGCCTCAGAACATCCCGGCGGCGCCGACTGGGATTGAACCCAGGCCTGCTGGGGTGAGAGGTAATCACGCTTACCACTACACCACCGGCGCCGTTAAGTGGTAAATATCTTCATTGATTATGGATTATTTTCTGGGACAATCTTAAATAAACGGAAAACTGTAGCAGTTATAATTGGAAACGTCAACCTCACCTCAAACACGGAATGGTTAAATGTTGAAAACTTTGTCAACATTCTCGGTGTACGCTACGGAGAAAATATTAAACAAGCGCAGAAACTAAACTGGCAGTTCATTCTGAACGAACTCCGAACCCGACTCTGGTTTCACCACCCGAGGAAGCTGAACCTGCTGCAAAAAATTATTTTGATGAACACGTACGTAAACTCAAAACTCTGGTATATGGCCTCAAATATACCACTCACAAAGGGATTTGCTACAAAAATAAAGGCAGCGATCGGGAAATTCATTTGGCACGGCCAATCTTTGCAAAGAATAGCATTTGTAAATCTAGTTCTCTCAAAATCTAGAGGTGGTCTAAATCTACATTGCCCAGAAACAAAAGCGAACGCTCTGCTTGTTAATCGGACGATGAACTTTGCACAGCAACTTCCACTATTGAGAAGCTTCCTGGAAAATCCAAACACTACAATACCAGCAATTTTCAACCACGTAACTATACTGAAGGAGGAACTGTCTCACTTACCGGATCAATTGATCAACACCCCACCATCCCAAGGATTATATCTTCACTTTCTGCCGCTGAAACCGGATTCTGGATTTGTATCAGCTGTAAAACGCGACTGAAAAACTGTTTTCTAATATGTCCACAACAAAGATCTAAAATCGTCGCAGCGCTCAAATTGGTTTGTGGTAATGCACATAAATATAAGGCATAAAAAGTTACTGTTTCAACGAGGGGTAAAAAATTAAATATTAAATATTGTTAATTTTGTAAATCATGTCCTGGAGAACTAGAAACTACGATACCAAGCTATTCCATTGCCAACGAGTCAGAGATATCTGGAGGTTCTTACGAAGAAAATTATTGCATCAAGATTCTAGGTTAGCCAGATTAGAACCGGAGAAATGGATTTATCCAAACTTCCGAAACAGTAACGAGACAACTAAATACTGCATATTTAACTTATTGGGTATTTTCTTCAGCTACACACCTAGAAATTCCTAACTTTACACGTGACGGAATCCAGCATTGACATAAAGAAAGAGACGTAAACAAACATGTCATGTAAAATTAAGTGCTCTGAGACTGAAAAGTTCGATACTCGACGAAAAGTACGTTTGATTGAGCTGAATTTCGCGTCTATTATGAGGCAATTTTATGTCAAAATTGACGCTCGTATATGTCAGTCTCAGAGCACCTAAATTTACATTAATTTTTCTAAGTGTGTATCTAATTGAAACTTATGAAAACTCAATAGGATTGGACAATTTTGTATTCTACCTAGATGTTAACAAATAAACAAAAAAGTATAAGGTGTGATGTCATAGATAAAAAAAAATCAAAAACAGTTCTTAACAAATATGAAAAAAGGTAATCTACATATTTTGCTGTATCCTATTTTTGACTCCATATTGGTGAAAAAATGACAAACCGAGCCACAATATCAATTTAGTTTTATACACTTTCGACTATTTACTACAAAGCAGTGAAGGTTTGGTTAGCGCCAATTAATAAATAATTGAAAAGGGTCATATTGAATGTTTGCGACGCCAGGGAGGCAGCTACCACCCCTGGACCCCCAACAACTCATGAACCGGGGACCAGTGGCTTTACTTACCCCCTCCCCCCTCCTCACCCAGTATTTCGGTAAGAAGCTAATGGTGTTGTCACTCTAAAACTTCACCTGAATCTAAGCCCCTCTCCTCCTTCACCATCAACACAAATATTTAACGCTTCAGCTTTTACCGACCACCAATATCACGATAACCGAAAAAACAGAGTTGGTATTTCTTTCTCATCTTCCTTTGAACCACTTCATCTTGCCATCCCCGTAAACTTAAGCCACCACTACCATCATTTGACCGCAAAACTGCAGCATCTGCAACCAGCAACCAGCGATGAACGCCTTCTGCCACATAACTTTGCCCGGGATTTACTGGAGGTTTATTCTCCGCCGGCTCCAGTTCGGTTTACAAGAAGTCCTCTACTGTTATCCATGCAAGATACGGAGTGTGTGTCTGTTCTGTGTGCTTTCAAAGATATTGCTTTGGGTGAAAATCTTTTTATTGCTCATTTCTTTAGTCCTCTCTCGTCACCACCACCACCGACCGACCGACCCGCTCACGTTGAGTTCCTTGAGTCTTAAAAGTGGTCATAAAGTTGCCCCCTCTCAACAATCTTTTAAGGAATCACTGCCGGATGGTCTGGTGGTGTTCCGATTCGGGGGAAAAGTGTATTTGGATTCAATGTTGTTGGTACTTTTCGCGAGCTGCTATAACTGCCACTGCCAGGATAGGATGATAAGGAGTGCTCAGGTGGAGGAAGCCGAAGTGAAATATTGAGGCACAATCGACTAGAGATCGGGTTTAATTAAAGTCGTATGCTTCAGTGTTACTTTACGGGTACCGACGTAAGAAAATACCTTTATGAGTGTTAGTCCAAACTGGGTAGGGTAAAATGGCCCCGTGTCGTTTTTCAGCGCTTAACCGTTTGAAATTCGGGAATTGGAAGAGCAGCATTGCTAGCTCGTATGTCAACTATCATTCCTGCATATAAAATCCCACAATGTAGAACGGAAAATCCACAGTTCTACCGTTCTAATTGCTTGATTTAATCTGCAACATCGACTAGATAGAAGTTATCGATCTTAAACAAACAAGATGAATGAGACCTATTGGATGGTGTATAGCTTAGTTCAAAAATCAATCACCAGGTGACACTAGTGTACGATTTGACATCTTATTTCTAACTTTGTTTTCCGTCAATTTTGTTTTCCGTTATGAGTACCAATGCTACCGACGCCAGGGAGGCAGCTCCCACACCAGGATCCTACCTATCGACCAATAAACTTATAAACCGTGGACCAACGGCTTTACTTCCCTTCCGAAGGAAGGCATGATCAGAGATTTCATGCCTCATATAATCCCGGTGGCGCCAACTGGAATTGCTAATTCTATTGGTTTGCTTAAGCAACATCGACATCTCAACTAGATAGAAGGTTGCCGCCTTCCATACAATTGGTCAGATGATTAAGACTTATTTTATAAAGAGCAGCTCAGTTCAGACATCTCACTCCAGGCAGCGGAAGCGTACGATCTTAATTCTAACTACTTGCTTTAACTAGACAGCTCAACTAGATAGAAATTTGTTGCTGTTTTTTGGGAAATTTAATCAGATTTAAAAGAGCTAATGCATAGTGGACAGATGAGCTAAGAGTTTCCTTAATAGGCAGTGAAACAATTAAAAATACTTTTAATTTATTGAACTACACCGTTCGCTATTTGATACATTATAAATTGCAAACAGTTTTTTTTTTTATCATGGTCACTTTAACGCTCTTACGTCATTCGTTACTTGTCCGGAGATGAAAAATGAACTCGTTACTTTGGTGTGAGAGGTATGAATGCTAATCTCTACGTCAGTTTTGGTTCGATCCTTATACTGAAAGGGATACGTACGTTACTGAATGTCACCTATTTTCATTAGTTTTTATATTGAATTGAATGTTTGTAGATTTTTCAATTAATTTTGTAAATCCATGAATTTGTAATTATTATTGAATTGAGCAACAAAAACAATCTCGCAGTCTTATGGAAAGAATGCGGTGGTACTTACACAGCAAAATAAATATTTTTTTTTATATCACATCAAAGTTGATGCACTTCAATCGTGTCAAAAATATGGTGTTATATTACTTGCCAAAAAGGACAACATTATCATTAATACAGTGCATGAACTGACATTACGCTGCTTTTACTGCATTTGTTTATTTTTGTGGCCCTTAAAATTCCATGAGATTTTCGACATGATTGAAGTGCATTCTCTCATATGTAATATTATTTTTTGCTGTGTATAACACATCCGTTAACTTTATTATTGTCACCACGATTCTTGGGTTGCTCTTTTTATAAATTTTTCAATCTAAGCGCTTGTCGAACTTTGAACAAAGTAATTAGTTCGTCATCTCCAACGCACTTTCGTGCAAAGCTTGTACCTTTAAGAAGTACTCGTGGGATTATGTTCTGCCACAACAGCTCTTTGCAATCTACTTCCGAAAGATTTCAAAAGTAATATTTCACCAAACGTTTTTCATCGAGATAGTATTGAGTAGTTTAACAGGAGGATTGAGCATATCAAGCTGAACATTGCATTAGGTTCTTAGTAACATTGATCGATTCCCTAAGTCGATTTTTTTAATTGGTTAATAACTAGAACACATAACCGTTTCTTGTTGTGTTTGTCGTATTAGATGCTAGATAAAAGCTTCTGTTAATGTTACTCAGGACCTTATGAGCAGCAGTTAGTATTAGTTTAGTAAATGATAAAATATAGGATTGCATTTTGAATTGTTCTGCGTGCAAAGTGAGCGATTCCTTACTTTTTAGCCTTCATAGACATACCGTTCCGATTCAAATTTCGGACGATTCAAATTTCGGACACTTTCATTTTTAATTAAATATTACATCCAGTTAGAAACAAAGTAATAATGTTAGATGATTGTGGAGGGCACTAGTCAAAAAAAATTAAAATTTACAAGACATGTGGACCATATTCGACCGAGATAATCAACTTTTAAAAGTGTCCGAAATTCGAGTTTAAGTGTCCGAAATTTGAATCGGCACGGTACATAAATAAACAAATTTGTCAATTAATAAACACACAAAAATAAAAAAAATAAAAATGATTATCAAATAAATTAATTAATCAATTAATAAAATACTAAAAACTATATAAATAAATAAACAAATAATCTGAAATATGATAACGATAAAATTTGAAAAAAAATATATAAGAAACAAATTTATTGAATAATGAAAAGCAAAAAAAAGTAATAAATAAAAAAATAAAAAAAAATAATAAAAGTCAAATATAATAATAAAAAATTAACAAATATATCAATAAATAATCAATAAATAAATTATTTAATAGGTATGTCTGCATGAAAAAAAAATATTATGAAGTTAAAAATAAATTAATTAACTAATCAATACATTTAAGAATTAAATAAACTATAACGTTCATTAATCGATACATAAGGAAATGGATAAAAAAAATAGAAAAAGGGATAACCTAGTAAATAAATAAATAAAAATAATAAATAAATAAATAAATGAAAACATATATATATAAAAATTAATTAATCAATAAAGTAATAAAAAATAAAAAAATTAATATGATAAAAAATAAATAAAAACAAAATTAAAGTAATAAAGAAATAAATAAACTAATAAGCGTTTAAATAAAAACATAAAAATTTATTTTAAAAATATATAGAAGAAAAGAAATAAATCTTTGAATTCAATAAAAAAAAAATGAAAATAAAGAAATATATAAACGAATAAATTCATTAATGGACAAATAAAAAAAAAAAAAATCACAATCACTAAACAAACGAAAAGGTAAATTAATTATTAAATAAATGAACAACTTAATAAGTCAATATATAAAAAAAAATAAAAATATATAATTTAATAATTAAATGATAAAAATAATAAATGAATAAATAAAACTAATTGGTCGTTAAAAAAATAAATCGAAAATTGAAAAAGAAATTCAAAAAAAATATAAATAATTGCAAAAAAAAAATAATAATAAACAATTGTATAGAAAAAGAAACAAATAAACTTGTTAATGAATAAATAAATAAATCTAAATGATTGATTTATTTATTTATTAATTAACTAAGAAAATAATTTAAAATAAATGAATGAAGATATAAAAAATAAAACAAATCATAAATAAATAAATTAATAAATTAATAAATAAATCAATAATTTTACATAGAAGAGCATAAAAAAAAATAAATAAAGAAATGAAAATCAATTATAAATAAATAAATTAATAAAAAGAAAATAAAAAAAATAAATAAGGAAATAAATGAATAAATAAATAAATAAAAAAAATATATGTTAATAAATAATTAAATTATAGAATATATATACACATATAAATAAGTTAATCAATCAACAAATAAATAAAAAATAAATAAATAAATAAATAAATAAACACATAAATACAAATTAATAAATAATAAGAAATAAATAAATTTATTAATATTTAAATAAATAAAAAATAATTTGAATGAATAACTGAATAAATGAATGAATGAATAACTTAATGAATAAATAAATAAATAAATAAATAAATAAATAAATAAATAAATAAATAAATAAATAAATAAATAAATAAATAAATAAATAAATAAATCAACGAATAAATAAAGCAATAAATAAATAAATAATTAAATAAACAAATACATAAAAAATAATCTAATAAAAATGTAAATTAAATAATTAATCAATTAAATAAATAAATAAATAAGTAAATTGACAAATAAATAAATAAAAAAATAAATAAATAAATAGATAAATAAATAAATAAATATTTAAATAAACAAATAAATAAATATATCCATAAATAAATAAAAAAATTAAAAAATAAATCAATAAATAAATTAATAAATAAATAAATAAATAAATAAATTAATAAATAAATAAATCAATAAATAAAGAAATAAATAAGGAAATAAATAATTAATAAATAAAGAAAAACTTAATAAAAAACTAAATAAATAAACAAATAAATAAATAAAATAATGAAATATTTAATAAACGAATAATTTTAAGTATAAATAAATAATTACATAAATAAATAAACAAATAAAGAAAAAGTATATGAATGAATAAATAAACAAAACTAAAATTTATTGATACAACGTATGCTTGATCAGGATTCCAAAATTTTCAGCAGAGACGAAAAAGCCAGATGCTCTACACGTTTTTCAACAAACTAGCGAACTCACCTTGGGTTGTTGTGATTTAAGGGGATATTTGCGGTCCAATGGGAAGCTTATTGCGTTTTTCATAAGCGTTTAAAAATAAAACTTAGAAATATTGAAGATATACTTTTTGAGATATTTCAGCTTCTATCACTTCTTTTAAAATTTTTTTTGGAAAATATCAAGAAAACAAATTGTTTGCTTATTTCTCCCAGAAAGATTTTACGTTTCACAACAACTTTTTTTTTTAATTTTTCTCGAAAAGACATTACTTCTTCGCAGACATCTTTTTGATCAAAAATTTCGATGGCGTGCTACAATTTTTCGCAGGGATCTCATAGCCTATTTAGCAAAGCCACGGTATTAATAAGCCGGAGGCTGCGGTTTTGATTCCCAGTCTGGTCGAGGGAATCTTTCGGGTTGGACATTTTCTCGACTTCCTATACAAATTCGTGCATTGGTATTTTAATCGAAAGCTCTCAATTAATAATATCTGTGGAAGTGCATTTAGAACACTAAGTTGACAGCAGGCAATTAGCTAATATGAGCTAAATAATGAGCTTGAAATGCAAATAACAAAAAGAAGAAGCTACAATTTTTTGTAAAATTTCAGGTGAATCATTTTGAAAATGTTATAAGATCAAAAATGGCCGTCACAGCAGTCACTTCCCCAGACGATCTGAAGCAAAACGTAAAGGTAAGAACTTTTACAACCTCGCAATCGGTCGTCTCTTTCTCTGTTCGCTCGGTAGTCATAGCAAGCGAGTACGTGATTGGTTGATTGCGGCCTAAAAGATTAATCGATTTTCAATAGTTTACTAATGATGAATTAACCAAACAAATGTTATATCAATTCTGTATCAAAGGTTGTGAATATAATTTAAATCCAACAATAAATGGCCAAGTTATAGGCGTTTAAAATCTCACACTATTTCCTTGCACAATGTTTGGATTTGCACCCCAGTATAGTCCACAAAAACGTAGTTGTGTTGTTTACTTTAACTTATAATGCTTGTATTACTCCATGCGTGAAGTTAACGATTTACATAGTTGGACACAGGCATGGAAAATCATTTACATTCATTTCATACATTCATTTCCATTCATTAGCCTCTAACTTTTTTCGTCAACAGCATTCTGCAAAATGATGTACTAAAGCGGGCAGAACTTGTTACTGCTTTTCAGTGAATGTATGTAACAGTAGTGGCTTCTATTCGCTCTGCTTCGTCATGCATCAAAGATACGGATTTGACTTGTTTACAAAATTTGTAGCTAATAACAAAACCTACAAAAGCTCTATACATAATTTTCAACAGCATTCCGATAAAAAATTTAGCGGCAAATGAATGTAAATGAATGCACGAAATGACTGCAAATGATTTTCCATGCCTGGTTGGTGATGCTTAACAACAAATACCATACTTAAAGTGGTCATTTTATACGATGGATGAGGAGATGAAAGTAAAAAAATGATAGTTCCGTTAGATTACGGCAGTATATAGAGAGTTAAAAACAAGCAAAGGTCAATTTTGAGAAAGGCATGAATTGGGTTGATCATCTCCTTTACCAAACTCCCCCGTTGGGGAGGGATGGTGAGAGGTATCTTCCCCGCCACCACTGAAAAAAGATATGATAGCCGATTTGCTCACGTACCATCGATGTGCGGGAACAGTTCTATCGATTGTTTCACACTTAAGACGCCATCTGAAGTAAGCATGATAAAGGAGATGATCAACCTGATTCGTACCTTCCTCAAAATTGACCTTTGACCTATCGTATAAAATGATCACTTCTTGTCTGATGTTTGATGTTAAGCATCTCCAACTAAGGGTTTGTGTTTTTTTTTCCCAGAAAGACATTATTTTTCCCAACAACTTTGAATGAGACATCATTTCGAACAGAAATTTCGTTACCGTGCTATAATTTCTTGAAAAGTTCGAAGAATTAAATTTTTTAAATTTTACAATGGCTGATTTTTTGCAAAAATATAAATGATTGCCAATGGCAAACAATTAAGCAAAGTTTCATGCTAATCAGCGAGGGTCGAGTCAAAATTATTATTTTTGTCCGTTTTGCTTGGAACTTGTCTAGTGTCTCCAAATGACAAAATGACAAATGATCAACAAGCCGAATGATAACGCTTTGTCAGAAATGGATTTTTCTTCATGACAATCAGCTTCTGCAATACAGTTTTGGCAAGCTGCTTCACGAAATAAACCCGAAGATGATACACGTGTATAAGAGGATTTTTGTTTTGTTATGTCTTTTCTCGATTCTGATCAAGCTAAACCCATGTATATTGCAACAAAGCAGGCAAGCATTATCCTTCTACAACTCCGATCGAGCTGTCTCGCAGAGAGAGTGTTTGGATTCACTGCTAATGTCATACGTCATAATAGAAACACACCATAATTAGAACGCATAGCAATGTCTGTTATATTTGGGCGCTGTACACTGAAACCTCCGTTTACGAAGTCTTTTTTTACGCAGTATTCAATTTACGTCCCTCTTTTTACGAAGTAAATCCCAAATAACGAGGTTTTTTTTTACGAAGTAAATCCCAAATAACGAGTTTTCTTTTTACGAAGTAAATTCCAAATAACGAGTTTTTTTTTGTGATTTTGGGAAACTGGGATATACTGTGAAATACCTCACAATATGGGTATTGTTGGAATCGGAGTGACGTGTAGGGACCGGAAATCGATGTCTGACGCCATTTTAAAATCCAAGATGGCGGCTTCCGGTTACAGGAAAACTTGGACATTCTGCCAAATACCCCCACAATATGGGTATTTTTGGAATCGGAGTGACGTGTAGGGACCGGAAATCAATGTCTGACACTATTTTGAAATCCAAGATGGCGACTTCCGGTTACAGAAAAACTTGGAAATTCTGCCAAATACCCCCACAATATGGGTATTTTTGGAATCGGAGTGACGTGTAGGGACCGGAAATCAATGTCTGACGCCATTTTGAAATCCAAGATGGCGACTTCCGGTTACAGAAAAACTTGGAAATTCTGCCAAATACCCCCAAAATATGGGTATTTTTGGAATCGGAGTGACGTGTAGGGACCGGAAATCAATGTCTGACACCATTTTGAAATCCAAGATGGCGACTTCCGGTTACAGGAAAACTTGGAAATTCTGCCAAATACCCCCACAATATGGGTATTTTTGGAATCGGAGTGATGTGTAGGGACCGGAAATCAATGTCTGACGCCATTTTGAAATCCAAGATGGCGACTTCCGGTTACAGAAAAACTTGGAAATTCTGCCAAATACCCCCAAAATATGGGTATTTTTGGAATCGGAGTGACGTGTAGGGACCGGAAATCAATGTCTGACACCATTTTGAAATCCAAGATGGCGACTTCCGGTTACAGGAAAACTTGGAAATTCTGCCAAATACCCCCACAATATGGGTATTTTTGGAATCGGAGTGATGTGTAGGGACCGGAAATCAATGTCTGACGCCATTTTTAAATCCTAGATGGCAACTTCCGGTTACATAAAACATGGAAATTCTGCGAAATACCAAACAATATGGGTATTTTTGAAATCGGAGTGACGTTTAGGGACCGGAAATCGATGTCTGACGCCATTTTGAAATCCAATATGGCGGCTTCCGGTAACAGAAAAGCTTGGAAATTCTGTCATACACCCCACAATATGGGTATTTTTGGAAATGGAGTGACGTCTAAGAACCGGAAATCGATGTCTGAAGTCATTTCGAAATCCAAGATGGCGGCTTCCGGTTACAGAAAAATTGGTAAATACCACCACGTCACCCCGATTCTTAAGATACCCATATTGTAGGTTATGTAATTTTACTTTTATGTTTTTATGTAACCGGAAGTTGCGATATTGAATTTCAAAATGGCGTCAAACATGGGTTTTCAGTCGTAATAAGTCACCCCGATTCCAAACAACCCATATTGTTGAGTATTTGACAGTATTTCCCAGTGTTTCTGTAACCGGATGTCACCATCTTGGATTTCGAAATGGCGTCAGACATGGATTCTCGGTTCTCACAGTTCACCCCGATTCCAAATATATCCATATTGTTGTGTATTTTACGGTATTTTTCTGTTTTCCTGTAACCGGAAGCCGCCATGTTGGGTTTCAAAATGGCGTCAGACATCGATTTATGGTCCCTACACGTCACCCCGATTCCAAAAATACCCATATTGTGGGGTATTTGACAGAATTTCCATGTTTTCCTATAACCGGAAGTCGATATCTTGGATTTTAAAATGGCGTCAGACATCGATTTCCGGTTCCTACACGTCACTACGATTCCAAAAATACCCATATTGTGTGGTATATTACAGAATTTTGAAGTTTTTCTGTAACCGGAAGCCGCCATCTTGGATTTCAAAATGGCGTCAGACATCGATTTCTTGTCCCTACGCGTCACTCCGATTCCGAAAATACCCATATTGTGGGGTATTTGACAGAATTAACATGTTTTCCTGTAACCGGAAGCCGCCATCTTGGATTTTAAAATGGCGTCAGACATCGATTTCCGGTCCCTATACGTCACTCCGATTCCAAAAATACCCATATTGTGGGGTATTTGACAGAATTTCCATGTTTTCCTGTAACCGGAAGCCGCCATCTTGGATTTCAAAATGGCGTCAGACATCGATTTCCGGTCCATACACGTCACCCTGATTCCAAAAATACCCATATTATGGGGTATTTGACAATATTTTCAAAAACCTCTTTTTACGAAGTAAATCCCAAATAACGAGTTTTCTTTTTACGAAGTAAATCCCAAATAACGAGTTTTCTTTTTACGAAGTAGGTAAATCCCAAATAACGAGGTTTTTTTTTACGCACTAATTCGATTTACGAACCCCCGTTTTGGTTCGTAAATGGAGGTTCCAGTGTATTTGGAAAGTTTGAGGTTCGATCAGTCAAAAAGTTCGAGTTCTCAAGGGGTTGGGATTGGGTTCAATCTGAATAAAAAAAAATCTCTAAAAAACGGACTTGTTGGCTACTGTCGTAGCATGCACATATATTATTTTTCCAGAAGTTTAACCACTTGATGCAAAAATAGGTTGCCGCTCAAGGCAAGTTAGTCTTAAGAACAAATCAGCAAGCCGAGAAAAACACGTATTAAATTTACCTCGACCATTGCTTCTTATGTGATGGGACAACCAGATAGGTTGTTTTAACAAACTTTTCCAGAACAAAGTTGTAAAGTTCATTCAATATCTCCAGTTTTGACAAAAATGCAAATGGGGCCGACTTGCGATGAGCGGCGGTAGAACGAACACACTGTTTTTTTTTAATGAAACACCCTACGCTATCGAGCAACAGAATCAGAGCATCAAGCTGCGCTACTTTGTTCACAGTTAACCAAAATCAGCACCGTTACAACGCCAGCATAGGTACGTAAACAATAGTAAAATAAATTGAACTGGACAAACAACGCCAGCGTTGACAGGATCAACAACAACCCCGCCGACGGCAAATAAAAAAAATAAACCATGCTTCTATCTTCACTGGATTGTCCGTGCTTGTCTCCTGCAGCTTGACCGACCGCTCTGTTGTTGTTTTTCAATCAAAATACTGCAGCATACGGAAGAGAACGCGTCGTTCCACTCGCAATGCCATACCGATTCAGCAGAAAATTGTTTTCGTTGGACAATATTCAGTTCACCATTCATCATTGGAAAGGAACTAAATGATTTGGATTTCATAGTAAAAAAAAATCAAATTAAAGTCTTACATTCTCCGAACCGAAACAACCATCAAAAATCAAAAAACCAAATCTAATTCTTGTAACAAAGTCACATTTCGCATCGTGAAAGGTGGACATTTGAATGTTAATGACTGCGTGTGGTCTACGTGGATGAACTTTGGGGTTAACGGCATTTACGTTGAACTTCAATGGACACTTACCTAGTCGTTTGCATTATCAATGTCAGCTTGTGTAGTTTCCGGGTTTTGTTCAGTCATGCCGATTTAAAAACAACAGTTAAGGTAAATTTGTGCGACAATTAAGAATTTCAGCACAAATTAGCCAAATCATGAACTTTGTTATTCTTTTTCCAAGTTCTTGCGAAGAAACTTTCAACTCCCATCAGGTGATTTCAGGGAATGCCATTTCTACCTTTCCATATCTTGCCATCAAGAACCGGTGCGGTGCGGCCTAGAGTTTCTTTCACAACAGTTGCTGATGCTTATTTTACGACTAAGCCCCTCGCCGTCCTACTCGCTTCGTTAAATGTGAAATCATCGCCGCTGCCGCCGAGGACGAGTGATAGAGAGATAAATGCGATACAGGAGAATAGCCCAGCAGCCAGGCCAACATCCTGGGGTTTGAGATGCGATGGGCGGTGGCGCTTTATGGGTGCAAAAGTTTTCCCTGTTCAAACACGGTACGGAACGATAAAACTTTATCCATTATGTGTGTGGTGCGGTGTAGCGGCTCCTAAATAAAACTTGGCATCGGCTTCAGGCTCCAGCACCGGGTCCTAACGCTACCGGGCGGGGAGGCAGCTGATGTAGTTTGTGGGTAGTGCTGTCGGTATAGTTCCAAAAGCATCAGCGGTTCTTTATTTGCTCCAAAGCCGTTTATTTTACACACACTTAATAACAATGAAAAGTGTTTATTTATGGGATAATTATTGCACAGTTGTTTTGCTGCCAGCGGAGATGATTTCACTGGATTTTTTTTAAGAACATGTTTATTGCAAAATACTGACATCAATGCGACTCATTCTCTTTAAAACACCACGCAAATATTTAAAAATGCTTTCCAGCAAATATCCGAAAGGGTAAAGCAGCAGTGACCGATACAGAGCAAACTCAGTTCTCAGAAAAAAAAGATAGTACTTGCAAAACGGAACCAAACAAACACAACAAAAAACGTGCGTCGATTTACTTGACGGACAAATAATACCGTCATAACAAGATAAATTTTTTAAAGCTTTCATGTTTCATAAAATTTAATCAACATCGAGCCACGCTCGTCGAAGTGAAGTGAAGCGTGTTCCTAGAAAAATATCATCAAATAATATACACAGCACCAGAAAGAGAGATGAGTCAAAAACAAAAAAGACATCCAAAACACATCACATGCAGCTCTTTTGGCGCCGGGCTAGTTGGGAATTTGGTGCACGCTCGATGAGCTCTTTCCACCCTGCGGCCGATCAGCCACCTGGCCCTGGGTGTGTTCCGTCGCGATGGCAGCGGCAGTCGAATGGGTTATTCGTGGAAAGTTTTGAAAATTGATTCGATGCATGAAAGCTAATACGGGGTGTTCCCATTCGTGAGATCAAAGCATGTTCCAGCAAGCAACTTAAATGTGTTACAACAAGGGGCAACATGCCATTAAAATACAAACTTTGCGTATTTATGAGTGAAAGCTGTTTCACCAGTCAATACAGATTAATCCAATTAAAATAGCCCACACATATTTATAAAATTTGTTTTCTTAAATTTAGTCTACCATTCCGAATGCCCGCACCTCAAGAGGTAATAAATTCTGCACGCTGTGCCGAAACACAGAATGGCACACCATTGGGCACTGTAGCACAAACGTTGACAAGTAGGATACAATTAACATAATACAAAACGGCATCACTGTCGAGAGTTGAAGTTTTGCTGTGAGTGCTGTGAGTATTGCCTGCACCTGTCTGCACCATGAAACTAAGTCTATCTCATCCGATTCATAGCGAAAATTCCAGCGGCTCGTGGTTTCACCCAGCTTCACGCCAACAAAGTTCTTGCACACCATGGTCTGTTGAGAGGGTTGATACGACAGTCAAGATGGCCAAAATGGGTTCCCTCCACCAAAGGTTAGTCAATTGCCTGTAAGATCGTCCAATAGGACGGTACGGTGCGAAATGCAATCGGCGAACTGAATCGACAACAATCATTTGAACGACGACAATATTGTTCCAACTGCGGAGGATTTTTGTTTTGTTTTACAAGGTTGTTATGCAGAACGAGTAACTAAAAAAACCACATCATAGGGGGTTTAAATGATGGGTTTTGTATTTCGGCCAGGTTTGAATCCCGGTCTTGCCAAGGGTCTTCCGGGATGAAAATTTCATCGTTTACTCCTACGTTTTTCTTTAGGTATCCTTGCCAGTCATTTTGGTATGGATTTCGATGGGAAATCCACAGGACATTATAGGGATGTCCATACAAGTCCCAGTACTTATGTCGATACGTATTAAACCCAAATATTCCATTATATCTAGACGATTGCCTTAGCGAAACACCCCATAATCTGCACTCTTCCGTTGCACTAGTTCGTCTCTAAAGGACACGGTGTGATGGGTGGCCTACCAATCTATCAATTATAAGGCCTTGCTCAATCTCGAAAGTGCATGACGCATGACGACACTAAGTAATTTGCTGTTCGGCAAGATCCCATGGGCGTGCAGATGAACAACAACAACCACATGGTACGGTTGAACTGCAGATGCAAAGTTTATCTGAATCGTGTATCATTTCTCCGTGGTATGACAGATATGAAGTGGGGGGACATTTGATAGTTTTCACTGGTGGTACATTGGCCATTGGTTTTGATTGGTGGTACCTTGTGGAAGGTGTCACATCTGCAAAAGATGGGGTGATGGTAGGAGACATCATAATCTGCGATACGATAGGCTTGGTGATGTACTCGAGGTTGCGTAGTTCTGAGTCGATCAGAACTGTTTCGAGGATGTTGTTTCTAGGGTGGGAGTGAACTTTCATCTGTTAGAGTTCTGGGTTTGATTTTGTCGGAAAGCTGGTGAAAATTTCGCCCACCGTCAGTTTCTTGTAGACGGGTCGTATAGGTTGTATTGCCTCCAGTTCCTCTTCCACTGCCCAATCCGATCTCATTCTAATGAGAATGAAGCTTAATATTTGCCATGAACCATGATTACGAATTAGAGAAATGGAAAATGTAAACACAATCACCAAAAGCTAACTTCAGAGTTGCCAAACTAATGGGATATTTACACTTTGATTTATACACTATGGCCTACTTCGGAATGATCAGAACAACGCTTGGTACAGCTTTCGGCACTGCAAATACTCTTGGCACAGATTAAGGTGGGCAGAGTTGAATACTCCTTGCCACACCTTCCTTTTCACTCCACCCATCAAATTTTGTAAACCAATTTTCCCAGTTTGTTGTTGTTTTTTTCCCAAATTTTCCTCAACTCCTGCTCTGTTTTATTAATTTTGAGATGTTTGAGAAATTCCGTCTTAATAATTCCGCAGAATTTTTCAAGTGGGTGAAGTTCTGGTGAATTTGTTGCATTCATATCTTTTGGCACAAAATTGACTCCGTTGGCTCGGTACTACTCCAACACGTTTAGAGCGTATTGGCAGGTAAACAGAGTTGATCCTATGTGCTTAGTTATGAATGGCAATTTATTATTTCGAAAATCCTCCGAAACATCGAACTAAGACTTGGCAACGAAATATTCTTGCCCAGGAAGGTGACGGAAGTCGGCCTTGTTGTAAGTTTTGTCATCCATCACGATGCAACACGATTTGGTGAGCAACTTCGTGTAATTTTTCCGGTCGTGGGTTTTCGCAGTAATGATTTGCTTTTCATTCCGGTTTGAGGCTTTTTGCACCTTGTAAACATGTAACCCAGCACGCTTCATGATTTTGTGCACAAAACCGACTGACACCTTGGACTTTATAGCGACATCTCGAATTGACATGTTTGGACGGTTCTTGAACTGTTGTACCACCTTCCTGGCCATTTGACTGTCCATTGGATTACGTTTACGACCACTCCCTTCCTTCCTTCGGGCACTCACCCCGCTTCTTGAAGGTTCTTATCACACAAGATTTTAAGCGATTCATCGGATTTTGAAAGTGCGCATGTTTCGATGACACGACTTTAACTACTGTATGAATAATTATGAAACTTGACAGTTGTAAACAATACACTATGAATAAGATTTATTTAAATTTTCAGTTGACTATGTAAATCGTTGACTTCACGCAGAAGTAATGCTAAACATATAGTCAAAGTAAATTTTCAGGTTTTTTACTCATACGGTTAAAAAATTACAGAAGATTTTCGGTGTGCCATTTTTATCGAATACACCCTTTAGTGACGTTTAGCGCACGCACACTGGCGGGTGCATCGCCGAGTAAAGTTCTTTATTAGTATGTATTATTTATAATGGTTCTGGTGGCTGTCCCAAGTCGGCCTATGCATAGGTTTCATTATCCATAAGTATGCACCCACCAGACTTGGTCGACAGGTTGTCATGCTGCTTTTGAACACGGGTTCTAGCTACGGTATTCTGCTTGAGTGATCGATTTGGTTGCCTACTGGCGCAGTACGCCTGTAAGCGTCATACTTTTTACTCAACTCGCCGATGGACCTCACGACCTTTCCATGGAGCTGACGGTTAGCAGCTCCACTCAGGCGTTTTCTTTGAGGCTTCCGATTCGTCGTCAAGTTTTGCCTGTACGTTTTTAGCACGCGCCAAACGGTGTTTTTAGGAAAATTCAACACTTTAGCCAGGTTGTACGCGGACCACGCTGGATTTTTCTGGTGACTTTGCACGATTTTTTCTACGCTGCTCTTGTATGGTGACTGTCTCCCAAACAAGAGTGTTATATGAACTGAAAAAAAATATGCTATTGTCATTGTTGTTGTCAACAAATAGACGTCAAAATCTTCACTAGGACCGCTGTAATAAGCAAAAGAGTGTGTTCCATTACTAAGTAGGTTATGGTTTATTTAGGAGTAACGCTAACTTCAACTCTAAACAGAAAATTAACGAACTGGCACAGATGCTTGAACGCTTATCAAACAAGTCAAAATGTGGTAGAGTTCTGCAAAAAGTAGAAGGGTCTGTGCCTAGGGGCTCGAACGAAGCTTAACATAGGACCTTGATTGGCCGTTCCATTTGGTTTTGCGCTTATTTCTTTAAATTGTTCAAAAATGAAACAAAGATGAAGTGCCAGGTAGGCTAAACAAATGAAGTGTTAAATCAATGTTCAATCATATTCAACAGAAATAAACGTAATTTTATTACTACTACGTTTTGTAGTGTCAGGTGCTCTATTTTAAAAAGAGGGATTTCTAGGTTTTTTGATTGCGCTACCTTCCCATACTGTCTCAAATTCTAGGACCTCCTCCCCTCCAAAGTGGACGTCATATTTGAATCGAGCCCTGCTTGTTACCCACAGCATCGTTCATCAATTTTCGTTCCAGGCTTTTTCAGTATTTTATCGGCATGGTATCCGCTGATCTTCTTTCGTTCAGGTTCATGTGGTATTTACATCTGTGCTGATTTGCGAACAACTGACATTAGTGCTAGTTGGTTGAGCAGATTGAGCTAGTGAACCAGCGTATATGTAAACACCTCATTAGCTCTGAGACTATAAGTGGAAGTGGAAGTGACTCAGCATTTCTCGGGAACAATAATCCTTATGTCCTCTCAAAAAAATTAAAATCAACTCGTTCTCAAAAATGTGTACATCCCTGGAAATTTGCTCTCCTTACGCTTCTACTGGACAACCGAAAATACTCATTGCAGGAATCTTTTTTTTAGGGCAGCGTCCGCCAAAGGCCTAAGACTTCGCTGCAGGATTCCTTCCCTGTGTTGGTGTTGGCTCTTAGTTTCTACCAGCACGATTGTCTGGCTACAAATGACGGTGGGAGCTTTGGCTTTAAATGATCTTTATTTCTTGTATTTGTGTGGTTTACATGTATGAGTTATCAAGTGGCAAGTTTGCAGAACAGCTCGGCCACTAGTCGGGACTAAGACTTCTTAAATGCTGAATTCCTTTCATGTATTGGAGTTGGCTCCTTACTCCGACCAGTTCGACAGTCTGGCTGTAAATGACGGCTGTAAAGTACAGAAAAGTTGTTCCAGAACTCTAGAAAAGTTATGTCCAGAACTTCAGAGGTGTTCTTCCCAAAACGTGAGGTAAATTTTATCCAGAACATGAGAGAAGTTCTTACCAGAACTTCAAAAAATTCCTCTCAGAACTTTAGAAGTGCTGTTTCCAGAGCTCCAGGAAAGTTCTGGAAAGAACTTCAATAAAGTTTGCCAAGCAAAATTCAGGGAAGTTTTTTCCATTCTTTCCAACACTATAAGAAAGTTCGTCCAAGAGCTTTGAGGATTTTTTTTAACTTTATTAGAGAGATTTTTAGCCGTTGGCTAGTTCATCTGAAAATTAAAGCAGTTCTATCAAGACTTATAGGAAAGTTCTTTCTAGAACGTCAGAAAAGTTAGTTCGCAGAACTCCAATAAAATATTCCCAGAACATAAGGGAAGTTTTTCTCAAAGCTTCATGGGACTTTTTCCGAGAACTTCAGTGGATTTCTTTCCTGGACTTAAGGGATGTTCTTCCCTCTACTTTAAAGAAGTTTTTCCCAGTACCTCAGAATAGTCCTGCCTACAAGTTCAGGGAACCCCAAGTAACATTGCAGGTTTTATCGCGGTTTTATAGCATTCTACAAGTCTAAATCATGGTCTTCAGAACCCTTATAAAACCAAAATTGTTACTTGAGACTACTTCCCACAATTCCAGAGAAATTCTTCTCAGAACTTGAAAAGAAGTTTTTCTCAGAACTTGGAAATAAGTTCTTCTCAGAACTTTAAAGAAATTCTTCAGGGAACTTTCAGGAAGTACATCCTAGAACTTTGAGAAACATTTTCCACAACTTCAGGGATGTTCTTCCCAGACCTTACGGCACGTTCTTCCCAGAACTTAAGAGAAACTCAACCCAGAACTTGAGGAAAGTTCATCACAGAACTTGAGGGAATGTCTTCTCAAAACTTGAGGGATGATCTTTTCAAAACTTCTCAGAACTTCAGAAACCCAAGCAGCACAAAGCTGAGACAGATTCTTACAGCAACTTGATTGCGACTAAAATAAGTCACATACAAGCTGCCTCAACCGTTTGCACCAAGTGTGCTGCCAGGGAAACTTCTTCGCAAAACTTCAGAAAAGATCCTCACAAAACTTCAGAAAAATTCTTCCCATTCTTTTAATGAGAGAATTTCATCCCAGACCTTGAGGGAAGTTCATCTCAGCACTCCAGGAAACTTCTTCCCACTACTTCAGGGATGAACTTTTCTGAGCTTCTGGCAAGTTCATCCATGAACTCTAGGAAAGTTCTTCCGTGAACTTCCGAAAAGTTCTTCCCATAACTCTATGGAAGTTCTTTCCAGAACTTTAGGAAAGTAACAATAATGTTAGGAAAAATTCTAAAACTTCTAAAATCTCCGTTATTTTAACGAAATTACCCAATTGGACTTAAAAAGTGTTTCCAGAAATTCAACAGATTTATGCTCGGAATTCCGTTGCTGAGGCGGTTAGCAAAATGAAACTACGAGGACATTGATTTACAAGTTACAAATTATTTTAGAATGAATTATGCTCACCATGACTGTATCAGAACAGCAGGATTATTACGGTATGTTACTGCCATAAAACAATTCAGTGAGTTTTTTGACAACAACTTTGAAAAATATTTGCACTGGACACCAAATGACGAATCGGAAAAGTGACCATCTCCGATTAGCATGAAATTTTGCATAATTATTTTCTATGGGTAATGATTCACAGTTTTGCTCAAATTCGACCATTTTATCACTTGTAAAATTTTCAAAATGGCGTCTTTAAAATTTTCCTAAAAAAAATAGAAGGGTCTGTGCCTTGTGGCAAATATGTTGAACATTTAGTTATTTTAACTGATCGGTAGTCTATTATCTTAACTCTTTTCGTTTCTGAACTATTTGCACTGAAAAGGGCCGGTTGTTTTTCAAATGGTGTTTTTTTTTCTGGTGTCCTTTTGATCGTTTGGATCGGCTACCGTTTAGCTGATGAAAAAATAGTGATTATTGATACCTATAATTTTAAAAGTTTTTTTTGTGACATTCAATTCTGAATCATGATATGATATCTGTAAGTATAGGCCGTACACACTTAGTTTTTTCTACCGAGCTCGGCTGTGCAAATATCGGCAAAAAAAGTTTCACTGAGATCTCAGCAAAAGTGACATTTGAATGCTGAGTCTTGGATAATGCTTAGCTGAATATCAGCAAACAAATGAAATGTTTACTGAGATCTCAGTAAAACTTTTTTTGCCGAGATTTGCACAGCCGATCTCGGTAGAAAAAACTAAGTGTGTAGGTAATGAATACTTTACATCTAAGATCTGGATTATGTAGCGCAAAGTCCGTAAGTGGTCGGACAAACGTGTTTGCTCTTAGTTCTCTTAATTAATCGAAAATCTATTATCCTAAATCCTTCTGTATTTGAATTGGTGGCCCTGAAAAGGGCCGTTTGTTTGTTGGTTGTTGGCCCTGAAAAAGCAAATCCACTCGCCCGGGTCAGGTACATAGATGACATTGCTTCATGGCGCCGATGATGGTGATGGTGACGACGCCGATGGTGTAACGCGCAATGCACTTAACGATGATAGCCCACAGCGGTGGATCTCATGACACATTTGTGGCCGATCAGAAGTGATGCAACGTTTTTACTACGGGCTGGAGCGTTCCTGGTTGCAAGTATATGGCAGCATTCCCACCAGACCAAGCATTGAATTAGATTGTTGTGAAAGAACAACTAGAGTTACTTGGCTCTTTCACACCAGTGCAAGTCGATGCCGACCGGATGACGGTGGCCCAGTCATGCTTGACTATAGACTTCTCTGACATTTGTGAATTGCACAAGTATTAGTGCAGAACTTTGGGTAAATTCAAAGATTTTCTTGCACTAATACTTATAATTTACCCAGAGTTCAGCACTTATACTTGTGCATTTCACAAACGTTAGAAAAGTCTATAGGGATTAGTGACGTTTAACGCACCCAAACTATCGGGTGCATCGCTGTGTTTATTATTTTCCTCTGCCTAACCTAAAAAATATATGAAATTATATCTGTCAAAATGAGTTTGACAGCAATTTGTTATGTATTTTCCTCGGATTTTCACTAACACGCTCTCACATATCGCACCAATCCAACCGGATGTGAAAATCTCTATTGCGGGAAACCTTTCCTCCGGTCGATGTGGGTGCAATTTTTGTCGTCTTCGTATTGGTGCGATACGTGCTGCTCCACTCACACGTCGTGTCCGTCGCTTATCCGACTTTTTTTGCTTTAAATGATCCTTATTTCTTGTATTTGTGTGGTTTACATGCATTACTTATCAAGTGACACAGATGCGTCTTTTCAACTTTAGCTCTTTTGAATTTCAATTATTATTAGTTACAGTTCCTAGTCCTATCAGGCCTGTTTTAGAGAATGACCACCTTGGTGGAATTGGCTTGTTAGACGCTTGTCCGTCCGTTGCTCGACACTAAATGACGAAGAAAATGATTTTGCAAGTATTGTCCTCCCTTCCCCTGGTGAAATGGTGACATGGTGAGCGGTCACCCGAGCATTGAGCACAATGTGTCGTCTGTTTGATTTGAGCTCTATCTTTACGTCCGTGTTTGGAATTTTTCGTTACATGTTTGAATTTTGATTTTCCAGTATAGAAATTAAAGACGTAGTCCTACGTCAAAAAATGTAGCACGTTTACGGTACTTCTTATCGAAATGACGTCTAGGATAATGTTGTTTAAAAGTGTTAGAGAAAAATATTTATTTTCTGGGAAATATTAGAAGCACAAATTAAAAAAAAATAAAAACCTAAATGTTTAAAAACGTCCTTGGCCAATTTTTGAAATATTTTTATAAATAAATGCTCATGAAAAATGAATACTTTGAGAATGTTTAAAACTGTGGACACTTGAAAATTTACAAAAATTTTGAACTTTTTGTTAAATCGTTTTTGATTTAATTTATGCTAAAACACTAACACATGCTTTATTAAAAAAAAAAAAAACTACACAAATAAGCATACCAACAAAAAGTTCAAAAATTTGTCCAAAAGTTCTGTCAGTTTTTAAAAACTCCATGGCATTAAACATTTAAAAAGCTTGCATTTTCACAGGTTTTTTTAAGCATGGGAATTTCGAGATATTTAGGATTTTAAAATTGTTTATTTTTCACTTAGATAAAAAATAAAACATTTGTTGTTTATTTTTCCCAGAAAGACATTATTTTTCTTCAAAACTTTGTCTCCGATGTCATTTTGGCATCGTTATGAAAAAATGCGAAGGCACCATTTTGAAAAATATTCAAGATCAAAAATGGCCGTATTTTAGCGAAAATGTGGATTATTTTCCAACACAAATAATTCAAACAAATCGCATTACGTTTTTTTTTACATAAATTGAATTTTTTTGACAAGGCTCAATTGCGTTAGCTTTGCGGAGCTGTAATTCAATATATATTAACAATATATCTTATGACTAAAGTTAGTAGAACGGGGGCCGAATATTCGAGGCTTTTTACATTAAAAAAAGTAAGAGGTTGTATCTAGGACTCGACCGTAGATGTGACGCAGGATTACGTGCTGGGCATCAATATTTGGCGACTATGTTAGGGAAACCACTTTTTGCAGGAAATCGGTGATAATTTTGATCACCATTGCAATAGTTGGACATTTGTGTAATTTTAAACAGTAACTTATTGAAAATTGTCAGAGTATTCGTTTTAACAGCTTCGTAGCAAAATTACCAATCGATTGGCTAGTTTTGAATTAAAATTCATCCGCTGTTGACAGAGTTATAAGTGGTCAAAACCTGACCACTTGTTGTAACGCGTTCGATTTTGGTTTTTTGAAATTGCACCCAAAATATGTTGCCGAGAGACGATGAAGATATTATATCACAGAAAACGGCTAACAGTGTCTCCAATTTGTTTATTTTTCCCAAAAAGATTTCCAATTACTAAAACTGGGAGATTTATATTCAAAAAATCGACTGCTAGTAAATTGCTAAGTAAACTACTTTACCAGTCTAAAGTAACTCCGTTTTCCGATGTATGTTCCCCGAAAAGCGTATTGCAATCAGTACAATTTCCTACTGTAAAAGGTTCGCTTTATCGTCGCTGTTCGGCAGGCAAATGTGCAGCGTAACCCTGGTATCCTTGACTTGTATAGGTATAGCCAAGAACTTATTCTTCTCCATACTTGCACAGCTTGTGCAAACACTCTTGGTTACATTCTTGGGTCTGCCAAGTCAATCAACGGATCCTTATTTTCTTGGGAATCTGGAACAGCTCTATAAAGGAGTCCAAATTCATGATAGCGGACTGGAAAGTCTGCTCAAAACTAGAGAGGTTCTAGAACCTCTCTACTCCAAACCATCAGTAATTCAAATACCAATGATTTTATTGCAATTAAAATAGATTAAAACATGAATTGATTTCATTACAAAAGTGACGAAAACTATAAATCATGCAAGATTAAAAATACTTAAGAATACTTATGAGAGATTTAAACATATTTAATGTATACTAGTACTAAAGTTTAGAGTGGGATGCCCCTAGTCTCAGACGTAATTTCGCTAATTAGTGGCGTTTTCGATCTACAATACATGAAAACTATCAAGGATGCCATTTTGAAACAAATCACAAAATTCAAAATGGCCGAATTATAGCAAAAATGCATTACACAGCATAGCATTACAAACAATTACGCAAAGTTTCATGCAAATCGGATGTTGAAAAATGATGCTTGAGTCAAAATGACCGAATTCTAGCACAAACTTGGCTCCATTGCCCCTAGTGAACAGTAATGAGAAGTTTCATGGAATTCTGAGAGGGAAAACCAAAATTATGTTTGTTTTTCGCCATTTGGTCTGGAACTGGTCCTTTCAAAAAAAGTCTGGCTGCATGGTGGAGGCAATCGAACTTTTCAGTTTATTATCAATGAATATACAAAATACAATACCAAACATACAATACATTGATTTCAACAATAGTGACATCTACGTTTATATGTGTACATCAGTATAGCTAGTAGGGTAGTAAAATAGATAACTGATAGAAGATGAATGTGCTGGATTTAATCAAACTTCTCATCATCGATTCATTTAAATCTAAATCACACCATTCATGTTAAATGTCGAAAAACCTATACCCCTTTTGAACCATTTAAACTTCTCCTCGGGGCAAAGCATCCTGCTGCACACTCATCTGCATCTGGCGTAGTCATCTTTCCGTCAAATCACGCACCCGGCCCGCTTATCAACACGGAGATTCACAATTTCCCCCCAGGTGTTTAAAATGCGTTTGGACGCCGAGCCCGGTTCCGCACTTTCCGCTCCAGCCCAAGGATTGGAGTTTGCAATTCGGCCATCGTCCGACACATGTTTCCATCAATCATTGCATTAAACTTTCTCCCGTCTTTTTTTTTGTTTTCGTTGTTGAGCTGGAAAAAAAATATGCGCACGATTTGGATGAAATTTTAATTCGATGCGATAGATGGCGCTGAAAATATGTATGGCTTTCGTTGACGTTGACGGCATGGTTCGGTAGAATGATGAAGCCTCCGAGATTGACAGGTGCAGACCGGTTTGGTTTTGATTTTTAGATATTGACCTAAATGGCAGCGTTTCGGTAGAAGATGTTCATTTTTGTTCTGGAAATATCCATAAATTGTGACCCCCCGGGGAACGACCATAATTAATTTACGCTCCTGTTTAATTGAATAATTCTAAAAGTTGAATTATCATAATGAATGTCCTCTGCTATTCTGGTGACCATGCGGAACGAAAAATGTGCTTTACCAACCTAACGTAATAGGTGGCTGCCTCGGTAAGCCGACACACGTTCTCCCACAATGGTAAACGTAAAGCCGCTTCCAATGTGGCATGCATCTTCACGTGATCCGAAAGTTGGTGTACCTAGCTACTATTTTATCATTCCGTGTAACGCCACAGAATTGTTCAGGAGTTTTCCTCATACACGACTGCCCCGCTGTGTTTGCATGACAGTATATATATAAAGTGGCAAAACCGGGAGACTCCTTCATGCACTACGCCCTGAATCAACATCAACAGCAACAAAACAGGGCTAATTCCATCCTGCGAGGAGAATCCCTTATTCTGTAAGGGTACACGTAGGAATGTTCGAGCTCGGAATGCAAGTTGCAGCTCAGCTTCCGGGCAGACGGGGAAGGGAAAGTTTTGCATCACCAACACGGAGCAACAGAAACATGTACTTTATGTTACTTTAATTAAAATGCATTGCAAGTGTGCGGTGTCAGGGATTGTTTTAAACAGAAACACCATTAAATTCCAATTTACGCCCTGTGTTAGGTGGGGGATGCGTTATCTAAACTCGTCCACAGCTTGGCCTACGTAAGTTGGCAACGTAAGTTTAGGGTTCTTGTTCTGGAGTTTCGAGCATTTTTTTTTACTTGCGAGGATAGTTTTAAAAGTGGTTTCGGAATGGTTTCAACTAGGAAGAGTCTGGAAACAACGAACATGAATCATCGAAGGTAAAACTGTATATTCTTGCGTATTGTTGCACACTTTTTTGATGAAGAATGAAAAAAGTAGAAGAGTCTGTGTCTAGGGCACGAACAGAAGGTTGACGTAGGACCGCGATTGGTCGGTTCAATTGTGTTTGCCCTTAGTTCTTTTAGTTGATTAAAATCTAAAAACTTAAAACTCTTTTAATATTGCAAATGGTGACCGGTTGTGTGAAAAGAGACAATACAATATACGAAGTGGGATGGATACCAACAGAAAAATAGTTGTAAATAATAGTTACTTAAAATTTATTGAAAACATGGTAATCGGGGCAAAACAGGCTAAAATTGTAGATTACAAGCTGAAACCATATTATTGGAACCCTGGGGCTGTCCTCAACTGCTGGACAAAATTTAACTTGTGGTTCAAAGTGACAGATTAAAGTTATAGTACCTTACCTTACGAATCAGGCTGAAGCCTTGTTGTCCTATCCTCTCCGAAGAAGTCGTCTCCACTCTACTCGATCCATGGTCTCACTTCTCCAGCCTCGTAGTCTGCGAAGGTTCCGCAGGTCGCCTTCTACTTGCTCGATCCAACTTGCCCGCTGCGCGCCTTTTCTTCTTGTTCATGTTGGGTCGCTTTCGAGAACCATTTTCACTAGGTCGTCGGGCGGCATTCTTACGACGTGCCCAGCCCACCGTAGTCGCCCAATTTTTTCAATGTGGACGATGGATGGTTCTCCCAGCAGCTGGTACAATTCGTGGTTCATTCGCCTTCTCCACGTTCCGTCATCCATCTGCAGTCCACCGTACATGGTACGCAACACCTTCCGTTCGAAAACATCAAGGTCAACGAGACCAGGTCTTGTGGTCGTATAGGACCACCGCCGGTCTAATCAGCGTCTTGTAGATTGTCAACTTCGTGTGGCGGCGAATTTGATTCGACCGGAGTGTCCTCCGGAGTCCAAATTAGGCACGATTCCCTGCCATAATTGTGAATCCTGATGAATGTGGACATCTTAGTGGAATACCTGTATAAAGATAAAGAGTGATAGAAGGATTAGTAATTTCCATTTAATTCCAGTACCTTATTTGCTTATCCTTGGCAGATACGGGTATTTCGTCTACAGTGTGCAGAATTCTTCAGTGTCTTGTACTAATATTCGACTGGAAATTACTAATCATTCACTCTCTCTTAATAATTGTGGTAATTTTCGATTACCGATCACCTTACAAGCTTGGTAGAAAACCCTCGTCTTCATCTCCCTCTGTCAAGTGCTATCATCAAGCTCCCACTTGTTCCACTGTCAGGCTGGGACTGATGGTGGAGGTGGATGCGATTTTGCAGAAGCATTTTGGAACAACGAAGAGTTCTTCTCTCTACACCGTGCAGTGTTTGGGCCGGATGGTGTTTGCGGTGGTATGAGAGTGTAACCTAGCAATAGTTTCCTCTTTCTTATCAACGCTAATCCCACACTGCACGGTGTAGTGTGCAAATCCCTTTTCGATGTTCCTTCTTTCCTTCTACTCTGACGTTATCTGCTAGCTCTGGCCAGCTCGACTATTTGGCAGCAGCCATCAGGTGGAAGCTACTACTACTACTAAAATGTTCGTTTATTTACTTATTGTCTTGTGGTTTACAATTATCGTACATTTCAATTGATTTAGCCCGAAAGCTGTTCACCTTTGGTGATTATGTCTGTAACAAGTTACTGTTTGATTTTCGTTTTTCATTGTAACAGTTTAAATTTTACTTTTAAGGAAAGCATGTTTGTTGATTTTAATTAGAACATTTGATATTTTACCTACTTATTCGAGTTGGTTAACCTCCCAACTAACAATTTTCACAATGTAAACGCTTTACTCATTTCATTTATACAGCCTCAAGCTGTATTCAAACGTTATACGATATGAGGAAACCTTTACTCAACCTCTATACAAGCAAATCTGGCGAACTTAGTCAGCTACTTATGGCTGTTGGGACGGTTGGGACAAGCTTTTATTGCATATCCATTAACGCTTCTATACAGCTGTTTTCCTGCTGTTTAGTTGTGTGTGAACTTGAAAGGCGCTTATTCAACCTTTTCCCGGTTATCCAATAATCACTACACAGCTTTCTCTTGAAGCCGGGTTAAATACTGTTTATGCTTTTTTATGAAGGAATTTATTGAGTTTCTTTTGCTGTGAATCAAATTAATCGAAATTAGTTACAAATCATCACCAAATTATTTACCCTGCACCGGAACCTGGAATCGAACTCGAGACGACCTCATTGGCAAACCTTGACACTACCAACTGTGCTACGCCAACACTTTGAACTGATGTAAACAAATCAACATGCGCTTCTTCAACAAAATCGCTGAGTAGAGGCTTTATAATAGTGCACATGAATCACTTTTCTTGACTAGTTACTTCAGCTTTGTAAAAGAGCAGAGTAAAAGCTGTAAAACTGCACACGTCTAAAATAAACCTAGTTGAATGTGAAAATGCTTCCGAAGTTGCTCTAACACAGTTAATTAGCTGAGTACAGGATGTTTAGTTGTTGATAAAGCACTTTTGATGTTTATGTTATTCAGCAAGAGTGGTTGGTTGTGTAGAAGCCATCAAATGAGTAATATATTCACTTTATTAGTTTTGTTTTGCAGTAACAAGTTCAAAGTTGATTAGTATGTGTATAAAAGAGACATTAGCGTTTTTTGGCTGTTGTTATTCAGTGCGACTGACAAATTGAAAAATGGTTGTGAAAAAGTTGAGTAAACGCTCTCCAAAACTAGTTTGCTAGCTTTTGCTTGTAGCTGTATCTGCAGCTTCTTTTCAGCTACTTTACATCACAACGCTGGAAAAGTTGGCTTACAAAGCTGAAAATGTTAGTTGGGCTAACTAGCCAAAGCCCTAATGATCTGATGATCGGATCGCATGCAGCAATCTCTGAACCTTTCGATGGTAGCAGTTCTCTGTAACGCCAAGGTCTGAAGACCAGCCAGGCGGTGTAATTCAGAATTTCTAGTCCAGGGTGGACTGTTCAGAATCATCCTCAGGATCTTGTTCTGGTTCCTTTGTAGTTTGAGGTGATGCAAATTTGCGCAACTCTCCCAGATTGACAACCCGTACTCTATGACGGGAAGAATTATTTGCTTGTAGACGTCAAGCTTGTTTTTCAGGGATAGGGTGGATCTCCTGTTGATAAGCGGGTACAGCGATCTTATCAAGATGTTGCATTTTGTTTTTGTTTTGTCACCATGCTCCCTGAAAATCAGCTTGCTGTCGAGTGTTAGTCCGGGCAAACATACTTTTGAACATAAAAACCAATAAATGATCCATAAAATATTGGAAAACGTTCCATAAAAAACATCCAAATGTTCCATAAAATTTCGGAGAAAATCCTTAAAAAAGTGTGAATGATCCATAAAAAATATCAATATGATCCATATTTAATGTAAAATTTAGCAACACAATTGTAAAAATGTACCGCTAAATTTCTAAGGAATGAGCATTGAAATTGTACGAATTACCCATAAACATATTGCAATTGATCCATAATACATTCAGCAGTGAACCTTAAACTAAAGAAAGTGATCCATAGAAAATCATGTTTGCGCACTTAAAAATAAAGCCATGTTCGTATTAATGAAAGCAACTTCCTCAGAGCAGTCTCGTTTTGGACAGTTTGAAGCTGAAATAGGTTTTATTAAACTAATATAAAATCAAAACCAATCTTAATGCTTATAAGGTGGCAAAAGGAACCAAGAAGTCTGTCTCAAATAAACCACCTAGCAGAAATAATAGAGTGAGGAGTGATGCCACACTTTTTTAGGGATTTTCTCCGATGTTTTATGGATCATTTGGATGTTTTTAATGGAACGTTTTTCAATATTTTATGGATCGTTTTATCAATTCTAAAGGTGCAAACTTAGGGCTGCCGTTAGTCCGAGGTAGTCTACCTCGTTGGGAAAATCCACCACCAGGCAGATGTTGTTATTCTCCGACATATGGATTTTCCTGCTGCTAAAATATCCAGACAGGACGTCCAGTCCTCTCTGAAGTTTGGCAGTCAAAGCTCAAAATCACCCTTTCCTTGTATACGATGGATGTGTCATCCGAGAACAGAGACAACAGTCCACCATCAGGGATAGCCGGCACATCGGAGGTGAACAGGAGGTGAACAGGTTGAACAGAATGAGGCCAAGGATACTTCCTTGTGGAACCCCGGCACCGATGTTGAATGCAACAGATGAAATGCCATTCAGAGATACGTGGAACGTTCTGGCCAATAGAAACTTTTGGATGATCTTCACGAAGAAGATTAGAAAACCGTACTGCTGCAATTCATAGACCAAACCATCGTCGAACGTCCGAAAATGCCATGTTTCGAAACAGACTTGTTCCGTCGGAGAATGTTTGTCACTCGAGTCAGCTGGTGGACGGTCGAGCGACCTTTGCGGAAGCCAAATTGTTCCTCGAGTAACAAGTTGAGATCTTTAGCAGATGGTAGTAGCCGATGATAGACTGCCCTTTCTAACAGCTTGGATAGGTAACTTGAAGGAGAGGAAGGATCCTTCCCAGGTTTCCGAATGGGAATGACTTTAGCTAACTTCCAGCACGAGGGGAAGTAGCCAAGTCGGAGGCACTGGTTGAAAATCAATGCCAGATGGTTCTAGAATCTGGAACTCAAATGCTTGAGCTCCAGATTCAGGATTTTGTCGAAACCTGGGGCCTTCATGATTTTGGAAGTTTTGATATAAGCCAACCATTCGTAAGCCGTGATCGTTAATTCCTCGGGAAAAGAAAAGATGAAAGATGTTAGGAACCCGGTGAAGATTGGTTAAATTTTCAGCAATCTCAGCTTCGTGAGGGCTGGTGATGTTTTGTGGAAGTTGACGAAATGTTGGTGTTATCAGGTGAACCACTGAACCGTCAGAACAATTCAGTGGAACCAGCGGTGGAATAGGCCTCGGTTTAGTTTTGAGGACTTTTGTTAGTTTCCAAAAGGGTTTTGCCCAATGTTAGAGGGAACGGATGTTACTGGCAAAATTATCATTTCTGTGTTCCACCATTTTGCCTTTGATAAGTTTGGTTAGACGGTTGGAATGGGTCTTCAAGGTAGGCAGTATTCTGATTAAGGTTCAGAGAATTACTCACTCGTCTGGAAGCTGGCACGTGTTGTTCCCTGGCGCAGAATATCGCCTCTTCGACAGCGCACAGAGATCTATCGATGTCATCAGTAGTCTCCAGTGGGGCGCCAAATCAATGCCTTCGTCGACGGCCACCAAAGGAAAGTGGTTCGAGCTTAACTCTTGGTGGACTACCGGTTGTGAGATGTTCTCCATGTGTTCACGAAGATGTCGATGATGGAGTGCACGCTGGACCGGTTGGGAGCGTCTGGTGTCAGGACGGGGTACTGGGCCTCTTGTAGATCGTCGTTCAGCATGGTGCCGTCGTGTTATCTTGATAATATCCCTCCTCCCGTTGACTTGTTTCGGGCAGTAGGCCGCGATGATGGTGACGGGGCAGACGGGTGATAATGTTTGCACCATTGAGCAATGTCAAAATTAAAAAAATTCTTAAAAATTTCGTTTTTGAGTTTTTTTTTAATTTATTCAAAGTCTTAAACTATGTTAATCATCGATCGAGATTCCACTTGCTGCAAGTATGGCCTTCACACGCTTCCGGAATGCACGGCAGGTTCTAATAATGTAGTCTGGATCCATTTCTTTACAGGTAAGGGGCAATGTTTGTCTAAGGCTTTCTGTACTCGGGTGGCGTTTAGAACAGGCCTTAGCCTTCATGACGCGTCATATTGAGTTATCCAGCGGATTAAGATCGGGGCTGGATGGCTGCCACAAATCTTTCGCCCAGAACGGAAGATGTTCCTGCAACCACTTTTGAGTGCGGTTCGAGGTGTTGAAATACAAAAGTGGGTTCGGATCGTACTGTTCATTGATACACGGAAGAACATTCTTACTTAAAATCCCGATGTGTTGACCTTGTCGTCTTCTGGAATGAACACCGGGTCCATTTTTTTGCCATCGGAAACCACCAATCCAAACACCAATACATGACCTTGTCCTCGTCGGCCACGTCTTTTACCGGAAGAGAACTAATATACCGGTCGGTTCTGGAATTTGATACGGGATCGACGGTAAACATGCTCTCGTCGTTGAACAGAATTACCGGATTTTTTCGCTAAAGGAAGTTCAAGATTTTCTTGCATCGTTCGACTCGTAGCTCCCGTATGCGGTTGGTAATCATGTGAGTTTTTTCCCGTGCCCTCGACTTCGCCCCGCAATCTTCCTTTACGATCTTCCGTGCCGTAAAGTCACTGATCCCGTGTTCCTTTGCCATTTTTCTTATTGAACGCACTGGATTCACACGAATCTTCCTTTTGATAGCAGCGATAACCCTCGTAACCCGAGCTGACCTCGGACGACCTGTGGCCACCTTCGCGTACAGTTGTCCTTTCTTTTCTCGGTCTAAAATCATTTTGATGGTCCACTGGGACACTCCCACGGCGATTGAAATGTCTTTTCGCGAAATTTGCGCGTGGTACAAATCACGAATACGCTGCCACTTCGTCATGGTGCAACTGTCAAACTAAGTAAATCATTTTCTTTTATACACAGCCTACTACGGTATGGGCTATAGGTTACGGGCATGCAAAGAAAACCAAGGCATTGTATGCACAGGTGAAACGAGAACCTTATTTGTACGATGGTGCAAACATTATCACGCATACGGTATGTTCGTTGAGGAAGTCAACGAACTCGATAATTTTGCTCTTGAGCGAGCAAGCGTTCCAATTTGCGATCTTGATAAGCTCACGCTCCATAACTGAGCATGAAGGTAGCCACAGCTTGGAGCTGGTCGGATTTGGTCTTGATGGTGTTGGCAATGTCGTGCATCTTGAGGAAAATGATCAATAGTTTCGCCGTGGTAAACTAAGAACCATCGTTGATTTCGGGCAGGCGGTAGGGACGGGTCATCCTGACACCAGTTTAGTCCAGGGGCTGTGGGAGGGACCTGCGGTTGTGGAGCAGCAGCCGTCTGTTGATCTGAGTTTGCAGGGGCTCCGGCAGTTTGAACTTTAGCGGCGGCGCACAGAAATAGACACCTAGTGCCTTCAGCAAAGTTTCTTGATTTGATATTTTAAAAAACTTTGCCAAAGACGCCCCAATATACAATTTTAGAAAAAAATATTTGAATCTCACTTCTAGGGAGATCACTCATTGATCGGTCAATTTTGAAAGAAGGGGCTTTTCATATCCAGAAACTTTCCCGATGACGCCATTTATGTACAATGCAAGATATAAGAGATAATGAATTTTGACCGTATTTTCACAGTTCTGGACCACTGTGCGGCGGCTGCCACAGCAGCACCTTCTTGCGGCCGGGCTGGTTTCTCGTCGATGATTTCTTCCGGAACTCGATGTACTCGGTGCGCTTCGGCCAGGCCATACTTGTAACTTTATGAGCAGCCCCGCAGTTGGCGCAAATAGGATCGACTTCATCGAGTCGGTCGTAGGCTTCAGGTTTTGTGTTGCTTGCCACACTTGGTGCAGCAGCTGACCATGCGGCAATTCTTCGTTCCATGCCCGAACACATCCTACAGAACGGAGAACTGATTCTTGTCAAATAGCTTCTTCGCAGCTGTCGCACTGTCACTGTTGTCTTCAGGCCTAGACCGTTTCCCGGGATTGCCGGAACTCGCGCCACCGCACGATTTTTACCCAACAAAAGTTCTGCAACTGTTCTTGTGGAGAATTTTCTCAGCAATAACTTTGCAGAAAATAGGGATTCATAGTCTTGTGGTATGGAGCTGCTGATTTGTGGGCGACACTGTGTTCTGCAGTGTGACATAGGAACCATGATTTTGTGCTCAACACCAGTGTTGCCTGCTGGACAATTGAATCATGTACCGCCCCATTGTTGCTTGGATCATTAATAGCTTTTGATGTGGTGGTCTTACACAGAGTTGCGTAATGTGGATGGATATGAGCAGAATTTTTGGTTTTCCCATAGTAATTTCCATATATACTTTGGACGGTTGGTGCCGTGCCTCTTACCGGATGGGTTCGGGTTTGGGGGGCTAGTCGGAGCCCGACTTGGGGCCTTTTGAGCGCTGTGGAGCGGAAGTGTTGGATTTTGCATCAGTCTAATGGGCACTAAGAGAGTAGGTATATCCCATTATTCAGGTTCGTCTGGCATATCGTCAGGTATAGATTGGACTTCGTCGGCTGAGCGACCTTTGATGATTCGAGCAGACGTTTAATATTTTGTGGACAAACTGCTGGGAATCTTCCCGAAATTACTTCTATTCAGGCACATAACATATGTGGAACTCGGTCATAAAAAATCTACCCCATTACAGTGATTTTAAGTGGTATAGTAGGACATCGATCTGTCAAACTGGTTATACCAGCTGTTAATTGTGAAAAGAGATCAAGGGGGTAGTCAATTCTATTAAAATATTTCTAATGTGGTTTATAATTCTATATCTTCTTAGCGCTCTTGAACTCATGTCTTTGTATTGCCATTATAATTTACGTTCTTTATTTTTAATTATTTAGCTTAATTGATAATTATAAATTATCGTTTGCATAAAAAAGGAGACAATTTTTGAAAATGTTTTAAGCGATGACTTGCCACCTAAAAAACTTAATTTTAAACTGCCATGGGTTAACTGTTTACAATTCAATTATGAAAGCGATGCGTATTGCTTTTCTGTAATTATTACCAAAACTTTGAGAAACTCCAAGCAAATACTTGTTTATTTCTTTAAATTTGCATGGGTATTTTTTTTTCAATTTTCTTTCTCTATGATAAATTTAGATAATAAATGTATGCTCCATTTTTTTTCCATTAACATTTTTTGTTAGAACCAATTGCATTAAACTTTGATTTCAAGTCAAATTGTATGAGGGGAAAAAACGACCGCCCAAATTTGGAGTTTGATACATACAGTTTAAAGCAGCATCATTTTGCAACAAGTGTCCTGGTTTATATATAAGTACTGCAAATCTTAAGAAGCTGTCAAAGTTCTACCGCCAGTATAAAAAAAGGGCTGAATATTGAAAAAAAAAACATAGTGTGCGTTGAGAAATTGAAGTATATTTGCTGGCGATTCTTTGAAGTTTTTTTCATTTGATATCTGTAACGGAACTTCTTCTTCTTGGAATTAATACGTAAAACAGACATATGCAGTGTTTTGAGCTAACCTTGCATTTTTTCATTCACAAGAATTTTGCAAGAAGGATGACAAATGAAATTGATTGTTTCTGCTCAAATCCCAACACAAAGATCTACCGGCTGGTTATCTACAGTATGACTGGTTAACAATGCGCTTGATTCCCTGTGCCCCAGACCTAGTCTAAAAAAGAATGGTAGCATTACCTTGACAGTTAGCCTTTTCGGTCACTCTGTAACTCTTTACTCCTATTGTAAAATCCCATAAGCAAACGTCATTCTGTGCGAGAAATGTGTTAGACATTACCTTACTCTTTAGCTTGAGTGAAAAATCGCATGAGATCCTGTTAATCTTTGCATGAAGAGACAGTGGCTCGCTGGTACCATGGTGGAATGAAGAGATAAGATAAAATCCGCTAGCCTTCGGGATTTACCATAGAGATTACTGACGTTTATCGTACGCACACAACGTCACGTATAGGTATACGCAAAATGTTTTCATCAGGAAAAAAAAAACTTCAAAGCGGAAATTTGTCCCGATGAAAACAAATCACTGACACAATCACACTTTAGCAATCTTTATAGGAGTAAAGAGCTAGAAAGCCACCGTCAACGTCAATACTTACACGTTATTTCAAAACCACTCCAATTTGGGTAGAATCCCCCCAAATCGGTCACAACTGAAACTACTCAAAAATAGGTAAACTATGTTGGGAGTGACAAGCTGACACATGAGCAACATTGGCATGGATCCGACTGACGTTGTTCAATTATTAACCTGTTACTCCCAACATAGTTTACCTATTTTTTATAGATTCAGTTTTGACCGATCAGGGTGGATTTTACTCAAATTTGGGTAGTTTTCAAATAGCGTGTACTGAGCATGCAACCAAATATCTGATTTTCTTTCCTAAGGGCCAATGTCACAAACGTAAACACTGACTTTTCCACGAATTTCTTGAGAATGAAAACTCGCTCAAGTAAGCCACCACGGTGTTTGTGTATAGAGAAAGTCCCCATAGCTGATATAATTGCTGGGTTACATGGATTGACTTTGAATTACAAGATATTTATGAAAGAAGCCATTGCTTACGTTTCCGATATTGGCCTATATGAAGATTCAGTGTCGAATCACGAAAATTTAATTTTGACAGATCGATGTCCAACTATACCAGTTATACCACAGAGGAAACACAAAAAAGGGGTCAACTTTTAGTCGGCAGTTTTGCATGAAGTTCCACATATGTTATGTGATTCAGGTCAATGTCAATAGTAATGCTCGTCTGCCAAACAACGATCCTGTCAATGTCAATGTCAATGAGTTATATAATAGAAATGAGTGTAAATCGATTCTAATCTTTATCTAACCTTACCCAAAACTTACCTTTGAATTGCTATACTAGTTTGTAATTTGTTTAAAGTAGGTATCATAAACATAAATAATTATAGTTAATAATAATTATCAGAAATTGCAAATGATAAAAATTAGTTTCGATAGACTTTTGACAGGACGGCCTTTAATCATATATGTTTATGTTGGATTTTAAATCGTTTCAATAACTAGTCTAAAAATTTGTGAACCAAAGTTACATCTCGTATTAGATCATTTTCTTTAGGAACTAACATATTAAAATTATCAAAATTTATGTTTAAGTATCACCTTCTTTTCTAGGTGAAATAATTTTCTACACATGATTACAATCCATCTCACATCACATAAAATCTTATTTAATATCAAATCCAACGGCATCGTTAAAATAAGTTGATAAATAGCATTTTGAAATCATCACCATCATTCACTCACACATTGACTCCACATAAACAAAACATCAATCATGGTTACACTGTATTTTAGTTTTTGCATACTTTTTTAATTATGTTTATTACGATATTGATTAATGCTAATACTATTGTTATCTTTTGGAATTATTTTTATTTTTTTATGCAGTATAACTAAATAATTTCTCCTCAACATCATCTATCCTCAACACTACATCGACCAAATTGAATTTGAAATCGGTTGACCATTTAATTTTATTTTTACAGAACATTACAGTTTAATTAACACCCTTATTTTAGGAAAGCGATCGAGGTCTCGACCCATCAAATCTATTTATCTACTTGGTTTTGGTGGTTTGAAAGTTACACTATTGTAGAAGTATGCAAATCTTAGAAAATTTGTTGCAGTATAATTTGTATCTTTCAGATTACTGCCGATCGCGATGGAACCTTGAAGACACCTCAGCGAAAGTTCTGCCATGCCATCTATCGTACATGTCATCTATCATCTTGAATCTGTTAACTTTATTGAGGCTTCCATTTGAATAATGATTTATTGTTGAAATTTGAAATTGATTATGATTTATGTTGAAAAGGCATAGAGGTTTTGTGCCTACGGGAGAAGAGGTAGTTAAATTATTTTCACTCCCGCGGGTTTTCCCCTCTATCAACAAAAAAATATAAACACATCATAATTCCTTCCTATTATTCAGCTACGGATGTGACAACGATGGTGAGTTCATTTTATTCCAGCAGGCGCTCTGAACAGCAATTTCAACATTTATAAAAAAAATCTACATTTGCCAGCAACACTGACTGGGTGCATCTAATGGCTTACCTTCCCTACTAACATAATTCCTAAATTCCCGAGACATTTATGAGGGGTTGTAGAGTTCTCTGCATTTCTCTTAAGTTTGGGATATGTCTTTATATGGAAGATAGTAATTATGTCCTACTTACTAGCTGTCCAGTAATAGATATCCGTCTTACTCTTAATAGTTTTGAATTCGTACCACCTACGATATTGTGCAACTTGTTCGATGCTAATGCTAATGGCTGGGTCAGCGAGAGCGTCACTACTCAACGTGAGAATAAAGGAAATAATGCAATCGAACGAACGATGCTAGCGAGAGAAAATCGTCGACTGTACTCTCTTAACAGTCTGGCAGCGATTTAGCAGATCCGGTTGCTCTTCCTCTTCCACTATTTTTTGCGTTATCAGTTTTCACCGAGCTCCGATCAGATCGACCGTCTTGCTAAAAAGTGCTGTGGAAGCCAAATTTGCGCACGAGCTGGAAAGTGATGTCTGTGCGAGAGAATATACATTCATTCCATGCGTCCGGTCTTCCAATGAGTTTGCGAAATATTCCTATTTTGTTCGATAAATTTCTTAATTTTTTAAATGTTTTCACTTTTTGTACTATACACAAAAAAAGCTGAATAGTATCTCCGTTGAACGACATTTGAAGGACATATTTCCCATTAATGGTTTTGAAAAATATGCATTTCAAAATACCCCCCATTTTCGTGTTAAACCTCATTTTCAATTACACATTACGATATTATATTAGTCCTAAGTTAAAAAATACCAATGTTTCGCAACTGTTTTGCTTCTTTTTTTATTCATCTGAGCATACCAAATCGATAAGATAAGAAACTCCGAAATTATTACAGTCTGGAATCTAACTTCCATTGCACAGTGGTCCAGGATTGGAATTTAGCAAGACAAAAGTCCATAGTACTTTTGTTTTAGGATTTAGGCGTTTGGTGTCTTCAGTGAAGTTTTTCTTCTTAAAATTATCTTTCATTTGGTGCCTTCAAACATTAGGGTGATCCTTTAATTTTTTTAAATCCAAAAACTAACTTTCTTATTTAAAAAAATAAAGACGCTCATTGGTCAAAGAAATTGTTGGTGAGATCAATTCAAGCAACTTTGTTGAAAAAAGTTTTTTTGTATCTCTTACCGTTTTCATTTTAAAGAAATTTTTTCTGAACTGCGTTAGGGTGCACCCAAAAAAATTAATTTTTCAGCTCTAACTTTTTTCTTTCAATTTTTTCATAATAACTGTTTCCAGAGAACTTTTAGAACTCGTCAAAATACACAACTTTGATCAAGAAATAAAATCTAAAAATGTATCTCTTGACTATGAAAAGATATTGAAGATTGTCGATACAAAATAGGCCCTTTTCAAATTTCAACCACTCAAAATGGGGCAAACGTACAGACATTTTTTAGCCATCTTTTGAAAGGGCATACTTTAGCGTATATTATATGGGAAAACTGGAGATACGTTTTTTCTTTATCTTAAGTTAAACTTATTTAAGTTCACTCACTTTTGCGATTAAATTTGGTATTAACTTCTTCTAAATAGAGGAAGACACGATATTTTAAAAGAAAAACGTGTGTCTTGCTAAACTTTAAAAGTCTTTCTAATACCTTTTTATGTAAAATTGTAAATTAACAGAAAACAGTCAAGAAAAGGTTATAAAATGACAGCCCAAAAAAAAAATTAGTTTCTTGTAATAAAGAAAGTTGTCAAGTAGGTTTGAAAGGAGACCATCATTTGAGTACGTCGTGTACAGCATTTGTTCAAGTTTATGTACCGTGCCAATTCAAATTTCGGACACTTAAACTCGAATTTCGGACATTTTTAAAAGTTGATTATCTCGGTCGAATATGATCCACATGTCTTGTAAATTTTAAATTTTTTTGACTAGTGCCCTCCACGATCATCTAACATTATTACTTTGTTTCTAACTGGATGTAATATTTAATTAAAAATGAAAATGTCCGAAATTTGAATCGGAACGGTATGTTATGTTTTTGTTTCTTATCAAAGTGTTCTTATTCCTTATTAATTAATTAAAAAAAAATAATTAAAAAATTAAAAATAATACTAATCTAATCCAGCCAGCAGATATTTCGCATTATCTGGTAATTCTAAAGTAGATTGATTTGGCGAAGCTCTATTTCTAATTAAAATCAGGGGACAGATGTCAAAAGCAACCTCAAAAATACATCTTCAATATTAACAAGCGTATTGAACTTTCGCGCGTGAAATTCTCGAAATTTCTTAATAGACTTATTACGCGATTCCTGCGCTTCTTCGTTGCACATGCCAATTGGTAGTATGGTGTGTTAATCAATCTCGCTTCTGCGTAAGAATGGTATGCTTTGTAGTATCTTTGAACAATGTGTGTCTTTATTTTTTTTAATATGAAAGTTAGTTTTTGGATTTTAAAAAATTAAAGGATCACCCTAATGTTTGAAGGCACCAAAAGAAGGAAAATTTCAAGAAGAAAAACTTCACTGAGGACACCAAACGCCTAAATCCTAAAACAAAAGTACTATGGACTTTTGTCTTGCTAAATTCCAATCCTGGACCACTGTGCATTGGTACACCGGGAGTGTTGGCAGAAAAAATGATTTGAACGGTGATAACTTTTTTTAAAGATATGCTAGAACTGTACTGCTTTTGGCAAAGTTGTTCACTTCTTGGAATATATTTGTATATGGTTAGTTGCATGGTTCCAGCAAAATAGTGGTCTCTAGGGAATAAATTCACAAACTAATCTCCATACTAATTTCCATCGCAATGCGGAATGCCGGGTTACAACCAACCGTCACCAAATTTTGCACAGTTGTTTGGGACCCAACATGGAACCAAAAGAGAGCGCTTGGTGAGGTTAGGTTTGCGTTTTATTCGTATAACGGTTAGCCACCCTGATACTTAGGGCTGCTTTTTTTTTAACTGTTTGGCCAGGAAATTTTCTATATGGGCTTACCCAGGGGCTGATCACGCATTTGAAATCGACATGAAAATGGAAAATGTAAGCAACCTGTTAACTGTCCCATTGATTCACAAAAGGATTCCGAACCAAAACGTCAAACCACATTTAACCAGAGCGTCAAAATCGAAGATTCTATATCCTTGGAATTGAGTGTTCACTCTGATGTCGACAGAAGCAGGCAACTCTTGGTGTGTCATGCGTTTGGAAAGCAACCGTTTCATTATGAAAGTGGTAGTAATGACCACGTTTTGCGTCCATTGCTGCAATGGAAGCGCTCTGCTCCTCGTTGGCGATACTGTCAAATAATAGAACCACTGGAAGTGGATCCCGTTCAGATGGAGGACGCTAATTGGATACCGGAAGATAAAGTGTCTGTTGTGCTGCTCTTTTTTCAAATAGTTTTACGATATTTTGAATAATGAACAAGAATCCTCGGCTCTGTAAAGTTAACCCGAATTTATTTATTTATTTATTCGTCAATCAATCAAATCGTAGACTGCATATTAACATTAAGACTTATGTTCTATGACTTCGCAGGGTTCTGAAATATATTTTTAATTCTGTTGAGGGCATATTTAGGTCAATCATTTCACAATGATGATTATAAACAGTCATCATCTGATTTACTGGTCCAAATTTAGCGTAATAGGTCCGATGGCGATCTACTGCAGACAAGTGTCGATTGCGTAATTGTCGGGAAGGTGCATACAAATTTATTCTTGACAATAGATCAGCTGAGTCAATGCGTTGCGAAATGATATTGTTTAATAAAGAAATCTTTGCGTAATCCCGACGTTCTTTCAATGTTTGAATGCTGATCAGCAAGCAACGTGCTTCATATGACGGGAGAGGAAAAGCCGTCCAACCTAACTTACGTAGTGCATATAATAAAAATTGCTTTGGAATTGACTCTATTCGTTCTTCATGCTTTTTCATATAAGGTGACCAAACAACGCTACAATATTCTAAAATTGACCTCACATAAGCAACGTAAAGTGATTTTATTGTATAAGGATCTTTAAAGTGGAGACCGAAACGTTTTATTAAATTGAGCATATTGCCTGCTATATGTATTATTGTGTTATAAATGTTTATTTAGAATCTACAATAACACCTAAATCTCTTACATTTTACATTTTTGTACATTTTCATTACCTAATGTAATACAAAGATTTTGTTTGTTTAGTTTTCTACTGTACGTTATAAGATTACATTGTTTAATATTTTGTTTCAATAAACTTTTACTACACCATTTGTAAAAAACATGTATTTCATTCTGAAACACATTCATATCGTTATCTCTTCCCATTTCTAAAAATAGCTTCATGTCATCAGCGTATATAAGCACCCTGATATTTTTTTAAAATAAGAGAGACGTCATTAATGTACAAAATAAAAAGAAGGGGACCTGGGGAACCCCTGACTTGACATGCATTGGATTAGATGTTTTCTCGTTGAATCTTACAATTTGCTGGCGATCAACTAAATGCAATTTATTTAATACAAGGAATGATCCTGATCAAATAAATTAATTAACAAAAAAATATCCCTGGAATTACCAAGTAAAATGTGCACTTTTCATCTTAAACCATCCCTTCACGCCCCCTTCCTGTCGTCTCGTTTGAATTGACCTATTACTACTTTGTTCTACACTAAAACAAATCCCGTGGAACATTTGAAACCCGGCGTCAGCACAAGTTACAACCCACCGCACGAACCCATCGCCGAGACTTATCGCTCTCCGTTTCATGAATGGTGATGAAAACCGTTTCCGCTCGACATTGAAATTTTACGGTTCGCGTCCCAAATTAGATTCTTTACGAGCGGACGCTTCGACGTTCCAGTGGCTCTGGCCGATCCAGCATCGTTTTTTTTTTTAACAACCCTCCGCTCGGGTGTGGCGAAAGTTCTTCTCACTCCTTTGATTGATAAACACCGACCTCACACGAGAGCGCAGCCCCGCTCGCTTCGGTGAACTTTAAAACAAAATCCAAACAACAGGCGGTAATTGGTCTTGCGGATGTCGGAGGCGTCATAAAAAGTAAACCCACTGCTATACGTTTGTTTGCGTGAAGTCTTAAAAATTTAAGATTATGTTATTTATGTTTATTTTGTGCACTCTCCCGGACCAGACCGAACGCACGTGCTGCCGACGTATTAGGAAAGTGCCGTAAGTTGATGCTTTGGATCATTCAGGCTCTGAAGGCTTCGGGGATGCCAAATCACCCATATTTCCAACATGAAATTTCAGAGACTTAGGGATGTGTGCAATTTCCGTTGGCTGATCGAAAGTTGAAGCCTAACGGCGTGTGAAACAATTTCAATGACTACACTTGACGATTATGCCGTGCCATCGACGATATCAGAACCACATTCCAGTGAAAATATGCCAATAGCTCTAAGCACCGAATTACGTAAATTCGACATCCGAATAGTGTTCATCGCCAGCCCGGAAATGTTCTGCTCCGGAGCGGTCGGAAAAGCAATCCGATGAACAGAACAAACGTCTATAAAATACCCGTAAATCATTGCTTTTGCCGTACATAAAACATGAATTTACGCTTCTTTTATTGAAGTTCAAGATACCATAATTCGGCAAGCAGCCACCAATCCCTCCTCCATCATCCTTCCGCTTTTCTTTCACCCAGCCAGCATAAAAGCTCTTACGCCAAAGCCGTTGGATTTATTGCATCCTGTGTGTTTGTGTGCGCTTTCTTTTCAGCCTTTCTTGGTAGTACATTTTTGTGACTGTGGGTGGTTGAATTCCGTTTCGGCACTCACCCGGTTCTCCTCCAATGATGAGCAATTGGAACTTACGGTCGGTGGTCGATGGAAGCCAGAGCCGGGCGAGGGGAGTTAATTTAAGGCTTACATGACCGCCATTTATCGGTATCAGTTCATGGCTCTCCAAAGGGCACCCGGACCAGCACTCAGCATCCAGCATCCCCATCAACGGGGCAAGACCCAAGATTTATTCGACCATCGGAGAAATGTAGATGTCATTTAAAAAGCGATAATACTCAATCTTTTTTTCGGTGCTCGGTGAGTGCTCTCCGATATTAGGATGTCGGTTGTAATTCTGGCGCAAGAATCAGTCCCCGGTAGTCTGCCTGAAAAGGGAAATTGAGATGCTTTTTACGAGATGGGGTACTTCTAATGAGGGGCCAACAAGATCGGGGGCCATAAAAAGGCATAAATTCAACACTATTGGGAACAGTCAAAATGAGAGAATGATGCTTGCTGGTGGTGATTTATGTCGACTGTTGTGATTTGTACCAATTGTTGCGGGGTTTTATGCCGCTTGTTATTTGCTGTGTTTAAGCAGGACAGATTAGGATGAATTTAAGACTTGTGGACCTTTTTATGTGCAGGGAAATTCTGGCAAATCAGAATTGTTACCTTGAGTTTATTTCCCTGTTCATCTAGTTTCTTCATTCTGCATTTGATCCCTGGGACCTTAGATAGCGTAGTCAGTAAAGGCACGGTATTATCAAGTTGGAGGTGGCAGGTTCGATTCCCAGTCCGGTCAAGGAAATCTTTCGGGTTGAAAATTTACTCGATTTTTCTGCAGCTCCCCCACCTGGACCCTACCTATCGACCCATCAACTCATGAACCGGGGACCAACGGCTTTGCTTCCCTTCCGAAGGAAGGCGTGTGATCAGAAATCTTATGCCTCAGAAATCCCGGCGGCGCCGACTGGGATTGAACCCAGGTCTATTGGGGTGAGAAGCAATCACACTTACCTCTACACCGCCGGTGCCGCTGGATCACTATGTTGAGAGACGGCAACATGCATTTTGTTGTGCTGAGCTGCGTGCACTGTTCAATATCCAAACAGCCCAACATGCTTTTTTTCAGGAAGAAATCCGTTAACAATCGATTTGGTTTTAACTGATTTAGGTTAATTTTGTAGCCAATTGGTTACCCATTCGGTTCTGGTCACCTTCCTGTAACTTTTGATATAAAGGGCGAACACGAAATTATTGCGACACATTCAACAGGGCATAACTTTTTTACCATTGGGTAAAAATCAACCAAATTTTGCACACTTTCTCATTGATGTGTATTGTGTACATGCTGTCAAACTCGAAGTCGTGTTTTTCGATTCAACGAAAATGGAGGTGAACCAACGCGAGTTGAGAGAACACATTCTTTCCAAACACCTGGAATTTCCTGACCTGTCGCACCGGCAGTTGGGAAAAATGTTGAACATTCACCATTCAACCGTCTCCAGAGTGTTTAAGCGGTTCCAGGAGCGGTTGACGTTGGACCACGGCAAAGGAGCTGGAAGAAAACCGGGACCGGAGAACAAAAAGACGGAGGGAAAGGTGAAGCGGATGATTAAAGCAAATCCCAACGTCTCAAGCCGTGATTTGGCTAAAAAGATCGGCATGTCGCAGAGCTACGTCCAGAATGCAAAGAAGAGAGCTGGACTACATACATACAAGGTACAGAACTTCCCAAACCCCGAAGAGCGGCAACAATCGACGGCTAAAACTCGGGCACGGAAGCTCTACGAGAAGATGCTGACAAAATATGGCTAAAGCCGATTTTAAGCAAATTCCGGGGTTGGAGTTTTTCACCGGCAAGAGCAAGTTCGATGTGGACGACAAATTTAAGAAGAAGAAAATGTCGAAGTTCGCCTCCAAATATCTCATTTGGCAGGCCATCTGCTCTTGCGGACTGAGGAGTGAGCCTTTCGTGACAAAGCGCACAGTAAATGGCGAGATCTACAAATCTGAGTGCCTCGAGAAGCGCCTTTTGCCGTTCTTGCAGCAGCACGACAAAGCTCCGCTATTTTGGCCAGATTTGGCATCATGCCACTATTCTAAAAGTGTCCTGGAGTGGTATGAGGCCAATTCTGCCCATTTTGTTCCAAAGGACATGAATCCACCAAACTTTCCGGAGCTGCGCCCGGTGGAGCAGTACTGGGCAATAATGAAGCGGGAACTTCGGAAGAGCAAGAAGACAGTCAAAGACGAGAAGGACATGTTAAGAAAATGGAAAAAAAAAACTGAGAAACTGGTACCGGATGACACTGTAAACACTTTGATGAAGGGCATCAAGCGAAAATGCGTTCAATTTTACACTCAAGGCTCCATCGATTAACTTTTCTTTTGATTTTTGAAGTAAATATATGTATAAAACTACCCTAAAATTTTGGTTTGCTTCTAAACATTATAAGAAAATTGGCATGACATTTTCGGTGTCGCAATAATTTCGTGTTCGCCCTTTATCCCAAGAAATAATATCTAATCCCAACAGCTCTACTTTCAATTATCATAGAGCTGATTGGGAGCAACATTGAACATTTATGGAATATAGCATTGATGCAAACATCCCTTTGCAAACCAAAGGTGACATTGATTTTGCTCTTGAATCTCTGACTTCTTCTAAAGTTAAAGCAAGAGCTACCTCAGTACCAAAATGCAAGCTTAAATTTGATTCAATTATAATACCTTCAGCTCTTGATTCGTCAGAACAAAGGTCCGTAAGAGGCAATATCAAATAACACGCGTTCCTACCATCAAATTTAACTGGCGGGATTTGCAAAAACAAATTCAAAAGCGATTCTCTGCCCTGATGAACAAAACCTTTGAAAATAATGTTTCGAAATTAGATCCGAGTTCCAGACCCTTTTGGAAGCTCACAAATTTTTTGAAAAAAAAAACTTCAACCTCAGAAACAGAAAGAAAAAAGCATTGCGTCCAGGTATTAAATGACTCAAGATTTAGAAAAATTCAGACTTGGTAAAAACACCGCTCGGTGCGGCTCGGTGGCAACCTACTCATGTATGCACAGCACTGGGTTTCTTCGATAAAGCACCCGGTGTCGGTGCAACATGTTGGCACGCCACCGAACCAAAAGAGAAACCCGAACGCGGTGCTACGGGCTTCGGCTCGGCACCGTGCGGCACGGAGCCAACGAACCACTCATAATTTCGTATCGTTCGTTGTTGGTGATGCGCTATACTCGGTCCCATTTGCGTTTTTGTCAAAACTGAGTTTTTCAATGGAAGTGGTAGCAAGTAGCTCATAGTTTCATTATACTCGATGAACTCAAGAAATTTGTTCTGAAATTTGAAAAATGGGCAAGCAGGTTTTCTCTTTACATAAGAATCCATGGTGCAAAGCAAACTTAAAACGCGTTCTTAATTGCGTCTGTCATTTCTCGACAGGAACAGGGTCCGTTCGGATACGGATGTGTTGGCCATTTTCGTTAGCACCGTCGAAAAATTTTCTCTTCCGGCAAATATAGACATTTTCTGATGGGAATTTTCGGTGGAGTGAAAGGATAGTACAAAGTCCGCCATGTTTCACGCGCAGTCTGATGTTTGCTTATGGATTTTCTCATAGGAGTAAAGAGCTACAGAGTCGCCGTCAACGCCAATTCTCGTCTACGATTATGTTTGGTACATATTGTGCCGCGCTGCGTAAACTAGAGAAAGTTTTCTAAATAACGTTATAGTGAAGCAAATTGTATTCACCAGTGAAAAAAAGAACAACAAAATTAACTTTTAATTGACCTTTGCGGGAAAAAAAACTATGGTTTTAAGGCAATAATATTTGCCGCATTAATGCTACATGGTGAAAACCGCTGTTGCATTAATTCGCATTAACGGCATTGGCTCTTCACAGAGTTATAGTTCCTTAGGTTAGCGTTAGCGTTAGCGTTAGCGTTGTTATGATATACTTCGTAGATTGGATACTAGCGACACTCACGTCTCTTCTGAAATTCTCAGTTAGACTACTTTCAGGAATAATGCTGAGGAGTAAACATTGGTTCCAATCTAAACAAGAGTAACAGAAGCATGACTGTCGCTATTCCCGGCCACACCCATCTTTACCATAACTAGGGATAGGGAAGGAAATGTTGATGTAGTACTTACTTAACGAGAGGCCACCGACTTAGCGACACCCTCATAAGTGCTACGGAGTTGGAGGGTTGGGTAGGGTATTCGGTTAGGATTCACCTCAAGTTGGCGATGCAACCAAAAGTATGTATTGTTTATTTTTTGTTTATTTAATCTCTCGATAGCCGGCTATCGAAAGAACATGTTAATTTTGTTTAGTGATAATGAATTTTAAGAGTCATGATGGAGAGCTTGGGATTAAACCCATGATTTTCTGCTCAGTAAACAAAAACGATCCCTCCAGGGTCATCGAGCATCTCAGAACCATAAAGCTTCGCGACAATACAGGACTACGTTTTCGCTTGATATGCAAATAGTTTCCGAGGTTAATGTTCAATATCAAATATACAAATGATGGTGGCGATTTATTGTGCTGTGGAAGAGCTTGGGGTTAAATCCACGATTTTCTGCTCAGTAAGCAAAATCGATCCCTCGAGGGTCATCGAGCATCTTATAATCCACAGCGCTTTGAATAACTATTATTTACGATAATTACATGAAATAAATATAATATAAACTACAAACTAAACGTGATTGCTAAAATCTCAAAAAGATATTCTCACAAATATATTTCACGCCACCAGGAATCTCAAAACCATTAGACGTTATAATGATACTCTGCACATGTTAGACACAAGAAGAGGCCAAAAAGCAAGCGTCCGACACACAAAACCCGTCAAATCCACTTGCAGTCACAATCAATGATTCTACGAATCGCGAGCGCTCACGAATCATAAAACCGCTGACTGCGACACTCTGAAAGCGAAATTGACAGGCTCTATGCGTCAAACACCCGCCCGCATCCAACAGCACAAATCTCCATTACAACATCTAACGAATTCAAAACTCCGAAAATCACTCATCTATAGCAAGTGAGTGGAAGCAACTCTGCATGCAACCATTCTTCATGATACACTTTTTCTGCCTATCTTTCTATTAGGCCTGTGGACATGCGTTAGCTTCGAAACTTTTAACCAAACTGGGTAAATTTTCAGATCACAAAAAAAAACTTGAAAAAAAAAACTTTCAAAGGTAATTACAAGTAAAATAAATATTGATTATTTTACGCAAAAACGAGCAAGTAATATTGTATCTCTTGTATCATATGCTAATGCAAATTGACTGTAACCTAAATAATATGCTTAAATAAAATAAAATATTAATAAAATTATATGCAAAATTTACAAGAAGATCATTACTTTATTGGTGAGAAGTTTTTAATAAGCCCTCCCAGTTCCTCTGTATACAGAACAAATCTGATACTATAATCAGAATTGCTCAGTCTGCATGAAGCAGCCGATTGCATCAAGGAAGTTCTATTAACAACCAAGAATTAATCGTTTGAGGCATACTGAAGCATTAAGAAGGTGATATGTGTCACTATAGGAAATCATCATCGCTGCAAATATAAAGAAATTAAACATAACCCTTTGCTTCAGTACCGTCAACCTCCATGTCCATGGGGAGGGAGAGTTATAGTTCCTTAGGTGCTGTTCATAAACTACGTAGGGGGGGGGGGGGGGGTTTGGCAATTGTCCACGGTCCATACAAATTTTAAAACTTCAGGGGGTCAAGATTCCCAAAAAACTGTATACGTAGTTAATGAACAGCCCCTTTGAGATTTTTCATTTGAGCGACAGAGAACGGAACAGCCCGCCATGCTTCTCATAGGAGTAAAGAGGTACAGTATCGCCGGAAAGGTCAATCAGAAAAGGAACGAAAAAAAATTAGCAGACTGCGATAGTGGAAAAGAAGAAGCACTGCATTCTGTCTGGCACCGGACCCTGGCACGGAGCCGCACGGAGCGCACCGAATAACCATAGCACGGCACCAAGCCGAATAAAACGGCTCCGCGTTCAGGTTTCTTGTTCGTATCGGTGGCGAGCCGACAAGAGGTACCGAAACCGAGTGCGTGTTAGCTTTGAACGGGGAGCAATATTCTTGCACGGCTCGCAGTGCCGGTGGGTGTTTTCCCAAGTCTGGAAAAATTACGGTTTGTGAGTTTATATTATATTTAAAAGCACGTCGCAATCAACGAAAGATTGGAAACATATTTTTCCGATATAAAAATGTCACTATTGTCTTTTTTTTTTAATTTTAAAGACACTATTTCCGTTATTTTAATCACTAAAATCGCTACTAACGGGTGTTCAATAATAATGAGAATGATTTCAATACCTTTCTGTAATTAAAGTAAAGAGCGTTAATTTTTGACGTTGGACAACGTCTTTCGGCAACATACGGGGGTACAAAATTGAAAACAGTCATTTTGGATGCGTTACGAAAAATTAAAAGATTTTGAACGATAATAACACAACCGTCTCTCGATAGATTTACGAGATAATGGCATCAATCGATTGGAAATATTTCTAGCAATTTGCTGAATGTTTCAAACCTATTGATTTCATTCTGTAAACTATTGAAAAATGGTTAAAAGTAAACCATTGTCTAAAGATGGTGAAAATCGATTGATTTTTTTAATATTCTTATACTTTCTCCAACCGAGACATCAGATGCTCTGATATTTTCTGTTCTACTATATAAGCGTCCAACAAGGTCGCCCGTTCCATCATTGTCTATCCGATCGTCGACCCAGCAGCAGAGCAGCAGTACCAGATCAGCGGAAGCAGAGCAACGGCAGCAGAGCAGCGGCAGCAGAGCCTGGGGGCGAAAGGGCAACTACGCCGAGTGCGTTGGTGCCAGTGCTCCGGTATACTGGGCCGCCGTCATGGAATGCCCAGCTGCTGCAGTTCTCAGTCGGTCGTATTCACCGTCTGCTCCGCAAGGGCAACTACGCCGAGCGCGTTGGAAAAATGGCCCTTTTCAGGGCCACAACATTATCAAGAAAGAGTTTAACGATTAATTTTCTAATGCCTTTCCGACACTTTTTTCTTATGACTTTCATCGGCCTCATGATATTCATGTGATTTTGTGGTGGGATTTTTAGCTATGTGAAATTCACATGGTTTTCATCCATTAGATACCTATGTGGTAAATTTTTTGAGTGTATGCTTCGGCAATCAAAATAAAGTTTGCACGATGGAAGCGCACATCGTAAATTTCGTTCATTTTAGTTATAATTAAATTGCCCCTCTCCCCCTACCCTCTGGCAGTACATGAAAAGCCTTTTTGTGAGGGGAATTTTTCAAAAGGATGCCGATTAAAATAATGGGTACCATTTTCTGAGGATGAGATGAGGACGATTCGTCATCCATATGAAGCTTGTCACGATCATTCCCAAGGATTTGTGGTTAACGCGTCTTTTTTTTCTGTTAATACCGGTTAAACTCAATAAGAGGATTGTGATCGACTGGTTCCTCTCAAAATATCTGTTTGGATTTCATCCGAAGTTTCGGTCGCATATATTGTGCCTTTTTGAAGGAATCTTTTGGACTCTATATGTTGGTAGAATGTTCTACTTTAGTATTTTGTGTTCATCTACTAACCAGGCTCGGTTTTATTGTTCTATGAGCCCACAGTATAGGCTTAATAATAATCTAGAAGTATCGCTTCAATACGATTAACCGGTTGGCTAAGCAAAGAAGACCGGAAGCCCCAACGGTAACGGCAAATGTTGAGCAATGAAGGAACAATACAGTTCAGAATCAGCGGTCCGAGGAAAACCTCTTTTGAAGTTACTAGTCAAATCACTCAATTTATTGAAGGCAAGCAGTTCACGTCCAAAGCGGAGGGAGAGTAAGGTACACTTACCGGGATCCAGTAAACCGATGTCACGTAGGTAGTTAATTCACTTCCGAAGGTACTAATACCTTATCAGAAATCACACCACACTTCAAATTGGACGCACACCACGATCATTTCTGAAATCTCTACCGTAATTTGCTAATGAATTTCATTCCGCTGCATCAATGTAGGCCAAAGTCCAGGGCCACCGCAGCTCTGCAAGGTAGGGGAAATGGATCTAAGATTGGGCCCATCGCTAAAAATCTGCTATTTACCAATCTTATCTATATGAACGCGTCGTTGGGACGGTACTGATGGATATTTTAGGGCGCTATTGAAAATTTAGTCGATAGTTTAATTTTAGAAATGGATGGAATGATAACACTGCACAGTGGTCTAAAAGTGCCAAAACGTGCGTTTTTTAGTTTATGTGAAAACGGTCCATTTAAGCCATATAGTGTCTTCGGAGAAGTTTGTGCACTAAAAAACCCCTTCTTTTGAGCATAGCCATTTCATGATTAATTCACCTAGCAGGGAGATGAAAAATTTACTTTTTTTCTTTGTCGATATAGCAAAATGGCGTCTTCAGCAAAGTTTTAGACAATTTTAAAACCAACATTTTTTCTCAACACGTCAACCCTTTGTCTCTTATGTTTACAAAGATATGTCATTTTTTTGATAAGAGTCTTCAGAAATTCAATTTTTTGCTAATAACTTTTCAGGAAGCAATTTTTGACATTAGTATGTTCTACACAAATGTTTGTTTATTAAAAATACACCATTTTGTCTTGGGAAGCAAGTCCCTATCTTCAATATTTTTTGAGATATTCATGGTTTTGATCCAAAATTAGCACTATTTCCAAGGCCAATAGCTCGAAGTTGGGCGAAATTGGGCAAACCAGGTTGATTACATTTGAAAGTACACATAAAATGCAGCCCAATGCATAAATACCAAATCATAAGTCTTCTTTAGTATTCTCTGCCGATCTGCTTATTACCAAACTATAGTAACCCGTGTTCAGATAATCGTTTTATTGCATTTGTACATAGAGCAGCTACTTCATACGTCACTTACTGTTGGTGTTGAAGTAAGAAAATTCGAATTCGGTTAAATCGAAGTAGGCATGCAAAAAACGAGTAGGCGTTGCAAAGCAGCGTGTGATAAAACTTTTGATTCCAAATTCTAAATTGTAGTGACCGGTTGACAACACAAGAAGGTGATTCGTAGTGTCTATTGTAGTGATTGGTTGACTGAATGAACAGTGGTTCTTGCGTCTCGTGGCAGGTGAGTCCCAGTGTCTATTGTAGTGATAAAAAAATGACTGAACTACGATTGGTCTCTGTTCCTCCCGGCAGGTGATTCACAGTGTGGGTAGTAGTGACCGATTGATTGAACGAACAGTGGTCCTTGTTCTTCCCGGAATGTGATTCTCGGTGTTTGTTGTAATAATCGGTTAACTGAACGAACATTGGTCCTTGTTCCTCTCACTATTTGAGTCCCGGTGTCTGTTGCTTTTGAACGTGAGCGGTTGTATCTAATTGCGATAATGAGCTCAGAAATATCTTTTTTGGTTGGTTCAGGTAAGTGCAATTTGTTTTGATCACTATTTAAAAAGTGACGAAGCACAAATATGTGTTTTATTTCAAATATTTAGAAACTATTGACAAACGTGAGTTGTTTAATCTTTGGAGGAGAACCGCAGGAAACCAACATACAAAATGGGGCTGCGTAGTCTCCGAGGTTATGGCTCTTCATAAAATAGATATGAACATCATGCCAGATGTCGTTTCAGAAGTAGAGGCATATGTCAAGAGCATCTGTCACTACTTCCAAAAGCTGTGGGTCAAACATAATCGCACAGCTAAGAATGTTTTTGACTATAATAAGGCATACTTTGATAATCCGGTACAACTGCCTCAAGCTATACGTGTTAAGCTTCCATCTTCTTCCAATTCTCAACGACCTGGCCGAAAAGTATTGCCTTTTGATAAAAGCACAGACAGTGTGAAACGGCAAAAAACATGAAGCAGATGAGCTTTGCTTTGCTGCGCAGATGAAGCTTCGAGAATCCGGAAGAAAAGACGAAGCCGCACTCATCAGAGACGTTATTCAGGCAACTCCTTCGCGAGCAGAACAAGTACTGTCGAGTTTTAAAACATCCCCCAAACTCAATATTGTACAATATACACCAGAAGAGGCTTTGGCGATGATGCTGGATACTAACCTAACAAAGTCGCAGTACACAAAACTTCAAAAAAAAAGCTAAGGTGAGGAATGCGAACATATATCCAGCATATCATACAATTCTAACGGCGAAAAAAAACTGCTACCCTGATGCAATAACCGTGACTGAAACTGTTGCCGAAATTAAACTGCAAGAACTGGTTGACCACACATCCACTAGTATTTTGAAGCGGTTTCCGAAACACTACCAAACCTCAGTGATGAAGAGCTTCTCAACGTTGTGTTTACAATCAAGTGGGGATTCGACGGCAGCTCATCGCATAATGAATTCAAGCAAAAATTTACAGGTGAGGTTTTTTTCTGTGTTGGAGGCATAATACCACCACGACCAATATTTTGATCTATTCTGATGTATCCCCTTTCTACTTATGCCAGAACTTTATGATAAGCCTCTATTTTTGAGTAAATACCACTACTGTTATAGGTGATGATGGGTCCTTTTCTGATTCACACGTCTTCATTACATCCATCTTGCCTATTAAGGCAGATACCAGAGAAAAATGTTTATTTCAAAACCCACGACCCTCTTCAACTAGATATTGCCGGCCTCTCCGTATACAATCGTAATAAGGTATGATGTTATATTTAGTATTAAGCTCTTGTTCTGTTAGAATTTTTTGCACTATAGATATGAAATGCTGATGACAATGGTGGACGGGAAGGTATGTAATGCAGTTAAATTGACGAAGTCATCACAGAGATGCTGCATTTGCGGTGCTGTTCCATCGCAGATGAATAATATAGCTCAGGTAAAGGAGCGTACGGAAAACGAAGAAGTATTTCAGTTCGGGCTGTCCACGCTTCATGCATGGATACGTTTTTTTGAGTATTTTATACACCTGGCTTATCGCATGAACTTTAAAAAGTGGCAGGCCAAAGGACCGGACGGTGATACAATGAGAGAACGAAAAAAACTTATTCAACAGAAGTTCCGCGTGGAAATGGGTTTACATATTGATAAGCCGAGGTCTGGAGGTTCTGGAACATCAAATGACGGTAATACCGCTCGGCGTTTTTTTTTCGAGAATGGGAGAAATCTGCGGAAATAACGGGACTGAATCCAATACTGCTATATCGTTGCAAGTCAATATTGCAGGCATTGGCATCCGGATGCCAAATCGAAAGCACTAAATTTGATGAAAACTGTCTGCAAACGGCACTGATGCTCGTGGAAGAATACCCGTGGTTTTATTTGCCTGTAACGGTGCATAAAATACTTATCCATGGCTCGACGATCATACAATCTTTTCTTGTGCCAATTGGGCAGTTATCCGAGGAGGCCCAGGAGTCAAGGAATAAAGACATCAGGCGCTTTCGCATGGGCTATACACGAAAAATCTCCCGAACAGTAACAAACGTTGACCTTCTGAACCGTCTGCTTGAATCATCTGACCCGTTAATTTCTACAATAAGACCCCTTCCAAAACAAGCAAAACTGCTTTTGTCCGAAGATGCTCAAACTGTTCTAGTTCCATCTACCGATGCATGAACCGATGGTGAAACAGAAGTAAGCGACAATTCTGAACGTGACGACGAAATGGGTAGCGATGAATAATTTTTTTCTTTAATGTTGTATGAAATGGTTGATGAAATATAACGATACTAAGATATAGGTAGTAATCATTTGAGGTAGTAATGTTGTTTTTAATGTTCATAAAAAAAAGAACAACAGTAACACAATTGACGGGAAGTCGTGACCCTATAGTTTGGTAATAAGCAGATCGGCAGAGAATACTAAAGAAGACTTATGATTTGGTATGCATTGCGCTGCATTTTATGTGTACTTTCAAATGTAATCAACCTGGTTTGCCCAATTTTGCCCAACTTCGAGCTATTGGCATTGGAAATAGTGCTAATTTTGGATCAAAACCTTGAATATCTCAAAAAATATTGAAGATAATAACTTGCTTCCCAAGACAAAATGGTGTATTTTTAATAAACAAACATTTGTGTAGAACATACTAATGTCAAAAAATTGCTTCCTGAAAAGTTATTAGCAAAAAATTGATTTTCTGAAGACTCTTATCAAAAAAAATGACATATCTCTGTAAACATAAGAGACAAAGGGTTGACGTCTTGAGAAAAAATGTTTTTTTTTTTAAATTGTCTAAAACTTTGCTGAAGACGCCATTTTGCTATATCGACAAACAAAAAAAGTAAATTTTTCATCTCCCTGCTAGGTCAATTAATCATGAAATGGCTATGCTCAAAAGAAGGGGTTTTTTTTGTGCACAAACTTCTCCCAAGACACTATATGGCTTAAATGGACCGTTTTCACATAAACTAAAAAACGCACGTTTTGGCACTTTTAGACCACTGTGCACTGCACTGGTTAATTTCTTGGAATTCAAGACACGCCTACACTAATCAACCATCATCGAACCTACTCGATGAGGATATCAATTAACTAGGGAGAGCATGACAGAAAGATTCAACCATGTTTTTAATGGATTCATTTTATCACTCCTTGCGCACCACGAAGGAAACTGTTTTGAAAACGAAACTCTTTACCATCAAATTGGTCGTCCTGAAAAGGACGGATTTTGTTAAAGGGTGGGAACTTCGATCGAATTTAGGCCTTCTTTTCGGTCTTCTTGGGCAACAGGACGGCCTGGATGTTTGGCAGGACACCACCCTGAGTGATGGTCACTCCGGAAAGAAGTTTGTTCAGCTCTTCGTCGTTGCGGATGGCCAACTGCAGGTGACGTGGAATTAAACTTTGAAGTCTGTGTTAGGGAAATCGCTTTTCACAGGTTATCGATGATAATTTTAATTATCATGGCAACAGTTGCACATTCGTGCAATTTTCAATAGTGACATATTGAAAATTAATAAAGTCTTAAATTAAGCAGATGAGGAGAAATATTTCTGATCGATTGGTGAAAAAATTATTGAAATTGGTCCAGGAAAGCTGAGTTATTAACGTTAAACATCTTTCATAGTTTTGTTACATGTTCCACTTAAGGTTTTCACGAAGAGTACCCCCATAAAGAAATCACTGACGTAGTCCTACGTCAAAAGCATAAATTGAACAGTAACGTAGAAACCACATTGGTAATGATTTGAAAAGTGCCAAGGGCAAACAACAGAGGTATTCTAAGTACAATGAATAAGTGATTCCATATAGGGGAAATGGATTAATGTCGGCATAAATGCCCCCAATTTGGGTCCATACATAAATTCAGCAATCGAATAAATTTTCAATAGCGACCACAAATAGTACTCTTCGAATGTCGCGTTCATCTAGATAAAATTGATAAATAGCAGATCTTTAGTTATGGGCCCAATCTTAGATCCATAGGCCAACATTAGAGCCATTTCCCCTATGTTCATTATTTCTGGATCAGTCTCTAGACTGGTATGATAGGCTCGATGGTTATCATTCATTCTTCTACCATAACGAGTTTTAAAGAACCTCCAAAGCACAAAGCGCACCAACATGAATCATTGCAAGCGCACGCTTTTCTGCAGTATATTTTTCGATTAAGCTTATGTGTCGTAATCCCATCTAAGAGGATATAATTTCAGGTTTCATCTACGAAAGGGCGGGAGCGTCCATGCACCAAGTTTTTGCCTCATTTCTTCGTGGGCATATTTTCGCTTTTTTTTTTTGCTTGTCTGTCTCAGTTTCACCCTCCGGTTTTCCGGCGCTGTGGAGATATGAACGTTGCAGTCGGGAATCATCTTTCCAGTTCCGGCGGGAAGAGAGAAAAATCTGACGCTTACAAGTCGAGAAAGCGTAATTTACAAGGGATTAGGAGGCGCAGCAGCAGCAAAAGTGGCGTTTGGGAATCATTCATGCGAGGTAAATTATTTGGGGAATTAGCGTAATCTAGTGAGTGAAGTTATTACTTGCTGAGAGTTGTGGGTGCCATGATTTGTGTGGTGCCTGTAAGCTGTTTTTTTGGTGGTACTTATTGCGTTTGCTTTCTTGACGTATTTCGTCTTATATTTCCTTATGACTTTTTGATCACTTGTCAATTAGTGGATAAGATAGAGTTAAACTGAGATATTTGGACTATTTCTGAGCACATCCAGCTAATGAGATCCTTTTTATCTCGAAATTTGACGCTTCATCAGTGCTGAGCGAAGCGTATCTCTTACAGAGGAAGTCAATTAGCACCGGAAAATGAATCGCTTCACGGTTTGATGCATTTCGCTTTCCGAACGAAATGAATCCTTTCTTTCCACAGCGCACACGGGGTTAGAGCACTTGATTGAGCTCATTATAGGTCGCCAATGATTTCTTCTGAATCTTAAACTCATTGCTTTTAATGTTCCTGAAAATCATCCACCTTCCTGGGGGATCAATAATTTTGGTTCTTGAAACAATGCAACCCCTTGACTCTCATTCTGTGCTCTCGGAGTGATTCATTGAACCAAACTGTTGCATTCGCCTAGTCAGACACCTTTCAGGATATGCGGCGACTCTATGCTAGGTCGGTTCTAGATACACCATCACACTTTCTCCAAACCTTACGTGAAAAATGGTTCTCTTTCTGCTTTCAGCTGGTGTGAAACCATCCTCCAGCCCACCTTGTATCAGTACGGACGGGCATTACGCTCATTCACCGTCGACCGCTCGCTGTAAAGTTAACGATAAGTGAAGGAATATTTATTACACCCAGCGGGATCCTTGCTTTTAGCACGGAAAGCATGCCTGGAATCGACAGAAACAAGTGGCGCTAAAAGAGAGCTCCCAGATAGATACTGGGGGAGGATGTTGTCTTCGGTGGGAAAATGCAGCCCGCACTTTTCGGGTGGTAATTTCGCTAGTTTTTATTGCATCGCCGCCGGTATGGGTACCGGGGGCCCTAAAGTGCAGTAAAGCTGGCCGGAGTCGGAGGAGACACCAGCGGAGCGATATGGAACCCCCGAAGATCTATCCTGCGGCGATGATAGTGGTGTGCTGGTTTGCGTTGATGACTTTGTTTCACGACTGCTCTCTCCTCCAAGAACCGCATGGATGGACGCTACTGCGCCCTAGACATGGTGTAATCTGGTTCCGTTTGGATGTCGTTTGACCGATGTGGTTGGATTTTGGCCACGGGGAGATCCAAGAGACGGTGGCAATCTGATGTTTTAGTGTCACTGCATAGAAGTTCTCCGTGGTAATTAATGCTTTGCGTCTCGGTGGTGACGTTGTAGTGGTGTTTTATGGGTGGGTGGATTGCCAGGGTTATGGGTAGACACGAACGCTTTATCAGTTTAAATATTTGGTTGAGTAGACAGTTTTGCGGTTGCTGGTATCGAGATTTAATGACAAGCAGCGGAAGTTTGGCATGAAAATGATTTCTACTGGCCCATGTAGGGGAAATGTAGGTAATGTCGGCCTACATGTCCCTAATTTGGGCCCATCGCTAAAAGTCTGCTATTTATCAATTTTATCTAGATGAACGCGTTATTGGGACGTTACTAATGGATATTTTTGGTTGCTATTGAAAATTTAGTTGATTGCTGAATTTATGTATGGGCCCAAATAAGGGACACTTAGGCCGACATTACCTGCATTTCCCCTATATATTATTTGGAATAGTAAGTTGTTGAATGTCTTCTTCATCGTATAAGTAGTTTCGTTTCAACTGATGCCTTATTTTTATTGCGCATATTCACATTTGATTATTGTGAGCTTCCTACGCCAATTGGCAAAACAATGTTGGCACTGGTGGAGAATAGAAACACTATAAGAGTGATGATGTTTTTTTTTTCGAGTGCAATCTTAAAATGCTTTTATTTTGCAAATGGAGCATTTTATTTAAGGGGAGGTTTACTTGGATTTGGCTGAAAAACAGTTGAAATTTGGAATTTTTTTTCAGGAGAATGAAAAGACATACGAACTTCCGGTTTCGATAATTATATTTGTCCACTATTCCTGAATACTTGGAAATTTTTTGAAGGTAAAAAATCAAAATGGCGGCTCAAAATGGCGGCTCGCGTGGAGGAGTGTCAGTCAGGTTTTGCTGCGAACTTCGAGTGCACACCCTCTGGTGGTGAACTGAAATGAAAATTTTTTATTGTGGTTAAAGTTGATAATATTCCCTGTGACTTATACCTAACTAGAACGAAATCCGACAAAAATTGACAAAATTATGTGCTTTTTTTACCCCTTTTTTCTCACTTTGACCTTGCTTAAAAAATAGTAACTAACAATTTTTTTTTTCATTTTAGGTATAAGCCATACAAAAAAAAAGTATCCTTCAAAGCGCAATTTTCGGATCATTTGTTCAAGTCCTATGCTCTAAGTTGTTATAAAAAATATGGTTTCGAGCGCGCATGACAAAGGTTCACTCAAAGCGCCATAACTCGCTAAATATGTTTCGGATCGTAAAATCCTTTTGGCCACATATTCTACACACTTGTAGCTTTCATTTTATGCAAAAAAAATCAATTTTTTTGAAAAAATCCAAGTAAACCTCCCCTTAAATGTGGTTAATGCTACGTTTGTAGAAAACTTAAGGACTACCAGGGATGCTATTCTCTCCAGTGTAAGCAGGGTGATGAGTTGAAAAGACACCTCGCACTATGACAAAAACAAACTCACCCGAGAGATCTTTATTTTGTTTTCACTTTCTACCGCTTCTCCCACTTCGCAAACAAATACAATTTCTGACGTTCGCACCTCCAACAGTCCAACACACAGGAGCGGATGAGTGATCACTAGGGAGCACCGTAGAGAGTTCGTTTGCTTCACCGGGGAGAATCACCCCGGTGAAGAGTTTGGGGTTGTTAGTTTGTTGCATACAAAGATTTTTTAAAGGTTACTTTTTATATTAACGTCGATACTAAGGTATGGAGGCCCAGTCTGGGTTGCAGCGCTGGAAACGAAGCAGAACCAAAGGAAACCGAGTAGTACGTTCCAGCTCATGGCCACGCAGGTCGTGAGTGCGTACAGAACCATCTCGTCTGAAGCAGTATGCGTTATCGCCGGTATAATCCCTATCGCCATCACCCTGGTGGAGGACAGCGAGTGCTACAGGTGGAAAGAAACTGGAAGAGTACGGAAATCTGTGAGAGCGGAGTGGTTTGCTAAGTGGCAACAGGAGTGGAACACGGCCGAGAACGGTAGAGGAACACGCAGACTAATACAGATTCTTTCGATCTGGGTGAACAGAAAACACGGAGACGTCAACTTCCACCTAACGCACTTCCTGTCTGGTCACGGCTGCTTCAAACACGCAGCGTCACCCCTCTGTTCGGAGTGTGGCAACGTGGATGAAACGCCGGAGCATGTGGTCTTCGACTGTCAAAGGTTCGAGGTAGTGTGAAGGAAGACGTCTTTAACGTGGAGAATGTCGTAGATGAAATGCGTCGAAAGGAAGGCACTTGGAATGCCGTCAGCAGCTGCAGCGACAGTGGAGAGAGGAGCAGCGATCTAGCAACACCAGAACACCCGATGAATATTGACGAGATGCCGCTTAAAGTTGAATACCGTGTCTACTTTGAATGTTTTTCCATTTGCCCTGCAAAGCACAAAATTCACAACCACCGGTACTGTCGTCAAACCGCACTTTTTTCTTCGTAAAAAACAGTTTGCACTTTGTCCCCTCACGTCGAGCTCTGCCGGAATCTTTGGAAAAACAATAACGCATTTGCGCTGTGTGAGTGTAGTGAGTGTATAAACTCTCTCGTGCTGTGTCTAACAATCTCTCCAGTGGTGCCACGAAAAATCTCCGAGGAGATAAGCAGAGATTCACCGCAGAGAATGATATCTCTCGCACCCGGGTGATTTTTCAACAGAGAATTTTCATCCCTGAGGACTACTCAATAGACATATAATATAAAAAAAATCTTTTCAGATGTTTATGTACTATGTATTATATACATAGATTTCAGAGTTTCTACCACTGTAGAGCAACCAAATATAAATAAAATGCTCCATTTGCAAAATAAAAGCATTTTAAGATTGCAGTCGTATACTTCCCCGTGAAAATTTTTGAAACTATCATCACTTTCATCACGAGTGCCAACTTTGATTTGCCAATACTTCTGTATGCTTTGCACCTATGCTAAGTAACTAGAGTGGTAGGTAAAGGAACACATGATCAATAGAAGAGCAGGTTCGTGATTTCCGGTAAAAATTTAACAGGCGGGGAAATTCAATAAGCACCGTAACTATGCTGAGTGGGGGTGTGAGCATCGGCTAACACTCCAGTTGATTCTTGCACAGAACTTTTGGGTTTTCCCCTAACCGCCACTAGGAGTCACTTTTGACGTAGGACTACGTCTTTGATTTCTATATGGGGGTATACTTTGTGAAAACTGAAAATGGAACATGTAACAAATTAAGAAAGATTTTGAACGTTAATAACTCAGCTGCCCCTGGTTCAATTTCAATAATTTTATCACCAATCGATCATAAATATGGCTACGCATCGACAACAATGCTTTCAAATGTTGATTTTCAACAAGAAACTATTGAAAAACTGGTAAATGTCCAGCATTGTCCAAAAGCGTCGAATTAACTAACAAATCCACCAATTTCCTACATGCATATGCTGCTTCCCCAGCACAGTCGTCAGAGAGTAGTAAGTAGACGAAACAAGTCGAAGTGGCATTCGAATCCGATCCTCGGGCGCGTGCGAATAGGGAGGATGGAATTGCGTAATATTTTGCACACTCATCGCCATACTCAGAACCGCACGCTGCCAGCGACCACACCACTGTGTGGTGGTGTTCGGTCGTCGAAATTAGTAGCAGCAGTAGCAGTGCTTTCAGCGTGTGGCGTTGTTCTCCAGTAACAACGAAAGGCTGCCTGCAAGCAGCGAGCTGCAGAGCCCACATAAGCAACCATCAAAGGAGGAAGAAGCTGCACCGCTATGCTATGGATCGGAATCAGTAGCTCTTCGTGAATAGCTGCCGGTCGGTCATCTATGCCAAGCGTGTCACCATCGCTCCAAACGACAAACAGCTTGACAGCCTCATTCGTGTTGAACACCCAGCTCAAACGGTCCTTTTCAGGGCCACCATAAATTTGTTAAGAGTATTATTTGGACATTTGTCAAGGTCAACAGTTCCTGCAAGCAGCTAGCTATCAAGGCTCAACCTGGTCTCTATAGAAGGTGTGGAATTGTAGGCCCGAATGTATTGGTGAGATTAATCATCGTCCGACCATTTTTTAGAACACGCTGGTAGGAAGTGTTAAAAATCCATAAAGAATTTGAGAGAAGTGGGAATAATTCGCTTTGGGTGTATATTCAGTCTCCAGAGAGCCAATAAAATTGAATTTGTGAGAAAATTAGCTCTCACGAGTTCAATCTCTCGAAGTCCCTCCTTTTTTACATATTCTGCGCAAACGATACTTTCCGCCCCGCCCCATTCATATAATTCGAAAGGAAATCCTGTGAGGGGTGAATTGAATACACTTCAATACCAAAATGCACAAAACATAAAAATTCATAAATAACAAAAAAATCAAAATACACCTTTTAAAGTCGGGTTGATGAATCGAAAATACTCAAGTTGACAGTCCCTTGGATTCTCTTCATCAGCTTTCTCTTTGACATAAATACTACAAATTTGATACACTTACAAATAAAAAACGAAAAGAGTTAGGATAATTGATGATTGATCAATTTAAAGAACTAAATGTTCACATTTGTTCCGTCCACTAGCGGTCCTACGTCAAGCTTCCGTTCGTGCCTCTTCTACTTTTTTTAAGGTAGCACCTTGGGGCAAGCCAGCTTTTGATCATGAGTAAAATCTGAGTTTATTTTGAGTAACTCTGAGTAACTCGCGTTGCTCAACATCAGCTACACATAGCAACCGATACTGTTTTAAACGGTGCACTTGCAATGCTTAACCGGGAAGATATTTCGGCAATGGAACGGCAACAGTCAGAGATGTTTTGCTTCACTGCCGATGACGTTCAAACACTGCAAACATTAGGAACCGCATAGTACGGATTCTAATGGCCAATCCCAAGGGGGATTCTGTACAATCCCTGGGATGAACAGCTAAATAAAAAACCGCATCCAACAATGTTCCTTTTTTACTAAATATGCATCATCACAACAACAACAGACGATGAAAATTCAACCCGTCTTGTTCACCATTTTCCACTCGTTTCTTTTAGCAGGAGTATCAGGGGAAACAACGGATGTTTCTGATCACGGTACACCGTGATTATTAATATTTATTAATAATGTTGAGTTTCCTTATTTCAGGCATGTAATGCAACAAGATGAGAAACCTTTTTGACCGATTTTGAGAGATTGAGTATTAATTTTCATGAACTAAACATAATCTTCTGGAAAAGTTTGGCCAAATACCACCTTCCTTGGTTGTGAAACCACATCACCTAGCGTTTTTCTTACCCGAAAAGTTTATCAGATTTATCTTTTCTCGATTCCCGGGAAACAGTTTTATTTATAATTCTGGATATAATTTTACGAATCTTTAATGCGACGTCAGGAAAACTTCCAGGCGAAGAATCTGCCATGCAACACCGGTAGACGCTCCTGAAACAATTTTTGAGAAATTCTCGGGTGAAGTTGCAAGAGTCTTCCTGGAAAAGTTGAAAAAAGGCCAATGCAAATTTAGACAGCCGGATGAAACTTTCAGAATAATTCAGAAAAGTTTTCCATGGGAAGACCGGGTGAAATGTAAAATAGTTTCCACTGCCAGCGGTAGCCAGTAGGACTTCTGAGGGTAATCTCAAGATGCTGTTGAAACGGAAAGTTGATGAAACTTCCGTTCAACGATGGAAGAAATTTGCGGGAGAATGTGGAAGTTTCTTCCAGGACAAGTTTTAAAAACTTCCGGGAGATGTTGGAAGAAACATCCATACAAAGGTGGACGAAACCTCCATAACATAAGAATCCATCCAAAGAAGCCGGTCCTAATCTTCATGGGAAAGTTAGATGAAACTTTCAGCAAATGTTGGAAACTTTTCCGGGGGAAATCCTGGCAAAGTTCAACCTTTAATAAATAGCTACCGAAAATTATATCACTGGATAAAAACATTTCCCGATTCTCGGGAAATCCTGGGAAGTCTTCAGTTATTTCCTGATTCTAGGGTAGCCATAAATAGCCGGAAAATGGAACCACTAACACCACCACATCACCAAAAGCTTCAAAGATATTACACTTCACAGCCATCGATCACTAAAAAGCAGTCTTCACGGTACAACATGAGTGCGATGTGCACGTTAGTTTTTGCACTCGCTTGTCCTTCGCATTCTATGTTCGACTATGTTCAAGCCCATTTGTACACAAGTGCAAACTTCAGCTCGCACCTCGGCTCGCACCAATGTACACTGAGGCAAATAAACATAAGAATTTCATGAGGCTCGACGTATGAACGACATATATGAATTTCATAAGCGTAGCTTATGAATGATTTTCGTCTAACATAAGGTAGCTCTTATACGCTTTTAGCCATTCAATTTAACCAAGCATTGTCAGACGAGTGGTCCAAACACATGACCGGTAATCTCAGCGTCCATGGTTTGGTTCTACACGCCTTTGCGCTGACACATGAGTTTGTACACGCCAGCAAAAGAACGTAAGAATTCCATAAGAAACACTTGTGAATTTTAGCCACAAGAAGTCAGTATGAATTTCATTGATTTACCTTATGAAAAATAATGTAGACAAAAAAATTATTAATCGGAGCAGACTAGAACCGAACCATGGACACTGAGATTACCGGTCATGTGTTTGGACCACTCGTCTGACAATGCTTGGTTAAATTGAATGGCTAAAAGCGTATAAGAGCTACCTTATGTTAGACGAAAATCATTCATAAGTCACGCTTATGAAATTCATATATGTCGTTCATACGTCGAGCCTCATGAAATTCATATGTTTATTTGCCTCAGTGTAGTCTGCTCCGGTTTATATTTTTTTTGTCTACATTATTTTTCATAAGGTATTATGAAATTCATTCTGATTTCTTGTGGCTAAAATTCACAAGTGTTTCTTATGGAATTCTTACGTTATTTTGCTGGCGTGTACAAACTCATGTGCAAGCGCAAAAGCTCAGAAGAAGAAGCGAATATAGAATGTGGGGAACAAGCGAGTGCAAAAACTAACGAGTTCCTCACACACATTTTGTACCGTGCAGACTATTCATAAGAAGAAGTTACGCTTGAGCAATTGCATAACAATTTCAGTTTTTCGCTTACAATTTACTGACAGCGAGTGGTTTGTCTAGAATTGTTCTAAGGGGCTGTTCATTAGCTACGTACACAGTTTTTTGGGATTCTTGACTCCCCCTCCTCCTGCGTAGACAATTGTCAATACAATTTTTTTTTAATTTGTCGACGATTGGCGCCCACTGGTTTGGCGGTGATGTGGTATCATGCAACATGTCAAAACATCATGTCGAAGTCGTGTGGCGTGTGCTACGCGTGCTCCTTTAGACGTGCTCACTCGACGCTTGTGTGCTAAATTGTTGCAAACATGCGCGCCGGCTGCCAATTTCCACACTGCTGGCGCGCAAAAGGGCGAGCACGTCTAACTGAAAATTTGGCTCCGTGCACAATCCCATGTTTAAACCCGTGTTTAAGCCCGTGTGTGAACCCATGTACACACATCTGCATGCGCATACACTTGCGAACAACATCGAACACCAGAGTGTATTGCGTGAAATGTTCATGGGTTCAAGATTGCACGCAAGTTTAAGCTAAACATTCGCTTGGATTTTTGTACACAAGCTCAACATGCTAGACTGAGCCCTAGCAGCCGCTGGCCTGGACAAGAGCCACCTAACTTGGATCTTTTAATGAATGAAAACAGGATCAGTTAGCCTTCTCGACTGCTATAGTACAGCAACACTATCTCAAATAAACCACGTATTCAACGAAAACAACCGTATCCTGGACCTCTGCTTCGTTAGCGTTCATGACACCGCTCCTTTCATCTCCACGGCACCTTCTCCACTAGTAAAGCAAGTACATCATCACCCTCCCTTCGTTGTCACTGTTGCTGACAATCACGATCGGGTCTTTGACGACATTTCCACGACCGTGTCATACGATTTCCGGAAAGCCGATCACCGTAGTATCGTCAACGTGCTATCTAGTATAGATTGGGAGAGCATCCTCGATCCTGATAATGTTGAAACCGCTGCGCAAACATTTTCACATGTCTTGGCTTATGTCATTGACAGGCACGTTCCGAAAAGAGTTCACCTTAAAATTTCTCATCCTCCCTGGCAGACGAGTGAACTGCGTACACTCAAAAAATTCCACACGTCATCATCATGTGTCTCACACTTAATTTTGCGCTTATTGTGAAACATATCCATTTCATGTGTGAATCTTATGCTATTAACCATGCCTGAACACTATGGATTTGAATTGTGATACACTTGGATTCTATGTGCCTCATATGGTGATATCAATAGCTTTGCACATCATAGTTCAACATTCTACTTTATCAACTTCTACTTTATTGACTCTAAAAATGAATCGACAAATATATAAACAAAACTGCCAGAGGCCAGAACTTTCACATATCTTTTTAATGGGTCTGATTTGGGATTCGATCATTGACTGTTGGGGTGTGCTGCTGCCGGAGTCTTCGTTCGATCTCACTGTGCCACGGTTGTTCTCATATATAAGACGGGTTGATAGGATAAAGTCACAAGTCTTGTTTTCGATGTTTACCTTTCTGAGCAAGCAATTCACATCGTATTGAAATGCAAAACACTTCAAATCCATCTGTTTTGAACAGTAGTGTGATTTAATGTGCAATACACTTGAATAGATAGTGTGATTTAATGTGCAATACACTTGAATAGATAGTGAAAGATTTTCAACATTTCAAAGTTTGAAACACTAGAAATTGACGTGTATAACACATTGAACCAAGGTGAAATACACTTAAAGTAAATGTGATAGTGCATTTAAAAAAAAAATCAAGTGTTTAAACACTTCGATCAAACGTGTGGGATTTTTTGAGTGTAGGTTGAAGTCGACCAAGAGAGCCGCATTAAGAAAATTCACTAAGTATCGTACGCTTTCGCTGAAACGTCACTACGTTAGGCTCAATTATGAGTTCAAGCGAGTTAGCCGTCGATGCTATTCGCGATATCAACGAGGGATTCAGAGGAAACTCAAGTCGCACCCGAAGTCATTCTGGAATTACGTAAATGAGCAGCGCAAGGAATCCGGCCTACCTTCTTCAATGGTGTTGAATGGAGCAGTTGCTTCCACCATATAGGTAACTCTAAGACCACTGGGTCCCGAAGAAAATCATTATTATTTTTGGTTCACTCAGTACCAGAACAACGGTCCCAAGCAGTCCCAAGCTATTTCACTCACCCCTGCATGTTCTGCATGAATCCACACACCCCTGATGTTATCTGTCAAACTTTCATAGCGAATCAAAACAAACATAGTGTAGTAATAGAATTTCAACTAGAATAGGGTACGTTAATCGTTTGCTTGGGACCAATAGGCTACTAAAGTGGTGAGCCAATTTAAAATCGTTAGTTTCGTATTGATTGTTGCTTCCACTCCTCAGCAGATCTGTCGCTTGTTTTCTGAGAAGTTCGCCAGTGTTTTCACGAATGAGAGATTAACTGACGAACACGTTACCCTAGCAGCTAGTAATGTTCCACTGTACGGTCAAACACTGGGTGCGATGGATGTCAACGTCGAGATGAGTTCCACTGCCGCATCACAACTCAAGTCGTCCTTCAATCCAGGACCCGATGGCGTTCCATCCGTATTCCTGAAAAAGCATATCGCCAGATTGCTGATGCCCATGCTTCACCTATTTCGATTGTCCATCTCGAGTGGTACATTTCCATCTTGTTGGAAATTCGCACATATGTTTCCTATCCACAAAAAGGGCAGCAAACGGGATGTGGACAATTATCGTGGAATTACGTCGTTGAGTGCAGTTTCGAAGTTATTCGAGTTAGTCATTATGGAGCCTCTACTCTCTCATTGTAAGCAGTATCTAAGTGGTGATCAACACGGCTTCACTTCCGGTCCTTCTACTTCCACAAATCTGCTGTGTTTGACATCGTATCTTACGGAAAGCATGGCAGAGAGGACTCAAACAGACGTCATATACACCGACTTGTCAGCTGCCTTCGATAAGCTAAACCATGCCATCGCGATTGCCAAGTTGCATACCTCTTGCGATGGTTTCGTTCATATCTCACTGATCGGCAACTGATGGTTGCTATTGGTGACAACCGGTCCAATATCTATCAAGCTACGTCAGGAATACCTCAAGGAAGTCACCTGGGACCTTTGATTTTCTTACTCTACTTCAATGACGTGAACTTGGTCATCGAAGGCCCACGACTATCGTATGCAGACGATCTTAAAATCTACCTACGAATCCACTCGATTGATGGCTGTCACTTCCTTCAACGTCAGTTCGAATCCTTTGCCAGCTGGTGTAATTTGAACCGAATGGTGGTTAACCCCACTAAGTGTTCAGTGATCACTTTTACTCGGAAGAAAGAACCAATCACATTTGAATACAAACTTATCGGCACTGTAATCGACCGTGTGAACCATGTGAAAGATCTGGGTGTTATTCTAGATTCTCAACTTACGTACAAGCAGCACATCTCGTACGTTGTCGACAAGGCGTCTAGGACATTGGGATTTATCTTCAGGATAGCAAAGAATTCCTCTGATATCTACTGTTTGAAGTCACTGTACTGTTCCATGGTGCGATCCATTCTGGAATATTGTTCTGTGGTCTGGAGTCCAAACTACAACAAAGGTGCTGAGAGAGTTGAGTCCGTTCAAGGCCGTTTTCTTCGATTCGCTCTGCGGAAGCTGCCTTGGAGAGACCCATTTCATCTGCCCAGCTATGAAAGTCGTTGCCAGCTGATTGATCTGGAGCCTCTCCGAACTAGAAGAGACACCTCTAGGGCCCTGTTCATTGCGGACACTTTACAAGGTAGAATTGATTGCAGTGCAATCTTGGGGCAAGTCAACATTAACGTCCAACCCCGTGCGCTACGTAACAACTATGGCATGAACGGTGCAATAGGTGGGCTGCAACGAGTGTTCAATCGAGTCTCGGGCATCTTCGATTTCCATATGCCTCGACAGCTGCTACGAAGATACTTCTCATCGTTCTTTTCTGGCACAGTTAACCGTGAATGATTGCGTGTTTTATTTATGTATTTTATTCCTAGTTTTTATTTTTTGATTTACCTAGTATATAAGTTACTTAAATCATCATTGGGGCTTTATACAGCCTGTTGATGCAGACAAATAAATAAAACCAAATTTTAAAATCAAAACATACTGTCGGACGACGATTGTTTGAACATCACTTGATGAAAAATATTAGACTGATTTGTTTATTTTTAGTAAATATGAGCAACTCAAATTTACTCACTGCATATATTTTAACTCTGAGTATAGTTGTCTTGCCCCTTGGAAAACACTTTGCCACCTTGGATATGGATTTATTCACTATTAACTTGGGAAACACTTTAGGTCTGGTTGTTTGGATAAAGGGTGTCGCACATCGATTTGCTTCACGGAAAAACGCTCCACTTCAAACCTTCAGACAATAAAATATAACCCATTAGTAGGCTTTTGCCATATTTATTTCATTCAACTTCAATACCATAACCGAACCCTCGCACCTTACGCTTAACTCCACTCATTAGGTTCTGTACAACATCTGGCTGCAGCTTCTTCTGTACGGAAACCCACTTTTTCTCCATGTCTTCCTTAGATTTGACCTCCTTGGGATGCTTTCGTAGTGCCTGCTTCATAATAGTACAGTATTTTTCGATGGGCCTTAGTTCTGGTGCGTTGGGGGGTTCATGTCCTTGGGTACAAAAGTGACCTCGTTGGCTTCGTACCACTCCAGGACAGCATTTGAATAGTGGCGTGAAGCTAGATCCGGTCAGAACATCGTAGGGCCCTCGTGCTGCTTCAACAGAGGAAGCGGACGCTTCTGTAGACACTCCTTGAGGTAGATCTCCCCGTTTACAGTCCCGGTAGTCACGAACGGCACACTCCCATGAGCAGATCGCTTGCCAAATCATGTATTCTTTGGAAAACTTTGAAAGTTTCTGCTTCCTTTCTTCCTCCAGAACATCAAACTTGTGCTGGGCGGTGAATAACAGTAGCCCCGGAAGCTGCCGGAAGTCCGTCTTGACGTAAGCCTCATCATCTTCGTCAGCATCTGGCTGTACAGTTTCCGGGCCCGTGACTTTCCCACCGTATTTTGCCGTTCGTCACGATTTGAAGCCTTCTGCACTTTGTACGCATGCAGTCCCTCCCGGTCCTAAGCTCTCTGAATGAAAGACTTGGACAGATTCAACAGTTTGGCCACATCCCACATTGGGATTCCTCTTAAACGCTTTCACGACACGCTTGTGAAGCAGATCACTAATAGAACATCAATTTTGACCGCATTTCTTCTTCCGTTCGATGCTCAGGGTTTCGTAGTAACGTTTAATCACACGACTTACCGTTGACTGCACGATTCCGAGTTGTTTTCCGATGTCCCGATGAGAGAGTTGAGGATTTTCCAGGTGCTTGAGCAAAATCAATTCGCGACGTTGCTTTTCGGGTGACGCCATTTTTTTCAACTTTCGATAAACTGACAGCGATAAAAAATACAGTTTAAACAATACACTCTAAACTACTTATACCCAAATTATCAAGAGGAAATACCCAATGGGTAATTTTCTACAGCGTTTTTTTTTTTCCGTGATGTTATTTCAACACACTTTATTCCATAATTGTGGGTGTGAAGAAAACTGGCCACACGGTTTGGGCCAAATACCGGTTTAGTGACAAAGCCATATCGCTGTTAGGTAAACGGAGGAATTTATTAGAAGAGCAGTAAACAAAAACAAACCGAAACTAAAGTGTATGGAATGTTTCTAAGGGAGAGATAGAGTTGTGAACAACGATGATATAAGAGTGCTATTTTACCGAGGTTGGATAGCACTGGAAGACAGCTAAATCTTAAATTACATCTAAAGATTCAGTTAACTAGTGACTAAAAAAGGCGAACAAAGATCCTTACTAGATTTGAATTATATGCTATTTATATCCAGACTAATGTTGGAACAGAAGTAAAAGGAACAACACACCATTCGTAAGACAAAATATAAGGAAAATTGATCTATTTTAAGTTAATTAATTGATTTGGTTTTTTTTTTTTTTTTTTTTTTTTTTTTTTTTTTATAGTCACTTTAACACTCTTGGGTCATTCGTGACTTGTCCGGGGGTGAGATTTGAACTCGTGACTCTGGCGTGAGAGGTATGGATGCTAACCACTACGCCGGAGTCGCCCCCCATTTTTGGTTATGTGAAACTAATGTAAGAATAAAACATTTAATTTTGCAGCTAGAGCTGCGTAAAATAGCTGCTATAAAAAATTGGTGCTGCCTTAGAATGGAAGAATTCTAAACAGTTGGTGTATTATTGATACAATTCAATTTTTTGATGTAGGACTACGTCTGTTATTTCTATATGGGGGTACACTTTGTGAAAACCGAAAATGGAACATGTAACAAAATTATGAAATATTTTGAACGTTAATAACTCAGCTGCCCCTGGACCAATTTCAATAATTTTATCATCAATCAATTAGAAATATTCTTACGCATCTGTTGAATTTGAGACCTTATCATTTTTCAATATTTCACTATTAAAAATTGCACGAATGTACAACTGTTGCTATGATAATTAAAATTATCACCGATTGCCTGCGAAAAACGAATTCCCTAACACAGATATCCAAGTTGAATTCCATCCGGTCTCACCAAACGGTGTTTATTCAATCACCGCGTGGTGAGTGGTGGTGTTCTCCAGTGCACAACGAAAGGTTGCCTGCAAGCAGCGAGCGGCAGCCCACATGAGCATCCATAGAAGGAGAAAGAAGCCGCACCGCTATTGATCGGAATCAGTCGCTCTTCGTGAGTTGCTGTGGGCCATCTATGTCAAGCGCGTCATACTAAAGAGTATAAACAAAGAGAACCCTGCTCAAATTCCTGCTCCTTCACAAACCACAAGCTCCTGCTGCAGTTAACAAATAAGATTTATTATATAAGACCACGTAGTCCTGCGTCACCATTGCGTACAACCCCATTGGGCTTGTTTTTTGCTAGTTTTTTTTAAACGAAATGAAGCACTGCTAGAGAATCAATTTTTCCAACCAGCATCAGTTCAATGAAGGAAATACAATGGCGTTTCAGTGCTTTATGATAGAAGTGAAGCTCATTTGACAAATTTTGAATCAAGAAATTTATTTTAAATAAAATATGAACAATTTAAATTTTTTTATCAAATTAAATGCCACACACTGCAAGACAAGCAATCTAGAACTTATCCTATGTAAAATCAAGTCATGATATTGAACCCATCTGTTCACATGTAAAGTGAAACGCCGGACGAAAATCAGATCAAAAACCCATATTTGCTTTTCGTTTCCCTATGAAACCGACATTCATCGCAACAGAGCGAAATTTAATACACCAATTTCGTCGTTCAACCATGTCAACCATATCTCTCCTGTTGCTCGTCATCGATGTCAACCGCTGTGTGTGTGTGTGTGGGTGTGTCTGTGCTACGCGTTTCATGCTTGTTGGCCAATTTTTCCGCGTTGTTGCCCAAAACGGCAGATGCTCATTTTTGAACTCGCTGAGCTCGAGATGATTGAGTGACTGACAGCCCCCTGGACTTGGTGGTTGTGATGAGGGTGGTGTTTGACGCAGATTTTTTGTTTTGTTTTGCACTGATTAACTTTCCACATCTCACGCGCATCTGTTGGACGGTCGGTCGGTCGGTCGGTCGGTCGGTCGGTCGGTCGGTCGGTCGGTTGGTCGATCGCGGAAAGGAAACATCTGCACCGACGACAGTCCGTGCGGCAGGGAGGTGGTCGTACTTGATTGATAATGACGTGAGTGAAAGTGAAGCACACACGTTTACTTGTTTTCGCTGGCTGAGATTTCAGACGATGAAAGAAAGAGAGACGAAGATGGTTGGTTATTAGCACCTAACGGAATAATGGTGAGTCCGGCCGGGAAACAACGATGCCTGGAGAAGCAGATGTCAACAAAGTTAATGGCTAAATCCATCCATCTTGATTGTCCAGATCATTACCACGTTACGGACGGCCGTTCTCACATCAATTGCGCCAAGCCAACAGGATTAGGGCAGCTCGTTCGTACATAGCACATTCGCTTTCTTCGCCGGATACTGCCAGCAAGGTTTGTGTGAAGGAAAACACACATCACCTCAAACAGGCCTGTGTTTTCTCAGAACTACTCGCAGGAGGGATGGAGGCTTCGTCGTCGTCGTCGAATGTGTTATTGATGTCATCTTCAATTAATGCGTGGAAAAGACCATCCCCCTTGCTGAATAAGGCAATACGGGATGAAGTTGGAAAGTTCGTGGCCGTGAGATACAGGTGCCCACTGGGAGCCTGAATGGGCCACTTAGACTGTCACTATCAGTTCGATTAATTGACACTTTGATGAGTTATTGGGGGCCTTAATTGATTGTGAAGTGTTTTTTTTAGGCTATCGATAAACCTACTCTGTTTCCATACTAGGAAATGTGAGTGACCTGAGCTGTGCATTTTCGTTCAGGAATAGTGCGTTGTTGGTATATTTTCCGTCTGTATTTGAAAAAAAATGTTTTGCCAATACGCTCAGTTCGACTGAATGCATGAATGGTCATATGCTCTTAGACCGGGTGGTTCTCAGCGAGCATGAGGTCGTAAGTTCAATAAGGTCCCTTCCAATTGTATCCTATCGTTTATCCTTTCTTCTTCTTTTTCTTCTTCTTCGCATTTCAAGCTTATTGCATATCGCATATTAGCTTATTGCGTGCTCTCAACTTAGTGTTCTAGATGCACTTTCACAGTTATCAATTGAGAGCTTTCGATGCCTGTACCATTTTTGCATTGGTATAATTGTGTGGCAAGACCAATCATACTTCTATGCCCAAGAGAAGTCGAGAAATTTTCCAACCCGAAAAATTCCTAGACCGGACCGGGAATTGAACCCAGCCGCCTCCAGCATGGTTTTGCTTTGTAGCTGCGCCTTTACCGACTGAGCTAAGGGAGGCCCCAGGTTTATCCTTTCTACATACTTAGAAATGATTACCAACTTCGGTAATTGTTACCGAACTTTCAACAGCTGAACTGTTGTAGTTGTAAAGCTTCAAAACAATGAAAACTTCACCACAATGGCAAGACTCAATTATTTAAAAAGGCTGACAGTGTGTTGAAATTAAAATTTAGTGGAAAAGCTTTTGAAATGAGGGTGAAATTTCTACCGAACGTTCAGCTGTTGAGAGTTCTGTAAAATCTTAAGTTAATAATTTCTCAGTGTAATAAAAAATGCTCAGTCTTTCCGTGACATATATCAGGGGTCATAGCGGCACTTACAATTACCGTTAAACGGGAGGAAATTGATCACTTTTTACCGATAAACCTGATTATTTTTCCAACGATATGTTTGGCACACAAACAAATTCCACTCAAACCTGTACAAATGCAAAAGCTTATCTAGTTTACGAATTTAGTTTTAAATTGCATGCTTGCCCACATGCCCATGAAAGCTCACATTTCCAGTTCCGGGCCAGAGTGGCGGTTGCCTGCCAACACTTCCGGACTGCAGTACTCGGTCGAGCCGTAGATCGTAGAAAAAAATTGCCATTCCTGTACGAACGTCGCCGATCCGAAGTCAATCAGCTTGAAATGGCAATTGTGATCGATGATAACGTTCACGTCTTTGATGTCTCGGTGCAGAATGTTCAACCAGTGCAGGAAAGCAAACGAATTAGCAATCTGTCGAAATATCCAACAGCCCAGCCTTTCCACCAGCACGGATCCTTGATCGATAAACTCGAACAACCGTGGAATTCCATCACAACCTGGAAGAGCTTGTCGTTCTTGAACCAATCGAACATGTTGCCAATGTTTGGATGATTCACGTGCGTCAACAGGTTCATTTAAATCGGAATTTCCCGCTTCTCCTTGGTCTTAATCATAAACTGCGGTAGCTCGGCTTCACATACCTGTACGCGCCCTTCCCGATGTGCCTCACCACCGTGTAATATTTACAGTACTCTCAGCGGATCAAATCATCGCACTGCGAAATATTTACGAGAGACAGTACTGGGCCAAAGTGACCTGTCCACCGTACTAGTCACGTTGTTGAACATCAAGGTCAGATTCTGATGCCTATCATTATCCTCCAGGTTTTTGTACAATGAATCCGGATCCCACCTTACCCAGACGTATTAGACCTTCATCCCGCATGGAAGCGTCTGATTCGAAATGGTGTACAGCATGTCAATCACGTTGCCATCGTAGTAAACCACTTCCCCATGATATTTCCCATCCGAATTCATCGACCTGCGTGGTCTACACGGAATCTAAAGCGTTCCTACGGCCGAATGTCGTTTCTGTTGAGCTGTCGTTTCAGAATAATTTCCTCTGTATTCTCCAGAAACTCTTCCCGGAATGAGTTGGAAATTATCCCTGGAATTCAATTGAAATTTTGCTTAAAATCCCGTTGGAATTTTACTCAAAATTTGATTTTTTCGGTTTTTTTTCGATTTTCTCTTTGAACTATCTGCAGGATGCACTAGAAATTATCCGCAAAATTTTCTTTGTATTATCCCCAGAAATATTTTGAAACTGTCGTAAGAATTCAATATCCTTGAGGTTCTTCTCGGAATATTTTAGAACTTTTTTTTCTCAGAACACCTTGGAACTGAAATTCCCCTAAAGTTTCAGAAGAATTTCTACTGTGTTCGCCAGAAATTCTTCCCAGAATAAGCTTGAAATTATTCTTGGAATTCCCTTTAAATTTTCCTCAACATCCCTATGAAATTTCATTCAAAAATTTAATTCTCTCGGTATTCTATTCGAAATTATCTTGGAACTGTCTGCTGATTCACTAAAAATTATTCGCAGTATTTTCATGGAATCATCCCCAGAACTCTTTTCTTTTGAAACTGTCCTCAGAATTCAATACCCTTGAGGTTCTTCTCGGAAGCCAAGTTTAAGTTGTCCGTCCATTCACCAAAACGTTGTAGTTTTTCTACCACAAATGTCCAATAAAGCTTGCCCCTCCACACATCAGAACTGTGCAATTTATCCATCAGGAATTTTTAATTCAGCTTGCCGCTTCATGCAGCAGATTGTTGCAAATCTTACACCAGGAATTTTCAATACAAACTTGCCCCAGAAAGTTTTACGCCAGAAAATTTCAATTGACCGTTCCGGTCGCAAAATTTCCACCGTTAATGTTCAATAAAAGTTGCTTCTCCAATCTTCTGTTGGTGCAGATTTCCTTTTTACATTTTGCACCAGACATTTTCAATATACATCAGAATGTTGCAGGTTTTCCTTCAAATAAAGCTTGCCCTTATTTTCAGATTTTTCATCATAAATTTTCAGTAAAGCAGTTTCCTTCCAATCATTTGAATCGGGCAAATTTTACACCAGAAATTATTATTAAAGTTTGTTTCTCTATTCAGCAGAAGGATGCAAATTTAAGACCAAAAATTTTTCAAAAAGCTTGCCCATCCGTTCACCAGAACGGTGCAGATTTTCCACCAGAAATTTTCAATGTAGCTTAATTTTAAATAAAGCTTGTGCCTTAATTTACCAGACCAGTGCAAGTTTTCCACCAGAAATTTTCTGTTCATTTTATTTATCAGAGCGATGCAAATTTTGCACCAGAAATTTTCAATAAAGCATGCTCTTCCATTCACCAGAAGGGTGCACCAAAAATTGTCAGTAAAGTATGTTTCACCATGTTTCTGCCTCTCAATGCTTCATCAGAACAGGAACTCGCTGTAGTGGAGTCCATACTGTCTGCTGGATTGAAGCAAATCAACGATCTGGTTAATACGAATGGTAAGCTTTTTGACCTGGTTCTCGTCAGTTACTCCAATTGCATCGAGTTGTTTCAACCACCCTCAGCAATTATGAAAGTTGATTGTCACCACAAGCCGTTGGTTCTAAAAGTTGACTCCCGTTCGAGAGATCATCCGCTCCCATACCCAGCAGCCCGCAGTGAGTATAATTTTGCACAATGTGATTTCGATATTGTTAACACCAGGATTGCTGCCTTGGATTGGGTACAAATACTTGACCAACCCACCATTGATGCTGCAGTCTCCGTATTCTACGACAACATCTATAAAGTAATCCAAGATACTGTTCCGGTGAAGACATGAAAATCTTGTTTGCAATTCCAACAACCTTGGTGGAATCCGCAATTGCATAATCTGCGTAACCGTCTGCGTAAAGCTCGAAAACATTACTTTCGTTCACGGACCGCAGCAAACAAGTATACGGTGCAGCTAGTAGAAGCAGAGTATAATAGTTTGCAGGAAGCTCGCTTTCGTGAGTACGTCGACAACCTCCAGAGGGGTTTCAAGACAAATCCATCGTCGTTCTGGTATTTTATCAACTCTCGGAAAAAGATCAGTTGGTTTTCCCGTGGACATCACCTACGGTAGTAAAAGCTCCACCACCGACAATGCTTCTGCTGACCTTTTCGCTGACTTTTTCCGAAGTGTTTTCGAACCCGATCAAACTCCTTCACCGCAGCAATACATTGATCTGCTACCAAGATACGACATTCACCTGCAGCAGCTCATCTTCAGTCAAGACGCTATTCTAAAAGCCCTTTGCTCAGTCGATCCATCGAAAGGTCCAGGCCCGGACCGTATTCCACCGTCTTTCGTCAAGAACTGTGCAGCATCGTTGGCCACTCCCGTTATGTCTATTTTCAATCGATCGCTTAAGGATGGCGTTTTTTCGGATGCCTGGAATCTTCAAGTCCGGTAACATGCACAAAGTGGAAAATTACCGACCTATCTCGACCCTGAACTGCTTGGCCAAAGTTCTCGAAAGTCTTCTGCATGAGAAGTTGTATCCAGCTGTTCAACCCGTAATCTCAGAGTTTCAGCATGGATTCATGAAAAAGCGCTCGACAGTCTCTAACTTGATGACTTACACGAACACTCTTATAGGTAGCATCGTGAAGCGTCAGCAAGTGGACTAACGCTTTTGACAAAGTCCCTCACGACCTAGCCACCTAGCCACCTAGTAATTGCCCCACCTTGCCTAAGTCATTCCTTAAAAAGTCCAAACATGGCCGTCATGATGGCTAATATGTCCTATCACTTTAAATTTTCTAGCGCACAAATCTCGGACACCGTTGTGACGACGCTCATGAAATTGCTACTCCTTGTTTACTGTATTGCACTATTTGTGCATTAGAAATTTCGATGTGATAATGAGATTAATCAGAAACAGGGCTTCCACATCAATTCACCTTGAGGAACTATTAAAAGTTGCATTTGTTATCACTTCCACAAAATTGTTCATTAAGAGTGGTAGAATGAATCCTAAGGTGGCACCGTTCCAAAAGTATTATTTTAAACTATTTAATAAAATACTGAAAACAATATAATATAACAATATCATGAAAAAGGATTGTTGAGAAACTTAAATTGAAAGGTGCAGTGATCTACTTCACCCCGTTTAACGGTACCTCAGGAAAATTGCAGGAGCTTTATAGAAGTTTCTAAAATTCAGGAAATTCCAGAAACAATCTTAAACAATCTTTTGGTTTGTTATCAAGAAAATTCCAATTTCAAAAGGACATGCTAAAAGGAAGCGTTGAACTGAAATTAATCAAACTTCTTTAGGGCTCATCCAATTAATCCCAAAACCATGCTGAAAAACCTTGAATAGTTGAGCAACAAGCATCCCACATTTTCAAAGTTCTCATGCACATTCAATAAAGTAACAGCGAATTGCATGTTTTTCAATAGAATAACAAATCACGATGATTTATACTTTTGTCCCTTATGTTCAAGGTCACAAAATTTCAGAACAGATCCATTAAATTTAAAAAAAAAATTAAAAAAAAAACTTTTCAGAAGTTCCTACAACTTCAGGATGTCCAGAAAACATCAAGAAAGTTTGAAGATGTTTAGGAGAACTGAAGGGCCGTTGCATTAACATTAACTTCAGGCAAATTACCAGGATATAATAGATGTTCCAAGATAAAAGACGGTCGTCCGAAAACTTCAAAGAATATTAGATACCTTAAGGGAAGTTACGTGAAGTTCAGAGAAGTTTTAAGAACTGCAAAATTGCGGAAACTTTATGAATGTTCCAAGAACTTCAGAAAACCTTTGAGAACTTTATGGTTTTACTTCAGAAAATAACAGAAATTTTCAAGAAATTCTTATAATTTTATGGAAGATCCAAGAGCATCAAAGAAGTTTTGGAAATATCAGGGTAGTTCCAATAATGACAAAATTGTCCAGAACTTCGTGTAAAATTAAAGATCTTCAAAGGTAAGTTCAGATAGTCCTAAATCCTAGAATCCCGTGCATCCCGGGTTTTTATTTTGTATCACTTCATTCGATTTGACTCCTTTACAAAATCTTGTGAAAAATGTCCACATCAATGGATCGACTAACCACAAGACCTCACATTTTTTCTCAACTCTCTTTTCCTCCCTCTCACTACATTCCCCACTCATAACTCCGCAAACATATTCACCTTTCCACCAATTTTCACGGCGCACCGACTTCATAAATATTAAACATTTTCGCTCGATTGAAAATTGAATTCCGATCGATCCCATTTGTCCGGAAATCGTTTCCCGGCTGTTGTTGACCCGAAAATTGCCACGGCCCACGCCTTCTCCAACCGGGCTTAAACAATTAAATACTTCCAAAATTCCAAACAAATAACCATCAGGATAAAATTTTCCATCCGAACTCACCTTCCGATTGCATCCCACCATCACCACCATCGCCTCCCGATCCGGTGGTATTCTTCTTGGTGCTTTTGCACACACCCACGCACTCACCTATTTGCATGCATTGTTGACCACTACTGCACCTACCCGGTCAGATTCCCTTCTGTTTTCCGCGAAAATCATCCACCCGCGCGCAAATTGTGTCCGCACCTGTGTCCGAATGAGGAGCGAAGCGGAGAATCGGCAGAAACCCTTTAAAATTGTTATCCACAATATAGGTACTGTGGCTGCGATTTTCAACGGTTCTGCTGAGTGCACTCGAGACGACGACACCAGGTGAAAGTCGAAAATTACTATTGAACGTTATGGCTTTCAATGGGATTCCGCTGTTTGCACCCAACTGGGATGCTCTTTGAGAGTAAGTTTTGAATTATTGAATTTTGGGAAATTCCATTTGAATCCTCCAGATGTTTTCAATTCCAGGGTTTCACAATCGCAAACATTGAAGAACGCTTCGGTTAAATATTTAATCAAACTTATTTGTCTGTTTTATTTGCAACACCTCGGTGTATTGATTATCCACAGTTCCCACTCCGACCGCTGCTGCTATTTATCTAGGCACTTAAATAAATTCAAATAAATTAATTCTATATCGCAATCCTACACAGCTGTAGCTCTGGTAAATACCTCACTTCCCACCCACCACGACCTGCTACGCAAATCAACAAACAGATAAAAACTAATTTCAATTAATACCGATGAGAGCCCAATCCTCAACGCACTATTAAATTGGCTAATAATACACATTACGTATAGAACCTGATCCCGACCGGACAGCCAGATGTGGCTGCTAATCCTTCGGTGAAATGCTATCACTCTTGCCCCGGTTGTACGTCCGTGACCCGCTCAGCATCCGGTCGATCTTGTCGATGAAACTTTGCTTCGACTTCCGCTTGGCCGCTATCACCTCTCGGCAGAGGTCGTGGAATGCCTCGGCCACTTGGTACACATGCTCGGCGGCGGAAATTTCGCAAAACTTGCACTCAAAGTCTTTGGCAAGGATTTCACCCTCGTCAGTGCTGACCTGCCGCAAGTGGACCATGTCCACTTTGTTGCCGACCAGTGCCACCGGGGTGGTGTCACACGGGAGGTCCTCCTTGGCCTTGCGGATGTAGTTGAACGACTCACGGTCGGTGATGGAATACACTAGCAGCAAACCGTCCGCCCACTGAACGGCTTCCGAACCGGCCGTTAGGGTGGCTTCGCTGTTCTCTTCGATCTGGAAGGGGCGAAACAAAGTTAATAGGTGGTGTGTTTTTGTAATATAATAAATTAGGCATTTTTATGTAACTGACAAATGAGTTGAATATTTATTATTTATTATCGTATGTCGGCACACAGTGAGTGGTTTAAATGTCACGCTCTTAATTAATAGCACCATGAAAACGTGGATTTAGAGTGATCACATCCATAGCAAAGTTGATGGACATGACATACTTTATCCTTTGAAGATATGAGTTTTGCAAGGGGTTGGTCACTCCATACCCATGGTTAGCAATTTTCATGATTGAATTTAAAGCTACTGACAACACTGTACTATATCTACGCCTGCTCTGTGCATGTGTCAATATGGTAAACATTATTGTTAACACAATCCAATTTTTGATTTCATTACTTCAACCGTGAATTTCCGGCGAAGTTCTGCCATGGATTCCTCACAGGGCACATATTTTCAAAAAATTAGGAAGGCGAGGTCATCAAGGTGACGACAGTTGCCAAGTACAATTGTAATCTTGGGGTCATACTGGAATTCTTTCGGATGGTGCTGGAGTCGCTATAGGAAGACTTCGAGATCGGAGAACCAAACTGTTCAAGGATCTGGTGCGGAAGGCTTTGGTGTTTCAGAACAGTTGGATCGAAGTTGCGAAGGGGGTGGCATCGTTCCGGAAGCTGATTGAAAAGATGACTATGAAGGAACTGCTGCCGATTTGAAATGTGATGAGTGAGTTGGTTAGTGGGGAGAGCGAGACCCTGAAGGAGAACGTGAAGGGAACGTTGAAGACGTTGGTAGATCAATTTGGGGTGGGGAGATTCGTGACGGAGCTGAAATCAAAGCGGAAGGAGGTTAAGTGGAATTGTAAGATGTTGATTGGTCAGTTGTTGAGATTGGAGGTGAGCTCCTGAAAGTTGACATCGGTGAGTTGGCAGGATAGGTTTAGCTCTCAGACATTCACTTCCTTGATTCATTCTTCATCGCAACTGACATCGATGAAATCACATTCCATGATCACTCGAAGTAAAATCTTCACCGGTATTTGCTTTTCTACCATCTACAGCGCCCCAGCTTTTACAGGTGTTATCTGGCCGGCACTGCGTTTCGCCAGAGAGTATATTAACAGGCTCTTAGTGCTATTTGGAAATTTCTCGTTCCACCACTCTTATCGCCGTCATCCAAACCCAGGCTCGTTCCCGAGTGCTGTCGAAGAGTGAGATTTTCCCCCAGAAGATCTAAGTACCTACGCTGCTAATTACGACTTATTTTACTCAGGTCCTGATTAGAAATACTCATTCGGTTGCAACTCGTCTTGGCTAGCCTTTTGCTGTATTTGATTTGTATCTGTATTTATAGCACCGACGAACCGACATGCCACAGGAGCATTTCGTTTGTCCACAACTCGAATTGTCAACGGAACGATTCGAACTTTCAAACGGGCGATCAGATCTGTCAAACGAGGTGAGACGCAAACCAAGGCAATATAAAATATACGTGGGCTCGTGTCCTTGCTCATGGTATGACGCGATAGAATGAGTAGATGTCGGTATTTAGTGTTTAACGTGTTTCAAATCTGGCGTCTTGGGCACGAATTTGATAGTAGCTTGCATAAGCTGTCACGTTGGTTCGTCGGTGCTTATAGGACATCTCATCTTTAACTTTTTCGAAATCCACTGATCATAAGAACGTCTAGTAAATTATCAATTAACTAACAAACTGAATGACCTTTATTGGGAAGAAAACGCACTGTGGTGACACAAAATGATCGGATTCTGTGAGTGTGACAACGAAATGTCCCCATTCCTTTGTGTTCGTACTGGAAGACAGATGACAAACATCATTATCTTGTTTGCTGGTAGCTACCGACCCTATATGATCATTTAGCTCGTTTATTGTTTGCCTTACACAAATGATAAAGATATTTTTGATTCCCTGTACATGATCACTCAACTGTAGATGCAACCAACATTTGTGTATTTAGTGTGAAGAATGATGCACACTAATTCAGTCTATTATGTCAAAGATCTACCCTGGAAGCAGTAGGCTGATTAGGTCAGAAAGTTATCGACATTTAAATCAATAGAAGAGAGTGGACACTATAGGGAGGGTCAACTTAACAATTCCCTGCTACCCATTGCTCTTTCGATTCGTTTTGAGGTCCCCCATTTGGTTATGATTTGGATTTGCGGTAAGCTTTAAAATTTGTATGGAAAACGAACCAAAACTGTTTACTTGCTGTCAAAAATTAAAAAAAAAATCACTAAATTTTTACCAAACTTGAGTTTTAGATTAAAACAAAGGTATACATAACATCTTTGTCCAAGACCGCAAATCGATTCGACTTATGTGCAAAAAGTTAAGTTTAAGGTCTGTATCCACATTAATCCGGACACCTTTAAATCATTGTTACTTTTGAAATATTGCACGTAGGAGTGAAAAATTTCGCTGAGGTTCAGGGCGGGATGTGCAGTCAAATCGGCCTAATGAAAATCCATCAATCATTTGTAAACAATGATTTCTCTTGATGATTTCTAGAAATTTAAGGCTCGCCCGCGCAAACCAACATTCTCATCATGTAGGGAAAGACTTCCCCTATCCGATGGTTAGGATGGTCTGCGTGGATGTGCCTTGAATTCCTAGAAATCATCGATACAAGTCATTGTTTACAAAAGCTGTTACACCCTAATTTCTGCTCTATCTAGCAATGAGATGTAAATGTGCTCCCGCTATTTAAACGGTTGAAGGAGTGTGACGTCAACTCCGTCATCTATTTAATCAGCCGGAGAACGATAGAGACGATAAATTTACTGGGCCTCACCTGTTTACGCCCATTGATTTTCCATATGTGAATTTGGTTCCAAAATCAACAAACCACCGTTGCTTATGGCTTTGTTGTCGTTTGGAACCAGTTATGCGAAGTAGGCGACGATTGTTTGTATTTGACAGTCCGAATAGAGTACCAGAGCCAAAAAGTTGAGCACGTTTCTTCCGGAGCTTCTGGTCTTAGAGTCACATCTTTGGCCACACAATATAAAAAGGTCTCAGCTATCAGTTGGGGAGCGCTAAGGGAGTCTGATTCCGGTTGAAACTCCCACTAGAACACTGGCGACGCATTTTTGACTTAGTCGATGGCTTTCGGGAGAAACTCCTCCCGGAAGCGTTCATCAGAATCAGAAGAGCATCTGGACCAGTTTCCTCTGGATGATGCACGCTCGCTTCGTCGACTTACCACCGACACCTGTGGTTCATCCAAGTCCTCATCATACTCCAATCCTGTAGAAGTTATTGTCCTGTCGGAAAATGGAAATGCCTCCCCCGGAGAACGTTCTCGCTCGAAGCTTCGATTCGTTGGCCAAGGCCGTTGCTTATTAGGTTCAGTGTGGTACTTTTCCGATAGAATTTGGGAGCAACGAACCGAGAGTCACGACAGTTAGGATCTGGGATAGGATTCCACTGCTTGTTGTTTTGTTTCTTCCATGGTGCCTTCCATTCATTTTAACTAAAAAAATATTTTATGAAATTATGGAATAATAAGATATTATGATGATATTTTGTATGTGTAAGTAATAAGAAAAGATTGTAAAGTTTGTGCTTCACTCATCAAACCTGCAAATTTAGCTGCGACAGAGTCACAATGAGCGTTTCTCTGATCGCCTCTTCGCGAAGAGTGAAGAGCGAAGAGTGGGAGACATAAATTACAAAATCGCTTATTGCGACTCTCATGTAGCAAAATTGGCAGGTATTATGTGTCAAACACAAACTTAACAATCTTTTCTTGTTGTTAACATAATCAAAATATGTTCATAATATCTTATTATTCCATAATTTCTTAAAAGCATTTTTTTAGTCAAAATGAATGGAAGGCACCCTGGTTTCTTCAAAACAAAACTAAACAAGTGAACTATCAAATTAACCGGGTTGCCAAACATACCATTAAACAAACAAAAAATCAGTCTGATGACACTCTTGACACTGCCGGCACAGCTGCGGCACACTGAGAAAAAAATTGGCGCAAAATACGTGTGTAGAGTGACCACCCCTTGGAGTTTTAAGAATAAAACTCCCATCCCCCAAATAAGATGATTAATTAATTTTGACGTAGGACTACGTCTTTGAGGACAATACTGGGGTGCAAATCAAAAAAAAAATTGTGGAGAAAAAGTGTCAGGTTTTAAGAGCTTATAACTTGGAAATTTATGGATGGATTTCGATTGGTATAAGGATTATAGTATTTTATCATTAGTAAGCTATTGAAAATTTATCAAATTGTTTGGCCCCAATCAACCAATCACGTGCTTGCTAGCTTGCTTGCTATGACTATCTAGAGAACAGAGAGAGACGAGTCGAGCGTGAAGTTATAGAGAATTTCCAGGTGAAATCTGGAACAACTCTTTCCTATCCCAATGAAACTGCCATCGTGTTTTCAGAATTTGAGATGTATGATATATGATTTTTCCACCGAGCACGAGTCTATTTTGACTCAAGACTAATCTTTAAAAAGGGCGTATGTGTTTTCACACATTCTAACTCTTAAACCGTTTATTGTAGGGGAAATTGATGTAATGTCGGCCTAAATGCCCCTAATTTGGACCCATGAATAAATTCAGCAATTGACTAAATTTTCAATAGCGACCAAAAATTTTCATAAGAACCATCCCAATGATGCGTTTATCTAGATCAAATTGATAAATAGCAGATATTTAGCGATGGGCCCAATCTTAGATCCATAGGCCAACATTAGAGCCATTTCTCTTATCTAAATTGTGTCAGAGAAGACGTTGTAGATAATTGATTGGACTTTAAGGAAAAATATATATACCGTAAAACGGGGTATCTTTGACAATGCGGGTAACTTTGATAGTATAATATAAAGATTAAATATACTCGCTGCACTTTTCCAAAATTAGAAACATTGGTTTCATATTGTAGCTTAGGGTATTTTCGTTGATATCGTATATAGTTTTTAAAAAGTATGTGTTACATATTTTACAAACAAATTAAAAAACAATTTTCGTGTTTTTTACCTGTTTGAAAAAGCACTCAAACCATCACTTATGAAATGTTTCTCCGATATAGCCATCACAAATTCAATGTTGTATTCTTATTGCTTGTGATGTTTTCTGATTATATACTCATTCAAAGTTTCATATTTAAAGAACTTAATTGTTTGAGTTTCACCCATTATTTTCTACATTCATCGAGCATTATCAAAGTAACCCCAAATCAAAAAACTGAAGTTCGGTTAAAAAACTAAAAAAAAATTGTGCAAATGCTTTGATGTCCGTTTAACTCAGTACTCGTTTTAAAAATATAAAATTTGAAAAACAATCATTACTGTAAAAATTATTTAGAATATACTTTTAAAAACTATCAATTTTACCCCGTTTTACTGTACTGAAAAGAGTGTTAAAATTTAAGAAAAAAATCTGCTTAGTTAGCTCTTCTGCTCAGATAGCAAAATCAGTCACCCCTAAGCCACAGAGCTCCTTATTTCACAATACAATTACGATCAAGTTACCGCTAAACTTGTTGTTAGAAGTTTTTGATCCCGGCGGCGACCTCACTGACGACGTCAACAACAACTTTTGAGGAGGATTTGATATGATTTTCCGATCAACACGTCTTTTCTAAAATTCAAATACTACTTCTCAAAGCATTAATCTACAATGTAAAGGAGCAGGAGCTGCTCAATAATTAAATCGGTCACCACAAGGCCACAGAGATCCTTTTTTAACAAAACAATTACAAGCACACTTCTGTTCAACTTGCTGTTACTAGATTTCGATCCTCACCGACGACGAAGATTTCCGATCAACACGTCTTTCCTAAAACTCGAATCTTATTTCTTTTAAGTGTTCGTTCCTCTAACCGAATTTCATTTGATCTCATTTTAAGAATCAAATTCAATTTATCTCTAGCGTTAGCGTCAGCATTGTTACGGCATAAGTCGAAGATTGGATACTAGTGCTTACATAATGAGAGGCCACCGACTTAGTGAAACCCTCATAAGTGGGTAGGAAATTAGGTCAGGATTCGCCTCAAACTGGTGATACAACCGAAAGCATATGTTGTTTATGTGTTGCTCATTTAATCTCTCGACAGCTTTCGTCCATTTCATCTGCTCTAAAAAAAATTTCTCGATGATTAGCTGCTGATTTGGTAAAAATAACGTAAGTGAAAAACCCGCCATGACAGCATAGCACACAGCACACAGCATAGTGGCATAGCGGCACAATGAGCGTTCCCAGTATAAAATTTTCAAAATTTTTATTTGTTGGCTGATGGGCTTCCCAAACTTTTAAATCGATTTATCTCCGTTAATATGGCTCTAATTGCGATTTGGGGAGTGTTCAGATGGTCGAAATTTTTATATTCGGATTTCCCAGTGTGAAATATTTCAAAATCTTTTATTTGTTGGCTGGTGAGTTTCCCAAACCTTTAAATCGATTTATCTCCTTAAATCTGGCTTCTATCGCGATTTGGGGGGTGTTCAGATGGTCGAAATGTTTATATCCGAATTTCCCAGTATAAAATATCTTTTATTTGTTGGCTGGTGGGTTTCCCAAACCTTTAAATCGATTTATCTCCGGAAATATGGCTCTAATCGCGATTTGGGGGGGGGGGGGGGGTTTCAGATCGAAATTTTTATATCCGGATTTTATAGAATGAAATTTTTCAAAATATTTTATTTGATAGCTGATGGGTTTCCCAAACCTTTAAATCGATTTATCTCCTTAAATATGGCTTCTATCGCGATTTGGGGGGTGTTCAGATGGTCGAAATGTTTATAACCGAATTTCCCAGCATGAAATATTTCAAAATCTTTGCTGATGGGTTTCCCAAACCTTTAAATCGATTTATCTCCTTATATAAAGCTTTAATCGCGATTTGGGGGGTGTTCAGATGGTCGAAATTTTTATATCCGGATATCCCAGTATAAAATATTTCATTTTTTTTTATTTGTTGGCTGGTGGGTTTCCCAAACCTTTAAATTGATTTATCTCCTTAAATATGGCTCTTATCGCGATTTGGGGGGTGTCCGGATGGTCGAATTTTTTATATCAGAATTTCCCAGCATGAAATATTTCAAAATCTTTTATTTGATAGTTGATGGGTTTCCCAAAACTTTAAATCGATTTATCTCCTTAAATATGGCTCTAATCGCGATTTGGTGGGTGTTCAGATGGTCGAAATTTTAATATCCTGATTTCCCAGTATAAAATATTCCAAAAACTTTTATTTGTTGGCTGGTGGATTTCTCAAACCTTTAAATCGATTTATCTCTTTAAATATGGCTCAAATCGCGATTTGGGGGGTGTTCAGATGGTCGAAATTTTTATATCCGGATTTTTCAGCATGAAATATTTCAAAATCTTTTATTTATTGGCTGGTGGGTTTCCCAAACCTTTAAATCGATTTATCTCCTAAAATATGGCTCCAATCGCGATTTGGGGGGTGTTCAGACTGTCGATTTTTTTATATCTGAATTTCCCAGTATAAGAGATTTCAAAATCTTTTATTTGTTGGCTGGTGGGATTCTGAAACTTTTAAATCGATTAATCTCGTTAAATATGGCTTTAATCGCGATTTGATGGGTGTTTAGATGGTCGAAATTTGTATATCCGGATTTCTCAGTATAAAATATTTCAAACTATTTTATTTGTTGGATTGAACCCAGGCCTGCTGGGATGAGAGGCAATCACGCTTACCACTTAACCACCGGCTACATGGTCCGGGTACCCCCGTGGAAGTGGTTAAATTTTTCTTGAACCAACACCTACATGCGACACATCAAATTGCATGCGAATTCAAAAATATTATCATTAGGGGCCATATTAAGTACTGAAGACCACGTTGGCCAGATCCGGACATGTTTCGGATCCCCCCGTAGAAGTTTGAACCTATACACAGCAAAAAAAAATATGGAAATATCACATCACAGTGGATGCACTTCAATCGTGTCGATTGAAGTGCATCCTCTTGGTTGTAATATTAAAATTTAAATTTTGCCTTGTATATTTATGTGATTGATGAGAACATGAAAACATGAGAATTTAAAAATAAAAAGTAAGTACTTAGGACCACGCTGGCCAGACTGGCGAGTGCTCCTGGGGAGTTTCATAAATATACCGAAATTTTCCTGAGGCCAATGGAACTTCTCAGTATCTCTAGGAACTTCCCTGAAATTATTCTCAGAACTACTCTGTAGTTCTCCACAGAACTACTCTGAAACTCTTCACAGAACTACTCTGAAACTTTCCACAGAAATACTCTGAAGTTTTCCTCAGAACTACTCTGAAGTTCCCCTCTGAACTAAGTTCTCGTCAGAACTACTCTAAAGATCTCCTCAGAACTACTCTGAAGTTCTCCTCAAAACTACTCTGAAACACTTCACAGAACTACTCTGAAGTTCACCACAGAACTACTCTGAAGTTCTCCTCAGACTTACTCTTAAACTCTCCACAGAAATACTCTGAAATTCTCCTCAGGACTACTCTGAAATTCTCCTCAGAATTACTCTGAAACTTTCCACAGAAATACTCTGAAGTTTTCCTCAGAACTACTCTGAAGTTCCCCTCTGAACTAAATTCTCGTCAGAACTACTCTGAAGATCTCCTCAGAACTACTCTGAAGTTCTCCTCTGAACTAAGTTCTCGTCAGAACTACTCTGAAGATCTCCTCAGAACTACTCTGAAGTTCTCCTCAAAACTACTCTGAAACACTTCACAGAACTACTCTGAAGTTCACCACAGAACTACTCTGAAGTTCTCCTCAGACTTACTCTTAAACTCTCCACAGAAATACTCTGAAATTCTCCTCAGGACTACTCTGAAATTCTCCTCAGAATTACTCTGAAACTTTCCACAGAAATACTCTGAAGTTTTCCTCAGAACTACTCTGAAGTTCCCCTCTGAACTAAATTCTCGTCAGAACTACTCTGAAGATCTCCTCAGAACTACTCTGAAGTTCTCCTCTGAACTAAGTTCTCGTCAGAACTACTCTGAAGATCTCCTCAGAACTACTCTGAAGTTCTCCTCAAAACTACTCTGAAACACTTCACAGAACTACTCTGAAGTTCACCACAGAACTACTCTGAAGTTCTCCTCAGACTTACTCTTAAACTCTCCACAGAAATACTCTGAAATTCTCCTCAGGACTTCTCTGAAATTCTCCTCAGAACTACTCTGAAACTCTTCACAGAACTACTCTGAAACTTTCCACAGAAATACTCTGAAGTTTTCCTCAGAACTACTCTGAAGTTCCCCTCTGAACTAAGTTCTCGTCAGAACTAAATACTCTGAAGATCTCCTCAGAACTACTCTGAAGTTCTCCTTAAAACTACACTGAAACACTTCACAGAACTACTCTGAAGTTCACCACAGAACTACTCTGAAGTTCTCCTCAGACTTACTCTGAAACTCTCCACAGAACTACTCTGAATTTCTCCTCAGAACTACTTTGAAGTTCTCCTCTGAACTAAGTTTTCGTCAGAACTACGCTGAAGTTCTCCTAAAAACTACTCTAGATTTTCGATGAAGTTTTCGACATTTTTCTGAAATGAACGAAGTTGTCTGAAGATTCTCTTGAACATCTTTGGACTTTGCTGATAATTTGGACTTTCTTAAAGATATATTTTCTTTTATTTTATCAATAAACTAGAGTTCTCTGGACTTCCCTCAAATTCCCGGAGCTTACCTTAAGCTCCCACAGTTTCCCTGATATCCATAACTCTTCTCCGAAGCTCTCGATATTACTCCACGGTTCATGGTACTTCTTCAAGGTTCTCCCAAATTTGGATATTTTTACAATGATTCAGATTGAATAATGATTCAAAAGACCTTCTGCTGATCAACAACTATTCAATCAGATTTTTTTTAACTATGTCAGCTGAATCAGGGGGTTAGGTTTTGATAAGTTCTTTAGTGGGAATGCCACTGATGAAGACTACATTGTAGTCGAAATATACCTATATCTGTCATGGATACCAAAATAAAGTGGAATTACATGTAAGATAACCTTTTTCGCTGTTTTATACAATGTGTAGTCTACAACAGTGTCATTCCTACTAACGACTTATCAAAAACTTAATCCCCTTCTGAGAGCAAAATTGACAAATTTCATATGTCATATACAATCTATAGTATCCCATTATTCAATAATAACGAAAAATAGCATTTTAGCTGTAATGAGCAATTGCAAGCCTGCCCTTAAGTACTCATCCCCTAGGTGAAAAAGTCAAGATCAAGTTATAGATTTTTTTTGACGTAGGACTACGTCTTTCGGGAAGATGGGGGTACAATTTATGAAAAGCGGAAAATGAAATTATGAAAGATTTTGAACGTTAATAGCTTACCTGCCCCTGGACCAATTTCAATTATTAAACATTTCTACGCATCGATAACAATGCACTTGACTGTTGATTTTCAAATTGAAACTATTGAAAAAGTGGTAAATGTCAAGCATTGTCCAAAAGCTTCTAAATAAATAACAAATCCACCAATTACGTACATGCATGTGCTGCTTCCCCAACACAGTCATCAGAGAATGGTTGCTAGATGAAACAAGTCGAAGTGACATTCGCCTCCGATCTTCGGGCGTGTACGAATAGGGAGGATACAATTGCGGAACATTTTGTTGCCAATTCAGAACCACACGCCCCCAACGACCACATAAAATGCTGTGGCATACACAGTTTTGGTCACGAACTGCTCATTTGCTAATAACGTTGCACACAGTTAACGGAACATAGTTCTGTTTGAAGCAGTAGATAGAATAGAGTGTAAGCTTGTTATAAATATGTAAAATAAAGTTGTTTTAAATGCTAGTAGTAAACTGTATTTGTTTTTGCGTTGTAAAAATGAGGTGAGAAATGCTCACTACACATCTCGAAATTTAAATGTTAAATTGATTAGTGTTGTTTTAAATGTTAAGCTTTACCTAATCTTCGCATATCTATAGCCTAATCTATCAATTACTTTAAAGAAAAATAAATTTCAACATCTGAGTGTAAAGTTATTACCAAATGAGCAGTTGGTGTGTACAACTGTGCATGACCACACCTGGACCCTACCTACCGACCCATCAACTCATGAACCAAGAACCCCGAAGGAAGGCGTGATCAGAGATGTTATGCCTCAGAACTTCCCGGCAGCGTTAACTGGGATCAAACCCAGGCCTGCTGGGACGCTTACCACTACACCACGGGCGCCGCTGCTCTCTAGAGTTGTAATCTTGTAACCAAACTTTGAAGCAGGGGATACTCTATATAAATTCTATTTTAACTCTTTTCTGAAATGAACTTGGGGGCCCTGAAAAGGGCCGTTTTGTTACATTGGTGATAAGTTTTAACCTCCGAAACCGTACAGAATGCGTTCCTGTCGCTTCAGAGCGTAGACGACATCCATGGCCGTGACGGTTTTGCGCTTGGCGTGTTCAGTGTAAATGACGGCATCATGCATATTTTCTAGGAACACCTTCAGCACACCTCGGGTTTCCTCAAAGATCAGACCGGATACGCTTGACATAACCACGTCGAGCCAGACGACGAATGGCAGGCTTGGTGTTTTCACCTAAGAACCTTCCAATGACTCTTGGTGCCTTCTTTTCCAAGCACTTGATGCTTGTTTGTCGTTGAACGGGTGAATCGAAACTAAGCCTAAAGCGAAGATAGCAACCTGTTATATTAGACTGATGCAAATTTTGACATTTTCGCTCCACAGTGCTCAAACGGTTTCAAATCGGGTCCTGATTAGTCTCCCAAAATTTGAACTCATTTGAAAAGAAACTGGCTTGGCACAAACCATTTGTAGTTTATATGGAAATTACTATGGGAAATCCAAACCTTTTGTTCATTGTCTTCTTACCTTTTTCCATATGGCACTGTTCAAAAATTCAAAAGCTATACTTATGGAAAATTTTCTCAGCTTCAACTTAGCAGAATATAGTTGTTGAGCCAAACGTCAAATAAAATAGTTATTAATTGTTTAAGAGATTAATAATCTTATGGCATGATCAAGCAGCTATTTTGTGAGCAACACTGTATCTTGCAGTGTGACATAGTAGCCATGATTTGTGTGCTCTATTCCAAGCGCCAGTAACACCAATGTTGCCTGCTGAACAGTTGCTTGAGCATAATCGTAAGACATTAGTGGCTTGAATTATTGATAACTTTTGATGCTTACATTATATTGAAAAGTGGTTCAGGACAAAGTTGTAGCTAAGAAAATTTTCTACGAGCTCAATTATCATTTTTTGAAGCAGAGCGATATGGCAAATTGTCAGATAGATATGAACAAAACATTTGGTTTTCCTATAGTAATTTCCATATAAACTTCAAATGGTTTGTGCGAAGTCAGTTTCTTTCAGTTATTTCAAACCGTTTGAGCACTGTGGAGCGAAAATGTCAAAATTTGCATCAGTCTACTGTTATATAGACTTCCCAAGCCTGCCAACCGTCGTCTGGCTCGACGTGGTTGTTTCAAGCGTCTCCGGTCTGATCTTCGAGGAAACCCGAGATGTACTGAAGGTGTTCCTAGAAAATATGCGTGATGCCGCCACCTACACTGAACACGCCAAGCGCAAAACCGTCACGGCCATGGATGTCGTCTACGCTCTGAAGCGACAGGGACGCACTCTGTACGGTTTCAGAGGTTACAACTTATCACCAACGTAACAAAACGGCCCTTTTCAGGGCCACCACTTTGTATATTACAAACAGTGAGAGGTGTTGCTTTTTATCGCTTAAGATTCAATTCAAATTAAATCGTGAAAAACTTTTTTCCTGTCGGTATATCTGGTATCGTTAGAAAGGACAAAGTTAATCTGATCGTTTGATATATGTGGATCGGTGAAAAATCGAAGAAAATTTGTATTAAATAGTGATTAATCGAATCACTATTAATAAAACAATAGAGTAAAAAACATCGCACCGGCCGATGGCCGAATGCGCTCCGCCGTTAAGGACTATACAAGTGTGAAGTGCGGTTATTAACCCAACTCAGTGAGGTCGTCCCACAATCGTATATGAGAACCAAGGAGTGCGTAAAACAATTGGCGGCTAGAATTGCCCGCAAGCGTTCTGCCGTAATCAAAACAAAACTGGAGAATGTCTGTTCAGTGCGAAGTGTGTATAAAGGCTATAAATGTAGCCAATGACCGAGTGTTTTGTTTTGGGGGATGCGGTCAAATCGTGCACGCAAAATGTTCTGATTTGACAACAGCTGGTGTAACGACACTGCGAGAAAATGTGTCCATAAAGTATGTTTGTCATGATTGCAGAAAAAGGCAAACATGCATTAATAGTGTGATGAATAAATGTGTAGAAATGTTGCAAAAGCTTGATGATGCTATGAAGCATATGGAGTTTATGTTTGTTGAGAGCGAAGAGAAGATGGTTGCAAAATTGGTGGAAAAGACTGAGCAAAAATGCAAAAATGTGATGGAAGAGTTTATGCGTAAAAATAATAAAGATTTAAAAAACACTGAGAAAAAAATTGTTGATGCCCTGACTGGTGACATTCAAAAAAAAATGTAAAAACCCTCGAGAAAAGTATTGCGAACATTAATGTAACCAAGGAGAGCAATGGCTCTGTGAATAGTGGATTGAGTTTACAAGGACCAAATTTTGCAGAAATTGTTGGCGGACAAAAACAAGACCCAACTAAGTCAGTTCTTCGTTCGGGCAGAGTATTGAAAAAAACCTGAAATTGCGATTACCCCAGCTGATGACAAATCAGATGAAGTATCGATAGAATTATCAAGTGAAGAAAACGCATCTGCGCCTAGTGTTGAAAATAGAAAAAGCCCAAAAAAAAATAAACATTGCAAATACGGTGCGTATCAAACCAAAAGTTGTGCAGACGAATCAGGACACGAAGAAAGAAGTGCGAAGTAAAATTGATCATTCATCAGCTGGCATAAAAAGTGTGAGAAACGCAAAGAATGGTGCCATTCTAGTGGAATGCAAATCGATGAATGAAGCCGACGCATTGATCACACAGGCAAATGACAAGTTTGGTGAAAATTATGAAATATTTATTGAACAACCAAAGAAACCAAAAATCAAAATTATTGGGATGGATGAGGAATATGAAGAAGAAAACTTAAAGGAAATCGTGATGGAACAAAATGAAATCGGTGAAATAAAGCATTTTAAAATTGTGAAAATGATCAGAGTCCCTGGCAGAAAATTCAATGCAGTATCGGTGATCTGTGAAATTGACTCGGAAGCATTCCAAAAAAATATGCGTCGGGGTAAACTGAATGTAGAGTGGGAAGTATGTAACGTTGTGGAAAATGTTAATGTATTACGTTGCTACAAATGTTGTGCTTATGGGCATCGATCAAATGAAATCATTTGTACAGGTAAAAGAATCTGTGTAAGATGTGCTGGTGATCATGATGTGAAAGAATGTTTATCGGAAGAGGAGAAATGTATTAATTGTGTTACTTTGAACAGTGAGAGGAAATTAAATATAAATGTTGATCACGTTGCTTGGAGTCCAGATTGCCCAGTGTACAAAAGGAATTTGAAGGTTTCTAAGCAGTTTATAGACTATGGAAAATAGCAATTAAGTAGTGCGAATGTTATTTACTTGAACATTGGTGGACTGACTGCTCATTTTTGCGAATTAGAAATTATTGCAAGCACATTGAGACCCAAAATTCTGATGATTACTGAAACACATATAACAGATGATATTGATATGGCTGAATATCAGCTTATGAACTTCACAACATGTGTGTGTTATTCTGACTCGAGGCATACAGGAGGAGTTATCATGTATTGTCATGATTCAATACATTTCCGGGTTGTAAGCAACATTTGTTTCGAGCGTAATTGGTTTCTCGCTTTAAATGTTGAAAATGGTTTTAAAAGAGGAATGTATGGCTTAGTGTATCATTCCCCGAATGACAGTGATTCCAATTTCCTTGAGTTTCTGGAGAACACTTGGCTTGAAAGCGCGGTTGAATAGAATGTGGACAATTTTATTGTTGGTGATTTCAATATAAATTGGCTAAATTGTAAAGATAGTGAACGGTTACGCAGTGTAATGCATGGATTTGGTCTCAAGCAAGTAGTGACTGAAAGTACAAGATGTACAGCGTATTCTGAGACAATGATTGATTTAGTGTTAAGCAATAGTTCTGTGACAGATGTGTCAGTGCTAAAAGATTACAAGATATCAGATCATGAAACTCTTCAGATCATCAGTAAAGAAGAACAAGATGTGCGAAATGAAGACACAGGTATAACAATTAAATGTTGGAGAAAATATTCAAAGGAAGCGTTGCAGGCTTTGCTTAGATCTAATTTACCAGAGACGAGTGAAAGAGAACTACATGAGAAAGCAGAAGTGCTTGGAACAGTTCTATAACGTTGTGTAAATCAGCTTGTTGTGGTGAAATCAATAAAATGCACTTCTCACAAGAGATGGTATACAGTTGACCTAAAGCTTCTAAAAAATGAACGAGATGAAGCATATATGACGGCTAGTGGAAGTTGGGAAGAGCAAGATTGGGAACGATATAGGGTCTTACGAAATGAGTATTCTCATTCTGTGAGGAGGGCGAAGGCCTTATACACCCAACGTAAAATTGAAGAGAATAAAAACGATAGTCGTTCCCTCTGGAAAGTGCTTAAAACGTTATGGAATAGTAAAAATCGTAATAGTAAATGTGTCAAGTTTGATGGAGTTGACATTGAAGATGAAAGTGAAATATCAGAAAAATTCAATGGATACTTTGTAGATAGTGTACGAGAAATTCACGACAGTATTGAAAATGTTCATGATGATACGGCACTAAATGAAGACTCAAATGAGAGGTGGAATATTTTCGAACCAGTGACGATGGAAAACCTCAAGAAGGTAGTTAATAATTTGAATAATTCCTCTGGTCTCAATAATGTAAACCTACAAGTGTTAAAAGATTCCTGGGATATGTTAGGTGAGTACCTATTAGGAGTAGTAAATGAATCTCTCGAAACTGGAGAGTTTCCGCGAAGCTGGAAGCAATCAGTTGTTATTCCGATACAGAAGATTAGTGGTACAGTTAAGGCTGAGGAATTCAGACCCATAAATATGTTACCAGTTTACGAAAAAGTATTGGAAAGTATAGTTCGAGAACAAGTCACTGCATATCTGAATTCAAATGAAATCTTAATTGCAGAACAATCAGGTTTTCGACAAAATCATTCATGCGAATCAGCGTTAAACTTACTTCTATATAAATGGAAACGTATGCTAGAGGCTCGTAAAACTATAGTAGTAATATTCTTGGATTTAAAACGTGCGTTTGAAACTATTTCACGTCCTATGATGTTGAAAACACTAAAAAAGTATGGATTGGGAGGAAATGTCCTCAAATGGTTTGAATCCTATTTAAACGATAGAACACAAGTATGTAAATATGGTGAGAAGGTGTCATCACCCCTGACAGTTCCACTTGGAGTACCGCAAGGAAGTGTGTTGGGACCACTATTATTCATAATGTACATCAACGATGTAAAGGCAGCGATAGGATCATGTGAGCTGAATCTTTTTGCGGATGATACAGTTATATTCTTTGGGTCTAAGGATCCCAAAGAAGCCTTACAAAAAATAAGAGAGGGAATCGTTCAAATTACTAAATGGTTGAGGATCAAAAAGTTAAAATTAAATGTTCAAAAAACTAAAATGATGATTATATCTAATAAAAGAAATCTGAATCTTAATGAGTTTAATGTTGATATAGAAGAAGAATTGATAGAAAGAGTACAGGAGTTTAAATATTTAGGAGTGAAAATTGATGATTAACTAAATTTTAAGGTGCATATCGATTATGTGATTAGTAAAATTGCTAAAAAACATGGAATTTTATCAAGACTGAGAGGAAAGCTTCCGTTTTGGAGTAAAATTTTCTTGTATAAAACGTTAATTGCTCCCCATATAGATTATTGCTCATCGATTCTGTTTCTGGCAAGTGAAACGCAGATAAAACGGTTGCAAAGGTTGCAAAACAGACAAATGAGATTTATTCTTCAATGCAACAAGTATACACCAATCAGAATGATGTTAGATACACTGCAGTGGTTATCGGTTAAAGAACGAATAGTTTTCAATGTGTTAACAATTATATATAAAATGACACAAGATCTTTTACCAGAATATTTGAGGTCAATTTTAGTTAGTGGAAATGATATTCACGAGCATCGAACAAGACGGATTAATGACTTAAGAGTAGTTCCATTCTCGATGACATCGACGCAAAGGTCAATTTATTATAAAGGAATTAAAATGTTTAACTCCCTTCCAGGAGTTGTTAAAACAGCTAGAACAGTACCTGAATTTAAAAGAGGATGTGTGCAGTGGATAAGAGTGAATTATAGATAATTAAATAGGTGATAGATTATTATAAATTAGGATACTGTTGTTTTTTCATTTGTGAATTTTAAAAGTAAACATAAATATAAGTCGGAATGAATTGATTAAATGTTAGATTTAATGAAAAACTTAAACTGTATGTAACTGTATTATGAAATTATCGGATCGATAAATAAACGAAATTTATTATACCAAGTTCATTTAAGTAAAGAGTTAGAATAGAATTTATATAGAGTAACCCATGATTCACCCATTCAATTTGTCACTAAATACATCAAGATGATTCAAAAATCAAATAATTTGTTAGGGAAATAAATTATGTTCTATCTTATCGGAGGGTTAAACTTTTTTTTCCGTTTCACTTTCATTAACTGAGAAACCCTCATCGTATGCATTCTCCTGCTGCGCGACATCTTCGAAAACGTCCGAACATTAAAAAAATTCGTAGTCCTACGTCAACAATGCGGTTGTGTCTTGTACACCACCCTCCAACTTTTTCTTATTCAAAAATTGCCAACGGGGTGGCTTTCGTCCCCAAGGAAGGACATGACCCCCCCAACGCACCGGAGCTGGGCTATTATGAAGCAGGCACTACTGAAGCAAAATTGGGTTTCCGTACAGAAGAAGCTGCAGCCAGAAATTGTACAGAACCTAATGAGTGGAGTTAAGCGTAAGGTGCGAGCGTACGGTTATGGTATTGAAGTTGAATGAGATAAATATTAGGATAAGGTTAAGAAAATGTTTCAAGTGAATGAAACTTTAGAGTTCAAAAACATGGATGGACATCAAAATCGGATGAAAAGTGACGAAAAGGGTTAAAGGTTGCCTCCCCAAGATCCAGAAATGTTGACTTATTTTCATGTTACACAAGGACACATTGAGTAACACAGTAGAAAACTGACGAAACTAGTCCAACCAAGAGTTACATCGAACAAACAAAAATTTGTCAGCTATTTGTCACCATGATTACGTACCTTCGGACAGGTATCCCAAATTTCACACAGCACCGCTTCGCCATCGACCATGATTTCATATTTGTGTCTATTTTCTGTCAACCAAAGAAAAAAAAAACAAAAAATAAAAAAAAAAATGATGAAATTGACAAAGCAAGTGAAAAAAAAGTCACCGGAACAGGCCACTCACCTGCTTGATGATCATACTCGCCAATGTACCGTTTTGTCAGGAAACGAACCGTTAGCGCTGTGGAAATCGAGAAAAAAAGCAAAAATTAAAATATTGTCCGCATCGGCAGAAAAAAAAAAAAGAATGGGACATCTGGAATGTACAAAGGCACTACAGGAAAGGAAGGGATGTGAGTGGAAATTTGCAGTCAAACATCGAGAGTAATAATAATTCCGCTTAATTATTCAGGACGGCGTCGCTTCGGTCGGTCATCGGCCGATTGTCCACGTGTCAGCGGGGGTAGGAAAAAAAATCACAATCATACTTGCGGTTACAATCATCATTGTGATGAATAATTGATCAAACGTCACCGACGACAAATGGCTGACGTTTGGGGGCGAATGGCGACGGCGGATAATCAAACTCAAATATTTTTGCAAATGGAAATTCTACGCTGGATCTGACCGGAGTATTTCATCGACGAATAATTCGTTTCCCCCCCTCCCCCAATTCAACTTTTAATGGTTACTGAAAGTTTAATATTAACTTTACACTCGGTTTCGTTGGTTTTGCCGAGAGGGCTGCACGTTTAACGGTTTCCTCAAACTCAAACATCAGTAGGTATCATAGATCGGTGGTAATTTGACTCCAACAACAGCTGCTCATCAATTTCAAACCGCTCGCTGGCTGCTGCAAGGTCGTCTCGCCTTGTTAGACACCAGCACCACCGAGCGACGACGTCGCGTCGTTCGGGAAAATCTGGTTATTTTTAGCCTTACTTCGTCGACGTACGGCAGCCAAGATCAAATGGCACGCACCGTCGCCGTCGTCGCCGTCGTCGTCGATGTCGATCGCTTGTATGTTTATACTGATTCCTCAATAGAGAACGAGCAAATTTGTTTACAACTTGACGGGCAAATTTCCCGAATCCATGTGAGCGTAGTCGACGTCGTCACTCAACTGGCGGCCGCGCCGGTGCAACGATCTCACTTTCACCACGCAGCGATACCGGATGGATGAAGTTAATTTTTTGTTTTTTCGGCGGCATCGATGACTACCCCTTCCTATTGGTTGTTTTACATGTTTTTCGGTGAGTCGCGAAATGGGAGAGAAAATTTGGTCAACATTTGGCACGTGCGGTGGTTAGACTGTTAATTAATTTCAGCGCACTCATACAACCATCCCATATGTGTGGACGTACTTGTAAACCTGGGAGGACTCACTTAAATTTCGACGTTAAAATTGTTGTTATTTGCATTCGGTCTGGGTGGTGTGCCGATGTTGTTTATATTATTTTTGCAAAAAGCAAAATGCCAATCGACCGCCTGTTTCGAATCTTGCGCCTTTAACGATGATGGATCCATTAGTCATCGACCGAGGAGTACAATTGACAGTTTTAATGGTTCACATTAACAATAAGAGAGGACGAACATTAATTTATGGAAGCTTCAACGTAGCATTTAATTGAGATAGCTAAACTATCGTGAATGTCACCGAAGTGGTTTTTTTTTTATTTTATTTATTTTCTGTAACACTCTGTTCCGCAGTTGACTGCCATCACTGACATCAGCAGCGTTGCCAGGTCATTTTCAGAAAAAAATCTGGACCAGGTAAAATATAAAATCTGGAAAAATTTGGAATGCTCCAAAAAATCCTCTTATTAACATAATGCTATTGTAATCAAAGTGATGTGCCAATCTCCCGTAAAATAGATCAGTATGATCATCTGGAATTTATTTAAAGTACTAGAATGGTTATTAATTACAGTTTTAAATAAATTAATTACAGCAAATAGCTTGTTAGCATTGCTAAAATCATCCAAAAGTTGAAAAGTATTGACACGGTGTGAGAAGCAAAGAATCAAGGAAAATTTATGGGATGGATTTTTTGAACTAATAGTCGATGTAGTCCTTACTAGTTGATGCAGTAACAGAATTTGAAGATTTTATTAGTTTTAAATAATTCTAATATTGCTCTGAAGTTGATCAGATTTACAGTTTAACTCTTGACATCATACAACACAGACAGTACACACAACACCCAGCAGACCAGTAGGCAATTTTATTTTGAAGCAAAATTCACCGGGCTGAAGTGGGAATCAAAGCCTAACATCGTGGAACTCATACACAGTTTACCGAAACTACGGGTAACTCCACTATTCGCATGACCATTATGCAAAAGAATAGTTTTATCGTATTACAAAAATGAAAGTCGGATAGCTTAATTTTTAAAGTCTCAAGATCTTGCAACGATTTATATTTTTCCTGCGTCCCAGATCATGATTTTTTTAGTCTGAATTTACTTGGAACTCTTTACAGGATATCTTCGCCTTTTTTTAATTCAATTCAAATCGTCCTAGAATTTCACCATATTTCTTTTCTATATTCCTCTAAAATAATCTTGAAAATATCTAAACTTTTCCTGGGACATTTATTGTTTATTGTTTATCAGTCAACAGGTAAATTGTTTACCCCAATGACACTTGTTCTACGACTAAACATAAAACTCGTTTAAAACTACGTTTATTTGTTTCTCGTGACACGTTGAAATCGTACACATAATAACACCGGTTGAATACACGGGACATGCTTCGCAAAGGTTCGTGTAAGCCATAATTAGTTCTTGCCGGAGGGATGGTGATAAACGAGTGCGACCGAAGATTGCGACGACGTGTGTTGATGTCCAAGAGACTAAGAAGCGTAGGACTGTCAATGTTGCCTTGCAGAAGATCCCCAACAAAGCACGCTTTTGCCACGTTGCGTCTTGCTTCTAGTAATTCCAGATTTATAAGAAGACAACGGCTTTCATAACTGGGCATGTTGAATGGATCTCTCCACCTAAGATGACGTAGAGCGAACCGGACGAATTTTCGCTGAACAGCTTCGATGCGTTGAGTTTCATTCTGGTAATAAGGAGACCAGACGATAGACGAATACTCCAAGATAGGGCGCACAATTGAGCAGTATAAAGCTTTTAGGCAGTAAACGTCCTTGAACTTTTTTGCAAAGCGAAATAAAAATCCTAGTTGCGATGAGGCTTTAGACACAACGTACGCGACGTGATCCTTGAAGGTTAATTTTGTATCAACCAGAATTCCCAGGTCCTTGACTGTCGAATCACGTTGATTCACGCCTCCCAAAGCATAGCTAAAATGGAACAGTGATTGCTTGCGGCCAAATTAAATAACCGAACATTTGGAGACGTTCAGCGACATTCGATTAATATGGCACCATTCAGCGAAGGCTTCCAGTTGTTGTTTGCAGAAAAAACGCGTCTTGTGGTTGCTTAATCATGTAGTCATCGGCATACGGGAGTTTTAGGCATTTCAAGGTGAAATTGACATCGTTCATATACAGCAGGAATAGAAACGGCCCCAAGTGACTTCCTTGGGGAACACCGGACCAAACCGGAAAGGAGGGCGAAACGTGGTATCGGTCATACTTCGACCGGTTAGGTAGGATCGAAGCCAGGAAAGCAAGTTACTGTTCATTCCCAGCTTGTCGAATTTAGCAACTGCGATTTGATGATTCATTTTATCAAACGCCGCGAATAAGTCTGTGTAAATAGCGTCTACTTGTTGACCATTTTTTATTTGGCGGATCGCGAACGAAGTGAAACAAGTCAAATTAGTTGTCGTCGAACGGTTAGGCATAAATCCGTGCTAATCAACCAAAATGTAGTGTGCTTAGTTCTGAACCAACTTATGCAGAACGATCACCTCAAACAGCTTAGAAGTGGCGCTCAACGCAGCTATGCCCCGATAGTTCGAAACAATCCGCTTGCAGCCTTTCTTGAAAACTGGGAAAACATACGATTGCTTCCAGCAGTTTGGGAATACACCAGTAGCCAAAGATAGGTTGAATACTCTTGCTAGTGGTGTTGCAAGTGTATCCGCGCAGCATTTGAGCACAAGCGATGAAATCCCATCCGCACCACATCCCGTGGAGGATTTTAAATCCTTTCCGGCTGATACAACCATATCGTTCGAGATCACGAACTGTAGTCCAGAGGCAGAAAATCGAGGAACATTTCTGGTGGCGACGGCTACATCCTGCGGGTCGATGTGTTCATTAGTGAAAACATTGCTGAATTGAGAACGGAACAGGTCGGCGATGTCAGTGGTGGAATCAGCTTCGAACAATCCGTAGGTCATCGTAGAGGGCAGTCCGGATTCCATCCGTTGGTCATTGACGTAACGCCAAAAACTTCTGGGATTTGTCTTGAAGCGCCTTTGCAGATGGTCCTGATATGCGTTGTACAAACGATTATTAAGTTGGTTGTATTCAGTGTTCGCCGCCATATATCTCGTTCTCGTGGAGTCCGTGCGATACTTGCTATGTCGTCTGAGAGCTGCCCGCTTCACAGTCTTAAGATGCTTGAGGTCAGCATTTGACCAGGCTGGCTTAGCCGGCTCGTGTCTAGACTTCACGGGAACGAACTGATCGATGGCATACCACAGGATATCAGATATGGTCGACGCAGCGAGGTTGGCATCACAATTTTGAAGCACCTCGTCCCAATCGACATGTGCGAGGAACTCGTTCATGCTGTTGATGTCAGCCTTTCTGAAATCATAGACGATGCTTTCAGAGGTATCTTGGAAGCGTTGCAGTGGACTTATCTTGAATTCCATCAGTACAGGAGGATGATGCCTGCAGATTTTAACGAGCGGTGATGGAGCATGCATAACTGTGCTGTGCTCGCAAAGTTCCTCACTGACGAAGCGTAGATCAAGCGTACGATTGTTTTCATTTGCAATTCCACTCATTTGTCTGAGTCCAGCGGTGCTATACGCATCAAGCAGCTTCCGTGATGCCAGGCTAATCGAGGATCGTGATGTAATCGGATACAGGGAACCATGTGGACTACGCTGCCAAGAGATCGAGCTCAAGTTGAAATCGCCTAGGATGACAACTCTTGGTCCTAACTGCGAAACCACCCAGTTAAGCGAATCGATATGCTTTTCGATCAAAGATTCATCGTTTACTCGATCAGGGGGAATATACACAACTCATAGGTAGAGTGTTGCATCGACAGTAGCAATTGCGATCCATATTTGCTCAACCGCCGAGCCATCAGGAGGGTCGAGCGTACGGGATTTAAAACTCGAGCAAACAGCCAGCAAAACACCACCTCCAGTGCTTTTGTTGCTATTCGAAGGCGACCGGTCTTGTCAATAAACGGAATATGATTCGCCAAACAACTGATTCGTTGAGGTATGTCCATTGAGCCAGGTTTTGGCAAGTGCGTAAACATCATAGGAACCGTCGCTGAAGGCTAATCGTACTCGGCGAGAGAGCTGTTGATCCCAGCAACATTTTGGTAGTACATCAGGACATTCGAAGAAGCAGGTGCAGCATTACTTGCTAGAGGCGCAGTCCTAGGGATTGAAGATTCGTCAGAGCGGGGATTGCCGTTACTAATAGGATACTTGCCATGATAGGCAGCTTGGAAGACCCCATCGCCAGCGCTAGACTCAGGGCCGGGACGACTTGGATGGCAGGAACGAGAGAACTGCGACAGGTTTTCGATGATGGCTGGAGGCACGACTGAGCTAGGCGGGTCAGGGGCTTCCGTAATGCTTTGTGTCAGGCGTCCCGGGTTCGATGGCGGTGATCTTGGTTGCGTTGGAGAATGGTGTGAAGACGTGTGAAAAGGGGTGGAGGACTAAGTGTCGGTGTATTGTAGCCAATAAGGTCCTCGACGCGACACACGCTAGAAACGTAATGTCGATCAGGTAGTGAAAGCATATGATATTCAACGTACTTGCCTTGAGCAGGCTGGAGGACCACAACTGCAGACTCGACAACAGGACCGCGACGACTAAGATGATCGCTGGCAGCAAGACACGGGACTGTGTCGGGCTGAGAAGAGGTCTCCAAAGTGCTATCTAACATGCGTCGCGGGGTCCTTAGTCCATCATGGCTTGCTTCGTTAGTCAATCGTCGTGTTTCGTTGTCAGTTAATTTTTCCGGAAATTTGCGGTGGTCGATCGTTGATCCAGTAGAACCAACAGAAAGAATCAGTTTTTTGAAAAATTGACAAATTTCCGCAAACGGATACCAACGGACCAGGACGAGGGTTCCAACGCCAGTTCCTTGAGGTTAGGGTCCAATCCGATTTTGTAAGAAACAAACGTCAAGTTTGGCGCACCACATCAGCAGCATCCGAAGTACACAAACAACGCGCAACGATTTTCTGCACGTCACTGTTACTGATTAGCGGATTTAAGCCAGTCATGTACAGCCAAAACTTTTCTGGTGCCGCAGCTCGCGCGATAGACGGCACAGCAAGATGAATCTCGCCAAAATCAATCGCCTTCGTTCCGTTAACGGCAGGTACATATATCTCCGGTCTACGGTCTTCACGGTGGTCTACGGGTTTTGGCCAAGGTAACGGAGTGGGAACGGGATTTGTCTGAGTAGCAATTTTTTCAATTTTCTGGCTCAGTTTTTCCACCACGATGGACAGCTCCTGTATTTGCTTAGGCAAATCAGCAAGCGGTGGCGTATCAATGTGTTGGCACCTTAGGTTATCGGCAAGATAAGTGTGAATGGACCGGTCGTTCAGCACAGTTCTACAGGGAGGATAAATAAACATTGCCTTCCCGGCTGAGAGTGCTTCTTTCATCGTGCGAGAATTCAAACCACAACACTGTTGGTTAATGTGATAAGAAGCCTCACAAAAACCACAGTAAATTGGCTCGAGATCATGGATCTCTTGTTTGCACTCACCACATTGTTGTTTTGCCATTTCGGCTTCACTTGGCTTCCCACTCGCAAGCTTGCTGTTGAACGCCTTCTTGTAGGCAGGCACAATAACACGGACAGAAACGTGTCAATTTTTTTTTCTCCGTGGAACAGTCCGAATGATACAGTTCACGGTGAATCTATGTATTTTTTTTCCTTTGGTTTGTTTTTTCCGTCGATCTTGTTTTCCGTGCTCAGCACCAATGCTACCGACGTGCCAGGAAGGCAGCTCCCACACCTGGACCCTACCATCAATCGACCCATCAACTCATGAACCGGGGACCAACGGCTTTACTTCCCATCCGAAGGAAGGCGTGATCAGAGATGTTATGCCTCAGAACATCCCGGCGGCGCCGACTGGGATTGAACCCAGGCCTGCTGGGGTGAGAGGTAATCACGCTTACCACTACACCACCGGCACCGTTAAAAATCTATGTATGTAGCGGACAATAGGCGATGAATCATGAAGGTAATAAAAACAAACAGCTACGGATCAACACTTTTTGATGCAAGAGCGGTCAACACAGAACCAAGAAAAATCGCGACGGAACAGGCAATAGACCGAAACTTTATGTTGGTGCCACGACAAAGCACTTTGGGTATGCAGACAAATAAAAACGGGTGTTTAAAAACGCGTATTAGGGTAGATTTGGAAAGAAATCTGGAGCACAAAACAAGAAGCGGTAAACAAAAAGCAAACCGTGTTGCCGAAACTTTCTAAGAGTTCTTAGCATTACCTCTTATAATCTCATATAAATCACTCTCCAATCCCACAACTCCCTCAAATCAGTAATAATTGCCAAGAAATTCTTTAAATGTTCTTAACAATTTCCTTGGCACACTCTTCAAAATGACCATCACACTGTTCTTAGACTTTTCCGATAATTCCCTTTAAAATGCTTTGTTGGTAAGGTCAGAATAATTGTTTTGAAATCCTTTTCAGTATTACCTAAGTACTCAAGTACTTTGCCAACATTTTATTAAAATTAATCTCCATAGAAACATTTTACAGAATTCCATTGAAACTATTCTCACGATTCGTATCAGCATACACACAGAGATTATTTTACTGGGGTCAGTAATTTTTTACTGGGTTTTCAAACAGCTGAAAAAGTCAGTAAACTGAAAATTACGGTCACACGTAATGCAACGAACAATTTTAACATGTTTTATTTTTATCATCAAATAAATGTAATAAGAACACAGTCTGTATAAATTTCAAGAAAAAATCACTTTTATACAATTTTTTACAATTTTTTTAAGTTTACTGACTTTTTCAGCTGTTCAAAAACCCAGTAAAAAATTACCGAACAGGGAGGCCGTGATTCTGTGTGTACTCTTTAAGTTTCATCATACGAATTTTCTATGATTTCTCTTCCGGATTGTATTTCCTTTATTGACAAAATCTCCATGCAATTGTCATCAGAGTTGACAAGACAATTGATACCGTCATCAACCAGAGGTTGCATGACTGAATATTTAACACTAGAAAACGGACAACACACCACACCCATTACTAGACCAGTAGGGAAATTTTTAGGTTGCCAAAATTTGAACCGGCTGGAGCGGGAATTGAACCCTCACTCCTAAAGGATGGGTGACGCCGCACGACCCCCAAGCCCACAAAGATGGATGTAATTCTACTCAGAAGTAGTTTGAAATTTTCCTTTGATTTCACAAAGAATTCGCCTCACACTTGTTGCTGCTAGGGTGGGGTGCCTAGGGGGCTACCAGGACAAACACCCCGGCAGGCTTGACTAAGCAAAGGCCTACTAATGAGGGTGGGTCATTCAACGACCTCTTTTGATGGCTAGCTCGATCTGGAGGTCAATTCTTAGTCTCAAGGTCGGCTGGAGTAATTTACCGGGCTAATCAGGACTCGGATGTTGTATGATTGAATGGAAAAAGCTACTGAATTACACTTTGGAGATTTATTTCCCTACAAATTACATGCTCTGTGTGTGTGTGTGTGTGTGTGTGTGTGTGTGTGTGTGTGTGTGTGTGTGTGTGTGTGTGTGTGTGTGTGTGTGTGTGTGTGTGTGTGTGTGTGTGTGTGTGTGTGAGTGAGTGTGTGTGTGTCTGTGTGTGTGTGTGTGTGTGTGTGTGTGTGTGTGTGCGTGTGTGTGTTTTTTTTTTTTTTTTTTTTTTTTTTGGCAAGGAGGAAACCTTCAAAAAGGCCATCGTGCCACCGCTTGACGACTGGGCGCACAGTCGCGGTGACACGGTGTGTGGGATTCTTACCGCACTAAAACCTCCTTAGACGCCTTGCCCTTTTCCCCCGGAACCACTTGTCGTATTACTTCGGAGGGGGCCGTGCATTACGCACCTCACTTTACCTCAGCTAATTGGCGCTTCCAGTTCGCTGATCGTCTCTCCAATTTGTGAGCCATTTATCTCCCAGCGTCACGTTCTACTCGGTTATCCCTGGTGGTGGATACAGCCTACTCTGACGGAGAGTTCTCCCGGCTTCGGCTTTCAGTTCGCACTTGTGTGAGCACATTACTACTTTCTAGTTGGTCTTCCCGCCATTTTCGCTGCAGCGCTGACATGATCTGCGTTACTGCTCTGCTGACGGCGTTAAAGGTGCCCTCCTCTCGACACATTTCTTCGACGACATTCTCCGTGCTAAGGGCGAGCATATCCTCTCGCACATCATCAAATCTAGGACATTCGAAGACCACGTGCTCTGGTGATTCTTCCACATTCCCACACTCCGGACAGAAGGGTGACGTTGTGTGTCCGAACCGATGCAGGTACTTCCTGAAGCAGCCATGACCAGACAGGAACTGCGTCAAGTGGAAGTTGACTTCTCCATGCTTCCTGTTCACCCAGGTCGAAAGAGTCGGTATTAGCCTGTGTGTCCATCTACCGTTCTCTGCTGCATCCCACTCCTGCTGCCACTTAGCCATCGACTCCGTTCTCACCATTTTTCGTACTCCTCTGGTTTCTCTCGTCATATAGCACTCGTAGTCCTCCGCCAAGGTGATGCCGATTGGGATCATACCGGCGATAACGCATACTGCCTCCATCGAAATGGTTCTGTACGCACTCACGACTCGCATGGCCATGAGCCGGAACGTACTGCTCAATTTCCTTTGGTTCTGCTTCGTTTTCAGCGCTTCAATCCAGGCTGGACCTCCGTACCTTAGTATTGATGAGGAAACACTAGCCAGAAGACGTCTCTTGCTGCTGCTTGGACCAGAATTGTTCGGCATGATTCTGGCTATTGCGTTGATGACCTTCGTCGCCTTCTCGCAAGCATATTCGATGTGGCTATTAAAGTTTAGCCGGTCGTCGATCATCACTCCCAGATACTTAAGCATGCGCTTCGAAGCAATGGTGTGCTCTCCAACGGTAATCTCTGCCCACTGCACTGCTTTGCAGTTACTGACCAACATCACTTCTGTTTTGTGGTGGGCTATCTGCAGCTTCGCTCCTTGCATCCAGTTACCAATCGTATCTATCGCCTCAGCCGCCAACATTTCCACTTCTTCCAGCGTCTCACCGGTTACCGTCAAGACGACATCGTCCGCAAAGCCAACGATCTCAACTCCTTTGGGCAGCTTGAGCGTCAGCACGCCATTGTACATTCCGTTCCACAGCGTAGGACCTAGAATGGAGCCTTGGGGAACCCCCGCCGTGATTCTAAGCGATTTCTGCCCCGTGTCTGTCACGTAGACAAGGACCCGGTTCTGGAAATAACTACTTAGAATCCTGCAGAGGTAGCCTGGAACCCTCATTCTATGGAGCGCCTTGGCGATGGCCTCCCAGCTGGCGCTATTGAATGCATTCTTGACATCGATCGTAATCACGGCGCAGTATCGATTTCCTCTCCGCTTCTGTTTGGAAGCTTTCTCGGCTCTGTCAATCACTGTCCGAATTGCATCCACCGTCGATCTCCCTTTCCGGAATCCAAACTGTCTCTCCGACAATCCGTGTTCACTCTCCGTGCATTTCGTCAGCCTGTTGAGGATGATCCTCTCTAAGAGCTTTCCTACAGTATCCAGCAAGCATATGGGCCTATACGATGCAGGATCCCCCGGCGGTTTTCCGGGCTTCTGCAACAGCACAAGCTTTTGTACCTTCCACCTATCAGGGAACTGACCATCGTCCAGACATTTCTGCAGCACCATCCTGAACATGTCCGGGAACGTCTGGATCGCCGCCTTCAACGCCACGTTGGGAATTCCATCCGGGCCGGGAGCTTTATTCGCTTTCAACCCTTTCGCTGCTGCTATGAGTTCCTCGTTGGAGACTTGTTCAACGTTGTCTTCATCTACCTCGCCATATGGTGTAGGTGGCCAGTTCGTTGGGTCATGCTGTGGGAAAAGTCCCTCCACGATGACTTTCAGCTTGTTGTGACACATTTCAACCGGCATCGTTGGGCCTCTGATCTTCGCCATCGCAACTCGGTATGCGTTGCCCCAGGGGTTGGCATCGGCATCGCGGCACAACTCCTTGAAACTATTTGACTTGCTCAGCTTTATCTTTCGTTTCAGTGCAGCCCTGGCCTCTCGGAACACCACCCTGCGCTCCTCTCTGTCTGCTTCTGTTCTTGCTCTCTGAGCACGCCTTCTGGCTAGAAGACAAGTAGCACGGAGGGTGCTAATTTCCTCGTTCCACCAGTAGGCTGGACGCCGCCTGTTCGTTGGCTCCAGTTTTCTCGGCATAGTTGTGTCACATGCCCTTGCTAATAATTCGGTCAACTCATTCGCACTTAGGCCCGGGACGCTGTTGTCTACCCTTAGAGCTTCGATGAAGAGATCCTTATTGAATGCCTTCGTCTTCCACTTCCGCTCGCTTACTTTCGTCCTCCGCATTTCCACCGGTGTTCGTTCGCCGATACTGTACCGGATCGCCTGATGGTCACTATGGGTGTACTCCTCGCACACTGTCCAGTTCATATTTGCCATTAGCGACGTACTGCAGAAAGTAACGTCGATAATGGATTCCCTACCATCTTTGCGGAAGGTGCTGATGGTTCCTTCGTTGGCCAGACTGACGTTCAACTTTGCCAGAGCTTCCAGCAGGCTATACCCTCTTGCGTTGGTACATCTGCTCCCCCAATCCACTGCCCAAGCATTGAAGTCTCCTGCGATGACGACTGGTCTCCGTCCAATGAGCTCTTCGGTGAGCCCATCTAGCATCTGGTGGAACTGCTCAATTGTCCATCTCGGGGGTGCGTAGCAACTACATACAAAGATTCCATTGATTTTGGCGATCACGAAACCTTCATATGAGCTTGCCACCACTTGTTGTATGGGATACCTGCCCATGACTTGTATGGCCGCCATTCCTGCTCTATCCGCCACCCAGTTACCATTATCGAGAGGGACTCGGTATGGCTCTGCAATGATTGCAACGTCGCACTTTGTTTCCGTTGTTGACTGCCACAACAGTTGCTGTGCTGTGTTACAATGATTGAGATTTATTTGGGTTACCTTCATTATTGCTGGCCCACCATCGCCTTCTTGAACTCAGGGCACCTGAAACTTCCCGTCACATGGCCATTTCCGTCCTCCTTTTTGCAGAGCATGCACCTCGGTTGCTTTGTACAGTCTTTTGCAACGTGCCCCTTCTCTCCGCATTTCCTGCACAGATCAGATCTGTCAGGGCCTTTGCAGTGTCTCGCCTGGTGACCGAAGCCCATGCATTTGTAGCATCTCTCCATTTTCTTAGATACCCGAGAGATAGCTTTCAACGGGCACACTGACCACCCAACCTTGATTCGGCCAGTCTTCAGCAGCTCGTTAGCTGCGTCCGAAGAAAGTCGTATCAACGCCGTCTGCGTGCCACCATACGCCTTTCTCAACCGAATTGCCATCGGTACGTCTCCCAGGTTGCATTGCACCTTCAGCGCACTTTTTAACTCGTCTTCTGTTGTGATCTCGTCCAGATCCCTGCACTCGACCACTGACTCCTGGGATAAGGCTCTTACGTTCGCCGTCTCGCCAAGAGATTTTTCGACGAGCTCCTTAAAAGCTGAGCTCTTAACCGTAGGGTCCCTTTTCAGCTCGAATAGCATCTCGCCTTTCTGGGTTCGCCTGGTTTTCACCACATTCTCGCCTAGTTGTTTCAACTCCGGATCGTCTCTCACTTTCCGGAGGAGTGCTGCGTAGGACGTTTTGTCCTTCGCCTCAACAACCAGAGCGTCACCCTTGCTTCTCTCCCTACGAGGCCTAGGCTTCTCCTTATTCTTCCTGTCTTCCTTCTTCTTCTCTTCCTTCTTCCTCGCTTCTTTTTCCTTCCTCCTCGCTTCCTCTTCCTTCTTCCTCACTTCATCTTCCTTCTGTTTTTTCTTCCTCTCCTTCTGGTTCTCGACTTTACGCCACGCACCATTTTCTCCCATCTCCTTGATGCCTTCCTCGTCGTCCCTGCGTTTTTTGGGCTCCTCCTCATCTCCTGGCGTGTCCCTATCTCTCTTTTCAGGACGTGGATTTGTGGGTCCCTTCGGAGTCTCATGTGCTTGAGCCAGTCTTATGCTCTCCTTGGCCTCCAGCAGAGCCTTTTCGGCATTTTCGGCCCTTTTTCTCCACTCTTGACATTCCCGATCTGCCACTGTTATGCCGGATTTGATACCGGTCACAAGTTGCTTGATCTCTTTGTGTACGTTGTTTTTATCCTTCACGAACACATAGAGATCATCGATCTTCCTCCTGACCTCCGTCATTTTGGTTCTCCCGAGCTGCAGTTCTTGGGATTTGCTACTACTGGATATTGGTGTGAATATCTGGCTTAGCCCAACGCCTGGCTGCTCTTCTTGAAACTTACTGCTGCTGCTGGAACTCGCAGTGACCCCCAGGTTCGACACTGGTGATCTCTGCAATATCCCACTCCTTGCGAACACGTTTGCTCCTCCGTTTTCACTGTCTGGCGTATTGCCGTCGTTCTTCATATTTTTTTTGGTTTTTTCATTTTCTTCATTTTTATTTTTTTCTCCAATTTTATCCATTCTGATGGGTCCCCCCTTCGGGCCGCTATCTCCACTCGTTGTATGTAGTCTCCTATCGTGATCCCATGGTTATCTATGCAAGCAGGGAGGCCATGCTAGGGTTGACACGGTCCTTCATGGGGGCCGTGTTCAGAGCCAGATCGGCGTAAGTCAGGAATGTTACATCTGAGCCTACTACTCACCAATCACCAATTGGTGACGAGTTTTGAACGTATCCGGAGGCCTGCCAAGGTTTTACCGGGACGGGGGCAGCCGCACTATTCGCCCACTCGCCATTTCAAGAAGGTGTCACCCTTCTTTACTTAGGGAGCAGAATAGCACGACTGTCAGCCCTGTAGCGTGGTATCCAATCCATTGTACCGTGTCGTGTCCATAGTTCCAAGCCGTATCCAGTATGCCGTAATAAGGATCTTACTGGCGTCGATCCTAATGTGCCGGTTGGCACTCCTGCGGGTTGACGAAGCATTTCCTCTATCGCCGTGTTATGGTTACCGCGCCAGTGTTCGCGTCGCACCCCCTCACTTTGCTATTGTCAGAAGGACAACATTGCCCAGGCTACACCACGGGGAGGCGTGAGGTAGGAACTTGTGAGAACCAGAGCTAGGTTGTCAACTCACCATTTGTAGCCCTGCGTGTGTGTGTGTGTGTGTGTGTGTGTGTGTGTGTGTGTGTGTGTGTGTGTGTGTGTGTGTATGTGTGTGTGTGTGTGTGTGTGTGGGTGTGTGTGTGTGCGCGCGTGTGTGTGTGTGTGTGTGTGTGTGTGTGTGTGTGTGTGTGTGTGTGTGTGTGTGTGTGTGTGTGTATGTTTGTGTGTGTGTGTGTGTGTGTGTGTGTTTTTTTTTTTTTTTTTTTTTTTTTTTTTTTTTTTTTTTTTTTGGCAAGGAGGAAACCTTCAAAAAGGCCATCGTGCCACCGCTTGACGACTGGGCGCACAGTCGCGGTGACACGGTGTGTGGGATTCTTACCGCACTAAAACCTCCTTAGACGCCTTGCCCTTTTCCCCCGGAACCACTTGTCGTATTACTTCGGAGGGGGCCGTGCATTACGCACCTCACTTTACCTCAGCTAATTGGCGCTTCCAGTTCGCTGATCGTCTCTCCAATTTGTGAGCCATTTATCTCCCAGCGTCACGTTCTACTCGGTTATCCCTGGTGGTGGATACAGCCTACTCTGACGGAGAGTTCTCCCGGCTTCGGCTTTCAGTTCGCACTTGTGTGAGCACATTACTACTTTCTAGTTGGTCTTCCCGCCATTTTCGCTGCAGCGCTGACATGATCTGCGTTACTGCTCTGCTGACGGCGTTAAAGGTGCCCTCCTCTCGACACATTTCTTCGACGACATTCTCCGTGCTAAGGGCGAGCATATCCTCTCGCACATCATCAAATCTAGGACATTCGAAGACCACGTGCTCTGGTGATTCTTCCACATTCCCACACTCCGGACAGAAGGGTGACGTTGTGTGTCCGAACCGATGCAGGTACTTCCTGAAGCAGCCATGACCAGACAGGAACTGCGTCAAGTGGAAGTTGACTTCTCCATGCTTCCTGTTCACCCAGGTCGAAAGAGTCGGTATTAGACTGTGTGTCCATCTACCGTTCTCTGCTGCATCCCACTCCTGCTGCCACTTAGCCATCGACTCCGTTCTCACCATTTTTCGTACTCCTCTGGTTTCTCTCGTCATATAGCACTCGTAGTCCTCCGCCAAGGTGATGCCGATTGGGATCATACCGGCGATAACGCATACTGCCTCCATCGAAATGGTTCTGTACGCACTCACGACTCGCATGGCCATGAGCCGGAACGTACTGCTCAATTTCCTTTGGTTCTGCTTCGTTTTCAGCGCTTCAATCCAGGCTGGACCTCCGTACCTTAGTATTGATGAGGAAACACTAGCCAGAAGACGTCTCTTGCTGCTGCTTGGACCAGAATTGTTCGGCATGATTCTGGCTATTGCGTTGATGACCTTCGTCGCCTTCTCGCAAGCATATTCGATGTGGCTATTAAAGTTTAGCCGGTCGTCGATCATCACTCCCAGATACTTAAGCATGCGCTTCGAAGCAATGGTGTGCTCTCCAACGGTAATCTCTGCCCGCTGCACTGCTTTGCAGTTACTGACCAACATCACTTCTGTTTTGTGGTGGGCTATCTGCAGCTTCGCTCCTTGCATCCAGTTACCAATCGTATCTATCGCCTCAGCCGCCAACATTTCCACTTCTTCCAGCGTCTCACCGGTTACCGTCAAGACGACATCGTCCGCAAAGCCAACGATCTCAACTCCTTTGGGCAGCTTGAGCGTCAGCACGCCATTGTACATTCCGTTCCACAGCGTAGGACCTAGAATGGAGCCTTGGGGAACCCCCGCCGTGATTCTAAGCGATTTCTGCCCCGTGTCTGTCACGTAGACAAGGACCCGGTTCTGGAAATAACTACTTAGAATCCTGCAGAGGTAGCCTGGAACCCTCATTCTATGGAGCGCCTTGGCGATGGCCTCCCAGCTGGCGCTATTGAATGCATTCTTGACATCGATCGTAATCACGGCGCAGTATCGATTTCCTCTCCGCTTCTGTTTGGAAGCTTTCTCGGCTCTGTCAATCACTGTCCGAATTGCATCCACCGTCGATCTCCCTTTCCGGAATCCAAACTGTCTCTCCGACAATCCGTGTTCACTCTCCGTGCATTTCGTCAGCCTGTTGAGGATGATCCTCTCTAAGAGCTTTCCTACAGTATCCAGCAAGCATATTGGCCTATACGATGCAGGATCCCCCGGTGGTTTTCCGGGCTTCTGCAACAGCACAAGCTTTTGTACCTTCCACCTATCAGGGAACTGACCATCGTCCAGACATTTCTGCAGCACCATCCTGAACATGTCCGGGAACGTCTGGATCGCCGCCTTCAACGCCACGTTGGGAATTCCATCCGGGCCGGGAGCTTTATTCGCTGTGTGTGTCTGTGTGTGTGTGTGTGTGTGTGTGTGTGTGTGTGTGTGTGTGTGTGTGTGTGTGTGTGTGTGTGTGTGTGTGTGTGTGTGTGTGTGTGTGTGTGTGTGTGTGTGTGTGTGTGTGTGTGTGTGTGTGTGTGTGTGTGTGTGTGTGTGTGTGTGTGTGTGTGTGTATGTGTGTGTGTGTGTGTGTGTGTGTGTGTGTGTGTGTGTGTGTGCGTGTGTGGCGTGTATAGTGCATGTTTTCAACAACTACCTGGCCAGCCGGCAACTGTTGGATCTTTTGTGCTACTCACCGTTCCCTTTCTCTGTACTTATCGTACCCATTCTCTTATGTTTCATTGGACTAAAATTGTTGGCTCATCACCTATTCCAACAGTTGGTAGTAAACTGTGGTACTGTATAGTGTACTAAAACTAGGGGTATCAAATTGGCAATTATTATTCAAATTCAAATGGAAATGCAGAATACGATAAATATACAGAAATACATCAACAAATGTTACAAACGGTAACACACTTAACTGTGAACTATTTTCAGAATTACCTTAAAATTTCCATAACGTCCAACGTTGATGGCCTTTAATAAATAAAGTAGCAAGTTTGTTTTTTTTTATTATTTTTTATTAGAGGGTAAATCAATTGCAGTGATATTTTTAAAGAAACATGTTTGCAAATATGAGAAAATCTGGAATATATTTTAAAAAATCTGGAAATACACGTGGTCTATCTGTGTATCTGACAAGACGACTAAAAATCTGGAAAATCCAGATAAACCTGGAATACTGGCAACGCTGGACATCAGGGAGGCGACTACATACGTAGGATGGCCTCTGAAGATCCCAATAACCCTGGCTGGGATTGAGTCCATACTAGCATTGAGTGATATTGAGACAAGAATCGATTTTTTTTTTTTTTTTTAGAATAATCGATTCACCGATTTAATCAATCATTTTGAATCGACCTTTTGAATCGATTAATTTGAATCGATTAAAAATGGCACAAAAATGTTTCATATATGGGTCATTCCAGCTCAAGTGGGTATAGAATTTAAAAAAGTTGTGGTCGATGTCACCGATTTGAGCCAAACTTGGCCAAAAAGCTTATTTCGGCATTCTGAACAAATGCTTTTTTTTATTTTGCTCTAATGTGCCTAGATCCTTCTGGGCTACAACTCTGGATTTTCGAGATTTTCGCCGAAGTAATACAAAACATATAGTCAAAGTTTAAAAATATTATTGTGCCAAGCTCAAAACTACCACTCACTCATCTGGTCATATCTCAAAAACTATTTGTTCAAATGATTTGCTCTTGAAAACACATCAAGTAGCAGAGTTTTCCAAGGTGTACTAAAACTGTTAACCCAAAATATAAAGAAACAAGAAATCCCGCCCATGGTGAAAATAGGCCATTTTTTGACAATTTGGATACCTGCCGGTAATCAGCCTATTTACTGTAGTTACTATAACAAAAACAAAATGTGGGTACATCTATAAGTATCCACATTAAAAAAAGCCTTCAAATTGACGTTGTAGATTAATCTCTTCTAAAAGATGATATTTTTAAAAATCTCGAAAATCCAGGGTTGTAGCCGAGAGGGATCAGGGCACTTCAGAGCAACATAAAAAAAGCGTTTGTTCGACCACAAGTGGTGTACCAACTTGAGCTGGAATGACCCATATAACGGATCAAAGGAAAGTTGGTGCACATTAGGGCCAAGTTCAGTCTAAAGTTGTTATTCCAGTCATCGTCCTGCAGTCGTCCTGAACCTGTGTGTGGGCTTGGAGAAGGGGTCTTCCAACCCGCAACTCAAGGTAAGTATGTTCGTGTCATCACCAGTTCCGCTCCTGATTCGTCCGTTGCTTCCAGCGCCTCACGGCCTCAAGAGCAACAACCGGCTGGTTCGACTGAAACGTCATACTCCGATGGCTTCAAATCCCAGATCACTGCACCGGATCTTGCTCGCCACGTTTTGGAACATCCCAGACCAAAACGCGCTGCCTGCTGCCACTCAACCCAGTCGCGCTTGCTGATTCCTGTCATCGTAGTCGTTCTGGCCCTGTGGTTGAGAATGATGAAGGGGTCTTCCAACCTTCTACATCAGGCAAGTATGCGTTTGTTGAAAACAGTTCTTCTCCTGATCCGTCTCTGTGTTCCAGAGTACCACCATGCTTGTTTCGGCTGATCGATCATTCTGCAGACCTCCAACCGACGTCGTTCGACCGCCTGTTGGTGTAATACCAGAACGTTCGTGGCCTGCGAACAAAGATTGATGATTTTTTTTCCTGACTGCCGTTGACTCTGACTACGATGTCATAGTTCTTATGGAAACCTGGCTCGATGACCGCATTAATTCATCTCAATTATTTGGCAGTCTAATCACGGTTTTTCGAAACGACCGCAACCACCAGAATAGTACCAAATGATTGCGGTATCCAAACGCCAAAGCTCCTGCATCGATCCTGCTCCAGTTTGCACTTCTCTAGAGCAGCTGTGGGTCAAAATAACGACGCCTCGTAGATCAATAAGTATTGGCGCTATGTATCTACCTCCAGACCGGAAATCTGATTCGAGCAGCATTACAAACCACATCAGTTCGATTGGTACCGTGTTCTCTCGACTAGAACAAACCGACCTAGCTCTGGTATTTAGTGACTACAATCAGTCTGGGCTCTCATGGAACGTTCCTGCAAACGATCTTCCTAGCATTGATGTTCTTCGCTCTAACATGCCCGCATCCTGCTGTGCTCTCCTTGATGGTGTCAACCTGCATGGCTTAACGTAAATCAACTCGATACTGAATAGCTATCCTAGAAGCCCTCAGAGCCTTTGATTGGCATCGACACCAATCATCCTGCGTTGGAAGTTTCCATCAACCTATCTTTTCCTGTTCGCTACGATAACCCCCCTGTTGATGTACATGAGCTCGACTTTCGTAGAGCAGATTTCGTCGCGCTGAGTCACTCGCTTACCCAGGCAGATTGGCAGTTCCTTGACACGTGTTCATCCATTGATGAAGCCGTAAACTACTTCGCTGAGGTCGTTGGCCGGGCAATAACTGATTCTGTCCCATTGAGGAGACCCTCTCCCAAACCCGCATGGTTCAATGCTCGACTACGGAATTTGAAGCGTCTGAGATCGAAGGACCTCCGTAAATACTGTCGTACTCGTAACCTACTCACCAAATGATTATTTTCAACAGCAAGCAACGAGTATCGCACATACAACCGCATTCTTTACAAGAGCTACACAAGGCGTGTACAGGCTAATTTACGGCTTAATCCAAAGCAGTTCTGGTCACTCGTGAATACCAAACGAAACGAGGAGGGGCTACCAGTTGAAATTCACCTGGGTGATAGAATCGCCAGCAATTCCCTTGAGAAATGTAATCTTCTGGCAGAACATTTCAAAAGCATTTTCAATAATACTACGGCTTCGTTGTCCCAAGTTGCTGAAGCGGTGAGGGACACTCCCAGTGATGCTTTCAATTTTTCGGTTACCTCGGTTGCAGTAGACCTCGTCGAATCCGCCATCAAGAAAATGAAATTTTCTGATGGTGCTGGCCCTGACGGGATCCCCTCAAGCATTCTGAAGCGATGCTGTTCAGAGCTTAGAACACCGCTTTCGAAGCTGTTCAATATTTCATTACAGCAGGGGGAGTTCCCTAAGCGTTGGAAATCGTCATTCATGTTCCCGATCTACAAGAAAGGATACAAGAGAAACTTCGAAAATTACCGAGGAATCACATCACTCAGTGCCTGCTCTAAAGTTTTCGAAATCATCATCAACGACGCATTATTCTCTAGCTGCAGAAATTACATTTCTCCTGACCAACACGGTTTTTATCCCAAGAGATTGCATTGTGGGTCGATGCCTCTTTATCATGCTAATCCCAAATTTATCCTTTCCGATTTTAAGCAGTTCAATTGTCATACTTATCAATAATGCAGCAATTTTAATCACATTTCAAGCAAGCAATCAATTACTCACCGCTTTTTCCCACGCTAGGTGCTCCTATCACAGCCACTTTAATCTCTGCCAGGTATGACTTTTTTCTCCTGATCCCTCGGGTAGTCATCCCACTGCTTCTGGTTGTATGCAAACTCCCACTCGGTATTCACTCAAAAGCAAATCCCCTCGATACACTCGGTTCACCTCGGTGTGCAATAAATCACTCCCCCGCTGGAATCTCTGTTTACGCACTCAAATGATGCATCTCTGTTGAAAAAAAAATTCACAATCGAACAATTGGGTCAGATCAAACAGAACTTCAAGTTTGAATAAAACAATTTCAACCGCACATCTGCTCCCGGATTTTCCACACTCTGTAATTCAGTTCTCAAACTGACCTATTTGTTAAAGTTAATGGAAAACTTTCACCGTAGCGACGTCCATTTCGTTCACTCGCTTGCACACCCATTGCATTGTTGATCTTTTTTTTTTTTTATTCCTCACAACCGCACACGAGTCCTCACGTGTTGAATCAAATTTTAATTATTTTACACCATTATCCCCATCCACCGGTATCGATTCCCGGCGAATGAAAATTTTGTTTGGCCCCCATAAATGCACGGACGCACGCACGCGTAAATCATCAATTGGTTTGTTTTCCTCTGACTGGCACAAACAAGTGTGTTTAAAATGCTGGTGTTTAATTTACAAAATAAATCGAATCTGGAAACGAGCGAAAAATTGCTCGGAAAATTCTGCTGAAATGGAAGACTATTGTTACTTTTTTTTGTGTTGCAGGGGTTCCAAAACTTCGATGTATGAATAATTGAACGGAGAATTTCCAGCTACCTTCGTCACATTTCGGAAATATTCGCTCAGAAAAAAATCATAACAACCAAACCCGACATGGCTCTAGGCAGCAAATGATATAATGGACAGACTGTGGTCTTTGATGTCTGGGAATGCAATTTTCGGTGAAAAATGTCCATTGTGAACGTGTGCCAGAAATTAAATTGCTGCCATTCATCACGGACCGAAACCGGGGCTCAGCGAATGGGACACGTAATTTAAAAAAAAAATGCAAATGAAGCTTTGAAAAGACAATGTCTTTGAATTCATGTACTCGGCGGAGTTTCAACCCTGAGCAATTCCAAAATACGCACAATATGTCTTCCTCGTACGCAATTCTTCTTATTTCATTAATATTTCGAATCCTCTTCTGGAAGCCATCCCAATCGCTGTTCACTATTCAGCCACTTTTTAAATTTTCTTTTTATCACATTCCGTTTTTCAACAGCTGAACGTTTTGCGGTGAAAATTTCCATCCCCGTCACAAACATCGCAGGTTCACAATATTCCGGAAGCAGACATTCCAAACGGGAAAATTAATTTTCCAGCCAATAGTTGCCGTTTTCTGGCTTCTGACTGCCCGACTGAGCATCACTGAAAATTCCAACTGAGGAATTTCTGCCGTTCGAAACACACCTGGTAAAACTCACGGCAGCGTAACAAAAAAAAAATAAAGCGAACTGCGGTCTCGTCGATGTGCGCAAGCTGATCCCTTCCTCGAAAATCTGCGACTGATGGGTGCGCCGAACGCAACTTCGCGTCTGTTTGGATGGTCGGCAAATATGGTACTGGGAAATGGATTTGCCGTTTCCAATGGAAAACAGGGAAAGCCGACAGAGATTTGGATGAAAATATCACTAAAACCAACAGGGAAAAACGATCACCGTGCGGTGGAGGGAATTTGATCATACGGACCAGTCGTCGCCAAGTTGGCTCGAACATTGGAGGGTAAAACGTCATTTTCCATATTTATACAGTCAACTCTCCATAACTCGATATTGAAGGGACCCTCGAGTTAAAAATAATGACGAATCATTCCATCTACTGGCCCTATTCATCCACATAAAATTGAAAAATGGTTTAAGTATCCATTTACGAAAGTTGTGGCTATTTGATTCCTAATTCAGCCATTTCACGATATAGTGGTTCACAGAATTTCCTAAAAATTGGTAGTTTTGTTCCTTATCGCAAAAACTACAAGAGACAGCCCTATGGGGTTGTACGCAATGGTGACGTAGGACTACGTGGTTTCATATAATTAATCTTATTTGTTAACTGCAGCAGGAGCTTGTGTTTTGTGTAGGAATAGGAATTTGAGCGGGGTTCTATCTGTTTATACTCTTTAGTAAGACGCGCTTGACATAGATGACCAGGTTGAAAACGTTTAGGATATTTTTAGCAGGCTTTTATTTTACTGTACCTAGCTGCAGGATGGTGGCTTCGATGACTTTTGCTCCACCAAGTACTTGACCATTCCGGTCGTACTGGAGGTACGGTCTCTGAAGACGCCGTCGACGACGACTGGGTGGTGGTGAGAGTGGCATCATCAGCGAACACAACCCCATCGGAAATCGTATTTGGCAGCATTTTATGAATACGTCCCCCTGCTTATTTATTATTTGCTTATTTTTTACAGATTTACTTCGAAGCATTGGAGTCTAAATTTAAGCTAAATGTAGGCGCCAATGCTTCATGGATATTCCCAATAATTTTTACTGAATTGTATTGTTTTATGTAGCATTGAAACAAAGAGTTACGTATTGCATTGCGTGTGTTTAGTTTTTGGACAGTTTTGAAACCCCAAATTGGAAAATTTAGATTTTGGGTGAAATTTATAAGCTCCTTAAATGGCTTTCGAGTGACTTTCAATGAGATATTCTTATTTAATTAGGGCTCCCTAAATCCTTGTATGAAATGTATTGTCAGTAGATATTTTGTATTTAAAAAAAAAATCGACTAAATGTAAGCATTTTTTTATACCGCTGGTAGTTTAACTGAAAATCAGATACTTCTAACATTGAAAATATTTCCCATCATTAAATCAGAGTATGATTTAAAAAATATGTTGATTGACACTTAGATCACAATTCAGTTAGAACGTCAATTAAATAAAATTGAAAATTATGCAGAAAACTTGGGGTTGTGTCATTTTGCAGAAGGACATTTCGCCGAAGGACATTTCACCAAAGGACATTTCGCTGGAGGACATTTCACCAAAGGATATTTCACCGAAGGACATTTCACTTGTGTTTCGCCGAAGGATATTTTGCCGAAGGACATTTCGCCGAAGGAAACTTCGCCGAAGGAAATTTTGCCAAGACCATGCTGGAGGTGGCTGGGTTCGATTCTCGGTCTGGTCTAGGAATTTTTCGGATTGAAAAATGTCTCGATTTTTCTTGGCATTGAGTATGATTGTAATTGCCTCACAATATACTGTAAAAATGGTACAGGCATCGAAAGCTCTCAATTAATTACTGTAAAAATGCATTTAGAACACTAAGTTGATATCACGCAATAAGCGAGGGGGGTGACACATCTGGATTATCTTCTTTTCATCATTAATCACACGTATCTTTATAGATTTATTTACCGTACGCTATCTGTTTATATCTGTGCCATCTACTTTCATCTACTCTCGAATCTTGCATCTTTTGTCACATCACTCGCATCGTCATCGAAGTAATCACAAAGACCGTCGAACAAAAAACAGCAAACGTCAGCAATGTTATTTGTTTACATATTACTGCGGCTCGATAATAAAGTGTTGTGAAAAAGTGTTGAACAGAAAAGGTAAAGAAAACATTTCTACATCGAATTAATGGTCGTTTAGAAGCATCGGTTGAAGTTGCAAAAGATTGTGAGATTGATACTCGGAGAAAAATTGTAAGATCCAATTAAACTGCAAGTTTGATGTATGTTTGAGTTCGACCTATTTATTTTCTAGTAGTTGTCAATCAGGTCAGGCCCCACGAAAAGCCGCTATCCGGGTTTCAACTGGCCGTGAATAAGACATCCAACAAGAGTATTCAACCAGCCGAGTTGGACGCTCAAAATGTTAACACTCGAATCAGCCACATCAGGACACTCATCTGTATCACCATCGGATCACTACAGAATTTTATACCCAATCGCTGTTGAACATACTAGTAAAATGATTTAATTAAGACAAGCAATTTCCAGTTCTAAGGAAGTTTTTTTTAATCTTTATAAACGAGATTTTTAGATTGAGCTTCGAACTTTTTTTAGTCCTAAGGAATTTATTTTCTCAGTGATGAGTTATAACAAGAGGAATCATGCGTTCAATGACCTGATCAGTACATCCCTATTGAGGTGGCAAAAGTTACGCCGTGTGAGGTGACTCTCTGTCCAAATCAAATGGAGGATCACTTCACACGACGTGATTTTTCTCACCTCACTAGTGACAGAGTGTCACGACTCACAGAATAGGGATGCTTGTTCCAATCAGCAGCTAAATTCCGGGCATACATTTCATCTAAGAAGAATAAATTTCTACATTCTACTACGTGTTTAAGTATTTCCTTCCATTACTATTTTAGCAAATCTACTTAAATCTACTGCATGTTTCAACGATCATCTCTCTCTTTGGAAGGGTCAGTTTATTACGTAATTCCTCGTGACTCGAATACTTGAAACATTTACTCTGCACTGCACAGTGGTCCAGAATGCAGATTTAGGTGGAATGATATGTTTTGAGCCTGAAATTGAAATTTTATACTAAAAGTCTCTTCCACAAAGTTGTTTCTTATAGTTAGGCCCTCATTTTTATGACAATGAATTCTAGGTGGTTCCTATTATCATTAAAATCAAAAATCTAACTTTTTTGTTTGAATAAATTAAGGTATACATTCTTGGGCAAAGTTATAGCTGAGCTAATTTCAAGCAACTTTGTTGGAAATAACTTATTTAGGTCTCTTAAATTGGCCGATTTAGAGCTATTTTATTGAATTAAGTTAGGGTGGCTGTTAAAAAAAAACAGTTGTTTTGCTCTAGTTTTCTTATTTCGAATTTCTCAGCAAAGGTGTCTTGAGATAACTTTTAGATCTTAAGAAGGCGCAAATTTTTGTTCCACAAAGCTTGTCAATATCTTTCGTCGATCAAGAGTTATTGACGTTTTTATACTAAAAATATGAATTTTTCACATGTTAATATCTCTGGTTGGGGCTAACAAAAAAAAGTTTTGTTTTTTTACGGCATTTGAAAGAGCGTATATTTTTCTCAATAATATGAAAAAACTGGAGGTATGTTATTTTTAAAACTCGTATAAAATCAATTTAAATTTATTCATATTTTTTACTATATTTGGGTATATCTTTTTTATTAGAAGAGATACAGGCATATTATTGAGAATAACATACGCCCTTTCAAATGCCGTAAAAACTTTTTTTTTATTGCCCCAACCAGAGATATTAACATTTGAAAAGTGCATATTTTTAGTATAAAAACGTCAATAACTCTTGATCGGCGAAAGATATTGACAAGCTTTGTGGAACAAAAATTTGCGCCTTCTTAAGATCTAAAAGTTATCTCAAGACACCTGTGCTGAGAAATTGAGTCACCCTAACTCAATTAAAGAAAAAAGCTCTAAATTGGCCAATTTAAGAGATATAAAAAAGTTCTTTTCAACAAAGTTGCTTGAAATTAGCTCAGCTATAAAATGTACACCTCAATTTATTCAAAAAAAAAGTTTGATTTTTAATTTTAATGATAATAGGAACCACCCTAGAATTAAATGTCATAAAAATGAGGGCCTAACTATAAGGAACAACTTTGTACAAGAGACTTTTAGTCTAAAGTTTCAATTTCAGGCTCAAAACATATCATTCCACCTAAATCTGCATTCGGGACCACTGTGCACTGTTCGGTAAGCAGGGTCTGGTCAATCTTCAGATCCGTTGCGTACTGCGGAAGCCATTCCCATGCACTGGACGTTTTTTACTTGTTCGTCACCTTGGGTTATCGCTGTGGCAAGCAGATAAAATAATAATGTATGTATTTTATTGTTTGACCTCACCTTTCATGTTACTTAAACCATCATTGGGACATTATTGTATCTGTTGATGTTAACAAATAAAAAAATAGTTAAAACAGGTTAAAACTATACAATCATTCAACTAATTTTTAATCTAGGTACGGTAGAAGCAGAATTCCGAGATAATAATTTGTATGGTGTAGCCTGTACTGTGTTGGATTGTGATGCAAGATGCAAGTCCAGTGCATAGCTGCCTCGGCTACAAAGTACACGTTGGTCGTAACACCACTGATCAATGAAATTCAATAAGCTTGTAATGCAAAAAAGAAGAAGAAGGAAATTTTTCCGAAGGACATTCCGCCGAATGGGTCATTTCGCCGAATCTTAAAACTCGAATGAACTTTGAGTGTATTGGTTTATTTCCTTTAAATTCCGTTATAATTTCTTATCTTTTGACAGATACGCGTATTTCGTCTACTACTTGCAGACTTCATCAGTGTCAAGTACTCAACACCACTGATGAAGTCTGCAATAGCTTGCCAGGTTGAATAGTTCGAACCTTCTTAATACTTTTTCCAGACTGATTTCAAAATTTACTGAGCTTTGAGAAAAGGTCAAAACCGTAGAAAATGGCTTAATCTTCGGCAAAATGACCTTCAGTGAAACGTCCCGCTCCTCTATCACCAACCAACCAAATTTATCCCATTAATCAAGTTGCCCCCGGATCACAGTAGTTACATTTTAAATTTTGGTTGTATCGAAATGCAGATTCCATATTTTTATTTGACTTGCTTCTATTTTTTTAATAACATTCTTTTTTCAATCGAGATGTTAGCAAATACTACGAAGCGACCCCATCCACCCTTGTATATTTTAGAAGCTTTTTTAAATTTTTATATATTGATCAAATACGTTTTGAGATATTTAAGTTTTTGAACTTTTTGAAATTTTACTCAAAATTTCTTTAACGAAAAACATAGTATATTTTTCCAAGAAAGATTTTATTTTTCTCTACGATTTTCTCTCAGACGTCATTTCGATTAGAAGTGACGATTTCATGCTACCATATATTGAAAATTATCAAATACGCCATATTGAAATCAAAAATCATCAAATTTTAGCACAAATGTGTAAAATTGTCCTTTACAAACAATTATGTAAAATTTCATGCTAATCGGAGAAAGTCGAGTCAAAAATTCATTTGTTTTGCAATTTGACCCGAAACTGCTAACGGCATGTTTCAGAGCTTGGTTTCGGCAATCGAACAGCATCCAGTGGCTGAAATTATTATCCCCGGAAGCAACACCTAAGATGGCAGTACCATAATACCAAGCCAACCGTCTGCAGTCTTCAAAACCTAAAAATTGTTACAGAAATTAACAACGAACTGATTTCACGGCGACAGCTTCTAGCCAGCAAATTTTATAGAAATTTAGTTAACTTTAGAGACATCACAAAAATCTTGTAGAAACTCGGAGAACTTTGCTGAAGTTCAGCAATCTTTCGTTAACTCCAACAAACTTCGTAAAACTTCAGGAACAGATGGTCAGGAAACATCGTAGAAATTCAGGAAATTCAAGAAAAATTTAAAGAGCTTCAAAGAGCTTTAGAGAATTTGGTAGAAATTAAGGGAGCTTTGTAGAAAGCTTAGGGAACCTTGTTTAATTTCTGGAAATTTTCTGTTAATTATAGGTGACTTCGTTAAAGTTTAATGGAATAATTTAGTGAATTCTGAAGAAATTCAGGATGCTTTGAACTTGAATAACCTTCGCAGAAAACCATCAAAATTATTTAAAAGATTCGGAAACTTAATAAGAGTGCAGTGACCTTTAAATAAGTTAAACAATTCGAGGAACATCATAAAACTTTATATAAGTACAGGGAATTTCGCAAAAGTTCAGGGAACATCGTAAAATTTCAGAAAACTTTGTAGAAGCTCAGGAAATTTCATAGAATATCAGGAAATATTGTACAAATTCGTCAAACTTCTTGAAACTTAAAGGATAATTTTATCAGCTTAGAGAACTTTGAATCTTTGGGATCTACATTTCAAGAAAATTATTAAAAAAAGGTTCAGATTCTTTCCAGAAGTTTGAAGAAGTTGATGGATATGTCATGAGACCAAAAAAAAAGATGAATCTTAAGAAGTTCTGAGAACTTTGCATAAGCTCATAATTTGTTTTAGAAGTTAGGGAACTTTGTAGATGTTTACCAAACATTATATGAATTATAGGAAATTCGTTCAAGATCAGCACACTTGGCAGACATTCAGTTTTAGCTATCGAAAAATTAAAACTGAACGCTGTGGAAAATTCCATGAAGTACTAAAACTTCGTAGAAGTTGACGGAAATTCTCAGGAGCTCGTCAGACATTCCAAATGTTCAAGGAACTTCAGCTAAGCTCAATGAATTGAAAAGACGTTTAGAGAGCGTTGTTTGAGTTCATATATTAATTAAGATTTCTGGTTAGTGGCACCGGTAGTGTAGTGGTAAACTTGATTACCTCTCACCCCAGCACACCTGCGCTCAATACCAGTCGGCGCTGCCGGGATGTTCTGAGGCATAACATCTCTGATCACGCCTTCCTTCGGAAGTAAAGCCATTGGTCCCCGGTTTTTGAGTTGATGGGTCGATAGGTCCAGGTGTGGGAACTACCTCCCTGGCGTCGGTAGCATTGGTGCTTAGCACGGAAAACAAGATCTACAAAAACAAATCTGGTTTTGTTTCAAGTTGATCAAGTAATGAGCTGAAGATCTGCAACACTTCAATCATTCAAATGAAATCATTCAGATATCCTTTCAAGACGGAAGTTTGATTAGAGAGTACGAGTAGAAATACGGCTGATTAGAGATTTAAATAAAGCCCACTGGATATTTTTAAAGGCGTCATGCTGATCAATTATTCATCGTAATATTCTGTTAAAAAAACAACTTACGTGCCCTGATAATCTCCCAAGATTGCTGGTTAATCAGATATTAGTGAATTACTTAAAAGATCACCAGATTATAAAATTAAACGAAGTCATTCGGATAATTTTCAAGTCTGCAGGTTGATCAAGTCTTCACATTGATCATGGTGATCTTCAGCAAAACTAACTGTTTAAACTTTTTAAAAATTAAATTGACTCCTGTCAGATGGCAGGTCGGTCAGGCAAATAGTATTAATAAGATCTCCAACTGATCGAAGATATTAATAAAATCCTCTGGATATTTTTCCACGCATCAGGTTGATCAAGTATTATTGTGAAGATGTTCACTCAAAATTTCACGTTGATCAGGAAGTATTCAAAACATCTCCAGCTAATCGAAGATTTCAGTGAAGTCATGTGCACATTAACGTCGAGCATGCATTATTCTGAAATAACGAATTTCGGCTACACGTTCAATTCGCGTTCAAATCAGTTGACTTCAACTGACTTGATCAATTGACTTGTCCTGTCTAAACCCAGTTTTAGATTTCGTTTTCCTAAGCAATCAACTGGCTTTTGCATGTATCTGTGCGTAAACAGTCTCCAGGTGGAAGAACAATGCGATTTGGAATGCTCGCACAAAACAAGATGCGAAAAAATCCACACGATAGGGCGATCCATCAGCACTGAGAGCATGATCAAGCTCGTGCGTGACGTTTTTCGGTCACAATAATTGATGAATATTGTAAAATAGAGATGTAATAATTATTCGGCAATGTCATATATGTGTTATCGCAAGAATGCCTTGATTAAAGAGCTTGAAAATAAAAAGTAAAAATAATGCTTTATTGGGATCAGCGGAAGTTGCGAAGGCTTCTCGAAAGGGAAACTGTATTCCTGGCGCGGGCCGCCCAAAGAAACAAAAGCTGAATGACGAAGAATTTCAACAGACATTACCACAGAACGAAGCAGGATCCTCTTCAGGACCTTCCGAGACAATCGATCCAATAAGTGAAAGTTTCGAAACTGAAGAGAAGCAGCCAAACAGGATCGTTCGTAACGATTTCGGATGATGTCGGAAGGTATGTCCAAACCATTAAGTTTCAATTTTTATTAATTTTGAAGACATTTTGATAAATTGAAATATTTTTTTAAGATAATTAAATTAATTGAACTGCATCTTCAACTATTTTGGAAATCATCTACATTAATTTTGTACATCTACATAAATTTCCCTTGATTAATAAATATTTTAAAACCAAAATTGATCCTCAATTTTTACAGGTTGTTTCACAAGTATATAAGGATATTCTGTGAAATTGTATGCCTTTTATATTGAGGTATTCTGATATTTCTGGATAATTAGATAAATTAAACTCTTGTAGAAATCAACCTCCATTACCATTGCTAAATGCAAGATAGTGGAATTATCAAAACTATCTAACATTATTAGACTTAGGATGATCGGCTTTTTCATGAAAGACCCGACATCTTGAAACCACAATTTTGAAATTCACCCGCCTTCTTGGATCCACCATTATTTAACTACTCTTTTTTTTTATTAATTGATTTGACTAGGCTCAATCGAATTAACTTTACAGAGCCAAAGATTCTTGTTCACTATAGAATACATCTTAAAACTAAATCTTAAAACATACTGTATAAACTGTATTTTCCGCTATGCAATAAGCCTACTCCATCAGAACGGGAGTCGCTTCCAGTGGTTTCATTGTATGGCAGTATCGCCACCGGGCAGAGTGCTTCCATTTCAGCAATGAACGCAAAACGTGGTCATCACTCATACACTCATCACTAAACGGTTGCTTTCCAAAATCGATGATGCATCGACCGAAAGAACTGCTGATAACGAACAATGCGGAGGTCCAAACCATGGTTGCTGTCGAGTAAACAGACGTAAACGCGTGACACACATCGAGAGTGACCTGCTTCTATCGACAGCCGAGTGATCACTAATTAACCATTTTGATATTCATCCTCTATCTTTTGTAATTGTTTTATCAATATTGAAATAATTATAACTAAACTATGATGAGCAGCCTTTCTCTGAGCTACGGCAGGACTTACCTGAATTTCGGCAGGACTTCCCTGAACTACGGCAGAACTTCCCTGAACTTCGACAGGACTTTCCAGAAGTTCGGCAGGCCTTCCCTGAACATTTGCTGGGTTTCCCTGAAGTTCGGAAAAACTTTCCTGATCTTCGGCAGAACATCCCTGAACTTCGGTAGAACTTCTTTGAGCTTCGACAGGACTTCCCTGAATTTCGACAATACTTCCTTGAATTTCGGCAGAACTTCCCTGCACTTCGGCAGGACTTCCCGGAACTTCGGTAGGGCTTCTATGAATTTCGGCAGAACTTTCGGCAGGACTTCTCAGAACTTCATCATCACCTCCCTGAACTACGGCAAGACTTCTCTGAACTTCAGTAGGACTTCCCTGTTTTTCGGCAGGCTTTCTCTGAACTTGAAATCTTGGAATTAAAGTTGTCATTTCAATAGTAGGATTATCATAATTATACATAATCAACATCGATTCGGCGACTCGATAATGTTTGCAGTCCAATAAGCGCACATCCTTGTTTGTTGATGGAAGTTGTCGTAATGCTAATCTGACAAAACGTTTCTGAATTCTTTTGATGCGGATATGTGCACATCATGATATGGAGCTCAGATTTGTACTCCCTATTCAAGAACGCTAGGAACCAAGGAGTAATGTTTTCAAAGCGTCATCGAATTGCGCAGTTTTGCGACGCAGGAATCCAAGCAAGGAATTGACCTTTGCAATTGACATAGATATGTACTCGTTCAATCTAAGTTTGCTATCTAAGATAAGTCCAAGTTCTTTAATAGAATCAACTCGTTTAAGCGGCAATCATTCGTCGAATAATCAAATCTAATCGGCGAGTGACTACGGTTGAAGGTAATGACTTTGCATTTGGCAGTTTGTAGAGCACAACAATCTAGGATCGAGTTAATCACACGGTAGACTTTCAAATCATCAGCATATAACAACTTACAGGAACTTAAGTGGTCACATACGTCGTTAATAAACAAAACGAAAATAAGAGGTCCTACCAATAATGTGTGTTGGCGTAGGACATCCAGTTAGAGATCGTTGAACGCTTATTCATGAATCCATGCTGGGACTCCGAGATGACAGATTGCACAGCTGGATACAACTTGTCCTGCAGAAGACTTTTGGCCAAACAATTAAGGATCGAGATAGGTCGGTAGTTTTCCACACTGTGAATGTTACCTGACTTGAAGATCGGAATAATTGATGCAAGCTTCCAGGAATCCGAACAAACGCCATCCAGGAGTGAACGATTGAAGATAGACATAATGCTTGATGAAAGACGGTGGAATACAATCCGGACCTGGGATTTTCGATGCAATCAAAGGGCTTTGAAAATAGCGAAATGGCTAAAGTTAACGAATGTTGTAGTTCGGTAATTGATCGATGTACTGCTGCTTCGGACGAAATCAGCGAAAAGGTTTGCAGAAGTGGCATCGATGGAGGAGTTTCGATTAAAGTAGGTGACGTCTGTCGGAATACCAGCTGATCTTGCTAAGTGAATGCAAAATGTGATCTTAGGTAGCAGGTCAATGTTTCAATCATATCAGAAAAGGTCGGGCAAAACGGCGTTTTGAGCGGTAAATGCTATTTGTACATCTTTATTTTTAATTTTATGTTTCTGTTTTTTTAGATCAACCATCAACTCGGATCATCCTTCGATCTTCGACATAGTAGTTGAGCATACAATTTCCTTTTAGAGTATTGGATTTCATGATGTGTGCTCGACCAACAACCTACAATAGGTCACTTGAAACGTGTTTTTGTCGTGTAAGACCGTGTAATTTAAGTTTGCTACAGTTCATCATCTAAATTTAAATCAATGCTCAAGACTTTCGACAGCTGCGGTACTATCTCTCCTTCATCATTTTCTCACAAAATTAGAAGTTATCTGTGGATCAGCAAAACTGAAATCCAACCCAAATCCAACCCATGCCACGGTGCTCACAGTTGCAGAATTTCATATGCCGATCCTAAAAATAGGACATCGAAGACGCAGTCCACAACGAACACCAATAGACCGTCAACAACGTGCATCAGTATTTGTGAAACCATTGGGGAAGCCAATTTGCGATCTTCATTCACCTCTTGCTCTCTGCTGGACGGAGACCCATTCAACAAAACATCCATGTAAAACACTGTGTTGGACGGTTGGGTATATTTATGAATACCGGTAGAGGTACACAAACACGGTCCGTTTATTTACCGAAAGTCGAAAAACACGGATCACACGCGAGCATCTGTTGGTTTAGATCTGCTGACTGGATGCCACCAACTGTTTGGGTGATCTCGGCTTGGGATGGCCGAGCACAGAACACCTCTGGTTCATTCATGTTGCCATCATTTGCGATCGTTCAGGGGGCATACGGTCGGCATGTCTCATGGTCTTGTCTTGTTTCTTTTTTTTTTTTTTTTTCAAGCGCGCCAATGACTTTGAGAAGAGATTTCCGAACTAACGGCTAGGGAAATAGAAAAAAGGGAATTGACCAATGGTATAGCAATGAACTTGTCACTTGTTTATATTTCTCATCGATTCAGTGTGAAATGTGTCCATTTTCTGGATTGATGGGTAGCATTTGAAAGGTGAAACTCTGTGATATTTTTAAGGTCGGTCAATCCTTGAAATACTAAACGGTATCATTATATCAACTATACTGAGCATTTAAATGCATAGCGGTTATAAATCATGAAAATCCCGAGAAGTTAAGCTGAGTTCAAGTGACAGGGCGGTAAGCCTCAATCAAACTGTCTCCCATTACAATTTTAAAATTTACTTCAAGATCCTTCCCCCCAAAGAAACTAATCCCGAAGGTCGCACTTGAAAATTTCTTCAAGAACGCACTCGTTCCTTCCTCGGATCAAACAAATCCCACCTTCACTTGTTGACATGCCACTCCCAGTCGACGAATCGCACACAGCTTGTTCACAAGCAGAATTTAATAAAGCACAATTAAAAATAATTTATTTACCCTGTACACTCAATAAGAGCGCCCATCCGAAGCGGAAGCAGTGCGACCGACCGCAGTCTGCGTACTTTTTTTTCCCTCCCCTCTAGAAGCTAAATAATAAAGGAAGACACCGAGACCTTTTCTCAGCCGACCACCATCTTCACCGGTTGGCTGCATACAATAATACGGTGGGGATCAGCAGCGAGGAAAATCTTTTCCTATCCCCCCTACTAGCTTCCTCCCCCTTCTCGGCACCGTATTTGCGTTTGAATTCATTTGTGATCCATAAATCACTTTTCTGGCGTTCTTCCCACTACCGACTCTGACTGTAGTGACTGGTTGGCTGTTGACCGGTTTCACTAAGATCTCGTTTGCTTCTGCCACTTCCCGCCTTACGACGGAGACGACGACGACGACGACGTCGGGGAAATTCTTGTTTAATGGACTATCTACCCACCCACCGACCAACATACGGGCGGAGGAGCATCTGCATGGATTGTACTATCGCCGTCGTCCATTGCCGTTGGCGAGAACGCTGTTTCATCAGTTAATGGTCAAATGGATTCCAGTGAAAGCGCGAGAGTGTATTCAAGATAATTGTTGATCAATCTGGTCTTTCGTTGAAAGATCTGAGGGAGAACATCAGATAATCAATACGATCGTGAACCAACATTTGACCGATCTTGTAATAAGGTCCCACGTCAAACGACGAATAGATCAGACTGGACCTTCTTTGATTTGCATAAAATTTTGCATAATTGCTTGCTATGGGAAATCGTTCCCAGTTTTTTACTAAAATTCGGCCAAGATGTCTACTGTATTTTTTCAAATAGCGTTTTTGTCATTGTTCAATAAATTGCAGCACGGAAACGTCACCTTTGATTGGAATAATATGTGAGACAAAGTTGTTGTGAAAATAAAGTCTTTCTAGGAAAAACTAAACACGGTAAATTTTTTTTTAGAACTTTGAGTACAAATTCAAAAATAAAAAAGTTAATTTCTTAAATATCTCAAAGTTTTCCAGGTCAACATTTATATTTTTTTTTCAAAAAAGCTCATGAAAAATGAAAAACTTTGACAATATTGAAAAATTTGAACTCTTAAAAATTTATTAAAATCATGCAGCGTGATCTTTTGCTCAATATTTTACCTTTTTTTAAATGTTAACACAGGAAACATATAAAACGCATTCTAATAAAAAGTTCCAAAACTTTACCAAGAAGATATATTTCTACAAATTTGTCAATTTTCAAGTGTCCAAGGTTTTCAATATTTTAAAAGTTTTTCATTTTTCATGAGCTTTTTTTGAAAAAAAAATATATTATAAATGTTGACCGAGGACATTTTAAGACACATAAGCTTATACAGGAGTTACTCAAAATAACTAGGATAGGCAATTTTTTGGTCAACTTTGGAGTGTTGTAACTTCGTCAAATATGATCCGATTTTAAATCTTCTAAGAGCATTTAACTGGAAAACTAATATTGTTCTACGATGTAGCCACGAAAATAATACTGGTCACCGGATACCAGAGATATTCCGGGTTTCCGGAGGGCTTGTCTAACTTGCTAAATTTTTGGTGAAATTTTACATATAATATTGGTTTAATATATATATTTTTAGTAAATACAACGAAAGAAGAACCATTTGTTAAGCGAATCATATGCCAAGAATTAAAATCGGCATATAATCATCCGAGATATGGCCATTTCCCTGTAATCAGTTCTGGTGAAGGGTTCTGAATACGGCCAGATCATTTAATCACTCAAAACATGCCGAGCGACAGCTCTTTCTTCATGGTTTCTCGTCAATAGACTTTCGATAAACTTTAAATGCATCATTGAGCACATTGGCCACTCTCGGAACATCCAGTATGCCCCCGGGGGAACCTGGAGCAGAGGACAATTGCATTTTTACACCAAAACATGCCGTGCGACAGCTCATTCTTCATGGTTTTTCAAGAATAGGTTTTCCATAAACTTCAAATGAATCAATGACCACATTGGCCGCTCTTGGAATCACGGGATACCCCCGAGGGATCCTGTAGCAGGGGTCAATTGCGTTTTTACACCAATACATGCCGTGCGACAGCTTTTTCTGCAAGCATTTTCATGAATAGGCTTTTGATAGACTTTAAATGGATCATTGACCACATTGGCCGTTTTCGGGACCTCTGGTATTCCCCCGGGGGGAACCTGGAGCAGAGGACAATTGCATTTTTACACTAAAACATGCCGTGCGACAGCTCATTCTTCATGGTTTTTCATGAATAGGCATTCATTAAACTTCAAATGGATCAGTGACCACATTGTTTGCTCTCGGAACCACTGGGATGCCCCGAGAGAACCTGTAGCAGGGGACAATTTCGTTTTAACTCAAAAACGTGCCGTGCGACAGCTCTTTCTTCATGGATTTTCATGAACATTCTTTCTATAGACTTAAAGTGAATCATTCACCACAATGGCCGTTCTTGGAACCACTGGATACCCCCGGGGAACCTGGGGCAGGGGACAATTTCGTTTTTACTCAAAAACATGCCGTGCGACAGCTCATTCTTCATGGATTTTCATGAATATGCTTTTTATAGAATTGAAGTGTATAATTGACCACATTGACCTTTCCTGGGATGACCACATTGACTGGAATGCCCTGGAGGGAACCTGTAGTGCGGAACACGACGAGGACTTTACACACCTGCCATGGACTGCACAGTTGCCAGATTTAAATATAATTTAGCCACTTTGGTCGACGTTGTAAGCTCGTATTCAAAGCGTTTTTCCTCCTCCATCGTCGTTGAAAACGCTTGAACATCTTCTGATCCAAGAATGGTACAACATTCCACTAGAAGCCATCCAAAAACTTTATGAATCAATTCCCAGACGAATTCAAGCTGTTATTGAAGCAAATGGTGGTTCAACATCATATTAGACGGTTCCATTATAACATTTTCCTACAATTCTAAATGGCATTCTTAATTTATAAATAATAAATTATTAATAATTCATAACTTTGCAAATAGCAAATAGCTTTGGAACCCAGATTAAAAGCGCAACTTTTCAAATAAGAATGGTTTATTCGCACTGTCACTATTGTTTATTTGAAATGCAGGAAATGGCACTAACTGATGGTCACTAGCGAGCACAAAAGTGCTGGCGAACATCTCCAGAGCTGACGTCGACTGTCATTTTGTTCATTAAAGAGTTGTTGTTGTGCTCTTGCTACACCTTACATTAATACAAGAGAGATACTTTTATTGGTCTACAACCAGAGTTTAAAGACCTAACCACTACTAGTAGTCAATGGTCCATTTCAAGACTTCAGATAGTTCGAGCTGTCGAACGGCATTGTGAAGTGAAAATACAATTTTCATCTTACATACTCCTGGGGCATCTGCTGGTTCCAGAATGAGCTCCCCAATGGCATCGTTTTGTGTATAAATGCAATTGCATCCTACTACAGGTTCCCCCAAGGGCATTCCAGTGAGTCCGGAAAGGTTAATGTGATCCACTTAATGATCCACTTCAATTCTATAGAAAGCATATTCATGAAAATCCATGAAGAAAGAGCTGTCGCACGGCATGTTTTTGGGTAAAAACGCAATTGTACCCTGCTACAGGTTCCCCCGGGGGTATCCAGTGACTCTGAGAGCGGCCAATGTGGTCAATGATTCACTTTAAGTCTATAGAAAGAATTTTCATGAAAATCCATGAAGAAAGAGCCGTCGCACGGCATGTTTTTGGGTAAAAACGCAATTGTCCCCTGCTACAGGTTCCCCCGGGGGTATCCCGTGATTTCGAGAGCTTCCAATGTGGTCACTGATCCATTTGAAGTTTAATGAATGCTTATTCATGCAAAATCATGAAGAATGAACTGTCGCATGGCATGTTTTGGTGTAAAAAATGCAATTGTCCTCTGCTCCAGGGGCATACTGGATGTTCCGAGAGTGGCCAATGTGGTCAATGATGTATTTAAAGTTTATCGAAAGTCTATTGATGAGAAACCATGAAGAAAGAGCTGTGTTTTGAGTGATTAAATGATCTGCCCGTATTCAGAACCCTTCACCGGAACCGATTCCAGGGAAATGGCCATATCTCGGATGATTATATGCCGATTTAAATTCTTGGCAAATGATTCGCTTTAGAAATGGTTCTTCTTTCGTTGTATCTACTAAAAATATATATATTACACCAATATCATATGAAAAATTTCACCAAAAATTTAGCAAGTTAGACAAGCCCTCCGGAAACCAGAATATCTCCGGTATCCGGTGACCAGGATTATTTTCGTGGCTACAGCGTAGAACAATATTAGTTTTCCAGTCAAATGCTTTTAGAAGATTTAAAATCGGATCATATTTGACGAAGTTACAATAATCCAAAGTTGACAAAAAATTGCCTATCCTAGTTATATTGAGTAACCCCTGTACCTCAGACGTAATTTAAATCAGAAGTGATGTTTATTCAATTTATTAAATACTGACAATTACGCCATTTTGATAAAAACTTCATGATTCAAAATGGTCAAATTTTAGCAAAAATGTGAATGATTGCCCAAAACAAACAATTACGCAAAGTTGTTCCTGGGGGAATTTCGAAGGACTTCCTCGAATTTCTCTGGACTTCCCTGAAATTATCTTCTCGAAGTTCGCACAATTTTTCTGGAATTCATAGAACTGCGAAATTCTCAAAATTACCCTGATGCCCACGGAATTTCCCTTAACTGACGTGGGCCATCAAAACTTCCTCTAAGTACCAAGGCTGCAAAATGCGTGTCGATTCATGGTTGACATAGTTTGATATCAACAATGCAATGATCAATCGTTATGATTCAGCCACAATTCGAAATGTATCCCAAGCAACACACATGTTCTATTACAGTTTATATCACCTTTGTATCACTCAGCCGGCGCCGGTGGTGTAGTGGTAAGCGTGACTGCTTTCTAACACCCCAATGGGTCTGGGTTCAATCCCAGCCGAGGTCGGTGGGATTTTTCTGAGGCATAAAAATCTCTGGTCACGTCTTCCTTCGGAAGGGAGGTAAAACCGTTGGTCCTGGCCCATGTGTGTTGAATGGGTGCGATATCCTACGCAGGTGTGAAAGCTGCCTTCCTGCACATTCGGTTGCCGTCAATGGATGGCAATCGATGTCCGTCGGTGATTGGCACTAAATTGCGGAACAGAGACCGACTTTAAATAAAAGAAAGAAGACCTTTGTATCACTGGTTTTGGTTGCATAGCAGTTTACTCAACATAATTCTATAAATTGTTGTTACTTGGGATCCCAAGCAACATTGCTAGCTTTATCGAGGTTTTAAAGCATTCTACAAGTCTAAATCATTGTTTACAGAACCCTCATAAAATCAGAAATGTTACTTGGGATGGCTATCTTCTTTCATTTAGAACAGATAGAAACCCGATTGGACCTGACCTGACCAGGCATGACTGGTTCTCGGCATTTGGATACCAAATTTTAAGATTGAGCCACTATTTTTTTTTTTTTTTCCTTTGGTTTGTTTTTTCCGTCGATCTTGTTTTCCGTGCTGAGCACCAATGCTACCGACGTGCCAGGAAGGCAGCTCCCACACCTGGACCCTACCTATCGACCCATCAACTCATGAACCGGGGACCAACGGCTTTACTTCCCTTCCGAAGGAAGGCGTGATCAGAGATGTTATGCCTCAGAACATCCCGGCGGCGCCGACTGGGATTGAACCCAGGCCTGCTGGGGTGAGAGGTAATCACGCTTACCGCTACACCACCGGCGCCGTTGAGCCACTATTTGAAAGGTATGACTATCAAATTTTAAAAGAAACAGATAGGGATTCGATTGGACCTGTGGTTGACCAGCCGGGACATGAGCAGTGGTTTACCATTTTCTTGGTGATTCCGGATATCCAAAGGACCGTTTTCTGGCCACTCGGTAGTAGAATCAATATGGTGTTGACATATTTCCTTTATGCTTGTGATTTTATGAAATTTAGATTAAATCGTGTATCTCTTGGTCTACTTTCAGGAATTGACCATTTTGCTGGTGAATCCGAATGTCTTGAAGACCGTTTCCTGACTACCCGGCAGTAGAATCGATTTGGTGATGGCATATTTCCTGTATGCTCATGATTGTATGCTATTAAGAGAAAATCGCGGATTTCTAAGTCGACTTTCAGGAATTTACCATTTTCCCGTTAAATCCGAATTTCAGCAGAGCCACCTCTCGCGGGTTTTTTCGTTCCAACTGGCCAACCACATGTTCACTCGGCTCCCTGGCTGTTCCGTTTGAAATTTAAAAGTCATAGCTTTCAAAAAGAGGTTCAATCTTAAAATTTGTTAACCGAATTGCCGAGAACCAGTAATGTAAACATGAATCAACACGCTTTTTGCTTGGGACTTTTCCGGGTTTTTCCATTACGGCTGGCCAACCATAGGTTCAATCGGATTTCTGCCTAATATAAATGAAAGTAGATACCAAGTAAAGTAGAAGCCATACCTTTCGAATGAAGGCCGAATCATAATGATTGATCATTGAATTGCCGATAACCAGCAATGACAACATGCATCGACACGCATTTTGCAGACTTGGGGTTTAAAATAATCAACGTCAATTATCAGACTTAAAGTGGTCATTTTATACGATAGATGAGGAGATGAAAGTATAAGAGTTGATAGTTCCGTTAGAGTACGACAGTGTAAAAATTGTATATAGAGAGTAGAAAGCGAGCAAATGTCAATTTTGAGGAACGCACGAATCGGATTGTTCATCTCCTTGGAACCTCCCTTAGCTCAGTCGGTAAAGGCGCAGCTACAAAGCAAGACCATGCTGGAGGTGACTGCGTTCGATTCCCGGTCCTGTCTAGGAATTTTTCGGATTGGAAAATTTCTCGGTTTCCCTGGGCATAAAAGTTATGGTTGGACTTGCCACACAATTATACCAATGCAAAAATGGTACAGGCATCGAAAGCTCTCAATTGATAACTGTGGAAGTGCATCTAGTGGAACACTAAGTTGAGAGCACGCAATAAGGTAATATGCGATATGCAATAAGCTTGAAATGCGAAGAAGAAGAAGAAGAAGAAGAAGAAGAAGACGAAGAAGAAGAAGAAGAAGAAGAAGAAGAAGAAGAAGAAGAAGAAGAAGATATCCTCTAACAAACTCCCCTGTTGGGGAGGGATGGTGAGGGGTATTACTCCCCGCCAGCACTGGCACTGGTCTTCCCTAAATTTCCATAATTTTTCTCAAGGATCATTTCTGAAGTCTCCGTTCTTTTTAAAATTTTAGGAAGTTCCTGAAGATTCAAATATTTCTTTTTTTTTTGTTGATTTTAATGGAACCACCCTGTGATTTTCTGTGCTTCCCTGAAGTACTCGGAGCTTCTCTTAAATTCTTCCAAACTATCCTGATGCTCTTGGTACTATCCTAAGAATTCCTTAACTTCCTTAATAATCCCAGAAATTCTGTGAGGTTCTCAAAATATTTCTAAACTTTTCTAAATATCGCTGAAGCTCTTTAGATTTCTTAAAAAATTGAGAATCTCCCAAAAATTTTCGCAGTTTTTAAGAAATTATTGGAACTAAAATAATCTTTCCTGAGGTTCCCCCAAATTTAGAATCAGCTCTGAAGCTTACGGCAAGTCATTTAAAATGCTCGCGCATTTTTCCAATTTTTTCCTGAAGTTCTCGGAGTTTTGTTGAAGATCTCTGGACTTCTAAAAAGTTGTCAAAGTTTCCGATAAATTTCATGACTTCCCTAAAGTAATATGCACTTTTTTTGAAATAGTTTGAACTTAACCCACTATTTTTCAGAAATTAAAACGAAATAGAGCAGTTCCTCGCCAACTGATGAATCGATAATAGTTTTTCCACTCCGAATTCCATGAAACTTTGCAATGAACCAAGCATGTGCCGGAATTCAGCCATTTTGATTCACCTCTATTTTTTTGAAAAATGGCATACGGGTCATTCCAGCTCAAGTGGGTACAGAATTTAAAAAAGTTGTGGTCGATGTCACCGATTTCAGCCAAACTTGGCCAAAACGCTTATTTTGGCATTCTGACCAAACGCCTCTTTTGATTTTGCTCGACAGTGCCTAGATCCTTCTGGGCTACAAACCTGGATTTTCGAGATTTAAAAAAAATTCAACTTTTAGAAGAGATTACTCCACAACCAAATAAGCTATTCGTGATCTGACAACATCAATTTGAAGGTTTTTTTTTAATACGAATTCTTATAAGCGTACCCACATTTTGTTTTTGTTTTAGTAACTACAGGAAACGGTTGGAGGCGAACCAGCCTAAGGCTGAAAGCCTCCTAAATAAAGTTAAATAATAATACAGGAAACAGGCTGATTACCGGCAGGTATCCAAATTGTCAAAAAATGGCCTATTTTCACTATGGGCGGGATTTATTATTTCTTAATATTTTGGTCTCAAATTTTACCATACTTTGAAAAAGTCTTCTACTAGATGTGTTTTCAAGGGAAAATGATTTCGATAAATAGTTTTTGAGATATGACCAGATAAGTGAGTGGTAGTTTTGAGCTTTTCTGGTAGAAAATCAAAGCTATTTTTTTTATTGAATTCCTTCACGCCGATAGCACAATAATATTTTTATGTTATGTTCACAGGTTCAACGTTTATTTTTCTTTATAACTATAATAAAAAAAAAAGCATTCTTGCTCGTGAGACTGTATCCCATAGGAACGAATTTTTCCCTTTTAGGACCACAATATAATTTAATTCTAAAGTAATTCAATGAGCTAGTGCGTTTGCGGATCGGGAGGTGCAAGAGGAAGTGGAAGCCGTCAAAACTGTACGGTGATCAACCCGTCCACCAGATTCCAGCTCGATGTCCCTGCTGTTGATTCCTTGCAGATGTACAAAAACAAAGGCGTAACCCGATCGATGATGAATGAAATTACCACCTGTTAAATTACTCCCGACTAAAGTAACTCAGAATTTGAACGGGCGAGAATTCCATTCCACCCTAGGAGCAACATGCTCGGGTCAGTTTTTAATCAAATCAAATCTTCAGTAATGAGCAAGGCCTTACAGTTGACCGATCGGTAGACCACCCATCGTTCTGGGGTCCCTTGATACGAGCTGATGATGCAGAGATGCATCAGTAAAATTACCGGATCTGGTGAAGGGGATATGCTTGACATCGGACTCGTGGAATATGATGTAATTGCATTTTTAACTGCAATGATCCGTTCCTATAAATCCTATACTATTGCACTAAGGCAATCGTACTCCGATCCAGATCTGATGGAATATGTGGGGTTAATGCCTATTGACTTCCCCCAGCACTACTGTGGATATCCCATCGTAGCCAATATCAATTGGAACCAATGGCTGCGAACGTGCATAAACTGACGTTCATTGTCTCCAGGTTTGTTTTTGATTTTCATGATCACGGGATCCAACCAGTTTGCACCATAGTTAGCTTTTGAGGTAACTAGTTTCAGCCGTCTTGACTGCCGTATCGACAAGACTCGCTCGACCGACCATGGTGTGAATGAACTAGATTGAAGTCAATTCCAAATAGAAGCTGTTCTGGCTGAAATCACTGGAAATTTTACTGTGAATCGGATGAGACGGACTAAGTTTTGCTACATTTAGAGAGATTCACGGTTCAGAGAATACTTACAAAAAATTCTTAAATTCTTGATTGAATCGTTGGTTTACCAGTTTTATATATGACAACAAATTCAATTTTGAGTAAACAAAGTATTCAACCGAGTAGTCAACCTTAGCAACGATGTGCAAAACGTCAACACTCAACAGTGATGCCACTTTATATTATATCATGTATGTGTGTCCTACTCAAGGTCCTACTAGTCAAAGTGTTTCCTATCGTGCCGAACTGTATACCATCATAGAGATAACTCTAAGACTAGAAGGTCCCGAAATAACGTGCTCAACTTTTTGGCTCAGCTCTAGTACTCTCTTCGGTCCCAAGCTAATCAATTCACCCCTCGAAACATAGGAAAATCCACTAACTCCTCATTTTATCTGTCAAACTTTCATAGCGAATCAAAACAAACATTGCGTAGTACTAGAATTTTGACTAGAATGGGGTGCGTTTGTTTGTCATTATTTTTAGTACGTATTTGACAACCGAACTAGCGAGTCTGGCCATGATTTTGTCGGATGAGCTGGGGGATACCTCAATACCCCTAAAGAACCCAGCAGTCTTTGAAGCAGTTTTAAGCCTTTCATGGTAATTATCAACTGGAAAATTAAAAAAAAAATCAGCGATCAGTTTTTACCAGTTATTGCTTATCAAAATACCCGGACGTGTGAATTTTTGCTGCGTGTTGTTCTTCCACTGATTTATCAATTTTTAATTTAATGCTGTAATGCTTGTAAAGTGTCGCGAAGCTTTAAAATCAATGTTGAAAAGTGCAAAACAAAAACACGTGTGGGTTCTTTAAGGGTATTGAAGTAAATGCATATTCGTAATCTGCATTAAAAATGGAACCCAAACCCAAAATTTCATCAATTTTGGTACACTGGAACTATTTTAAATAAGTACGATTACGTTTACAAAAATCACCTTATTAGCGCCCCTCGGTGTCACTTTGTATGGGAGCGAGCTGTCAGTTTGTTAGTTTAGTGTCAAACAGTGAAGTTGTTATTTTGCTTTAAATCTTGATTTAAAAATCGAGATGAAAGTGTGTGGGTTCGAAAAAAATATTGCTGTGCTCAGAAAACGAAGCTCTTTCAGATGATGTATAAAAAACGATACCTTTTTCAAAATTAAAGAACCCAATTGTATGCAAGATGAGTGAGATTCAAAGCTCTTGACGGGTAGCATGAGGCTTGTGGGGCTCGAAGCAGACGGTTGCCAATATGAATGTTTCGTTCTATTCTGCAAAGTTTGAAGAAGCAAACAAAGATAAAAGTTTAGTTCATTTCGAGGAATCTATCGTCATTTGTTGCTAGACCGTCTAGCAGTATAGTTCGTTCGTTCGTTCGCTTCGCTATCGAGTTTTTTTGTAGTTAGTTTTATTGCTACGTTCGCGTCGTGAAAGTGCCTTCTTTCTCAAGTCTTATTGCACTTGCCAATAAACAAAGCATGGTACGCAAGCGTACTACTGCTCCTGCATCGGAGGGCCCTAGCAAGAAGGCCCAAACGGATCCCAGCGCTGCTTCGGATGACGCAGCAAATCGGCTGCTACAGAGCAACCAATTCTCGGTGCTCGGAGTAGAAAATGGCGGTGGTGTAATTGTTGTAATTGCGAAAAAGGAGCGGATTCCCCCGCTGTTTACCCCGATGAAGGACGTCGCCCAGCTTAGGGATGAGCTGGCAAAACGCAAATTGTTCCCGCGATTCATAATCTGTAGCGTTGGAACAAAGATCATGTGCTCCAGCCTACAGCAGTACAAGTCGGTCGGTGACCTGCTGAAGAACAGCACAGTGGAGTTTTACACTCACGATTTGCCTTCGATGAAACCATTGAAGGTTGTTTTACGAGGTCTGCCGTCGCACGAAGCGGCTACCGTAAAAGATGAGCTGGTGAGGCTCGGATTGACACCAGAGGCAGTCCACCCAATGAATCGACGGCCTATGCCCAATACCAACTATCGTGACCAACTGTTTCTGGTCCACCTCACGAAGGGCTCCACCACCCTTGCTGCGCTCAAGAGCAACATACGTGACCTGTTTCAGGTCATTATCGACTGGGAATACTACAAGCCGCAACACCGTGATGTGACCCAATGCACAAGTTGCCTCTCCTTCGGTCATGGCACGAAGAACTGTCATATGAAACCACGCTACGACAAGTGTGCTATGGCCCACTCGACGGCGACCTGTGCTCAAGCTGATGACACCGACCCGAAGTGCGTGAGTTGCGGCGGAACTCACCGTGCCACTACTCGGGACTGTCCCAAGCGAACGGAATTCATCACCATGAGGAAGAAGGTGGCTACTAGCAACCAGCCAGGCCGGCATCGAAATAAACGTCCACCACCAGCCATCACGGACGAACAATACCCGGAAATCCATCCTCGTCGTCTGGTCCCAAATCTTCCACCGCTACCTCTCAACAACAGTCAACGAGCCACCCCCTCAGCTCAGCATCGCTTCACTGCTGCTACAGCTCTGCCAAATCAAGCTTCTGCCTCGGCGCCTGGACTATCGTATGCCCGTGTTGCCTCAGGTGACTCAGTTGACGAATCTCCGTTAACATCAGAGGAACTAGTAACGCTGGTTGCAGAGGTGATCGTCATTCTGTGCACCTGCAAGACTCGATCTGAACAGCTTCATGCTGCCTTGGCACTCGTCACCAAGTATGGACCGTGAAGCTATAAAAATTGCAAATTGGAACGCTTGCTCACTGACGAACAAGCATAGAGAGCTACTCGATTTCCTCAACACCAAGGAGGTCGACATTGCTTTCATCACCGAGAAGCATCTGAAGCCCGAACTGAACGTATTCCTTCCCGACTTCCGGCTCGTCAGACTTGATCGCACCTGCTCTGGAGGTGGAGGAGTGGCCATCGCTGCAAGACGGAACATCAGTTGCCGGCTGCTACCAAACTTCCAGCTGAAAACAATTCAAGCCATCGGAGTGGAGGTGAGCACATCACTTGGCCCAATCACCATCATCGCGGCCTACTGCCCCAAGCAAACCAACATCAGGGGCGGGTCGTCAGTGGCCCTCCGGAAAGACATCATCAAACTCACCCGGAGGAGCGGGAACTTTATCATCGCTGGCGATCAGAACGCAAAACAACAAGCTTGGGGCAACAGTCGGAGCAATAGAAACGGCATCATCCTCAATGAAGACCTGCAAGAGGGCCACTATACCATCTTGGCCCCGGACTCTCCCACCCGGTTGAGTCGGTCTGGGGTCCATGCGACCATCGACATCTTCGTAAGCAACATGGGACACAACGTCTCGCAACCTGTGGCATTCCAGGAGCTGAGCTCGGACCACTACCCGGTGGTGGCCGAAGTTGGATCCTCGGTAAACCGATTCGAAGCTACCTGGCGCAACTACCATTGAGTCAACTGGGCGCAATATCAACACTGCGTCGACACAACCATCGACTACGATGTCCAACCGGGGACGTCCGAAGATGTTGACCGGTGTCTACAAACCATCGAGGAGGCGATTTCCCGGGCCAGGGAACAACACGTGCCAGTATCCAGACAGGTGAGTAACACTCTGAACCTTGACAGCCCTACCAAAGATCTCATTAGACTCCGTAACACCATTCGTAGGTAGTACCTAGGCCTGCCTAACTTGAAGACCAATTGTAATCGATTAACAAAGATCATTCAGGCCAGGATGGTGGATCTCAGAAATAACGATTTTTCTAGTAAGATCCGCTCTCTCCCAGATTGTGCTAAGCCGTTTTGGAAACTTACAAAAATTCTTAAAAAAAAGCCTAGGCCCATTCCACCACTGACCCCACTGGATCGTCCCGGCGACCCAGTGGTTCATCTGATAACTCCTGAAGAGAAGGCTGTCGCGATAGGTCAACACTTCGTCAGCTCCCATAATTTCGGAAAAAAAAACATCGTCGCCCTCATGAATCTGAGGTTGCTGAAAATGCAACCAATCTTCTTCAGATTCCTAACATTTTTCCAGAGGAATCCGAGATTACGGCTGACGAACTGATGGCCTATGGTTTCAACAACATCCTGAATCTGGAACTCAAACACTTGAGTTCCAGATTCTACAACCATCTGGCACTGATTTCTAGTGACTTCCCCTCGTGTTGGAAGTCAGCTAAAATCATACCCATCCGGAAACCTGGGAAGGATCCGTCCTCTCCTTCACGTTATCGACCAATCAGCCTTCTCTCAGGGTTATCATAACTGTTCGAAAGAGCACTGTACCCTCGTCTCCTAACATCTGCCGATGAAAACAACTTGTTACTCGAGGAACAGTTTGGTTTTCGGAAAGATCGTCCACCAGCTGACTCGAGTAACAAACATTCTCAGACGGAACAAGTCTGTTTCGAAAACATCTGCCATGGCGTTGTTGGACGTTGAAAAAGCGTTCGACAATGTCTGGCGTTCAAATTGCAGCAGTACGGTCTTCCAATCTTCCTAGTGAAGATCATAAACAACTATCTATCAAACAGGACGTTCCGAGTCTCTCTGAATGGCATCACATCGGATGCTTTCAACATCGGTGCGGGGGTTCCACAAAGAAGCATCCTTGGCCCCATCCTATTCAACCTGTTCACCTCCGATATGCCGGCTCTCCCTGATGGTGGATGGTTGTCTCTGTTCGCAGATGACACATCCATCGTCTACAAGGGTAGGGTCATCGGAGCTCTGACTGCCAAACTTCAGAAAGGCCTGGACGTCCTGTCTGAATATTTCAACAGCTGGAAGATCCGTAACAACGCGGCAAAGACCCAGGTCATTATCTTTCCACACTCTAAATCTCCTAGACTTGTTCCGTCGGAGAATAACAAGATCTTCCTGAACGGCACAGTGGTGGAATGGTCCAAAGAGGTCGTGTACCTCGGGCTAACACTAGACAGCAAGCTTCTTTTCAGAGAGCACGTTGAAAAACCAAAAACGAAGTGCAACATCTTGATAAGATCGTTGTATCCACTCATCAACAGGAAGTTAATCCTGTCCCTGAAAAATAAGCTTGCTGTCTACAAACAAATCATCCTTCCTGTAATCGAGTACGGTATGCCAATCTGGGAGAGTTGCGCAAAATGCCATCACCTTAAACTCCAAAGGATCCAGAACAAGATCCTTAGGATGGTCCTAAACAGTCCCCCGCAGACTAGAAATTCTGAGATCCACCTCCTGGCTGGAATTCAGACATTAGAAGAACGGAGAGTATTCATCCTGGAAAGGTTCAGAGACACCCGTCTGAGATCAAATCATCAGATCATACGTGATCTAGCACGTTAGGTTAAGTTATACTCGTAGTTAGGTAGGTTATCACTTTTTTCAATTCAAATAAAACACATCCCCAAAGGGATATCCTGTAAACTAGTTGAAAAACGCAAATATTAAATTAGAATATCAAATTAAACAAAGCTGAAGAGCCAAGTAGGCTAATCAATTAAAATGATAAATCAATGTACTACCATAATCAACAGAAATAAACATAATTTTACTACTAAAGAGGAATCTATCATTTGATGTTCACCCAAGCAACCATAGGCACGTTATTTCGCCTTTTTGGCTATATGCAGGCCTCATAAGAACATACAAACACTGATATAGTCCAGCTGTGCCTATGGTTACTTGGGCAGTTTATAGTCATGAGTACGTGCGTGCGTGCAAAGAATCATTACCAACATAGGAGAAAATTCGGTAAGATCCTTCCATTGGATTATTTTATGATTCTTAAATAATGTACAAATATTTACACATTACACACAACTACACATAGTAACTCGGAGCGTTTGGTACGGTATGTCCACGCATCCTTCCACCCCTGTAGATTCAAGAAATGTTCCCATTCATTTCCAAGAATCATCTTTGCGGCAAAAACAACGCAATAGGCCTGGCCGTATTGATGTTTATATCATATCTCAGATATGCTGTAAGCTGGGGGCAAGACAGCTATCGATCATGCGTAAAACCGAAGTTAATTTTGAGTAACTCTGAGTAACCTGATTGTTATATTGAAAATTACGTTGAAACCGATGCTGTCAAGCAAAGTTAGTTGACGTGCTTTCTTGGAATTTCTGTGTAGGGACTTTTGGGGTGGTTCGATAGGTTCGGATTAGGCTAAATTAATTCAATAAATTCAATTCTTAGAGCAATATAGTTTGTGGCACTGCTACCATCTCTCCTGTTAGCGTTGAATTCAATCTTCTGTAATTTTTTTAATTGGACCGCTAAAATGCCTAAAATGTTCTTTTTTTTTAATTTATTCAGTTTCTGATATTTATTCACCATTAAATACATCCAGTCAAACTTCACAATTGCTTGTTTTAATTCATTGCTAGAGGCAATACATCTGGCAACGATTTTTCAATGATACATTTACGATTGCTGGCAAAGCGCTAAAGTTGAAAAAGTGGTTTGCTTCCGCTGGCGAAGCTGGCCAGAGCTGACCTAATCTGGCCTAGAATCAGCAGCTAATATACCACAATCATCAGTCAAGGACCAATTCTATTGACCACGAACGAAGTTTCAAGCTCAGGTTCTACCTCAGCTAACCGAAAAGGAGCATTCCCCATTTGGAACGGGTCACTCCAGTCAATCCTGTATCGTCCTAGGCCGTGTCAATCCTCATCAACGCACTATGAGCAAAAATGGGTCCAAAATTACCCAAAATTCAATATCTAAACAGCACGCTGAATTCCGGCCATGAAAAATGACTTTTCCGAAGGGAAATTGTCCGGGGAATCGATTGCACGTGGTCCCATAGACCAGAGAGCCTTGTAGGTATGTGTTTTGGACCATTTTACCCCATTTTCATCTACGTTTTGGAGGAAATGTTTTTTCACAGCTCTATTTTTCGTAAAACATAAGCACTTTATGCATGGTTTTAGAATACCATGTCTTTAAACAACAGTTCATGGGATATTAGGGGAATACGGGGCACACTGTATAGGGGAGTAAGGGGTCAATGTGAAAATATAATCAATGTTTTTTAATACAAAATCAATTTTTTTAAATATCATAATATTTTTTTCTGAAAAAAAAAATTAATTAACTTTCATTTGGTATTTTGAGCTCCGCCTTCGGCCAAACAGTTCAAAAGTTATAAATTTTTGAAAATTATCGAAAAAAAATTTTTTTTTACCGCCCTAATATATAAATAGTCACCCTAATGACAAAATATAAAATATGGGTCTGATATGTTGCGATAAGGAACAAAACTACCAATTTTTACAAAATTCTGAGAACCACTATATCGTTTTGATGTATACAGACAAAAAAAGTGAAAACTCTTTTAAAACAGATAACAGTAAATTAAAACTTATTTAACCCCAATTAACCTTAAAAGTTCGAAAAAAAATCTTATTATTGCATGCAACCTTTGGGGTCATTCAAACAATAGCATCGTTCAACATTTTTATGAATTAAAATAAATTTAGCGAGGGTTCGCTTGTACCCCTTACTCCCCTATAAAGTGTACCCCGAATTCCCCTAATATCTCATGAACTGTTGTTTAAAGACATAGTATTCTAAAACCAGGCATAAAGTGCTTATGTTTTACGAAAAATAGAGCTGTGAAAAAACATTTCCTCCAAAAAGTAGGTGAAAATGGGGTAAAATGGTCCAAAACACATAATTACAAGGCTCTCTGGTCTATGGGACCACGTGCAATCGATCGGAATTCAGCGTGCTACTGAAATATTGAATTTTGGGTAATTTTGGACCCATTTTTGCCCATAGTGCAACGAGGGAAGGCGTCTGAAAGGCATCCAAGCCCCGTAAAACCGTCGTGCAGTCAAACCACCACAGTAGCATTTCGTTTGTCCACAATTCGATTTGTTAAAACAAGCGATTCGATCTGTCAAATGTGCTTCAAACGAAATATGCTCTTCTTTCCTTTATTTAACGTCGGTCTCTGTTCCGCAATCTAGTGCCAATCACCGACGGACATCGATTGCCATCCATTGACGACAATCGAATGTGCAAGAAGGCAGCTTCCACACCTGCGTAGGATATCGCACCCATTCACAACACACATGGGCCGGGACCAACGGATTTACTTCCCTTCCGAAGGAAGACGTGACCAGAGATTTTTATGCCTCAGAAAAATCCAACTAACCTCGGCTGGGATTGAACCCAGACCCATTGGGGCGTTAGAAAGCAGTCACGCTTACCACTACACCACCGGCTCCGGCTAACGAAATATGCTGTCATACGATATTTCTTTGATCAGAAAATCGAGACTACTTTGTTCATTTTTGAGGAACTAAATAAAGCTAAATAATAATAATAACATTTTTGAGGAAATATGAGTAACTCAAATTGTGCAGCTGTCTTGCCCCCAGGCTGTAAACATCAATTAGACAAGAGTTGGTTGGAAATGCTAACATGAAGCTTTAGTGTGATAATTTATTAGCTAGAGAATGATATTTTAGGAGAGGGTAGGTAGATAGTTCCGTTAGAGTACGGCAGTATGAAAATTGAATAGAAGTTGAAAATGAGCGAAGGGCCATTAATGCGACAGTATTTTAAAGATAGACGCACATCTTTTGCCTAACCCGTACGATGTACGCGGAGACTTGAAGTATGTCTCCAAGTCTACAGGCAAAAACATGAAAAAGAAAAAATGATTAGACCTCATCTAACCTAATCATTTTCCAGGATGCTTTCTCGTACTGGCTGCGTTTGTATTAGATTATATTAGATTAGATTATCGCATACCAAAATACCCCCACGAGATCTGGTTTAAACACATTCAATGCAAAAATGAAGGTCAAGGTATAGGATATGCACAAGGACATTCCGCGAGACCGATCGACTTACAGCCGATAAGCTGTAAGGAAAACCATCAATATCACCAAGCCGGATGGAAGCTTCCTCCGGATTACGAAAACCGTTAAGAGCCACGTACAATGCTTCCGGATCTGATCTGTTACGGCAAAATGACTACTAAACAGTCTAAATAATCCATCTGAGAGGCTCACTCAGAATCGAACTAAAACGGAACATTCAAATCAGCAGCAGGCCGCGGTTTTTTATTTGACAGATACAAATTTTATTGTGTAGAAATCTGTTTCGATCGAATTCGCAATAAATTACTCGTACAACTTCAAAATTTAAAATGGATCGTGAAGCGAAAAAATTGGAGCTCTATCTGTTGTTGTGTCAATCGGCAACGGCTTTGCTCGTTTCGTTGATAAACACGACTCGCAACAGCAGTCCCGAGATCCAGACTGCTATCAAAGGCCGAATGCTGCAGTTGGTGAAAACTTTGTGGGAATTCGTACGGGACTCGGCGGATGAACTGGAAGACCTCGAAAATACGCTGGAGCCCAGCCATGCAGCAACGGATCTGCACTCTGCTCCTCGGCGTATCTGGCATCCCAGCCCACCTCCTCAACCTCAGCCTCAGCCTCAGCCGACAACGGTGAGTTGTTTTGGGTGAACACATTACTCCAAACCCTTCTTTTGTAACGCGGTCTTAATTTCTTCAATTCAATGTAACCCCAATGATGGTTTGCTTTTTCAAACCAGCATTGGGGCTAAATTAAGCCTGTCTAGGTTGACAATCAATAAAATTAATACATTAGATGGATGAATCATTTTGCCCCGTGACCCATCTTGGCCCACCATACCCCACATTAAATTTAAATAAATTTTATCTTATTTCATTTTTCTATTGTAAAGACACCAGTTTCATCAAACTTGGTTTGAAATGCAAATCATAAAAAAAATGAAATTAAGACCGCCGTAAAAAAATTATTGCTTGTATACAATATCGTATCCATACATGTACCGTAGAATCCCGTTAGTTTGGATAGCGAAAATCACAATTACACGTCGCTCATTTAGATTTTGTTTAACTGGCACGCTTACAGAGGTGCCCAATGGCGTTAATCACCAGTGTGGGGTTACCAGTTAAACAAGTTCTATATGAGTGCCGTTTAATTGTGATTTTAGATGTTCAAACTACGGTGTACATATTTGGTATTTACAGTGACCGGTGGCAATTCCACTATTTGGAAAAACTTTTTCGCTGCCTCACCATTAAATGGCATTAGAATAGTGATGCATATCCTTATCAAATAATTCAATTATCATAACAAACCCATTAACTGACATTCATGGCTTCCATTTGCAGCCCACCGTCATTCCGCGCCTTCCGCACCATTCGACCTTCATCGACCAACGACCGGCAACCCGTTTCCCCGTGATTCAACGCCTTCTGCTGGTGCTGGCTCGCGTACCGAACGAGGAAATTTTCGCCCAAGCAGCACACCCATTCGCCGATGATCCCGCCTTCCGGCAGCGACTGCAGCATGAAATGTACCAACTCCGTAGGATGCTGGGCGAAGACGACCCATCGCTGCACTTTGGCGAACAAACGCTGCTGCACCGATTGGATCGAATGGAGACGAGCATGAGGCAAATAATGCAACAGTTGGACGCGTTGACTGCTTCACCGCAAGAGGGATGAAGCGTTTGCAGCGTTTGAATCTCTTTGGCGATGGTGCTGGCACGGTGCGGGGGTTATGTGAAGCATTAGCTCGATGGTTCGAGTAGAAGCTGACATGGTTGACGTCCGGGTTGATCAGTTTACGACTGAATTACAACAGGTGGTAATCAAGTTGAAAGAAGGAATAGACGCGTTCACATTGAAAACTGACCCGACTACAGAAGAGTGCCATAGTGTGATTCGAAATTATTTTCTCTGGTTGAATTAATAACTTCTGATGAAGAATAAAAACAAGCAATTACTTTAACGTCAATTAGTTTAACATCAAATCTTACTCAAACGAACGAAATCGTAGGAAAAAAAAAATCAAAATTTGATCGATCAAAGCAGCAATCAGAATTTCAACTGATTGTGAAATTCCTTGCGTTGACATTGGATCCGCAAAGTGACCTGCTTTTTCTGATTGACCAACCATGTGATTCACATACGTTGCTTGTGTCACCTACTAAACCTTCGCAACAAAAGTATTATCTGCTATAAGTGTATGGGAAGCATAGAAGGATACTTATTTACAGATTAAATTATTTAAATTTTTTGACTTGGTTGACATTCCTCAAATGAAAAAAAAAAAAAAGTAATCGAGAATCCATTTCGCATTAAAAGCATTCTCATGTTGTTGTGATTTGTCACGGAGGACATGCCGTAGGTACCATGCGAAGGGTATTCGTATGTGTTTATTCTCGTTACTAAAAGTTGCTCTGAACTCGCTCTTCGGAGATATGAGATCGGCATCCGTCGTATCCTTATAAATCATTTGATTCGGTTGCGGTAGGACTGCTCATACTGCGTGAGTAAGACTTTACTGACATGACTTTGATGGCTCGTGGGAGTTTGACGTCATTGTGTCTGTTCTTGGTTCGCAGCAGGTAGGCTAAACGAATCGAAATGGAGTCTGCATCCGGAATTGCGATTAACAGGATTAAGTTTTCTGGGGTTTGATCTGCGGGATGACTAAGATACAATAATGCTACACCGAGAGTTGTTGTTTCTCTTTGAATATAGGACTAAACGGAAAAGGGTGACAGACAGAACGCGTTTGCGTTATTTGTGAGTTTGAATTATTCGATTTTCGCAGCACAGTCAGCAATTCTTCTGCTATCTTGCTGTCTATGAGGTAACGGATGGACGTCTACAGCAGTTGAACAATAATCAAGAGCTAATACCACCTAGGTAGGTATCCAGTGAATGCTTGCAGATTTGAACGGTTTGAAGTAAAATAAAAGGTCCGAAAGGATTAGTGGCACAAACATTAAGGGGAATTATTTGGAATTCACAGCTCCTTTGAGCTTTCCAGTACAACATTGTTCTGTTTTTGGCAAAGTGCTTCTGCCAAAAGCGGAATAATTTTGAATTTCGAAATAGGCTGTTGAAATTGAATGTACTGCTGGTGGAAGCATAACTGGCTCATGTGAATAGGAAATCCTTTAGCACATGAGACAGTTATGCGTCTCCCGGCAGTGTATGCAATTGACAGAAGCCTAAATAATATTATAATAATTCGTATTCACCTAGCAGTGCCATTTTACCATTCGTTTGGATATATGTATATTTAATAATTTGTTGTCTGTTTTAAAGATAATTCTATTAGAGATATAACCAGTAACGCTGGTAGATCACCTTTTCGTGGTGCATTACTGCACAGTTCGAAAAAGTAGTGTAAATTTCTGTTCAATGTGATGCCCATAAATGGAGCGTCATATATCATATAAAACAGGATTTATCAGTAATCAAAGGAACACACTTCCCTAATAAACAAATATTTATTTGTTTATTTGTTTATTAGGGTTAGTCCTTGTTACTTTTTATATCAGGACTCGGGTAGGGACCGACTCTGTTTAGAATTTTTATATTGTACTAGCTGAGTGTGCCCGGTCTTGCTCGGGATTCAATATTAGCTTAAGTTTATGCACCGATTTAAAAAAAAAAGCATGCTATATTGTACGTAGCCCCCCCCCCTATTATCTAAGGGGCTACCCCCTATGATTATCTCCTTATACCCCCACACTCGCCCCACATGCCTAATTTGGTTCCATTTGCTTGATTAGTTCTCGAGTTATGCAGAAATTTCTGTTTCATTTGTATGGGAGCCCCCCTTACAGAAGGAGGAGGGGTCTCGAACCATCATAAGAACCTTTCACGGCCCCAAAACCCCCTGTATACAAATTTTCACGCCAATCTGTTCAGTAGTTTCCGAGTCTATAAGGGTCAGACAGACAGACAGACAGACAGACAGACAGACAGAAATTCATTTTTATAGGTATAGATATTGAATAAAAAAATATAGTTTATATCCATAGTCTATACGCATTCCTTTTCCCTGTGTCCTTCTCCTTTTCTTCTTGTTTTTTTAGAACGCTAGTAATTAGACCTGTGCGCCGCCGCACCACGCCGCCGCCGCTGACGATTTTCATGCACCGCCGACGCCGATGAAATTGAGCCGGCGCGCCGCCGCAGTAAAATGATTCACGCCGCCGAATAAATGTATGTCACGCCGATGAAAAATCCGTAACATCTTTTCGGTAAAATGCATCTTGAACGCGTTGAAATTAGAACTTGTGTGCACGATCGTTCGTGGCTGCTCAAAATTGATTGAAAATCCACTCACTTTAATTAAAACAAGATCTCTTCTAAATTGAGTAACATAGTAACATTGAGTGAAACAAATACCTAAGTTGATGAGTTCTTTCTACAAATTCCGATAAAATATAGGGAAATATCCCATATTGGGAAATGAGTCAAAATTACACAAATGGGCAAACATTTCGCTTCATTTCTTTTTTTTTAGGATTAAAAAAATCAAAATCTGAAAAACATTTTAATCAAGCATTGCATTTACAGCAAACAGAATACAAAAAAAAAAAACCTCTCAATTTGCGGTACGTTTTCACATCCACTGCTCCATTTTCGAATGATTTCTTTTGAAATTTTCAAATTTTCTGCTACGACGGAAAGAAAAACTGCTGGCTAAAAACTCAAAATTGAGATCCACCTTTATTTATTTATTGTTGAGTCAATGTTACTCATGATTTGACGTTTCAAAAGTAGTTATGAAAATGAGTCATAACAAAGGAGCGTGTATCAGGCAACGATTGTCATATAGTTTTTGACGTTTGTTTGCACTTTCTCTATCTATACGGAGAAAAAATACTACCCGAAATTTGAGTTCTTTTTACTTAATATTGAGTTCAGCCTCTCACTTGCACTCTTTATTGAAGTCAAAAAAGAAACGAGAGATTCAACCCAACGATGTAGTTCAGCCCAATAAGATACTTTTAAGTAAATTGCATATTCTCAAATTTACGTGAATTAAACTTAATTTTGGGTAGAATATAGTTACGAGTAGGTAGTGTTTTGTTGGTTTTAAATGGAAACTACTATATGCGATTTACTCAATTTTGGGCTATTGGGCTGAAACCCGGAGCAGAGGGAAAAGCACTTAATTTTGGGTAGTTTTTATCTCCGTGTAGCACACAGGGATGAATCCAAGGGGCTGCTAAGCCAGTATTTTATTGTTGTTTGCTTTTTTTCACTCACACACTTGCAACCAACGCAAAACAAACACGTGCGGTGTAAGCGACAGCTGTAAAATATGCAATACATCCAAGTTTGTTATGGGCCATAAATTTATCCAGCTTTTCAAGCTCGGTAATGGCGGCCTGATTGTATGAATCAATGTATCCTTCATTGTGCTATCTGGAGGTTCGGAATTTGACCCTCCCCTTTCCCTCTCCCAGGAACAGAAGAAAATGGAACAACATACGCCCTCCAGTCAGTGTTGAGATTTGTCATTGTCATTGACAGACTTTTGCACGATCTTGACAAAATTGTTTTTCACATAGTCAATGATAGAATTGATCCTCAAAAAAATCTTTGTCAAAATCTCATTCATTTTTTCGTCAATGACAAAGATTCACCTGGTAACAGAAAGTGTAATTTCTTGCATTCTGAGACACATTATTGTTATCCAAGCGGTTCAGGACGTAGATGCTTATTCACTTTAATTGCTCCATGTAATTGTTTTGCTCAAGTCATTTAATTTCATTTCAAATTTAGCTAATAAACAAATCAGCACATGTTCGTCACTGACAAAAATGGTACTGACAATTGACATGGTTTGCCTTGACGATGACTGTTAGCTCAAACGAGTGACCAAAGCAGAATTTTGAGTATCACCGTGTATTGTCGAAATTTTGCAGCACTGCCTCCAGTTAGTGTCACAAAGCATAGTGAAGGATACATTTATTTATACAAACAGGCCGCCATCACCGAGCATGGAAAGCTGGATAGACCAGTTAAGTGAGTACTGTCAAATTTGTGAAATCTCAATAGTGGAAACATTTGATGTCAGTCCCGTGGATGAATCATTATGTTTCCTCCTGCTCGCACTTGTTCGAGATAGTGTTTTGGTTACTCAAATTCGCGAAAACGTAGGTCAATCATAGAATGAGTAACTTTTCCGACGCTTTTCCGAGGACTTCTCAAATATGAGGAAAACTGTTTGTGGTTTTAGTCTGTCTACTAGTATACTTCTAACCTGTGTACAATTTTCTTAAATTTTCCCCATATTTGAGAAGTTTTCCCCGGGAAAGTGTCGGAAAATTGACTCATACTATGAGTGACCTACGTTTTAGTGATTTTGAGTAATCTGAACTGAAATGTGGGTATCATTTTTTGTTCATGTGCAATTGGTTTGAAAAGTATTTTTTCCTAAATCATTAAAAATAAACTCACGCCGACCAACGCCGCCACGCCACCGCCGCCGAAAGCAAACAGCGTGACGCCGCCACACCGCCGCCGCCGGCAGAAAACAACACATCACGCCGCCGCCGAAAATATTTTGATCGGCGCACAGGTCTACTAGTAATGGCTCTTTAACCCTAAGCTATTGAAGGCTAGGAAGGCTAGTGTTCATGTCCCAACCGTTAGAGAAAAATGGAGCATCACTTAACTTTTCTAGCCTAGATGCAATCATCAAATCTTATAATTGCCAAAAACGGAACGTACGGTACGAGAGTCCACGTTTCATCCATTTATTGGAAACTGAAACATCATGTTTAAATGTTCGATTTAAACAGGCCCGATGTTTTCTGATTTATCTTACCCCTTAAATACCGCACAGTAGACCTGAACGTTTTCCACGATGTTTTCAAGCACTGGCTGTTTGATGTTAGATTTTATTAGATTAGACTTTACTGTTCAATAAATTTGGGTAATCATTGAATCTCTCAGTTCAAAGTCTCAGATTTTGGCAAAATTGAGTAAAATGTGAAGTTTTGACAAGCAAATGAATAGATTCCGACCGTAAGCAAATTGAAAACGCCGTGTGGTGCAGTTGGTTGTAAAGTTGACCCACGCTATTGAATATACGCCGTTTTCAGTCTTGCATTCGGAATGCTCTGAACTAGAGAGGGTCTAGTATAAGAGAGTCAAACGAATTGTCAAAGCCAGAGCCAATCGAGCAGCACCTGGCAGTGTTGCTAGAAATCACCTAGGCATAGGTTGCCAAGGTGGATTGTTTTGAACCCACTCCAATCTCCCCAAGTAACACAGAAAACATGTTTTCGAAAAAAAAAAAAAAAACTTTTGTTGTATAAAAGTTATATAGAAGTAACAAAAAACTTCTTTGGTATTTTAAAAGCTATAACGATGTTTTTTAAAAACAACATTTCTGCATCTAATTTTCTGAAATTACTGGACAGATCATGTTCTATAAATGTCGTATAAATGTTTGATTTCATTCCTTATTGACTTGCATCTACCTGTTGGTATAGTTTGTTTGCTTGGGCGTTTATTCGCAAGAAATAGACGATTGAAGTTTTTGTTTACTCAACTTACCACGATTAACTGTTTTTGAGGAGATTTTAAACTGTACGTCTTTACTTCAAATTTTGCTTTCTTTTTTAAGGCCGTCCGCGAGTTCCTAGTTGTAGCTGAACAGCATATTTGGAATCCGTTATTGTTTCGAGTCTGGATACCACGTCTTCTGCTCTACGATAGCTTCCGGCTCGACCGACAACTTTACAGTTTTGATTTTTCCACGTAACCACATTTCGAGCAATATTCGCATCCGTTGAAAGGGAAATAAAATTTTTTGGTGGCCACAGAACATGGCCATCTTTTACCCACCTTGACGGGACAATTGTGAGAATAGGTTTCGATTTTTTTGTTTTCCTTGTTTGGACGACAGCAAAGGTAATTTTTGTTATTTTATAAAACAATACGAGCAAATAAGCTACACTTTACTGCAAACCGTGAACTCTTCAAGCATTGTTCATTTATGATTTAGTACTGTCTGATTCGAATGTTCTTAAAAGGTTATAATGATGTCGTAAATACCACACCATAACAACTCATAGATGTTTTCTATTGTAAGTTGTATGGAAGTATTATACATGTTTATTTCACACCCTTAATACTTCATGCTGACAGAACTGTTCCTATTTGTAGATTTTGTTTTTCAATTCGGTGTTGTCCAATCCAAATGTTTTTTCAATGGCAGAACTTCCTACTCATACAGTATTTCAAGTGCAACATTTCAAATAGACGCAACTGCTTTTGTTAACACTGGTTTCGAACGTCTATTTGTCGTTACTTCCCACGCAAACGCCCAACTAACACCACCAACAGTTCTATAAAAATTTCCCCTACAAGATCGTGGTGTTAGTTTGCATGGGTGTGTTACGAGCTACGAAAAATCGATATGGGAAATCGATGTTTACAAGCAGTTACGTCGGATTGAAAAGTTTCGCTTGAAGGATGTCAGAACAGCCATTCACATTGCCGGCTAAACAATTTTTAATACTGTTAAGAAATCCAACGTATTCATAGTTTTTTAACATAAAATGGAGCGATGTATACGCTATCATGCCGTATGATTATGCAGTAAAGAGCGGGATTTATTTAAGTGTTTTCACGCTCTACAATGTACCGTTCTGATTCATGTAAAATTGTATAGCACTAAACAATTCCAAGGGAAGGTGAACAATTTATTGGATTAGTCATTGTTTCTTTCTGCTTCGGTCAAAGAAATAGTAGACGCTTTGTCTCAGTATGTGGGTATCCCAAAAAGATGTCAAAGAGTCTTAATCAATCTTTCGTATGATGCGTAACATGATTAATGAAACGATGAGGAGCTTTTGAGTGGGTTGAGTTGTTTTCTTTTAATTCCGTTATAATTGTTTATCTTTTGTCAGATACGCGTATTTCGTCCACTTCCTCAGTGCCAAGTACTCAAGCACCGCTCATTGTACTATTTGAATACTTGGAACTGAGGAAGTCTGCAAGTAGTAGACGAAATACGCCTATCTGTCAAATATAATTAATTATATCGGAATTAAAGGGAAATAACTCAATAAGCTATTCATAGTCTTTAAATGTATCCTAAGAAATTTGATTCTATTCTATTGAAACCAAACTTCATCAGCTTCAAATTATCAAAATATCTGTATAAATTCCTCAGTAAATCATGTGAATAGTTCAAAAATGAACGGTAAAACAATAATATATTGTCTTCGACAAGTTTGTCATTTAAATTAAAACTTTTTAATGTGAAAGACTGTCGTGTTTGGGGTATGATCAATATTTTCAATCGGCAGTTCTTTTTTTTATTTTCATGACGCCATGTGTCATTTTTGCTCCCGTCGATCTTCTTTTTATAATTTTTCATATTGAGCGTTATATCCAGATGAATCACATAGATAATTTCTCAAATATTGTAAAATTCAGCAGGCCCACTTTAGTTTTGGAAGCAAAACAACACATTTCACGATGAATTTCAAAGTGCACCTAAGATTCAGGTATTAAAGGCAAAATAAAAACACATTTAATTATTTAAAATGTAATTATCACGTAGAAGACAGTTCTTAACGATCCAGAAATTTAAGAACTTATCAGCACTAATTTATGATCAGTTGAAAAAAAAAACAAGTAAACAGATTTTTTGTTTTGCTGTTAAAAATATTGAGGGTATGATTTTTTCAGCTATAGCCAACATACATTCAGTTTTATAAATGTGTTTCTGATAGATTTTTAAACCTTTTATAAGTAATAAATGGAGATAGTTGAATCTCATTAGTCTTAACGATGTAGCTAATAATGTTTACAGAACTTATCCAGTGGTGCTATAGATGTTTTGAAATAACATCTTATATTACCAAAACTTGTTTTATATGACTCAATCCCTTGCGCTTTTTTGGTTGTGTAGATGTAAGTATTTAAGTTATTCCTTTTGGAGATAATACCTACAGTTTGTATTGAAGATGTATTTTCAACTTTTGCATAACATCCCGTGTTGCTTGGGTCTCTACTACTACTCTGAACTTACACTTGAAGTCTTCTGGACCTTCGTCGGAATTATCCCGAATATACTCTCAAAGGCCACAAAAAGAAAAAGACCTTCCGATAGGTCCCGAACTTTAACGAGCCTTATAGGAGTGCACTACACACGTTCCTGAAGATTTCTGTGTCCACCTTTGAAACCATGTGACGAATTTCATCTCAAAGCATCATCTCAGATTTCAGTGGTAAGCGTGACTGCTTTCTCACTCCAATGGGTCTGGGTTCAATCCCAGTCGAGGTCGGTGGGATTTTTCTGAGACATAAAAATCTCTGGTTACGTCTTCCTTCGGAAGGGAAGTAAAGCCGTTGGTCCCGACCCATGTGTGTTTGAATGGGTGCGATATCCTTCAGCACATTCGATTGCCGTCAATGGATGGCAATCGATGTCCGTCGGTGATTGGCACTAGATTGCGGAACAGAGACCGACGTTAAATAAAGGAAAAAAAAAGACTTCTCTGACGTTTGTGAAACGCACAAGCATTGCAGAAATTTGGGTAAATTATAAGTTGGGTCTGGCGAAGTCGAATCGCAGCCAGCTTCAGACACTATCCAAGACGCATTGCAGCAAGCATTACTCTGTTCGAACGGTTGTCAAATTGATAAACATAGCAAATGTGTGCAAGATTATGAGTGACTCTCTTGAAATATCGATTGGTAGTTGTAGTCTGTTGTAGTTCGTTGTTATTGTCGGTCACGTTTGACACCGGAAATATTCATTTCATTACAAGTGACTGTGGAGCATGTAACAAAAGGATGTGGGCAGAGTTCGGAATCAAAACTGGAAAGCAAACCATCACCAATAACTACACTCTTCCTCATCCAGCTAATCCATCTTGATTTATTGAGTTTATTCCGGACCCTGTCCACGTTTATAAATCGGTTGTTCGAGGTTGGATCAACAACCGTATTGTTAATTTTGACGATTCCTTTGTCCAACATCATCACTTGGAAACAAATGCCGCAGATATTTCACATTTGACCGAACTGGTGGCTTGGGAATCTCGGATGCAAGTTTACCCTGTTCATACGTTGACGAAAGAGGATGTGGATTTCTCACTGTACGTATCAAATATGGATAGAATGAAAGTTGTCAATTCGTCTAAGTAGGGTTACGGTATGTAATGTGGGTCTAGTCCTTTCATTCGGCCTATCACGCAAATAAATAATTAATTAAGGAATATTACACAAAAAATAAGGAAAATATTGATCACTGATGATTGATAAATGTGTACCACACACAAATCAATTTATATCACAACATTTCAATACATTTTAAGCTCTCGTAAGTAATAAAACTGGTTGAGAATATCACTCTGTTCGGAGTTTTTAGCCGCCATGACTTCTAAGGTTAAGATGGGAAGGTTGCACTGACGATCATCAAATGGCCTGATTATGGCATTTATTGAATGGAATTACCTGATAATACACACTAGACGTAAAACTCACAGTTACTGTTTGAATATTTTATGTTTATTTTAATTGTTTAACAACGTTTTCACAAGTAAATCATGGACCCAACTTTAGGGACACATTTCTTTTCTATGTTCCTAACTTTGGCCCATGAAATTCATTTGACAGCATATAGCAATAAGAGTAACGTCAACAATGTGGTTTGCATTTGGATGATAAGGAACGAACAGGAAGGGAGATTTTTTCTGCCAAATCTGTATAATGAACATCATAATGTTTTGATTTAGATATTCTGCGGTCGAAAGACGATAAGCGAAATTTTTAATTTTTAATTTTTAACTTGAGTGATTTAATGTAGTTTTCGTAAAATTTTCTCTAAGAAATGTTTTGAGGAATGAAGAGTATTAAGTTAACAGTGATAGTGATAAAAAAAATACATAAGAAAACGTTACCAAGAGCGTTTTTTTTGAGAATCAAACAGGATAGGACGAAGTTGCATCCATAAATAGACCCAATTTGGGGACAATAGACCGATATTACATACATTTCCCTGGTGAGTTTTTGTCTTAAAAAAAGTAAGTTTTTCAACTTTTTGCGGTTCCTGATAGCAAACGACATGATAAGCATATCTAAGCATACCATTTAGCAGTAGAATATCGTTTGCAGGTAAATTAATTGATGAGTTATGATTAAAAACGTAATCTATGGCTGCATATTAGACCGAGGTTAGGGACGTATACCCTATGTGAATCAAGACGTAGCAAATGCCCTAAGATTTATGGCAGATCAAGATAATCGAAAAGATCTTTTGACGACTGCAATGTTTATCGAGCTGGTTGCTCGCTGGTATGCGCTCATGAGCCCCGAGAAAATTCCTCAGATATGCTTGACCCATCAGACTCCCGGAAGTACGAGGAAAACATTCAATGGTTGGAAAACTTTTCGGATTCAGTTTCACTAATGAAGGTTGGTGAAAAAGGAGCTTGGAAACCATGGCAATCATCAGTGATAATAGCAACTAAAGCTGTTATTTGGTTGCAAGCACGCTTGTTCGACAGTCTAGATACTCCAATGGTTTGTTTCTACCTCATATTTTTTATATATTTGTGTATGTTCTTAATATATTTTTTATCCCTACAGCCTCTTCCAACGTCTCGATTTGTCCAAGACTGTATTGAAAATATGTTTTCCCAAGTGCGAGCAAAACAATCACGTCCAAACGCAGTCCAGTTTCGGGACTCCCTTCATACGATCACAATTTCAGGATACATGTCTGACGTTGGGGGCTCTTCATACGAGAGTGATGAACGATCTCATCTGATAGAGTACTGCTCGGAAAAAAAAACCTCTAGGATCAACGACGAAACAGCCTTCTGTCTTCCGTTTGGTGAGAAATTCAGAATTGATATTTGTGACGAAAATTTGAACAATGCTCAGAAAAACATGATCTATAATGTTGCATGTATGTTGATGAAGCGATTGAAAAAAATAATCAACATTTGCTCTAAATGTTACGAACATTGCGTTTGTGAAAAACCATTTAAGACTGGCTTTGCCAAGTTTGCATTGTTCCACAGTTCAAACCGACTAGAAAGCGTTTTCATAAATCACGATTTGTATGAGTATTTTCTGGCAATGAACAAAATATTTACATATTATATTCGGCATGTAAAAGAAGAAAAAGTGGATGTTAAAAAAGCTAGGTTCTCTATACTCCTCCAAATTCCAATTAACTTGCCTAAATGCCATGATGTTCAAGCAAAATTGATCCGTTCATTTATAACATATCGTTTGAAAAACATGCAAAAGATGAAAGTGAAGAAGAGACGGTTCAGTAGCAAATCTATGATGCTGTAAGATTTTCTTGCTAATTTTTTTTGTACTCTATATGTTTATATTCGTTTTAATAAATTAAAAAAAACACGTTTGTTCATCAAAACTATGAATATGTTTCCAAAAATAATAACAACTACGTTTTACTCAGATTACAATACTCTCTATCTGTTTCTTCCATATGAGCTCTTATAAGAACAGTAAAAAATGGTTCGATTTTGACAGTTCAAATTGGTTTGAAATCCATTACGAGTCCGCCAGACCCAGATTATAAGTATTAGTGCATGAAAACCTTTGAATTTACCCAAAGTGAAATTCACAAACGTCAGAGTAGTCAATATTACCAATATCTGCAGGCTATTTCAAGACTACCCACATTTGAGTAGAATCCACCCAAATTGGTCCAAACTGAACCTACCCAAAAATGGGTAAACTAAGTTGGGAGTGACAAGTTGACAAAAGAACAACATCGAATTCAAACCAATGTTGTCCGTTTTCAACTCGTCAATCCCAACTTAGTTTACTCATTTTCGGGTAGGTTCAGTTTTGCCGATCTGGGTGGATCCTACTCAAATGTGGGTAGTTTTGAAATAGTACACGAAACGAAAATCAATTGTTTTATTCATGTGTTTCACTTATACATTTTTGCCAAAACATCAGCCTTATACATTCCATAAGACAAACCATATAGGTCCTAAAAGAATGCATAAAAGGTATGTGTGATCGCTTATACATTTCATTTGACACATGGTCTTCATTAACTTTTTGTAAGGCGTCTGCTTATTAGTTGACTTATACATTTTATGAAAAATCAGCAATAGAAATTTGCCAAAAGGTATAAGGAGATTTCTATCCGTGTAGCACGTAAGACTTAAAAGCAACAAAAACGAAACAGAACAATTTCGTAAATCGATTCGCGTTCCCAAGGAACTACTGTTCATTTAAAGATATAAAATTTCTGCACACTTTGGAATTATTGCCGACGTCGATAAATGTTTACCCAAATCTCAACAGCTGAACTGTTTGGTAATATTTGGGCAATTCACTTTTATTGCTATGAAATAGCTTATTTTACATGAGACTTAATTCATCTAATACGTAAATCATGAAACGTAAACAAACATGTCATTTAAATTTAAGAGTTCCAAAACCGAAAAATACGCAACTCGACGATAAATGCCTTTAATTGAATTGACTTTCTCGTGTCTGTCAACTGATTCGTATGTCAAAAGAGCCGCTTGCATGTGTCTCATGGCACATACATTTACATGACTTTTTCGTAGTGTGTGCATTAAAGTGAGATATCACACACTGCACACTGTGCCGAAACACAGTATGACACACCGTTCGGCACGTTAAGGCACACGCTGATACGTATGACACGAAAAATATTATATAAAATGGCAACACTGTTGGGCGCGGATTTTTTCAAATCGATTTACCCGTTGCTAATGTTTGTTTACTCCAAATGAAAATATCCGTCAATACTGGTGCAACAATGATAAATCCTAAAATTTTAAAAGTTGATTGTAGATCTCAATCTCTAAAGTTTGGTGCCGCTTTTAAAATGGAAGATATATGAGGTAAGTTATGTCAAAAGTGCTGTTCGTTTGAAAAACTATTAAATATAAAATACAAACTCAATTTTGAGGCTTACTTTTGGAATCAGTTGGAGCTGGAGTATGGCCAAATAAATCTCAGAAACATTTCTTGGTATTTTTTTTTATTATTTCCTGGGACAGCTTCAGGACCTGAAAATTCATGTGTTTAGGAATGAAGGCGATAATTACCGTGCCGAAGTAGAATGCCCAATTTGCAGCTGTGAGGGAAAACCGACGAAAACATCTTTGACCATGGACCGCACTGGAAGTTGGCATATATTTGGTTTCATGCGACACTGTAATTCAGTCCATCTTGGATTGTCTTACTCTTCCAAGCCAAAAAGGAACAACAGCTTTGATGAACTTCAGGTCCAGCCGGCCAAACGTAGGTTGCATGCAATGGCTGTTTGTTTCGAGAGTGAAAAGCTGAACATTCTGAAGCAGATAAAAGCAACGAAGAAGTTTTTTTTTGTCAAACGCCAACCACTGTCCTCCGCTCCTTGTCACATTTTTCCTATATCTAATTCATAGCATGTCAGAGAATCTTACAGAATTATACACCCCCCTTCTCTACACTTATTATGTAAGATAAAAAATGCGAAATAAAATAAGGCTCGTGTTTATTTTTATCTATACTATTTAACAAATGCATACCACACATATTGTTATATTTCTAGCATGTACATTTTTTAGCAGTAAATATTTAGATGGGTTAGTAGTAGATTGGGTGTCCTCCCTGCCTTGATCGCTTGTCTTCCATGTCTTGGTTTGGGTCAATTCTGTAGGGCGTACTGACTGATAGTCCAAAAATCTAGGTATAAGGCTTATGATATTTTCTCTTATTCTGCCTTTTCTTAGATGATCCTTGATGATCGTAATCCTTGTTGTAATCAAAATATGTTTCCACTGTGATCGTGTTTGTCAGTTCCTTCATGACACATTCGTTTGGCATCATTGAACCAAGCGGAATGATAAACTCACCACAAGCGTGTTATTTTATGCTCGTTTCACTTTCAACAGGACACTCGTATACCATAATTATTATGAACCATCCATGAGATCTTGAAGTTGTAAACAAACAATCTCAAAACTCATAACTGCAGGGTTGCCACACTCATGATATACTGAGGACTGACACCTTTATTGCGGCATTTCGGCACGCTTGGCACAGATAAAGAACACGGCAGAGATTGACATGTGCAGAGTTGAATACCCCTTGTTTATGTAAGTAATCCAAGGGGTAGGTCACTCCGCACACCAATCTTGGGTCATCTTTTTTGTCAGTGTGCCGCAGGTGTGCCGATTGTACCGGTCATAGAGCAAACTGCGATTGTTTGTAAAATGTCCATCCCGGCTACCCGGTATTTCTGACACCTTGCATGTTTTGGTTTGAAATCGCAAGGATAAATAGGATTGAGGATGACGCGGGAAGTAGCGGGTATCCGAAATATCGGTGTTTTGTGTTCATAGGATAATAAATGTCTTGTGTTTTAGGGTTTTATAATGCCCTCGAAGGCAGACCAGAAACCTAGCCTTTCGTGATATGAAAGTAACGGTCTATCAGCGGCGGGAAAGTGTTGGAACCGGTGGGGAACATTGTTGGAGACCGACTATAGAGGATGATGAATAGACTTGTGTAGTATGTATTTTTTTTTGTGATTTGCTGCATTATTGGAATTGAGGGCTCTAATGGGGTCTGATTAACTGCCTCTGTCTCTTGAGCCCACTCTAGAACCTACATTTCGTATTTAGATCTATAAATGAACAACTGGTCTGAGTTCCTTTGGTATATTCAATTAGAGGATATTCCTGAATATACAGTCAAACAGCACGTAATGTTGTGAACAACTTCACTGACAGTTGTCCAACAGTGCTCCCATTTTATTTACAACAACCCAATGCCTACGAGATTGTGCCGAAGGTGTGCTGAAGTTATGCCAAGGTGTGCCGATGGATGTGCCCAAGCTGCGCCGAATCTAATTTTGGAACAATGTGCTGAGTGACTTACCTCTTGGAGTAATCATATAAATTTCATTGGACACGTTCGTGTGATTGAATAGTGCAATTTTCAATTATTAAATCACATGAAAGTGAAATTAACATGGATATTTTCCACTGGTTATGTGATTTATTTTATTAGTGTACATTTAAAAGATCATTTGAACAAGGTTGAACGAGATTTGAAAATATTTTTGAGTAAAACAGGCTTTAAAATTATGGTCACAGTATTACGAACCGGTGGAAACTAACGATTTTAAATTGGCTCACTACTTGACTAGCCTATTGGTCCCAAGTACATCTATAAACGTATCCCATTCTTGTTGGAATTCTTGTACTACACTATGTTTGTTTTGATTCGCTATGAAAGTTTGACAGATAAAATGAGGAGTTAGTGGATTTTCCTTTGTTTCGAGGGGTGAATCGATTAGCTTGGGACCGAAGAGAGTACCAGAGCTGAGCCAAAAAGTTGAGCACGTTTCTTCGAGACCTTCTGGTCTAAGAGTTACCTCTATAGTATTATCATATCAGCCAAGGACGATGCAAATTCTGCAGCATCCAGATGAAGCTGCATTGTGCTGCAGTCATGTCAACGTTCAGGGGGAATACACACCGCACCAATGAGGATGTTCCGCGAAGTGAAGCTGACCTTTAACCCAAACCGCTTCAATTGTAGTAAATAGTTCATCGGCAGGAGGCGAATGCGTTGGAAACAGCGATGAGGACACCACAACCGCGAGTACGAATGCTGATGGATGATCCCATCGAGCCAAGTTTCCGTGAATACATTAACGTCATATTCCCCGTCAAATGCAGCCATAAACATCGTCCAATCTAGTCCTCAGCCCCCTGGTGTTCTGATAGTAGACTCGTAAGCCTCTAGAGGGTACGGTGCGAGCCGTGTCAATGGTTACTTGTCCAGGATCCGAACGAGAGAACGGTGAACTCTTAGGCAGCGAAAGATCACCTGGCGTAGAAAGGCAGGAAGTGGTGGCCATAAGCGAAGATGAACTGAAACCAAGCGGCGGATCAACAGTTGAATTCACATTGACGAGTTCATACTTGCCGTTAACGAGCGGTTGGAAGACCCCTTTACCAGGCCCGCACACAGGGCCGGGCGGCTGCAGGTCGCTGGCGGGGATGGCTCGACTGTGGCGGGGACTCGAGGGCTTCCATGATGCCAACGGCAGTGCGTCCCAGTAAACTGTCAGTCAGTTTCTTACTAAATGAGTTCAAATTGTGGGAAGCTAATCAGAACCAAATTTGGAACCGTTTACGCTCGGCTACGGCTTTGTGTTGTAGTTTTTGAACTAAAATGTCGTACCAAATGTAAAATTGAATCGTTAACATTGCTAAATTTTACGTTTACTGCTCGATGGGACGAAAATGGGGTTTAAGGCGGAAGTAAATGTTTAGCCTGTATGTGATCTTAACGTCAGTATCTTGATTTTTTTTTTTCAAATGTAGAAAAGGTAGAAGACAATAATGTTCATAAATTGTGTATTTGCCATTGTAATTCTCATACAAATGTCAACTGGTTTCAGAAATTTTGTTTTTGATTAATGAAATCTTACATTCAAATACTGTTTTTGAGAAGATTTCAACTAGAGCTTACGTTGAGAAGTAATGTAAAATCATGCTTCCATATTAGAGTTTTAGTTTTAAAAAAAACTGCAAGGGACAGCCCTATGCGGTTGTACGCAATGGCGACGTAGGACTACGCGGTCTTATATAATAAATATTACTTGTTAACTGCAACAGGAGCTTGTATTTTGTGTAGGAATAGGAATTTGAGTGGGGTTCTCTCTGTTTATACTCTTTAGTATGACGAGCTTGACATAGATGTTCCACAGCGACTCACGAAGAGCTACTGATTCCGATCAATAACGGTGCGGCTGCTTCCTCCTTCTATGGATTTTCATATGGGCAGCAACTCGCTGCTTGCAGGCAGTCTTTTTTTGTGTACTGGAGAACACTACCACTAACCACGCGGTGTTTTAATAAACGTGAAACCGGATAGAATTTAACTTTGAAATCTGTGTTAGGGAAATCGCTTTTCGCAGGCAATCGGTGATAATTTTAATAATCATAGCAACAGTTCAATAGTGACATTTTGAAAAATGATAAAGTCTTAAATTTATCAGATGCGGAAAAATATTTCTGATCGATTGGTGATAAAATTATTAGAATTGATCCAGGGACAGCGGAGTTATTAACGTTTAAAATCTTTCATAATTTTGTTACATGTTTCATTTTTGGTTTTCACAAAGTGTACCCCCATATAGAAATCACAGATGTAGTCCTACGTCACAAAAAAAATATGCTCAACATGCGGATGTCATTAATAAAAAAAAATACGTGACCTCAGTATAGAAATGTTCCAGCTGCAGACCCTTCCTGATCATTGTCATGTTCTACCTCCGATACAGTCACGGATCAACCTCAAAAGTGAAACGATCAGCTGTGCTTAAAACAAACAGCAACTTAGCAGACATGCAATCATCACATCTGGGAAGTGCATAGAACTCCTACTTCCTAGACCAATCGATTGGAGAAAAAATTATACCCATTCTGAACTATCACGCTCGCTGCTATCGGCCAGCACTCCGTGCACTGCCCAACTGCGAGCGGTGACATTTTTCCGGGTGTCACATTTCAGGGCGAGCAGTCATCAGAAATAAACAGCAAACCAACAAATGCTAATAGGATAATTATTGTCAGCAGCTCACGGAGGAAAAGAAAGTACATGGAAACGTCTCGGTCAGTTACGATTGAGATACCTCAAGTTGCATTTATCCGGCACCTGGCAAATCAGCAAAGGTTAATAGTTGCACGCATCGTCGATCAATGGCTGAGTGGACCAGAGCGATGTGCGGTGGTGGCGAGCGATCTCAGGAAGGCGGAAAACCTGTTCGGGACATTCATAAATGACGGAGTTTATTTTTAGAAATTTTAGACCCCCGTATTTTGCTAAGCCTACTAAATGAATGGTCACAACTTCTGAAAAAAATGCTGCGTCATTTATGCATGTTCCCTTACCAGCGAGTATGTGGCGAGGGTGGGAGAGGCTATTTCAGGTAAATAGAGCACTCTATACTTATTGCGCGCGGGTGACGATGTTTTGCAGGTGACAAGGTGATGGAATAGAGTTATTCTCCAAAACAAGTTTGCTGTTTTTTTTTTATTATTTGCGACAGCGGCTGCATTGATTAGAATCTTAATTGCCTGTTAATTATTGAATTAGTGACTGTTTCTATAGCTCTGGTACTTTGAGCATGTTCGTCATAACAGTCGTGATCGATGAGTGACCTTTGGTTGGTGTAACAAGATGGATTACGTTCCTAAATTGCAAACTATGAGATGTTGGAAATAGAAGAAGGACAATCTAAGGAATAATACGTCAAAATAATTTGACATATCAAGTTTACTTGTTGACTTTGCATGTTAATCCTCGGTATTGAGTAGCAAATGGAAGCTGTCAGAAATAGGACTTCGTGTCGCATGAATGCTAGAGCCCGGTTAGAGCTCGGTTTCTGCTCCAAATGCAAACTATACCACCTTGATGAAAATTGGATTGGAACCATAGAACTGTCGGTAGATGAATAGTGTTCCCCACCAGGCTAGATGTTAAATCTTAAACTACCATTCGCAACGAGTAACATTGCTGCTGCTAGCAAATAGCTAGCTCCTTTCACAGCGTCTGACCTCGGAAGAACATTATTATACCGAGATCGTAATCCTCAGTGAATGTCACTCCATATTAGGACTTCGATGTCAAACTTTGCTAGAATGCGCTCTCCTAGTGACTGATCGAAAAATGCTTCGAGGAACTCATTTCGCTTAATGACCTACATGTAGGTGCTCGAATATATTTTCCCATCGCATTTTTAATAACAGTAGATTATAATTGATTTACGGTCGGCTTTGCGGGTCGTTAATCAATTCACCGCTTCGTAATTGACACCACTATAGCCGCATAGCTCACAATAAAATGTTGATAACTAGGTAGCAGTCACCTTTCGGGATGACATTAATGTATCACCTCATCCCATCCGCTATGACAGAACTTCGAATCCCAATTCAGAGTCATAAACCTCCATCGAGTGTTCTCGACCAGCCTGACGATTGTCGTTGAGCGCGGATTAATTACATAAGAATCAGAATGAAAAATATGCACATCACGATTCTGGCGGAACAGATGTTAGGTTTCCTCATTGAGCATGCACATTTTATCGCCTTATTATCAGAGAGTTGGAAGCGTTTTTCCTCAACTCGATTCTAAATTTACAACTCATTAGTTCGGTCGTTACAACACCGTTTTAATACCTGGTTGAGATTGGCAGAGGGCTAATTTGATGCACTTCGATATCGTGTGTTATGTTATCTGCTTCTCTGGTCGCTTGCCGGTCAGTATTTAGCAACAGAATAATCCAGCGACTCCATTTGGTCACGCCAGGGATCGACAGTTAGTACCGGGGTTGTTGAGCGCACGAGTCCTTTCACTTCTAGATCGGTAGCACACGTGCCGAGTGGTGGTTCACAATTGATTTCCATTGGCAGACTGTTCCACCCTTTTGGTAGGAATTTCTAACCAAAACACTATTTTTTTTTAAAACTCTTTATTTGTTCCAAATTTAAAATAGATTACAATCAAACCTTCATTACAAAAACTGTCGAATGCTTCAGATTTGTTTGAACGAATTAAATTGGTAACTCTTAAGAGTTGATGAGTAGTTGAATGCCCATGGCGAAATCCAAACTGCTCATTTGCAAAAATTGAGTTCGTATTGATGTAAGCATCATTCTATTCAAAATTATCTTTTCAAAAAGTTTACTTATTGAAGAAAGCAAACTTATTGGGCGGTAGCTAGAAGCTTCAGCTGGATTTTTATTCGGCTTCAAAATTGGAACAACTTTTGCATTTTTCCATTTAACAGGAAAGTATGCCAAATGGAAACATCTGTTAAATAATTTTACCAAGAAAGACAAGGTACTCTCTAGGAGTTTTTTGATGAGGATATAGAAAATTCCATCATCATCTGGAGCTTCCATATTATGTAACTTTCAATTTAAAGATCTTAATTCGTCGAAATCAGTCCCCCAGGAATAATGAAACATATTTTCCCTAGAGAAAATATTCAGATAATCCCGAGCAACCTGATTCTCAATAGGACTAGTAAGGCCCAAACTGAAACTATGGAAAACCTTGAATTGCTTAGCAAGTTTCTGAACTTTTTCCGAATTTGTGATCCAAATTTGACCACCTTCTTTAGACGCTGGAAAAGGTTTTTGAGGTTTTCTTAAAATTATTGTGAGTTTCCAAAAGGGTCTGGAACTCGGGTTTAATTTCGAAGCATTATTTTCAAAAGTTTTCTTCTTCAGGGCAGACAATTGCTTTTTAATTTGTTTTTGCAAATCCCGCCAGATAACTTTCATGGCAGGATCGCGCGTTCTTTGATATTGTCTCCTACGGACATTTTTCAGACGGATCAAGAGCTGAAGATCATCGATGAAATTGAATCGAAATTTAACCTCGCATTTTGGTGCTGAGGTAGCTCTTTCTTCAACTATATATGTAGTCAAAGATTCAAGAGCATAAATAATATCATCTTTGGTTTGCAATGGAATACTTGGAACGAAGCTTTATTCCATAAATGTTCGATATTGCTCCCAATCAGCCCTATGGTAATTGAAAGTAGAGCTGTTGGGATTACACATTATTTCTTGGGATATTTCAAAAGTTACGGGAAGGTGATCAGAACCGAAGTCAGCATGGGTAACCAATTGGCTACAAAGTTGACATGAATCAGTTAAGACTAAATCAATAGTTGAGGGATTTCTCGCTGAAGAAAAGCATGTTGGGCTGTTTTGGATATTGAATAGCGAAGAACAATCATCAAACAATATATTACCAGTGAAATTGCTTTGAGTATTATTCCAAGAGCGGTGTTTTGCATTAAAATCACCAATAATGAAGAATTTAGACCTATGACGGGTAAGTTTCTGAAGATCACCCTTGAGGAAATTATTTTGCTGGCCCACGCATTGGAATGGCAAATAGGCAGCTATAAAATTAAGTTGTCCAAATTTTGTTTCTAACGGAGAAAGAATGTGATGAACAATGATGGTAACACCACCACAGGCTCCATCGAGACGATCATTTCTATAAATGAAATAATTTGCGTCCTTCTTAACCTTATGGTCAGGTTTAAAGAACGTTATGAACTCTCAAAAATTCAAATAGCTCGTCCTTCTTATCTTTAAGACATCGAGCATTCCAATTCAGAATATTCAATGATTTAAAATCTTTATCGGTATTTATTATCTTAATTAATTTTATATTTTTGCCGTTCAAACTTTTGGACTTAGAACGGGAAATTTGCTTTCCAAGAGAAGCCGGAAAAAAATCCCGGGCAAAGGAAGCCGATAAAACTTCCAGAGAAAAAAAAGGTGGCTCTACTGAAGACAGTTCTAAGAGAAGTCAGAAAAACTTCCGAGGAACTTCCAAGACAACGATTGAGAAACTTCTGATGACAAGTTAAAGAAGCTTTCGGAAAAAAAAATCGGATTTCACATCCAGAGGACGCCAGACAAATCTGAAACAAATTCCAGGAGTAGCCATTTCCATGGAAAGCCAGAAGTAGCTAAGAGAAACCTTCCAATAGAAGCCGAAAAAAAAACCTACGGAGAATGGCTTAAGGAAAAATTTCCAGACGAAGACGAACGAAATTTCTGGGAGACATATTTGGAGGAAGTTTAATTAAACTTCCTGGAGAAGACATAATAAACATTTTGGGGACGGAAGAAGATGAAATAAACTTCCTAAGGTAGAGTGGAAGAAGTTTCTGGAGAAAGTCGGAAGTCAGAGAGCTTACAGATCAGTCGAAAGAAACTTCAAGGAGAAGTTGGTGAAAAATTCCGGAAGAAAGAGATTTCTCGGGGATGTTACCTTAGCACAACATTACCTGAAGTTCCTTACATGTTCTAATGATCCTGAGTATTTTTTCTTAATTTTTATAAATCATCCCTGAAGACTCAACAATTCCCCTGAAATGCACTTAGAAATATCACATAATTCATCGGAGCTCCTTGAAAGTTCTTGCAATTTCTTTAAAGTTTATGGGGCTGTTTTGAAGTCCTCGAAGTACTGGGAACTTCTTTGATTATTATGAAACTACCAGAAAATCTCTAATCTTATTTGAAGGTATCCGGACTTTCATGAAGGTTTCAGAACTTCTTAAATGCTCTCACAATATTCTTGTAATAAATTTATCATCAGCATTAAAGCTCTCTGATCCTCTCGATTTTTTTTATTTTTAAAAGATCTCGAAACTTGCCGCTCACAATTTTCTAATATTCATATTACTTCTCTTAAGGTTCCAAAATTTTCATGAACCTCTGGGTACTTTGCTCAAGTTTTTGGAAATTGCCCGAGTTTCTCGGAACCTTCAAAAATTTCATTTAAATAAATTGATCCTTTCCGATGTTCTCAGAGCTTCCCTAAGCTCTCTGTATTGCCCCGGAAAAATGGAATAGTCCTGAAAACCATTAAATTTCCCTGAAGTGCTTTGCATTTGTGAAGTTTCCAAAATATGTTTGATGTTTCCTTAGGTTTATTGGAGTTCTCTGGACTTTCCTGAAATTCCCGGGTTCTCGAATTTTAACAGAATTGAATGAAACTTTATTTAATTCATCGGAACATACCCTGACAGATCTTTAAACTTACCCAAAAATCCGAACTATTCTGAATATTCAGAACTTCTTAAAAGTTCCTGCAGTTTTCCTGAAGCAAGAATGGAACCGCAATAAAACACTTTAAGCATCCCTGATGTTCCGGGGAAGTTGAAAAAACAAACTGGCGGGAGAAGATGGAAGAATCTTCCAAGCGAAGCCGAAATTAATTTACAGTAGGAATCGGTAAATAACTTACGGGGTAAGGTGGAATAAAATTCCAAGGGAAGATGGAATAAACTTTAGGAAAGTTATAAATTCAACATATTAATTCCCGATTCCCAGGAATTACCGGGATGCTTCATCAGTTGTTTCTCAATTCCTGGGTAGCAAAAATCGGCGAGGAAATGGAAACATTAACCAAAAGAGTATCAAGCATAAGACAGCACTAAAAATAAGAGATATTCCAAAAATTAAAGTCTATCACAATGGTTTCCTCCAACAGCGTGGACAGGCAATCATTTTAAATATTATAAAAAATCGGTATAAATCGGTATAAAATCTAAAAAATCGGTATTCTGTGAAACCATATCTGTATATCAGCATCATGTTCGAAAATCGGTATAAATACCGATAAATCGGTATATCTGGCAACGCTGGTTGGGAATTGAAAATCTTTAACAGTCGTTTGTTTACATTTATATACACGGCGAATGAAAACGACCCAAATTTGAGTTAAGTCAACTCATAATCGCCAAAAGTGCAGGAACTCAGCGATGAATAAATTTGCCTCATGTTTTCCCAGGTTTTCCAGGATTTTCCAGGGAAAAAATTCCGAATTTGAGAAAAGTAAAGATTGGATCTCAGTCTTTTGGTACTACTCTGAGACTGAATAAAATTTTCGCCAATTTCCTCATTTTCCGGCAGATTTTTTAGGTTTTCCACAGGAAAACATGACACAAATTTACTCATCGCTGAGTTCCTGCACTTTTGGCGATTATGAGTGAACTAAAATCAAATTTGGGTCGTTCTCATTCGCCGTGTGGAGAACAACTGGTGCAAGTTTGATCAAATGTAAATCGAAAGAAGAAAACATATTGTGCACAAACACCTTGAAAATCCGGAGTGGTCCGGTTCCAAGCTGGCTAAAGTGCTGAAGATGCCGAAAACAACAGTTTGTCGAGTGCTCAAAACCTATAAGGAAACTCTGAGTGTGGAAAGGAATCAGCGGACCTACGAAAAAATTGGAACCAGGGATCGTCAGCTGCGCAGCAAGGTGTTGGGGTGCGTTTAAGCCAACCCCGGTCTTTGATCCGAGATGAGGACAGAAGGTACAAAGCCAACTTTCAAAAGGTGCGGAACATCCTTGCCAGGGAAGGATACAAGTCGTACAAAGCAACAGTAAACATCCGTACCGGCACTTGAAGCAGAATTCCGTGGCAAAAAAGCATGCAAGGCTCTTGTACGACCGTGTTTTAACTAAACACAAGGGCTGCACTTTGATCGATGAAGAAACATACGTCAAACTCGATTTTAAGCAGCTTCCCGGTCAAAATTTTTACATCGCGACTGGACTCAAGTTCGTGTTGGCCGACAAGTTCGCGACGAAGGCCATGTCTTGGCAAACGATTTGCAGTTGTGGCCTGAAAATGGAACCATTCGTCACATCCTCGACGATGACATTCCAAGTTTACATCAAAGAATGCCTGAAAAAGCGCGTATTGCCGTTCATCCGCATAAGCATAGGGGAATAGTCACCTTTTGGCCCGATTTGGTCAGCTGCCACTACTCCAAGGTGGTTCTGGAGGGGTATGCTACCAATAAGATCGGTTTTGTCCCCAAGCTAATAAATCCTTCGAATTTCCCGGAGTTTCGACCAATCGAAAAATACTGGACAATTTCAAAGTAGCGACTTCGACGAAGCGGTGGGGCAGGCAAGGATATGAATGTGGTGCAAAACCTACTTTATTCAAAATGGGTGAAATTGTACCCATTATTGGGTACTTTTCAGTTACAGTGTACATTGATCGCACGTTAGGGCAGACAAGTATGACATAGAATATAATACAAAACGGCATCAATGTGTTTTGCTGCTGTGTTCCAATAGTTGCTAAGGTTTCGCAATTTGTTGACAGCCGTTGATCTTTGCTTCAGGATGAAATTAACAAATCCATCAGACTAGACGATCACCGGATTAGAAGCCAAACACGGTCGGTTTTCTCCTGCAGCCAGTAACTCAATTTCCCTGCAAGAGTTTATAAAGTGGGGCGAGAAATACCAGCGCCGAGATTATCACCAGCAACAGCAATTACTAGGTCACCCTCAGGGTCATCCACTTTTACAACCGTTTCCGGTAGCGACAATATCGGTAATCACGGTTAACATGGGTCAATGTCAGATGCAGCGTCGTACAAATCAGGCATCTTCCTCCCCGCATGAGTGATCTACGAAACCACTGGTCACTCACCCTGTTTAAATAATCAGGATTCTTTCATATAAATATTATGATGCCCTATTGTGCATTCTTAGACAATTTATGAGATATGTAGGCTTTCATTATAACAAACATAAGTTTTGTTTTATTCACCTAACAATATAAATTTTAACGACCTAAACCCGATTTTTACCGCTTCATACCTTCTCCTTGGCATGCAACAGCTCGTAGTTAGTCACCTCGAGCTAACCGCCACTAATCTTCAGGTAGCCGTCCACCGCTTGCAACCGATTAAACAGTTTCACCGCCGCCTCACATTTGTTATCGCTTTTGTATTGTTTCATAATCAACACCACTGACGTGAGCCAACAATCAATATGAAATTATCGATTTGAAATTGGCTCACTACTTGACTAGCCTATTGGTCCCAAGCAAATCGATTAACGTACCCCATTCTAGTCAAAATTCTAGTACTACACAATGTTAGTTTTGATTCGCTATGAAAGTTTAACAGATAAAATGAGGGGTTAGTGGAATTTCCTATGTTTCGAGGGATGAATCGATTAGCTTGGGACCGAAGATAGTACCAGAGCTAAGCCAAAAAGTAGAGCTCGTTTCTTCGGGACCTTTTTTTTTTATATCTTTATTAAGGAGACTTTCAGCCGTTGGCTGGCTCGTCTCCGATCTTCGGGACCTACTAGTCTTAGAGTTACCTCTATGGAAGAACTACGTCCAGATTGCTGGAATCGACCAGAACTTATGAGGAGTGTTTTGATGGTGTTAAACGACCCGAATCTTGGAACAGATTTGGTTTACTTTCTCTAGTTTGCTAAGCCGGTTGCAATGTCAGTGCTGCAGCAGTGATTTTAAGCTGGATAAATTAATTCATCACGCTAATTTTTCTTGTACAATCACCTACAAACAATCAAAAAAGTCACTTCGTTTGTGCTTTTAGTCAGCCTTTAGGAGGAACGCCTTTTCCTTCTTGGCATTTAGCCGAGAATGTTTACTGGGGTTTTACTTGGATGATGGATCATTCTTATCGCCAGTGAGCATATCAAATGGATTGTTCAAATTAATTTCATCACAAGAGGGATCAAGAGATTGCTCTTTCCTTTTGCGTTTAGGCGCCATGGTGGCAGTAAAACGTTTCTACAAATCGTTTTCCAAACAGATTATTATAAGAATACATCGAAGAGGAATTTTCCAAGTCGATGTCCAAGCAGGATTACCTTGGGTAGGGTACAAACAAGGATCAAAGAGGAATAAGAGTCGAACAAGGCAGAAAATGTGCAGGTATTATTGAGCACTGAAAGGTGCTGTTTAAATGTGTTGTAGCTTTAGGTTGCAGTAATACCAACCGGTGGATATTAACGATTTAAAATTGGCTCACTACTTGACTAGTCTATTGGTCCCAAGCAAATCGATTAACGTACCCCATTCTAGTCGAAATTCTAGTACTACTCTACAAACAGATAAAATGACGGGTCCTATCTTTCGAGGGGTGCATCGATTAGCTTGGGACCGAAGAGAGTACTAGAGATGAGCCAAAAAGTGGAGCTCGTTTCTTCGGGACTTTCTGGCTTTAGAGTTACCTCTATGGTAACACTTCCTTTAGCAAAAAACAGCCCAACTAACAATTTTTACAATGTAAACGCTTTGCTCATTTCAACTATGCAGATTGATTTTGATTTTTATATGAAGAGGTTTTGGTTCATCAGATCTGTCTCCTAGAAATGTGTAGGAATATTTACAAAAAAAAACATATAAATTCAAAGAGTTGGTTGGAAATGCTAACATGAAGCTTTAGTGTGATGATTTATTAGCTAGAGAATGATCTTTAGAAGAGGGTAGGTGGATAGTTCCGTTAGAGTACGGCAGTATGAAAATTGAATAGAAGTTGAAAATGAGGGAAGGGCCATTAATGTGACAGTTTTTCAAGATAGACGCACATTTTTGCCTAACCCGTACGATGTACGCGGGGACTTGAAGTATGTCTCCAAGTCCACAGGCAAAAATGTGCCCATTAATGGCCCTTCGCTCATTTTCAACTTCTATTCAATTTTCATACTGCCGTACTCTAACGAAACTATCCACCTACCCTCTTCTAAAGATCATTCTCTAGCTAATAAATCATCACACTAAAGCTTCATGTTAGCATTTCCAACCAACTCTGAAAATCGTTAACTTCGCGTATGAAGTAACACAAAAACACTTTGAATATAAATTCAAATTTCACCCAATACAATATTTTTAAATCAACCGATTTAATAATGGAAGCATCCAAGCTATTCTTTGGTGAAGAAAAATCCGAATGAATAAATTATAAGTATTCTCAATATTTGTCGCAACAGTGAAAGTTTTTCAAATTTTATATTTTTTTAAACAAGGACTGAGGATCCTCGAGTCAATTCGTAAGTAATATGTTTAATGGGAATTATGGCATTTGCACTACAGTTTTTAACTTATTACCAAACATCAGTTTTGTTTGTAAATGTAAAAAAACATGTGTGAAACATGAACAATTGTGTTCAAAAAATATGAGTTTGTAATCAGACACATCCTAAGCAATAGGAAGACAATCGGAAATACATTTCCAGATATTTTGAAAATATGTAACACATATAGTATAGTAAACTCTATACGATATCAAAGGTAATATTCTAAGCTAGAAAATGGAATCAATATTTCCCATTCTGAAATATTTCAGAGTGTAAATTTAACAAGGGGTAAGTCACTCAGCACATTGTGTAAAATTAGATTCGGTACAACTTGGGCACATCCATTGGCACACCTTCGGCACAATCTCGTAGGCATTGGATTGTTGCAAATAAAATGGGATCACTGCAGGACAACTGTCATTGAAGTTGTTCTCAAAATTATGTATTCGCCTATCGTCTCAAATAAATCCATGATTTCGGCGTTAACAGGTAAATTGTGCTTTTGGTACGATACTTTAGCTCAAATGCTACAGAACGAAGTCAATAAGAACGCGTGATATGAATGTTTGCACCCAATATTCTCAAAAACAAATGAAGCGCACCGACCGAATCAATCTTTAACTTCATCCGATAGGCCGAAGTTAATTCATCGGCGTTTCAATGCGTTAGGCCGAGTTTAGAATCCGTAGGCCACGTTTGGCGTCAAGAAGCAATGTTAAACTTTTGACAATATCTCAACGATTGGTTTCTCTTTATCAAATCTTACGGAAAGGTAAATAAATTTAGAAGCTATCAGTAATAATAACATTCCGTTTGGTGCTAAACTACGCTAGATTAAGAAAAACTGCGGGCTGTGCTTAATAGGCTGGAAATGGGGTAGTTAGCCCTATTAGGCACAATTTTTTATTGGTGCGTTTCCGTGTTTGAATAGACATTTTACGTTTTTTAATGGTATATTTAATGGGCTGCCGTTGTAGACTTGTCTACGGCTAACATTACAGGGAGTTGTTTGCCAGGAGCAACATCTAAGCATACGTTTTCTTTCTGTATTATAGTGAATTTACAACAAATACCATGAAAGCTAAAGACGTTAGTTAAAATTCCAAATAAGTTTTATCTCCAATCAACTAAATCAAAAACGGCTATCTCCGTTCAACGACCATAACGCCCACAAACCACCCCACCGCCGTAAATGATCCAAGCAGAGATCGATTATATCAATCATATAGGCCTTCAATCCTATTTCGATTATCGGTAAAGCAGCCATATAAACATGTCACATACCTGTCAACTAAATCGCCTCGTGGGGTCAAATTGCTCGCCACCTTACCGTCGTACGGTATGTGGCCTGAACTTGCCCGGTGACGAATGGGAAGGGACCATGGGCATAGGCAGCGAGTAAGTGGTGAGAAAACTCATTAATCCGGAACCGGTTGCGCTGAATAAGTGTGATCTAGAAGTGATATCGGTTTTTATTCTACTTCATTATCCCCATTAGATAGATAGGTTCGCTTATCAAGGGTGCATGCGAGGGAAAGGGTAAGCCAGAATGGAACGAATTCCAACCGGTTCTATTGTTTTAACATTGTTCATAGCCGGCAAACGGCGCGCGGTCAAGCTGGAACATGAAATCAAATTCGTGTTAATGGAAATTATTGCAATTCGAATGCTTTAACACATTATCCGACTAATATACCGAAACCTGGAACAGGTGCTCCACATCCTCTCCGGTAAGTTGATGTAAAAAAATGTTTTATTTATTTGTATTGCCATGTTTATTGATGGCTTCCTGAACCGGAATTCCATAAATCTGACATGTTCATTGGGCGCGCGAAAAGCGTCCAATCCGCAGCAAGCCAATAGCGTCTCAATCGGTTCCATATTCGACGCAACAACCTATCCGGTGGCCCAGTGGGTAGGCACTTGCGGGGAGGAATGCTAATCGAGAAATAGCTTACAATTAGAACATTTAGTGAGCACACGGCTGGCTATAATTATCGAGTCTGAATAATGAGTGGCCGTTTGCCAGTTGCAACTCCGCTTCTGCGGGACTGGGTGCAAATGATATGCAAGCTCGGGTAACAAACCTGCAGATATGCACCGTTTCTGTTTCTGCCGCGCTGTTGTGGTGATTGAGTGTGGATACAGAAAAGGCACACTCAATTAATAGAGGAGCTCACGGGACAAATTGAGCGTCGAATAGCAACCTCAAGGTTAAACTGCAGTAACAGAATATGATCGATTTTTGAGTAATAAAGTGTCATTGTAATTTGAAGTAATGGCCGTCCATGCACACCTTATTTAATGTGATAATCAGAAGAAAAACGGTATATTCTAGTAAAACCTAAGGAAATGTCTTCAAATTTGATCACTGTACATCATTTTACTTTTTACATTTTTCGTTTCTTTATCAACGTGAACCAGTTCCAACAAAGGCTGATAATGATCTGGAAACAAATTCATAAAATGCTGCTTTCAACAACTCTGGTAGAAATTACAACTACATATGTGACACATTTGATTCTACTTAAATCTACCTGCAAAGGCCTTGAAATCTGGATTCAATCAGTACTCACCGGTAATATCTGGCATAGACCTTGAATGTGCTTACCATGACGAAAATAAGATAGCATCTTAGACGATAAAAATGGATCTGGAATTAGGGTAGCGAACTACTTCGGCCTAATCGCCCATTTTGGGCCTATCGAGTAGAAAACTTTAAATAAATCCTTGATTTCAGAGTTAACAAGTCAATTATGCGTTTGGTACGATACTTTAGTCAATAAGCTACGGAATGAAGTCAATGAGAACGCGTGATATGAAGGTTTGCACCCATTATTTTCATAAAACAAAAGAAGCGCTCAGACCGAATCACTTTTTATCTTCATCCGATAGGCCGAAGTGAATTCATTGGCGTTAAATGGCGTTACAATGCATTAGGCCGAGTTAAGAATCTGTAGGCCGAGTTTGGCGTCAAGAAGCAGTGTTGGACTTTTGACAATATCTCAACGATTGGTTTCTCGTTTTCAAATCTTAACGTACATACGGAAAGGTAAATAAATTTGGAAGCCATGAGTAATAATAACATTCCTTTTGGTGCTAAACTGCGCTACATTAAGAAAGACTAAGTGCGGATTGTGCTTAATAGGCCGGAAATGGGGTAATTAACCCTATGTTGTAATAAATAGATATTGCCATTTCAGGCAAAACATTACGACGCAACTGACAGCCGCATCATGCTATTAAAACTGATAATCTGACGCCAAATGCTAATTTTTCTCCGAATTGGCAATAATATCATGAAATATGAAACACAAATCTGCTCACAATGACCGGTCAGTGCCAGTCAGATTATCGAAAATTTCTCTGATTACTTTTCAATTAGTTAAAATTACTTTATTACTTTGAATTTACTTTTATTGCTCTCGGTTACCGAAATTACTACGAACACTTGAATATTTTTAGGAATTACTTTGGCAATTACTCAATTATTCAATGATTAACAATGTTTCCAAAGATTGAAATCCAAGCTCGATTAATAAAATTTAGCTGCACAGTAAAAAACAAAACTGGAATCATGTTAAACTCATGTTTCAAACTGAGTTAAAAACAAATTTCATTGAAAAATCGGAATTTGAAAGTTTTACTGTAAATGATGTTTTTCAATATTGCAACACTCGTCTGTTGCTTTTGTTTTGATTTGGATTTGCACGCTATTTTGGGGCTATTCATTTTTGAGTCGAAAATCACTCAGTCCAGCCAAAAGGGAAGTCACTCAAAAATGAGAAAACATGCTCTTACTCAAATTTGAGTAATCGTGGAATAATATAACATTTGTCAACTGAGTTAACCTTACCCATTTCGGTAGAAACGAATGAATTCCCCATGAATGCTTTATATATAAATTGTTTCGTCCAAAAAGATTATTAAAAAAAATATATTATTGGTGATAATATTGATACCAACGAACTATTTGTTAGAGTTGTATACCTTACCAGCTAGCTGCTGATAGCTCTCGCCATCCAAGCCATTACGTAACTGCCTCACTTCTAAGAAAAAATTTAAACTCTCTGTGCAAAAATCGCCTGTTCCCAACTTTTCAAAGTGCACCATTTTGAACTTAGGAAAAAATGACACCAGAACGATTTACCCAGAATCTAGGTAGATCCCACTCATCGGAGCAAAATCAGTTTACTCATTTTTTGACAATTCCATACAGCATACAAAAATGAGAGCGATCTACCAACAATCAATACGAAACTAACGATTTTAAATTGGCTCACCACTTTAGTAGCCTATTGGTCCCAAGCAAATGATTAACGTACCCTATTCTAGTTGAAATTCTATTACTACACTATGTTTGTTTTGATTCGCTATGAAAGTTTGACAGATAACATCAGGGGTGTGTGGATTCATGCAGAACATGCAGGGGTGAGTGAAATAGCTTGGGACTGCTTGGGACCGTTGTTCTGGTACTGAGTGAGCCAAAAATAATAATGATTTTCTTCGGGACCCAGTGGTCTTAGAGTTACCTCTATGGATCTACCCAGTCACTTAGCAGCCTCAAAATAGCGTGTGGACATTTACGCGAGCTAATGCGAATCAGAGACGTTGATAGAGACGCGAAAAGAAAATTTCTGTCGAAACAGCAGCACGGTTTTTGAGGGATCTTTTGGCAATGTCACTGGCAACCATGTTTCTTCGAGTGACTTTAACTCGGCTTCAAATGACTTTCATACAGTGCCGCAATGCTGTTGAGAAAATTGGAACGTTCAATCGGAACTGAATAAAAATGAAGTGCGCGGCAACAGTTTTGCAAAAATAAAGCGAAGACGAGAGATGACAGTGGCTTCATGACAGTATAACTTTTGTCATATTTTACTGATTTGCTGGCAGCGCAATCATTTTTATCACTATTAAACTAAATAAAACCACAAACGAAGTGACAGACGACTAACTGGCGAAGAAATCCATTAAAATAATGTGGTTCACTGTAATAGAATTTTCTTGGAAGCTTGTGCCATCATCCACCAGATGGGTTAGTTTTTTTGTTTTGATTTGAGCAAAGTTGATTTTGTGTACAATGATTCTTTGACAGTGTGCAAAGAGTGCGTATCATTTTGTCATTTTTTTATGCATTTCAGTAGAAGTGGTGTTGCCATGTGGTACACTGAAAAATTGCAATAGCAGGTTAGTCACCAAAGTTTTCGAGCCGCTCTGTCTGTCACTTCGTTTGTGATAAAACGTTCCGATTCGAAATTGTTTTTCATCACTAATGAATGTTGTATTTAATTGAATCAACAATAAATAAATAAATGGTGCCGGTGCTGTAGAGCTAAGCGTGATTACCTCTCACCGCAGCAGGCCTGGGTTTAATCCCAGTCGGCGCCGCCGGGATGTTTTGAGGCATAAAATCTCTGATCACGCCTTCCTTCGGAAGGGAAGTATAGCCGCTGGTCCCCGGTTCATGAGTTGATGGGTCGATAGATAGGGTACAGGTGTGGGAGCTGCCTTCCTGGCGCGTCGGTAGCATTGGTGCTCAGCACGGAAAACAAGATCGACGGAATAAAAAAATAAACAACAGAAAACAAATAATGCGCGAAAATAATTAAATACTTTTTTCATTATTGAGAGCAATACCAACAATCAATACGAAACTAACGATTTTAAATTGGCTCACCACTTTAGTAGCCTATTGGTCCCAAGCAAACGATTAACGTACCCTATTCTAGTCGAAATTCTAGTACTACGCAATGTTTGTTTTGATTCGCTATGAAAGTTTGACAGATAAAATGAGGGGTTAGTGGTTTTTCTTATGTTTCGAGGGGTGAATCGATTAGCTTGGGACCGAAGACAGTACCAGAGCTGAGCTAAAAATTTGAGCACGTTTCATCGGGGCCTACTGGTCTTAGAGTAACCTCTATGGCAATACTCCTTTCTGGTGAATTGAGCGAACAGTAATAATGTTTATTTACTTTGCTCGTTTGGTTCAGCTTTTGACAATCCGTTTGGTTCTTCTTGCTTCAGTCTATGCGTATCTCTATTCAACGTCCTTGATGCGAATGTCAACAAAATAGACGAGTGCACGGATGGATTTGAGTTCACTCACTCGACAAAAAGTGACAGAACAGCGGGGCCTTGTTTACTAAAAATGAAGTCATTCATAATACTCGCGTAACATTTGAAACGGGCCTATCTACTTTTGTACACTTTGCTTCGTCCCGTTCCTTGTCGTCCACCCAACAAACAATACAAAGTCACAAATAAGCATACACATTGAATAAATGCTGTATAACAGTGTTCAATGCTGAATAAAACAGAATGTCGAATTATGTGCTGAAAAAAGCTCATTGAGATCGAAAGATGCGCCTTTATTCCGCCGTTTGCTCTGATATGATTAATTTCCTTATTAAAAGCTTTATAAACGTTGACTGTCTTCCTTATTCAGAACCAGAAGGTTGATCTAATAAAAAACTGAATAAGTGTTATTTGTACATACATTGACACTTTAATTCGACTGTTTTCAATTTATTTAATAACATGCTTTATTAAACGTCTAATAAATGTTCTCCAGCTCCTTTATTAGATTTCATTGCATTACTTTACAATAGTGCTGAATAAAGGTGAATACAGTCAGCATAATAGCTCTTATACAACTATGCGTCCATGTTGTAATCACATGATTTGTAAATGCTTTATAAACGACGTATTAGATTAATTATTCGACAACACAGATTCAGTCTTACAACAAGGCGAAATCAGTAGAGTAGTGGTTACCGTTTCCGCTTTCCAATTAGAAGGTCGTGAGTTCAACCCCAAGCTCAACCTTTTTTTTTTAATTTGTGTAGAACATAATAAATTTAAATAGTAATATCGATCACATGACTCACGATAATGAATGCATTGATCTAGTTTAAAATATAACCGAGCATCCTTTCTTTCGACTTGGAGATGTGAAGAGGCAACATTGGTCTCATTTAAAACAACGACGAATGAATTAATCATTCCCACAGGGCCTTGAAGGAGCTAGAGTTGCGATCGGGAGTGCTGATAGGTATTTACTTTCATGCAAGCTTTTATAGATTATTGAGTTGCCCATTTGAGAATTCTAGGATAGCTCAGATGACAAGGCAAGCGGCTGGTGATCGGAAGGCACACATGGTTCAAATCCCATACAATGGCATGTATAAGTATTTAATAAATTTTCTAATATCTGTGTGTGTGGTGCGAGCCCACGTCAGAAATATTAAAATACAATGCACTTAAGAAACACACAACACCCTTCCCTGTCCCTGTCCCGTGTCCTCTTATTTTCGGGTTAATTTTCCCACAGTTGAATAATCGTTTAATAAATGTATAATAATGTCTAATTAAACGTTACTTCATATGAGAAACAAGCGTATAAAGAGCATCACTGTTTTAAGGAAGCAGTGATGTCTAATAAACACTGAATAATCAAAAATGTTATCGTATAAACTTTGTTACAAGTCATATAAGTCGAACAAAAGCTTCTCGACATACCTTATACAACACCAGTAGTTCAATGTTGAGCAAAAGCTTCTCGACATACCTTATACAACACCAGTAGTTCAATGTTGAGGTTGAATATATTCTCCAGATTTGTGTGAACAAAGCCTGAACAGAAGTTATTATTAAAAATAGTACAAGTACTATTAAGCATGCAGTTGAATGAAATGGCCAAGAAGTCGTTTCTTCAATAGACGATTGTTTGTTGGGCAGTTGGTACATGGCTAACTTGAACCGTGCATTCGTGTTTAGCCCGTTCCAGCGGTTGTACATTTCGAATGCCATCAGATGCGTTTCGATGATGTGTTTGCCAAGCTCGTTTTCCAGCGGGCGAAGAAACTAGATCACGTTCTTTGGGAAATCCTCCAGTTTGATCAGTATGTTTGGTATCAGCTTGTCCAGCTGTTGTGCTTCTGGAACATCGTATTGGCTAGGATGGTTAGAATCTGGGATAGGATTCCTTCTGCTTGTTATTTTGTTTATTGAAAAACAAAATATTTAAACTGTCAAATTAATCGGGTTGCCAAACATACTATTATAAAACCAAACAAAGTCGGTTTGATGAGCAACACTCTCGATACTACCCGAGGGGGAAGACGGCTTTTATTTGAGTACCTCTTTTACTCAGAGTTGCTCAGAGTTGCTCAGAGCTACTCTGGTTTGCTTTGAGATCTGATCTAATTTGGAACGAAACAGAATTAGTAGGGTATATAGATTTGGAATCTGACCATGCAAATGTCAGTTCAATAACGAAACGAAAACAATGAATGAAGAAAATAAATGGATGCAATATTTAAATAAGGAAATGATCTCGTTTTCTACCAGTTCATTGAAGTTTTGGCTATTTTCTTAAATTACTCTGATGATGGTTTTCTGCAGGGCACTTTTCTCTTTGCAATGGTAATGGAATTGACCGGGATCTTGCTACCGTAGTACCAACAATCAATACGAAACTAACGATTTTAAATTGGCTCACAACTTTAGTAGCCTATTGGTCCCAAGCAAACGATTAACGTACCCTATTCTAGTTGAAATTCTATTACTACACTATGTTTGTTTTGATTCGCTATGAAAGCTTGACAGCTAACATCAGGGGTGTGTGGATTCATGCAGAACATGCAGGGGTGAGTGAAATACCTTGGGACTGCTTGGGACCGTTGTTCTGGTACTGAGTGAGCCAAAAATAATAATGATTTTCTTCGGGACCCAGTGGTCTTAGAGTTACCTCTATGGTAGTACTGGGCATCCAGATGCTTAGAGCGAGTGAATGGATATTCCCTTCCGGCTCCAAACTCCGGTGGGGACATGTACTTGAGGATGAATCCTGTGAGGGTCTCGGTTGCTAACGGGTGTTCAATAAAAAAATGATATCTTTTTCAGTCATATAAGCAGTAAAAAAAAATTTTTTCAATGAATTCAGTATTTTTTATTAAAAACATAATGTTTATTCTTCAAAAAACGTCAATTAATATTGGAGAAGGGGCCCTGGTCAGCCGTACGACGCAACTTAGTCACGATGCTCTCACAAGAGCGCTGGACGGCACTGAAAACAAACGTACAAACTAATCCACCAAACCCCTACGAAGACGCCCCCCCCCCTTAGCCCCATTTATTTTGTTTTAAAATATCAACTTTATTGCTTGAAGTTTGTTTTGCTAGCAGGTTCTCCGATTAATTGAGTGTATTTTACGGCATAGATCACCGGCTAACTAACGTTCCATTACACAGAAAACATTGATTGCTTGTGCTGCGCTGTCAAAACAATCGAGATAATAAAATCGTTCATCCCCAAGTAACAATTCAAGCTGAATTGTAAGAACAAAAGTTGATTATTGGTTGATTTAAGGTGTATGAAGCTGATTAACACCATGTAACAGTAGGATAGATGGCAAGGCGGAAAAAGCAGAAAACAGCGGATATATTCACTAAACCATAGTTATTTTTACAGCAGAATGTTTTCGAACTATGTCCGCAAAATCGGCAAACTCCTCAACGAACTACCCTTTCGAAAACCCTTTCGCTTAAGCGCCAGTACGATAAATCGTACTGCGAGAGGGCGTGTTCAAATACCGTACCCGGCTAGTCCTCTCAGGGCAGGTCAGGTAAGAACTACCAAAAATTACCGGCAAAACCCAAAACGCGAACAAAACCAAAATCTCCTGATATAGGCTAGATTCTTCCACAGATCAACCCAGCGGTCGACAAGAAAATGTGAAGCAAGGACTAAACTTTGACACTCAATTTATTCTGGGGATTTTTGTCCTAAGGCCCTAAACGTGCACGTAATATAAAATTGGCTCGATCTAACCTGGTCTTTTCTGCTGCAGTTACCGTTGCCGACGGTGCTCGCTGTTGACGCCGCGATCGCCGACGTAGATGCACTCGATGAAACACGTGGGCCTAGTTCGACTTGGTCGCCGCCAAGGAACTACTCGGAGCAACCACGTTTCAAACGCTAGTCTGGGAGCGCAGTCGACGGTGCTGTTATCGACGCCGTTCACTATCGTCGTTACACGGCCGGTCGATGAGGACGGTGAAACAACTCCACTCGTGGGCCTAGTTCGACTTAGCCACCGCCAAGGAATTACTCGGAGCCACACGGGGCACGCGCAGATCTTGAAGCGTGGGGTGCCTGGTATGCTTTCTTTTCCCACGCTGGTCTGTGGTCTGGGAGCGTAGCGTTCCGGTTACTACACAGTCGATGGTGCGACTATCGCAACTGCTCGATTTCGTCCTCACACAGAAGGTCGATGGTGGACAAGTCCACACGTGGGCCTAGTTCGACTCGGACGCTGCCGAGGAACTACTCGGAGCCGCACGTGGCACGCGCAGATCTGGGAGCGCAGGGTGCTCGGTATGACCGCGAAGATGGTGACTTCTAGAACCCAATAAAAAAACCTTGAAGAACCTTCAGGCGATAACGAAAACTTTTAGGGAAACCTGTCGGTCTAACTATATACTATTGTTACCTTTTTGCCTATAGCCTTTAGGGCTTCACTTAATCGCACTATACTACACTTGTGGCAAATTTCTCAAGCACACACGGTATTTTCTTCTGACTTTAAAAAATCTGCTTAACGATCCGATCGCTCGCACAGGTCTCACAGGAATGAAATGTAGCTCACATCAGGGTAATTATCTTCCACTTCGTGGGTACGAGAATTGAATAGAATTCTTACGTGTTCTGCTCTGATTGGGTAAAAAAAACATCATACGATGTTGCGCTTCACAAATTTAAATTGTGAAACAATAATATTTAGCGAAGACTACAACCATCAAAAAAATAGTGCGATCCGAGGCTAATCTACGGGAGTTCTCAATTTCGGTTGTACCTGTTTATATGTGTTCAGTTTCAACACCGACCGCTCTGCTCGTAGCGGCGCTACCATCACTTATCGGTTACAACCAGGCTGAATATACAGTTGATTAGTAATGCATGAAGCGAATTTTATCCCCATAATTCAACCTCAGTAAGTTAGCTGATATAAAGACTGAACAAGACTTATTTAAGCTTAATACTACTCCACAAACCAGTAATGCGCTACAAATATTCTGATAGCCTGATAGAATAATATGAATTTATTGCACAATATTGTTAAATGTCGTCAGTTGCATTTCTGACATTTAAAAAAAATCAGAATCAGAATCAGATTGACCGCCCACGGTTGCTGCTCTGTTATTACCAGATCAGCTGCAATTAAACAGAGAACCAACAGATGATGTTTGGGACTAACATTCATCCTCAATGTGTAAGAACTGGAGATCTAATATTTAGCAATACCAACGCCGGCCGTGTCCGAATGCAGGTCAACTAGGGAATGGGAAGGACTGTGTTGACGTGGAAACCGAGAAATCCTCTGCGCTTCCACGAGAAATCACTGGGATGTTGGATGTGGGGAAAGGTCGCACGCACACGCAGGGATCGTTTTTGGTAGAGCGATTATAATACACAAACATACACACACACATACACGCGCGCGCACTCATCCAATTTCTATTTTTAGATCAGGACCCATACTGTGGTAAGTGATGCGATCGGTGTTAAAGAAGAATTTGTTTTCAGTAAAATCTAGTGGGTATAGAATAAGGCAAAGTGAAAAATTGCAAGGAAGGGGACGGGCCTGGGATTGAACTCCCGGACCTTCTGCTCATTAAGCAGAAACGGTAACCACTGAGCTACCGAGCCTCGTCTTACAACTAACAGTGCCGTCAGTTGCATTTCCGACATTTTAGTTATTCTAAATTCACTGCCTACCTTTCTAATCCCAAGCAGCACCAGCAGTAGAGATAATTGACAAGAAAGAGGAGCTTTTTAAGAATAGCTCCACCTAGAAGTGGACTGCGACGAAATCGGAAGTATTAACATTAGTATTCCTGTGTTTTGTCGGTTCACCACTTTATATTGCACTTAATTTGCATACCGCATTTCAAAAATAGAATTCAATAATAGCACTAAAATAGCATCGAAATACATCGCGCACTTGTGTCCAGATTGTGTTTACTGCACTTGAAATGAGAGGAATGTTTTACTGTCACAATGTATTGTTTATAATTCGGCATTGCTGTATAATACTCTTCCGGTTGCTATTATTCAACTTAATTTTGACGTACTTCATGCTAATGATCATACCTTCTGCCTCAAATATGCTTATGTGGTCGAGTGGGTATAGTTGACGCCTGTGAATCAGTGACAGCCGGTTCGAATCCCGAAATGTAAAGGTAATTTTAAGACATATAATAACAATATAAATATGTAAATTCAATTAGTTAGCAACATTCTAAAGCAGTCTCATAAAAATATAAGATATGGAGCGGTCTTCCATTACATTTTTTTTTTTAATAAAAAATTAAGGCTGAACAAGGGTTGGAAAAGACTGTTGGTTAATGCATTGAAAAGCTTATAATTTAGATTGTTGTTAAGCTTTGGGCTGATTAAAATCACCAGATTTAGATGCTTAAAAGCTGAACAAAGGTTAAAGTGGTCTATGTACAACAATTATTCAAAGTAAGCCTGAATTAAAATCGTTGAAGGAACACTTGTTAAGCATCAATTTGTTACTTGGGTCAGAGAGCAAAACAGTTCCTCAGAGTTACTCTGGATCGCTCTTAATTTCTCACTGTCTTCCCCCTTGGTGCTACCGGCACACGTGAGGCACACTGAGAAAAAAAAATTTAGCGCTAAATAAGTGTGTAGAGCACCCCTGGAGCCCAAGAAACATTAAAAGTTTTGCTGAGGTTTTAAAACATTTTTCAAGTCTAAATCATTGTCTACAGAACCCTCATAAACCACAATTCTTACTTGGGAGGAGTCCCCCGAGTAGCACGGCAGGTGGTGTCATCCACCCAACGCAATTTTCCGTCTATCTTTCATTCAATTGAGCTGAATTTATTTTATGATTTTATAGGATTTTCTCCGTTGAATAGGATCGAGGTAGGCCGTGCATTGAAACTGACGTGTTTTGAATTTGCTGCAGCTTTATTTTCCGAAATTTTTATTGAAAATTTAGTGCAATAAGTCCTTTAGCTGGTGCATTTTGGACACCTGAAAACTTTTGCAATAACTTCACGTGTGTATATTAGTGCTGTGTTTGGTTGTTTAAAAAAAAATTAGGATCGAAAGAGTTTTTAAGATTACCGCGAGTGAACAACCCGGGTTTTTTCTTCCTTCGCCACCGCCGTGAAACGTTGCGAAAAAGCAGATCTCCGCTGAATTTTCTAATGTACGCTGTTGAATCGTGTCCAATTGGGTTTAGTTACAAGTGCGTAACGATACGGAAGCCGCAAGTTACAAAATAAGTCCAGGAGGTAACGGTGATATCCAGTAGAAGTAGGTTAAAATCGAACGTGCAAATTTTCTCCAGCAAGCCAAAATGGGCGCGTATCTATCGGAACCACTCACAATGAAGGATTCGAGCGAGGAGGCAATTGATTTGCTTGTTTGCTGTTCCAGCTTGATGCAAGGCTTACGAATCAGCCAGAAGTAGTAGTTTCTAGTGAAAGAAATGATCTCCATCACATCACTAAACATAACCACGAGCAATGACGAGGTACTGAATCCCAAACCCCATGATAAACAAGGAGTGGATGCATCCAACGAAACTGTCAAGCGCAAAAGAATCATTACCAACATAGGAAAAAAATCGATAAGATCCTTCCATTGCATTATTTTATGATTCTTCCATATTGTACAAATATTTACACATAACACACAACTACACATAGTTAATCGGAGCGTTTGGTATGGTATGTCCACGCATCCTTCCACCCCTGTAGATTCAAGAAATGTTCCCATTAATTTCCAAGAATCATCTTTGCGGCAAATACAACGCAGTAGGCCTGGCCGTATTGATGTTTATATCATATCTCAGATATGCTGTAAACATCAATTAGACAAGAAAATGATTAGACCTCATCTAACCTAATCATTTTCCAGGATGCTTTCTCGTACTGGCTGCGTTTGTATTAGATTAGATTAGATTAGATTAGATTATGGGATTTTCTCCGTTGAATAGTCTACTACCGATGGGCAAATACGAATCACGAATAGAAGAAGCCAATTTTCTATTATTGGACTTCTGATTCACCATAGTGCGGATGGACGATCACGTACGTGTTATTAAGTAAGGCTGTAATAGATCCATTCTTCTAACGTATAAGGGGTCCTACGAAGTACACCGATATCATTTCCCACGAAATATTTGCTTGTTTCAGGATACTTACAGGGGATGTACAAAATGATCGAGAAGGGCAAAATTTAGTCAAAACTCAAATGCCATTAACTTTTCGAAAAATGAACCAATTTTTAAGTAGCCAGATAAATTTTAATGAAAGTTTATAGCAGTTTCAATAAATCATTAAAAAATTTGTGGTGGCCAGTGGCCACCGGAGATGTTACGGACTTTTGAGAGGTATGTCAGAAACTGTTTTTTTCTAGTATTTAAATTTATTTGAATTATATCTTTTTCCTGACACTAAAATCAATTCTTAGTTAAATTCTGTCCACCAATTCAAGATCTGTTGAGAAACGACTGCGATCAAGCCATTTCCTTGAAATCGGTTCCGGTAAAGTGACCAGTAATGTTGTTCTTTAGAATCACGTGAATATGGGTATCAATCCTCATGATTTTTCAGCGGGATATCTCCAGAACCGTTTTCAGAGTCATAATTTGCGATGGCGAAAGGACCTAGTATTAAAAATATAGATTTTGAAATTATGAATAATATTAGTATTTTGGCAGATTACAGCTATAAATTTAGAATTTATTTATATTATTTAATTTGTTATAATTAGTATTGCTTTTTATTTTTTTATTATTATTATAGTCCATCTGACTTGGTAGTCTCAATAAAACACTTAAATCACATTAAAAATTAAAAAAAATTGGCAGAAATCTGGAGGCATTGATGTCAAAGTCAAATACGTCAGATACTTCGTTGAATTGATGAATCATGGCGACAAAGGAACTGTCTGCAGCATAGTTGGTTGCATGTACATCTTCATGTAGCAAGGTTCTCGGACGGAGTGTTCGGGCAGGAGCATACATATTAATTTTGTCCAGTTACTCAGGAACATCAAATTCTGCGAGCAAGACTTTAGCAACGAAGGTGACCTGCGATCAGTGATGCAAAATATCATGACACTCACTCGACACTCTTCTACGCATCAACCGACTATCGCTGACAGAACGTTTTGTCACGCAGTGAGAGGTAGAGCCATGGCAAACAACAATCACCAGTAATGGTCGCTGCTCACAAGCAAAACGTTACACTCGCTCGAGATGGAAAATGACAGGTGGGCAGGAACTCACGGTCTCCCAGTGTTGGTGAGTTCTTTGCCGTTAATGTTCACGAAAAGTTCACTATTTTGCCATACAGAAATTCAAAACAATTTTTTTTTTTTGTGAATTTGGACGGTTTTCGACTTGTTTCATAAGACCGTAAGGTGTACGCTGGCCACAAATACCGTGCTAAACTGATTTCCTACGTAATTAATCAATCTTTGATGTGAATTTCGCTAATAAATACGAGGAGCATTTCTTATAGCAAAACTTGCCATAACAGAATGGACGATTCATTTAAGTAAACAAACTAACACTTCTTCTGACTGTGTCACCTCTCTTACTCGCCTAGACACTCGCTGCTGATGATGAAAAGCACAACGAAAACAGTGAAGACTTCTGCAGTACGATCATGAGAAAAAGCGAAACGACAGAAGAAAATTAAAGCAATGCCTACGTATTCCAAGTTCGTCTCGGCAGGCGCGACTGTGTGAGTTACACACAAAGCAGGCAACATTAAACAGAGGCTGTTGGGCTCACTCACCAACACACTCGCATATGCAAGCAAAGCAGCAACTGCTTCAAAACGAGCACAGATGAGTGTCGTGATTGTCGGGAATGACCAGATCGGTAATGGGTCACATCCGAAGAGAACATTCACCAGTTGCTTTTTACTTATTTCGTCAACTTGATGGATGGTCATGGAAAGAGCTACGACGAGCACATTGATAGGAATGTACAAAGCGTTACTACCATCAGTTGTTTGACGATCGTGATTGTGATAGGTCGCAACTCTGCCTACCCCGTAACGTGGGTAGATCACCTTTTCGTGGTACGTTACGGGATGTAAGATCTACCACCGATTCCTAGTCTTGACTACTTCAAACTAGGGGAACAGGATTTTACAGTAATCAAAGGAACACATCTTAGTCCTTGTTACTTTTTATGCCTTGTTGATAGTGATTAGTCCTCGGGTTGCGTGGACCGAGGATGATCTTGAAACAAGGAAAAAATTAGTTAGTTAGTCTTCACCTATGTGATTCCTAATCTTCTATTCGTTGTTTCCTAGTTTGAAGTGGTTAAGACTAGGGTTCTGATGCATGGTCATTATCGGTGTCATGTCTTGTTTTTTTGCTAAGGAATCCAATTTTGACTGACAAAGGGGCGCGCCTTTGGAGGGTGTTTCAACACTCCGAAGGGTATAAATAGCGGGACCTTTCAATTAGAATCGATTCCTTGCGATAAAGGCAAGAATGACAACTGTATCAAAACCGAATACTTCATCATTTCTCAATAGTGATGGAGTAATACGACATGCACTAAACTAAGGACACGGGATATACTACAATAGATCAAATTACTGGTCGCAGTGGTTTTATGTCCAGAACAGAGGAAAAAAAAACTCTGCCTGCGATACGTTTCGTCGCTCAGCAAGAGTATCCAAACCCAGTAAACGACAGCGGTCAGCATACGATGGTAAATTCAGCGGGTCACTTCAAGGAAAATAGCGCAGTGCGAATCTGACCAATTTGCGTTGAACAGCTTCGAATCATCCACTCCATACTGCTTGGTAGGAATTTCAGACAACACACGCGAATTCCAGTAGTGAGCGTATCAATGAACAGAAAAGGGTTTTAAAACACAGATGATCACGGAATTCCTTAGAGATCTTGGACATGAATGGTTAAGAAGAGGCGAGTGTATAAGAGCTTTTAATCCAACATGACACCAAGGTCTTCGACACGTTGAACTGCAGTCCCAGTAACGTTTTAATCAAACAAAACGGCAGTCCTATAATGAGAGAGAGAGAGAAGGATTAGTATTTTCCATTTAATTCCACTACTTTATTTGCTTATCCTTGACAGATACGCGTATTTCGTCTACAATGTGCAGACTTCTTCAGTGTCTTGTAGTCGAGTATTAGTACAAGACACTGAAGAAGTCTGCACATTGTAAACGAAATACGCGTATCTGTCAAGGATAAGCAAATAAAGTAGTGGAATTAAATGGAAAATACTAATCCTTCTCTCTCTCTCATTATACAGGTATTCCACTAAGACGCCCACATTCCACAGGATTCGGCAGTCCTAGTTCAACGGAAAATAATTACGCACTTTGAAACGCACAGGACCATAAAATTACGTTCACACCAATCATTAAAGATTTCAAGAAGGTTTTGTAGTTCTAAACAGTCAGCATAGCCACGAACGACTAGGTAAATCTTCAAGTCATCGGCAAAAACAATTTACCTCCATGTAGTAGAATAAACGTTACATCGTTCACAAATAAAGAGAAGAGCAGTGGTCTCAAAGTGCTACCCTGTAGAACTCCTGATCTGTTCGAGAAACAGTACGATGAGTAGTTTCCAATGTATACAGTAACTTCACGTTGCACGAGGTACGATCTAAGCCAACTGCAGAAGGAAACAGAAAATCCAATATTTTCAAGCTTCGCTAGCAGAACGTCGTGCACAACTCTATCAAACGCAGCTTTGAGATCAGTGTAGATGGCATCCACATGAAGTTTCTTGCATACATTTTCCATACAGAACGACGTAAAGCTGACAAGATTCGTTTCCGAGGAGCGGCCAGGAAAGAAGCCATGTTGACATGTACTTATGTAATGCTTGGAGGCGAACCAGCCCCAGGCTGAAAGCCTCCCTAATAAAGATAAATTAATTAATTATGTAATGCTTGCAGAAAGCAAACAATCTGTCATTTATCAGCGACTCAACGACGACCACGGTAGTTTTCCACATTGCGTTTGCCTCCTTTCTGAAAACAGGGAACCTTGTAAAGCATTTCCATAGTGTAGGAGCATTTTTTTTTAGAACAGCAGATGGAATAACGCTCGGACCTGGTGAAAATGATGATTTGGTTTTACTCATCACAGAGAGAACCATTTGTACATCTACCTCAAAAACATCTATGTTTACGACGTCGGTTGGCACATCACGGACGGCTTGCTCAATTTCTACTTGCGATGGTGAGTCATTCGAGAAGACGCTTAAGAAGTGCCTACACGGTAAGAAAAATGTACCCAAAAGTAAGTTATTTTCACTCATATCGGCACTATAGTACAGGAGCCCAAAAGTAGGTAAAGCGGGTCAAAGTAGTTTTCAGTTACTTGTGTGCAATTCGTATGGAATTTTCCACTAGCTTTCTACCCAAAAGGAAGTTAGTTCCACACTTTACTACCCCTGTTGGGTGGATTTGCTCCTCCGTTTTTGACAACATTAGATGGATAAAAGGAGACAAACTAGTCAAAAGTAGGTAAAAGTGAACTGGCAGTTGGGTACTTTTTTCTTACCGTGTAGCAAATAGGCTGCATTTGTCCTCAGTTGTCAGTGCTACGTCATTGCCGAGAAACATTTTTGACGCCAACCCTGCTTCCCTCCTCTTCTTATTCACGACCAGAATCCTTTGGGATGGCTTTGCAGATTATGTTAAGTACGAAGTACATACCTCTTGTAAAGAAGCTTGCCGGCGCCGGTGGTGTAGTGGTAAGCGTGACTGCTTTCTAACACCCCAATGGGTCTGGGTTCAATCCCCAGCAGAGGTCGGTTGGATTTTTCTGAGGCATAAAAATCTCTGGTCACGTCTTTCTTCGGAAGGGAAGTAAAAAGCCGTTGGTCCCGGCCCATGTGTGTTGTGAATGGGTGCGATATCCTACGCAGGTGTGGAAGCGGCCTTCCTGCATATTCGGTTGCCGTCAATGGATATGGCAATCGATGTCCGTCGGTGATTGGCACTAGATTGCGGAACAGAGACCGACGTTAAATAAAGGAAAATAAGATGAAGAAGAAGTAAAGAAGCTTGTTGTAGTGGCGATAATCATTGCTGGAAATAGAAAAAAATCGTTTGGCGAAGGTAGATCGTCGATGGGTGAGAGCGCGGAGAGCTCTAGCTCGCACTCGTTTCAGCTTGCGGAAAGTAGCGTTAGACCAAGACGGTTTTCTTGGAGGTAGGCACTTCGGAGCTGAAGCACACACAAAGTCGCGCAAAAGGCAATTGTAGCGAGCGACTGCTGTATCGATATCAAGGTTATGTTCCAGTCGATCCGGAACAAGGAACGGACAAACGGAAATCGGTCTACCGAAAATTGAGCCGAGTGGCAGCCAAGGTTTCATCAAAACGAATTTGAGATCCGTTTGCGATAGATATATCCAAAGCAGGGTGGACATTGTCAAGACGAACGATGACATCAGGCGCTTCAGCGACGACACAGTCCAGAAGTACACTTTCGCTTACAAAAACCAAGTCAAGAAAACGAGACTGGAAATTGGGAACAAGGTTTATCTGGCTCAGTCCATGAAAAGCCGTGCCGTCTACCAGCAAGTGGCTGGCAGGAGTAGTTGAAGATGCATTCTGATCTGGAAACGCATAACGCTGGCCTGAGGGCGACCAGATAAGCCCAGGCTGATAAAAATCAATGGTAACTTGTCCAGGATCCGAACGGGAGAACGGTGAACTATCAGGCAGCAAAAGATCACCTGGCGTAGAAAGGCTGGAAGTGGTGGCCATAAGCGAAGATGAACTGAAACCAAGCGGCGGATCAACAGTTGAATTCACATGGACGAGTTCATACTTGCCGCAAACGAGTGGTTCGAAGACCCCTTCACCAGGCCCGCACACAGAGCCGGGACGGCTGCAGGTCGCTGGCGGGAATGGCTCGACTGTGGCGGGGGGTTTGGGGGCTTCCATGATGCCAACGGCAGTGCGTCCCAGTAAACAAACAGAAGTTGATTCATCATAATGGTGTACGTCGACAATTTTCGGCAGGACTAGATCAGAGGATCTAGATGCGTCTTGGGAATTTTCAGTGGAGCGTCTCGCCTTCTGGTATGGTGGGGCTGGTATACTGTTAATGTCATTTTCAGACCACAATTGTCGAGGAGCAGATATATACAATGACACTCTGGAAGCCAAGAATTTTTCAGACAGAGCAGTTGTTGCTAGCAAATTGTACTTGCCTACGGTTGGAGTTTGGAAGACCCCCTCTCCTAACTCAAACGCAGGGCTGGGACGACTGTTGAACACTGACAGCATAGGCTCAACTGCGATGATAGGATCAGGGGCTTTCACAAGGCTACACACTTAGAAAAATTCATGTAAATTTAGGTGCTCTGAGACTGACGTATACGAGCGTCAATTTTGACATAAATTTAAGTCATAACAGACGCGAAATTCAGCTCAATCAAACGTACTTTCGAACTTTTCAGTCTTGGAGCACTTAAACATGACATTTTTGTTTGCGTCTCATCTTTTATGTCAAATCCGTCACGTGTAAAATTAGTTATTTCTAAATGTGTAGTGACAGGTGTGCGTCCGAGTGTCGAGTTGAATAAAGCAGGTTGTGCATTTATCGAAAATGATCGGCTGTAAGCATAATACATTTCAGAAAATGGATTGTTCAACATAACGTCGTACTAGCCTGAGATAGGGTTTTGGAAGACCCCTTCTTCTAATCCATACACAGGACTGGGACGGCTGGAGGTCGCTGGCATATGGATTATTTATTATCATTAATTGGAAGTTCCAGAGCAGGTTCTGGGTTTCCCGGAGGAAGTAGCCAATTGAATACATGACCGGAACCATATCAATATGGATGGATAACTTCAAGATTTTTCAAACTTCAAGAATTTGGAAGTCAATGCCAATGGTAGCTTTTTCAGGTCCACAGCTTGCCCCAGTTACTCTGGAGCAGTTTGTGCAATTTCTTCATCCAGAACCTGCTCCAAGAAAACTGGAGCAAGCTACCATTGGCATTGACTTCCAAATTCTTGAAGTTTGACACTCGTATTGATATGGTTCTGAACATGTCCCAAGTTTCCAACATCCTACGGGGAATCCAGAACCTGCTCCAGGATGGTCATCGTAACTTATGATGTTGAAAACGATTCTGAAAGACATCGTGTTGAAAAGTCATGAAAATTGATACCCATATTGACGTTATTCAAAAGATTAACATTACACTTTACCGGTACCGATTTCAAGGTGATGGCTAGATCTCGGTTGTTTCTTAACAGAATATGTGTCCAGAACATCTCAAATTTTCAAATGTTTTATTTAAACTGCGTCAAATTCATTCGGTTGCATCAAAATTGGTTTATTTTTCAAAAAGTTAGTGCCATTTGAATTTTGACAAAATTTTGCCTGGCCCGAACATTTTGTCCATCCCCTGTATATGCTCCATCATTCTCGTACACGGAGCTTTGCATGCCTTGCAGGTACCTCAGTTCTTCATGAAATGATTGACTTCCTGCTGCATTTGAGGCCAGTAGTAATTAGTTTGCAGCACGCACATCCTAATCTTGTAGAAGCCCAAATGAGCAGCGGATGGCTCTTCGTGAAATGTGAAGATTAACTGCATCCTCACATTCTTCGGAAATACCAGCATCAACTTCATCTTCGTCTTTGCAGGGGCAATTCACAATCCGGAAGTCTGGAAACTGGTCTCCATCGTTCTTCACCCATTCAATCAGCTTCGAAACATGCCCTCTACAGCCGTGCTATATTTACCGCTCCAGTATTCACACCACACCTCCTTATTAGCTATGGTAGGAATGGTAACATTGCTCAGGCTCAGCCACCCTGCTGAGTCCAAGCTGCAGTTGACAGTCGTTTGTCACCATATTACTGATGGAGGCTAGAGGAAGGAGCTTGTTAAAGCAGGAACGAACAAAAAACCACCCCTTCACAGTCGGCTAGCCATTTTGTAACCCAAGCGTTAACGTTAATAGATCCATAACAAGTTTAAAGATGATTGAGGACAAATTCCATCGTCCAGAAGCTAAGTAGATATGAAAATTCTACTCGATGCTCGGTTCTCTGCAGCAAACACTGGAAAGGCTTACATGAATCATGTCAGTGACTTTCAAGGCCTAGTCACATATATTCCTCAATTCGTATTTCACAATTAGAATGTACCGTTTTGGTACCTGGTTATCTGAAAAAAATCATTTTCGTATCAACATTTGATGGGGCCATAAAATTCCGATTAGCGATTATCGCCTTTTGAACCGAATAAAGCCAAATCTAGGGTCAACGCTCACAATCACTTCCTAATCCGCTAAACGACAATGTCGACACTTCAATCAAACATCCCAGCAGAATCTTAAACAACCAATGCCGCCTAAATTAGCCAAATACAGCAGTGACCCGATTTTGCGCATCAGACTTTTATTATTCAATAATTTCACATAGCCATAATTCCACATCTCTCGCATTCATCTTCAAGATGGCTGTTTAAGATATACTTTGGTATAATAAGACCACTGAAAAAGCGCATGAACTTCGTAGAACATTAGACATTATTTACAAAAAATGGCGCGGTCAAAATCGGGTCATCACTGTAACAATTTTAACTCTTCGAGCACCAAACTAGAATCAACTTTTTCAACATTTTTGTAATTGCTTCGGAAATTTTCATCGGATATCTAATGTTTTATTCTTGTTGGAAAGGATATTAGTTCTCCTTTCTTATGGTTTACATTTGCATATTTTTCCCTGAATGCTACTAAAAATATCTACAAGAATTCTACAAATTTGAATTTTTAAAATTTCACTATTAAACGAGAGCTGGCATCTGGAAAATAATGCTAAAAAATAATAATCTAGAACTTACCGTGCAATGACAAACCCAGATAGCACGAACAGCATCTTAATGAAAAGTTGAGGAAATTACCTATCCAACGGTATCAGAAGATTAGCAAACGGATACATGGCACCCGAGCTACATCATCTTGAAAAAAAGCAACGAATCCAGTTTCAGTTTGGTGCTGGAAGCGTTAATCACTATATCGACTCTAATTATAGCATCGATCACAACCCGGTAGCCGCCCACCGCGACTGTCTGGTCGGTACACTCGCATAACCGAACGTGAACTTCAACTTTACGACCTTTTGCATACAAGTGCGACGAATCACGAATCCGGTAGACAATGATTTAGTAAAGCAATCTAAGAGAATGTAGCTCACGAAAAAAAAAAAAATAAACCGGAGATCTCCCGATCGATTGCCGATTAGGGGTAGATGCAGGAGGCTATAAGGCGAACGACCTGTTGCCATTCAGATTGACAGGTGCATAATAGACTGATCAATGTGGATTGATGCCAATATGCACCGAGAACATGGGCACAAGGATCAATCGAGTCAAGTCGGGGTTGCAAACATTTTCCTGAATATTGAACCAGCCTCGCCGGATCTCAATGTCTGTTTTAGTAAGTCGCCGATAGAATGTGGTTACCATGGTTTGCATATCGCTCCGGTTCGCGATGTGTCATGCGGCATTTTTTGTTGTTGCTGCGCTACATCATCGCGACGGGTGATACATGGCTGAGAGGGGGTGGTGAGCGAGTGCGAGAGAGCCCGCGTCATCGTCGGCTTGGACAGACATAACATACAGCGAACATCATGTTGAACATACGTGCACCGGCGGTGTAGTGCGATGGCCGTACGGAACTATGTTTTCGCTAAGTAAGTACAGAACTCTTGGGCCGACAATAACAAGAACTGTGTGTTTGCTTAGTAGGAAGAACGAAGAAGACGACGCACGGAATAAGAAGAAAAATCGAGGAAATAGAGGTGTAGAGATACATTGAGCCCGTATCAGCGGGCTAAAATCAAAGTCGCTACTAAACGCTACTAAGTAAGTGAATTAAAGTCAAGGATTAGATTAGCACGAAAACGGGGCTCGTCGTCGGTCGGTTCGTGAACTGTTTAAGTCGCCGGCTAGTGAGACGGACCGGTACAGATCAGAGCCTGGCATGTTTTGCTGCTTGAGTCTCTCTCTCTCTCTCTCTCTCTTTCGTGTCGATGCTGACTGGGGTTAAACCTTTGATGAGCTCACGACTGTTCCGGGCTGACAGGGCAGAAAATTCATAGGATTAGTGCGAGATTTATTTCCTTCTTAAATCGAATTTAGACGCTTTAGATGCATTAAGTGGTTTGATAGGCAACGGATGTCATTAGGGATTTTAACTCAGACTGTGAAAAATTATATAAAATTATCGATATAACTAGGAAAAATGCATCAGTGGAAAAATTTCTTCCAGTTTAGACATGTACCACACAGTCGTCTGCCTAGTATGAAAAATATGTAACATACAGTCATCTGGCTAGTATAAAAAATATAAAAAACAGACGTATCGTGTATCGAAAATACCTTGTTACAAAATCACCCATTAGGTTCAATAGTAAATAGGAAGTAAGTTTGACTTTTTAACACATTTAAGATGAAATACTTTCAAAGTGTTTTTATTATTATTAGATCGTCTGTCAAGAAGCGGTTTTTTTTTAAATTTAAGCTTTATTACAAAACAATTGAAAATTTAATAAGTTATTAAAAATATTCGAAAGCACTTTGCAATCTATAAAGATTTTGTAAATTTAGTTGTGTTTTGACAACAGTTGGGCTAGTTTCATTAAAAGTTTGTTTCGGTTTTCATAATGCGCTTATTTTGAAATGATGATCATCTTTTTAAATTCAAATAGACACATTGTCAAAATTTGTGAACATTTCCAACTTTTGGAATATTCACCTTACATTTTTCTTAAGGTGCAACTGTACTTCATAAACCTTACTTAAATATTATTTTAAATTATTATTTCAAGAAACTTCGCTATGACCTCAATTTGCCGAAATATAGGCTATTCTTTGACAGTTGTACCTAAACCTATCTAACATGAAGCTTTAGTGTGATAATTTATTAGCTAGAGAATGATATTTTAGGAGAGGGTAGGTAGATAGTTCCGTTAGAGTACGGTAGTATGAAAATTGAATAGAAGTTGAAAATGAGCGAAGGGCCATTAATGCGACAGTACAAAGTCAAACGCACACCTTTTGCCTAACCCGTACGATGTCCGCGGAAATTTGAAGTATGTCTTCAAATCTACAGGCAAAAAGTGTGCGTCCGCCTTTGTTCATTACTGTCTGCGGCTGTAGAATAGTTCTAGCGACGTTTCATCACTACCTAAAGCCCCACGTTGGTTATAATGCAATTCTTCTTTACCCAACTATTGTGTTGCTCCTCTCGTCATGACCAACGTGGTCATCTCAGAGAGAAAGCAGTAGGGTGGCTGTTGCGTGCTGTACCATCATCAGCATTGTTGTGTTTTTATTTTACTTCATACGCGAAGTTTGCGATTTTCAGAGTTGATTGAAAATGCTATCTAACATGAAGCTTTAGTGTGATAATTCTCTAGCTAGTAAATTATCGCACTAAAGCTAGAGATCTTTATTTCTAGATTCCTGAGCCTCTTCAGAAAGCTGGTCATTTGGAACTTTGAAATGATTGATAACCTGGGCGCCATGAATCAGGATTTTATGCAACGAAGCTGGCATGTAATATCACGGGTATAAGTGAACCAGATACCTCGCTGTTTCAGAACAATAATCGGAAATCATTCTGTGTTGATGTTTGATCCATATTCTTAAACCTAAGAACATATTAATAATTAAATTAAATAATTAGGCTTGAAATCATAATCCCATATTATTACTTGTAATATTACACCACATCGTTCTAGTGCTGTTACATCCAGCCCAGTTATTGCAGATGTTTTATTGGCATTAGAAAAGAAACAACGTGCAGTATTCCCATCATTCGATGATCCAGACCCTTCCGGCTTTGGTTTGTCAACAATCAGCCCGATTTCGATCTTAAACCGTTTTTGAATTAGCTTCTTTCGAATCTTCATGTCCACTGCTACCATCAAATCCCCAGTTTATCAAAATTTCAACCTGAAGAAGATTAATCTTTTGTTTAAAGTCGCTTCAACGAATAAAAAAGTACAACCTTCTTAGGCTCATAATCTGAGAAATCATCAAGACGCTCTTTGTTCACTAAGACAATCCTACTGGAGGTATGGTCCAAAAGTTTTTGAAGATTTACCTCGGCTTTTTTTTTACGTAGAACTACGTCTTTGTCGACTATACTTTGGTACAAATCAAAAAAATATGTGTGGTGAAATAGTGTTAGGTTTTGAAAGCTTGTAACTTTGTCATTTATAGATGAAATTAAAATCCAAATACGCCAATTCATAGGATATAACTTAACGAATCTGCTAAAATAAATACTTTTCCAATTTTTAATCAAAAAACTTTTGAAAAATGCGCAAATGATAATTGTATCACTGTTTTCATGAACTAAACGTTTTCCCCAAACCCAGTCATCATAAAAGAATACCACTTGGTTGCACATCATTCTGCTGAACCTGAAAAGATATAAAACTCTACTCATTACCGCTTCGGACGGCGTGGCACTAGGTCCTGCAGCAAGCAGAACGAATTCAGCGGCTAAATGTGGATCACGGCGTGACCATGACCACCACAATGAGGAATGAGACTTGGAAAATATGTATGTAAAACCCCCTCCCCCCCCTTAACAACAACCCGAAAAAGACATGGACTTTGAACTGCTTAAGAGGAGACATAGGTACATCCGATGATATTATGTTGGTAAATTACCAACAACTGACTGTAAAACATATCTGGTGCCTCTATAAATGCAATCTATCTATATATATCATCCAAAGTCCATCGTTTTTTTCCATATTCTACATAAAAGAAACCTTCTGTCCCACCCCATTCTGATATATATAATAGTCAAAAATGCATGACAAACATCAATTTTGCGTGTTTCTACGTCATACTGCGGTCGTGTCTAGGACACAACCCTTTAATTTTTTTTTTTCATCGATCACGATGAACTGATCCTCCGGATAGCACTCTTTTTAAGCATTGGATTTTCAAGTATTGCGACTTGGTTAAGTTGGCATCAATGATCAGTGCTAAAGCTTCCAGATCAGAATAGTGAACGGTTTGCTTCTCCTTGGAATTCCTCCAAGAACAAGCATTTTAGATGCTCGAGTAGGAGTTGTCATCCTTTACGACTTTTGCCGCAGTTAATGATCCTCTTTCACGTAGTTTCATTTGCGTAGCGTAAGCCTACTTGCTAACGGAATGACCTCGTCTTATGTCGTTTTCGTTTTTGCGGTGTAGCTACACCGGTGCTACACTGCCGTACACCGAAATATTTTAGGGTGTAGATATAGGATGCACCTTTGTTTACAAACAAATGATGTTGAGCTGTCAAAGACTCGCGCTTATTCCTGCTTACACTACACCAGTGCTACACCGCAAAAACGAAAACGACATTAGGTTAACAGTCTTTCGGCGCTTTAGAGCATCATAACTACAGTACTTGTTCGCTAGTTGGGCTAAAATCGCAGTCCAGTTATCGAATTCCACTACTATTCATGAATCACAATAATACAAAACAATTACAACGAACATCAATCAAGTCTATAGCATAAAAAAATATTATCCTCCTATGGCATAGAGTTGCCGTGAATCAGGTAGAAGTCCTCGTCATGCAGCTGTTGGTAAAATAGTCCGATTGCTCTGATCCGATTCTAACACAAAGTTCCCGATTGGTCACATAGGACTTGAGCCAACGAGTTAAACCCGAGGATACACCGAGTTTTTCAAGTTTAGCTAGCAGTATGGAGTGGTCAATCCGGTCGAATGCAGCCTTAAGATCTGTATATACAACGTCCACCTGCGCTCCAGCTCCGAAGACCCCGAAGACATAAAGAAATGAACGGAGCTAGATTTGTTGAAACTGATCTCTTGGGATAAAAACCGTGTTGGTCCGGAGAAATTTAATTTCTGCAGCTAGAGAATAATGCGTCGTTGATGATGATTTCGAAAACTTTAGAGCAGCCACTGAGTGATGTGATCCCTCGGTAATTTTCGACGTTTCTCTTGCCTCCTTTCTTGTAGATCGGGAACATGAATGACGATTTCCAACGCGTAGGGAACTCCCCCTGCTGTAATGAAATATTGAACAGCTTCGCAAGCGGTGTTGTAAGCTCTGAACAGCATCACTTCGCCGAGGTCTACTGTAACCGAGGAAATCGAAAAATTGAAAGCATCACTGGGAGTGTCCCTCACCGCTTCAGCAATTTGGGACAACGAAGCCGTAGTGTCTTTGAAAATGCTTTTGAAATGTTCTGCCAGAAGACTACATTTCTCAAGGGAATTGCTGGCGATTCTATCAACCAGGTGAATTTCGACTGGTAGCCCCTCCTCGTTTCGTTTGGTATTCACGAATGACCAGAACTGCTTTGGATTAAGCCGTAAATTAGCCTGCACCCGCCTTGTGTAGCTCTTGTAAAGAATGCGGTTATATGTGCGATATTCGTTGAAAATAATCGTTTGGTGAATGGGTTATGAGTACGACAGTATTTACGGAGGGCTTTCGATCTTAGACGCTTCAAATTCCGTATTCGAGCATTGGACCATGCGGGTTTGGGAGAGGGTCTCCTCAATGAGACAGAATCAGTTATTGCCCGGCCAACGACCTCAGCGAAGTATTTGACGGCTTCATCAATAGGAACTGCCAATCTGCCTGGGTAAGCGAGTGACTCAGCGCGACGAAATCTGCTCTACGAAACTCGAGCTCATGTACATCAACAGGGGGGCTATCGTAGCGAACAGGAACAGATAGGTTGATGGAAACTTCCAACGCAGGATGATTGGTGTCGATGCCAATCAAAGGCTCTGGGGCTTCTAGGATAGCTATTCAGTATCGAGTTGATTTGCGTTAACCCATGCAGGTTGAAACCATCAAGGAGAGCACACACAGCAGGATGCGGGCATGTTCGAGCGAAAAACATCAATGCTAGGAAGATCGTTTGCAGGAACGTTCCATGAGAGCCCAGACTGATTGTAGTCACCAAATACCAGAGCTAGGTCGGTTTGTTCTAGTCGAGAGAACACGGTACCAATCGAACTGATGTGATTTGCAATGCTGCTCGAATCAGATTTCCGATCTGGAGGTAGATACATAGCGCCAATACTTATTGATCTACGAGCCGTCGTTATTTTGACCCACAGCTGCTCTAGAGAAGTTTGGATACCGCAATCATTTGGTACTATTCTGGTGGTTGCGGTCGTTACGAAATACCGTGAATAGACTGCCAAATAATTGAGATGAATTAATGCGGTCCTCGAGCCAGGTTTCCGTAAGAACTATGACATCGTAGTCAGAGTCAACGGTAGTCGCAGGCCACGAACGTTCTGGAAATACACCAACAGGCGGTCGAACGAAGTCGGTTGGAGGTCTGCAGAATGATCGATCAGCCGAAACGAGCATGGTAGTACTCTGGAACACAGAGACGGATCAGGAGAAGAACTGTTTCCAACAAACGCATACTTGCCTGATGTAGAAGGTTGGAAGACCCCTTCACCATTCTCAACCACAGGGCCAGAACGACTACGATGACAGGAATCAGCAAGCGCGACTGGGTTGAGTGGCAGCAGGCAGCGCGTTCTGGTCTGGGATGTTCCAAAACGTGGCGAGCAAGATCCCGTGCAGTGATGTGGGATTTGAAGCCATCGGAGTATGACGTTTCAGTCGAACCAGCCGGTTGTTGCTCTTGAGGCGGTGAGGCGCTGGAAGCAACGGACGAATCAGGAGCGGAACATACTTGCCTTGAGTTGCGGGTTGGAAGACCCCTTCTCCAAGCCCACACACAGGTCCAGGACGACTGCAGGACGATGACTGGATTAACTCGACTGTGGCGGGAGAAGAAGGGGGGCAGTGCTAACTTCAATGCGTCCCAGAGTGTTCAGGTGACAGGCGGGCGTACGGGGCACGGTGGCTTTAAAGCGACCGTTTTTGCTTACTGAGGAGAATATCGTGGGTTAAAACCCAAGCCTCGTTACTTTATTGAAATCGGAGTATTCGGAAAGTAATACGCCTGATCCGGTTTGGAAGACATTGTTAACTACTTCCGGTGATTTCATGCATTGTAATAGGTTCTTGTAACCGATAATGAACGATTGTTGGTCGTAGCTTGTTGTGATGTAAGGGTCACAATGGCTTTAGAGTGACTGTTTTTGATTACTGAGCAGAAGATCGTGGGTTAGAACCCAAGCACCTTACACTGTTGAGCGTAATTTTAACGAAATTCAGTTTAAAGAACGGGTACGTCAAGTAAGATTTGAGTTTTAGGAAAAACTTATCATATCGTAATCCATATCAAATTCTTCTCAAGAGGAATTGCTGCCTTCGTCGGTGAGATCGTCGCCGGGATCGTACATACAACATAGTAACACCAAATTGAACCTGTAGTGTATCTAGTGAAGTCCATAGTTGATCAATCAATAGTATACCGTGATCCATATTATATTATAGTTCATTTAGAGCAGTCAGGTTTGCTACCAATAGAAGACTTCCGTTCGGTCTTTTTTTTCCATCCGACCGTCGTGCAAAGCGAACGCACAAATTGTAAATCTGTAATTAATTAATAATTCAATTGAAACTAGTGGGTGAAGTGATTCCTTCCTTCCTTCCTCGCAACATACCAGAACGGAAAGTTCATCGCAATTGTCTTGTAATATGGAGTTCAAACCTCGTGCTTTTGAATCGTTAGGAAATCGATTCAGCATATCGTTTACCAAAACGAATCCTGCTGCAATCCCAACCCTTTTATCCAACATCCCAGTGTTGAAGTCGAACAGCTTCGCAGTAATCAAGAACCTGTAAACAAATTTCCAATCGCTAATCTCTCTTTCTCCCGTCGCTTCATTGGTCTTTCGTTCAAGCTTCGATGAAGCGGACGAGCGAAAGAGCGATTGACTTTGAAAGATTCGTCTTTCAGGAAACAAATCAACCGAGGTTTCATGACGTTTGTGACGGAAAATAAAAAAATATATATATAGGGGAAATGGCTCTAATGTTGGCCTTTGGATCTAAGATTGGACCCATCGCTAAAAATCTGTTATTTATCAAATTTATCTAGATGAACGCGTCATTGGGATGGTACTTATGGATATTTTTGGTCACTATTGAAAAATTGCTGAATGTATGTATGGGCCCAAATTAGGGGCACTTAGGACAACATTGCATCCATTTCCCCTATAGAGCATTACTCACGTGAAAAGACTTCAAGATAACACTAGATATGTTTAATTTATCTTCCATTCACATATTTATTTAAAAAAAAAGTAACGAAAACGGGACATAACGCATATTAAACAAATTGAAAGCGCACCGTTTATTGGTGTTGGTGAGAGGAATTGAAAGCCACAAGGAGGTTTCATTTTATCTCGATAATCGACGTTACTTTCAATGGAAGCGATGAGCAAAGCAACGTCGAAAAAATCCACAATCAGCCTTTCGTTCTAAGCAAGCTTCTTTTCATTTTCGTTTCGTGCTGATAGTCTAGCTAGCTAGAAATGATGCGTTGAACACGTTGTATGAAAGCGACAAAACTCGAGTTCATTTTAGAGCTTCGAAAGTGTAGAACCCCGCCTATGCAATTGGAACTACGAGTTTGGATTTCCAGTTTAATTGTTGTATGTTTTGTGTGAGCTGATATTTGTCCTCTTGGAGTTTCGAGGTAGGATTAATGAGATATAAGGTTTACACAGCAATTCATCTTAAGTACTTGGGACTACAGTGTCCATACCCGGCCAACTCTTGAGAGCCCCTAAGAAAGTATGTATTTGAAAAGAGCCAAAACTTATGATGTGACGCATCATAAAGTAAAATCACATCAAATCGCGTCTAAATTCAAGTATATGATGTGGGCTTTTGTTTTAAACTGCAATGGCAATAAAGTAAAATCAATTTACAATTAGGGAACATGTAACAAACGTTCCTATTCTGGTGTGTTCCAATTATTATAATTAGAATAATTAGAACACACCATAATAGGAACGTATAGCCACTGGTCCATCCACCCTACTCATATCCCATTCCTCAAGTAAAAGATATTTTCCCTGCTACGGATGATTTTTCTCCGTCCCAAAACCAGTCCTTAGTCAAAAGGTTATTCCCGTTCCTCCCTCCAAGCCAAATCGACGTGATTGATTGTTCTATAAAAATGCAAAATACAACACAGCTTTCTAACAACCATCCTTCCCGAATGCAATCATGTGGCAAGAGACATCAGAACCGGCCAACTCCACCCAAGTCACATGACACGAGCAACAAAAAAAAAACCTTTGATTCTCCCAATTCCTCTTTCTCCGGCACATTCCAATGTCATTCCGTCTGATCCCCGATGACGAGGCAATTCTCCAGCTAAGGTGAAATGATTTGCATGAACCCCAAATCGAGTTATCTCGAAGATTTATGGAAGTGCCTCTACACGTGCGCAGCCCAGCGCAGGCTTAGCATGATTGACCGATGAAGGTTTGAAGCACTCGCAAAAAACTAAAAACTGGTTGGCACTCTCGAAAGACCGGGGCCTAGGACAACTTTGAACGCATTGGGACTTGAACAGCCACGGGTCCAGATTAAATCTCAGACAAGCCAAATTTGCACCAATCTTTTTCGGAGTTTGCCCACGCAGGATGTGATTTTTGTCGCTTTGTCTTCTCAAAACCAAAATAAAGTGAATCCACTCACAGTTGCCATGGGCTAACTTGATTTACGCTCAAACTGCTTCGTGCAATAAATATCGTTTGATTAATTGTTCCTTGAATTTATTTCCAATTTTTGATCTCTCCCACTGCTTTGACACAGCTTCTTTCGGGGCATTGGCAGAAAACTGGTCCCCACGAGCGGTGAAAAAACACCGAAGTGTCGAATTTGCACCTTCTGGACGACGACACGTGCCTGCCAACCTAGCAGCTTGTCCTAATCAGTCCGGGCAAAAACAAGACGCGTCCCCTTCTTCCCCATCCTCCAGATTTAAGCATGTCTAAACTAACATGGTCCCAAAACCGGAAACCGGTCCGATAAATCGTAAAATTTTCCACTCGCAATACCTCCGGGGCTGGAGCCTAGGACAACTTTTAGTAAATTGAGGGCACGGGAAAGATTGCTCTCGTACGATTAGAGGATAGGACCAAACCTATCACTGTGTGCAGCATGCTCCGCTGTAGGATGTGATAAAATGAAATACTTGGGATCAAATATTGGTTGGATGGGAAACCAAAAACAAAACAAAAAACCGGACGTCTTCAGACCGGGGGCTGAAGGATTATAATTAACGACCTATGACAAGTTTTTGCCGGTTGTCTTGAGCCGACTTTTGGAACGTGCGAGGCAGAGCGTAGGATGGAATCGACAAACGAAATAAAGACTGCCACCCATCGAAAGGAGTGTGCAGTTCTTATCTGTAATTAATTTGAAAACAACACCAGAAAAAATGCTGAGATTATTAACCTGTTTTAGTGGACTTGTTTTTGGACCCTATCTGCATATTTGAAGGTGAAGACGGTTATCAGGATTATTTGGATACTTCTCACTACTGCTGACAGCACTCACCACCAGCACTGCATAATATCACTATTAGTACAAAGAACCAAAACTAGATATTTGATTATTGAAGGAAGCATTATTTATTTCTCAGTGTAGGGTAATTCAAACAATCAATTTTGGATTACTTTAAATCGAGAAATCCAAAATCATAAATCAACAAACGGTCGCACAACCTAACATATCAATGTTTGAGAAATTGTAGATTATTTTGAAATCTCTAAACTGCGAAACTTATGATCTGGTGACATCTGTTGAATTTATAATAAAGTACATACCGGATGTATGAGTCATGATCAGGCATGGAAAATCATTTACATTCATTTCATGCATTCATTTACATTCATTTGCCTCTAACTTTTTTCATCAACAGCATTCCGCAAAATAAGATGTAGAGCTTTTGTAGGTTTTGTTATTAGCTACAAATTTTTCCCGTAATTCGAATATATATCTCTTATGCATCACGAACTATAGCTAGCAGAACTAGCTACTGTTTTTCAGTGAATGCAGTACTCATAATTTCAAAACGCTTGATGGAGCGAAGACCGCCCGCACACGCGGATCGAAGATCATCAAAGCTGCGCGTTGCTCCGCTGCTGCTGTGTAAACGCTCGGTGATAGAAGTATAGGATTATCAGATAAGTTTTTGTTCTGTGTTATTTTTTTTTTTTTCTTCGTGTATTGTGTCCGAGTAATTTTGATTATCGTTGCAGTGGTAGAGCGTTTTTCGCTCCCACTAGTACGGCAAAATGGACATTTTGTCGGAAGACGAAATGGACGTTTTGTCGGAAGATGACACCACTTTGCCACGCGATAGCAAGAAGGGTCGAAAACGTCTGTCATCCCAGAAATCAGTTGATGCCATCCCTGGTTCGTCATCTCAGTCTGGTAATGGACAGGGACAGATAAGCCCCCGATCGCGAGCCTACCCAGAAGACTGGACTGGCCCATGGGTTGTTTACTTTCAGCCTAAAAAGAAACCTTTGAATGTAATGCAAATTACTCATGATCTGACGAAGCGGTTCTCGGCCGTGACCGAAATCTCGAAGGTGAGGTACAATAAACTTCGCGTTGTTGTCTCTAACCTGAAACAAGCTAACGAGATTGCTGCCTCCCAGCTCTTTACACTCGAGTATAGAGTGTACATCCCAGCTCGTAATGTGGAGATCGAAGGTGTGGTCACTGCACCAAAATGCGTGTACTGTAAGGGAACTTCTCATGGTCTCTCATCGTGCTCGGCGTACAAACAACGTGGGAAGTAACTAGAACGCTCTCTTAAGGAGCGTTCCAGGCAGTCTTTTGCAGCAATGCTAAAAACAGCCACACCATCAACCAACGACAAAAATCCCTTTGCTGTTTTGTCTGATGACGAGTCTGACTCTGACTTGGCTGAGGAGGGAGTTTCTTTCAGTTTTCCGGAAGGTTCTGCATGGAAACGAAAACGCATCCGTGGAAAGTTGCATATAAGGAACCCCAAATCAGCTTGCCCAAATCAGCAACTCCTCCTGGTTTCCACAGAACTGACTATAACCAGAATTTTCCATCTCTCCCGGGGACATCAAAAACCCCTGATGGCCCATTTTTAAGAACAGAAGCCCCTTCTTCATCCGGGTTGTTCTCATTTGATAAAATTGTGGACGATATTCTCAAGTACCTCGATATTTCTGATCCTCTGAAAAGCATTGTTCTGGCAATGCTTCCTACTGTGAAGACCCTCTTGAAGCAATTGACATTGAAGTGGCCCCTCCTTGCAGCAATCATCTCCTTCGATGGATAATTTTCCAAACGAGGTCGGGGGTTTGATCACTGTTCTAGAGTGGAATTGTCGAAGTCTCATTCCTAAATTAGATTCTTTTAAGTTTTTAATTCACAATAATGATTGTGATGCATTTGCTGTTTGTGAAACTTGGCTCTCTTCAGATATAGATCTTCCTTTTTTATAATTATAACATTATTCGACTGGATCGTGAGGATTCGCGTGGAGGAGGAGTACTTTTGGGGATCAAAAAGTGCCATTTCTTCTATAGAGTGAATCTTCCACAATTTCCAGGTATTGAAGTTGTCGCATGTCAGGCTTTTGTTAAAGGCAAGAGCCTTTGTATTGCTTCTGTTTATATTCCTCCTAGAGCCGTTGTTAATCGAAAACAACTTTCAGATATCTGTTCGGTACTTCCTGCTCCACGGTTGATTATGGGAGATTTTAATTCCCACGGTACAGGCTGGGGGGAACTGTATGATGACAACCGTTCTACTTTGATATATGACCTCTGCGACAGCTCTAATATGACAATTCTTAACAATGGAGAAGTAACACGTTTGGCTGGCCCATCCTCGAATGGAAGTAGATTAGACCTCACACTTTGCTCTAACTCATTATCGTTGGATTGCACGTGGAATGTGATCCAAGATCCCCACGGTAGTGATCACTTGCCGATCAAAATTTCGATTGCCAGTGGGTTCAATCCGTCGGAATCCGTTAACGTCGCGTACGACTTCACCCGTAATATCGATTGGACAACGTTCAAGACCGCGATAGAGGAAGCCGTGTCGTCGGTAGAAGGGCTTCCACCGTTGGAGGAATATAACTTCCTCTCCAATCTGATCTTGGACAGCGCGCTTCAAGCTCAAACTCGGCCGGTTCCAGGAACGTCTTTCCGTAGGAAACCTCCTTCCCCTTGGTGGGACCAGCAATGCACTGAGGTTTATCGTAAAAAGTCCGACGCTTTTAAGCTTTTCCGGAAACGTGGAACACCCGTACATTTCGAAGCGTACTCGGCTCTTGAACGCGAACTCAAGAGCCTCATCAAAGCCAAGAAACGCGGATACTGGCGGCAATTCGTGGACGGATTATCGCGCGAAACGTCGATGAATACGCTTTGGAATGCGGCGCGAAGGATGCGTAACCGGTCAAACAACGAGAGCGAGGAGTACTCCGATAGTTGGATTCTCAAGTTCGCGCGAAAAGTATGTCCTGATTCTGTGCCGGCACAGATGATTCCTCGCGAAACGACGAATTCGGTAGACGAGATCAGCCAGCCTTTTTCAATGCTGGAGCTCTCACTCGCGCTCCTTTCGTGTGGCAATTCGGCTCCGGGGGCTGATAGAATCAAGTTCAACTTGTTGAAGAACCTCCCAGACGTCGCTAAGAGGCGCATGTTGAACTTGTTTGGTCAGTTTCTGGAGCTAAATATTGTTCCGGATGATTGGAGGCGGGTGAGAGTTATAGCCATTAAAAAGCATGGAAAACCCGCGTCAGATCACAACTCGTATCGTCCCATTGCGATGTTATCGTGTATTCGAAAATTGTTGGAGAAAATGATCCTTTTTTGCCTGAGTTGAACCACCTACTCTCAGATACTCAATTTGGTTTCCGTAGGGGTAAGGGAACGAACGACTGTCTCGCGTTGCTGTCCACAGAACTTCAGTTGGCTTTTGCTGAGAAAGAGCAAATGGCTTCTGTCTTCTTGGATATTAAGGGGGCTTTTGATTCAGTATCGGTTGAAGTCCTTTCAGACAAACTCCACGCTTGTGGCCTTTCTCCATTAATTAAAAACTTTTTGTACAATTTGCTGTCAGAGAAACATATGAGCTTTTCTCATGGAAACTCTACAGCTTCACGATTTAGCTACATGGGTCCCCCCCAGGGCTCATGTTTAAGCCCCCTTCTGTATAATTTCTACGTCAGAGAAATTGACAATTGTCTAAGTGACAACTGCACGTTGAGACAACTTGCAGATGACGGAGTAGTGTCTATGACAGGACCCAGAGAGTCCGACCTGCAAGGACCCTTACAGGATACCTTAGACAATTTGTCTACTTGGGCTATCCAGCTAGGTATCGAATTCTCCACGGAGAAAACTGAGTTGGTTGTTTTTTTCAAGGAAGCATAGCCCAGTAAAACCGAAGCTTCAACTTTTGGGTAAGCCGATCACACATTCCATGTCTTTCAAATATCTTGGGGTCTGGTTCGATTCAAAATGCACCTGGAGATCCCACATTGACTATCTGAAGCGAAAATGCCAACAAAGGATCAATTTTCTCCGAACAATTACCGGAACGTGGTGGGGAGCCCATCCGCAAGATATTCTAACTGGATAATCGGTTTTAGAGTACGGTAATTTTTGCTTCCAGTCGGCGGCTAAAACGCACATCATCAAACTGCAACGGATCCAGTATCGCTGTCTTCGTATCGCGTTAGGATGCATACACTCGACTCATACGATGAGTCTCGAAGCGTTAGCGGGCATGTTGCCAGTCTCTGATCGGTTCTCGGAATTATCCCTCAGGCTCCTCACCCGTTGTGAAATTATGAATTATTTTATTTTTACGGATAGTCTCAGTTCTGTCGAGGCTATTCGATCCATGAGGCCGGTAAAGCACTCCTCGTATTTTCTCATGAAAATACGAGAGCTTCTAAGTGCTTTATCTTTAAGATCTTTTGTCATCACCTTTGCATGAGTCCCATCTCATTGCTCGATTCCGGGCAATGAGAAGGCGGACTCGCTTGCAAAGGTGGGAGCTATGGAAGGCGATATTTACGATCGACAAATCGCCTACAATGAATTTTTCTTCATTTATCGTCAACAGTCGCTCGCCAGCTGGCAAAATAAATGGAGTGAAGGAAGTTTGGGACGATGGCTATTCTCGATCATCCCTAAGGTGTCGAAGAGTCCTTGGTTCAAGGGGTTGGATGTGGGTCGAGACTTCATTCGTCTGATGTCTCGCCTCATGTCCAATCACTATTGTCTAAACGCTCACTTGTTCCGTGTTGAGCTGGGGGACAGTAATCTCTGTGAATGTGGACAAGGTTACCAGGACGCAGATCACATTATTTGGTCATGTGCTGAGCACCGTGGAGTCAGATCCGAGTTGTACGATTCCCTTCGGGCTCGAGGTAGACAACCTAATGTTCCAGTTCGGGATATTTTGGCTAGACGCGATCTGGAGTTTATGCAACTCATATATGTTTTCTTGAAGAATATTAACCATAGATTGTAAGTTTGATTAACCTTGTGTTTAGTTTGTGTTTTGTATGTGTGTGTATTTTTTTTTTGTAGATTTGTTTCTGTAATAATTGTATAATTACAGAGTTGATATAACGTCGATAGGATTAAGTATATGTTTTAGAAATAGTGAAATTTTTGAATCATAAATCATATTCCAAATCTCCTTTTCCCTCTCCCGATCCAAACAATTGTCATCCAATAACCTCGAGAAGACCGCGAGTAATCGGTTCCAATCCTTTAATTTTAGATTTAAGACATTCATAATGTATAAAGAAAATGATAACTTGGCTCTGTAAAGTTTATTCGATTGAACCTGTACACATAAAGTTATTAACAAAAATAATTGATTTCAACAAAAAACTTTTTCAACACAGTCATCAGAGGCATTGCTGCTTCCCCAACACAGTCATCAGAGAGTCGTAAGTAGACGAAACAAGTCGAAGTGGCATTCGCCTCCTTTCTTCGGGCGTGTGCGAATAGGGAGGATGCTATTACGTAAAATTGTGCACACTCATCATCACACACACGAACCTGAGAGGCGTTTGTTACACTATTTTATGACTCCTAAATAATCACTATACAGCAAGCGGTGAAAAGCGTTTATAGCCCTTTTTAATGACTCCTTAATAACCGTTGTGTAAGTACTCACAATATTCACAGATTAAAATTAGTTTAACAATTGTCGTGGTACGCCAAAATAATTGCTTGTACAGTTTTTATTAATTTAATTTATTTGTGCACATTGAAAACATATGTAATTATGCCATAATTCACATTCTGTGATCATGGAGGAAGTAGTAACAAGCATCTGTTTAATCTTTGATTGATATTCTTTCGATTAATCTCTCTAATCATTAATTGAGAGAATTTATCTAGAAATGTTATCGTTGATTATATGATATATGTCTTAAATTAATGTTTGCATTTATTAATAACACCTATATATAATTTACCTCTACTCCACCGAGGGTTTCTCGAAGCAAGATTCGAACTCATGATCCCGGATTGCCAGCCGCTTCTGTTTCTATCTGCTCTATTCTTGAATACATATTTTGATCATATGAGAGAAGTATATCAAGCTCATCTTGAGTGACTTCTCTTGCAGTCGAATAATCATTGCCTTATGGTTATATAAACATGCCTATCACTTGTGCTATTTTTAGCAACAAAATTGTGGTTGGTCGAACGCAAACAATCATTTAAGAGTGCTCCAAGCAGCTTTTGAAGCTTTTAACCAAATGGCAATACAACTACATTCTTGTTCAACTCTGGAAGCGTTTGATCAACTCAGGTGTTGTATAAGAGCTCCCAATGGTTTGTTTTGATGCGTTTATTCCACGTTCTGTATAGCTCTTGTGAATCAGTTTAACTAAGGTGCTATAAAAGTTATCGTAGGTCTTATAAAGCATATAGTTAAACCGACGGTAAACAATCATTTAAGAGTGCTCCAACAGCTTTTAAAACTTTTAATCAAATGGCAATGCAACTACATTTTTGTTCAACTCTGGAAGCTATTATTCAACGTTTGATCAACTCAGGTGTTTTAGAAGAGCTCTCAATTGTTTGTTGGGAATCCATTGCCTCCTTTACTCCGTGCTCCATATAAATATTCACCATATTAAATCATCCGTCTCGAACGAGCCCTGCATCTTCTTCTTTGTTCTTCTTTCTGTCTATACATATTTTTCTTTATCCTGCCAGTTGTATTCTACACTGTGTCTCCAACTCGTTCTCCCGTCGCCATGTTTGCGAGCAGAATTTTCATTTTTATATCAATTAATTTCACTTCCTATACCTCTCGCTGACATTAACTATCGTGGTTTTCTGTAAACTTCCGCTCTAGTTTTGCCTAGAGAAACGACTGCTTCCGTATCTCAAATCTCACAACGTTCCTACAATGTTTTGGCTGGGTCTAGCCTCTTGTCACTACTCCAAGGACGTTCTGGAGTGGTACAAAAGCGAATGGGGTCAATTTGGTACCGAAGGATCTCCGGAGTTGCGACCGATCGAAAGATACTGGGCTATAATGAAGCAAGAACTCCGTAATCATCCTAAAGCTGTCACTACGGAGCAGGAAATCTCGATAACTTTTTCAAAGGACTTATCAGCTTTTGTAAACAATGTATTTGATCGTCGATTTGGCGTAACTGGTAGCTCACCCACGCATGCTAACACTACCATCAGATAGGGGAAATTTCCCCATACCTGCTAGTGGCGTTAGTAAGCTAGCTACCAGTTACGCCAAATCGACGATCAAATGCATTGTTTAGAAAAGCTGATACGTCCCTTTGAAAAGGTAATAATGTTGAAATCATGGTTGAGAAAAAAAAGTCGATTCAACCGTTATACAAAACCTTATGGGTGGAATTAAGAAGAAAGTTTGAGTATTTGGCAGGCACGTAGCCATGGGGGGGGGGGGGGGGCTATGGGGCTGAAGCCCCCTCCCCAAATTATTATAATAATGTGAAAAAAAATCTGACCCAAGATAATGGATATCTGTTACTTGTACTGTACAGGTAATAGATATCTATTACCTGGATAAGGTTTTTTTTATTTTTCATATTATATTAAAATCATTTATGGACGAGGCTTCAGGCCTATAGCCCCCTCTGGCAATGGGACTCGGGCTGTACCTATATAGTGTGCATGAACAATTTATGTTTGCAGCGATTCTGTTAAAGATCATGGGACCATCGAGTTTTTATGAAAGATCAGCCTCGTTTCACTTCCGTAGGAACTAGGGTGTAGATCCAATTTGTAACCTTCTTAACACAATCCGCACTGTACCCCTCTTTTTCAAGCAAGATTTCATACAAAATAGAATGTTGCTACATAAAATGACTTCTTAATTTATTTACCTTTCCATATGTACCATTGGATTTAATAAAGAGTCACACATTGTGTCTATTTAGATTTTAACTCTTTAATTGTTCAAAATTCAAAATAAATTACTTTTCGTTTTAACCCAGGGGCTCAAGCTACCTAGTAACTTATCTACTGTAATTTTTATGATATAAATCTAAGTGATTTTACATTGTTCCTGCCTTGGAAATTCAGTATTTTAAACAGGTCTTCTAAATCGGCATGTCAGTATAACAATTCACATCAAAACTAAAAACTAAAACTATATATATATATATCTTATCTATGTATAAAGAGAATTATGCGTTGCAATTAAAGATTGCAACGATTTTTCCCTAAAATTATTAATTATTTTGTTGGACATTTCTAGATAGAGCTGGAATTAGGGCATAACAGCTTTTGTAAACAATGGCTTCTCTCGATGATTTCTCGAAAAACATTGCTCTTCCTGGCAAATCAACATTATCATCGAATAGGTTAAGACTTCCCCTACCCGATGGATATGTTGATTTTGTGTAGGGGTGCCTTGAGTTGCTAGAAATCGACGAGAGAATTCATTGTTTATAAAAGCTGTTACGCCCTAATTCCAGCTCTATCTAGATTTGTTCTAAGGTCTCAACATCAGGGTTGCGACCTATCACAATCACGATCGCCAAACAGTTGATGGTACTAACGCTTTGTAAATTCTTGTCAATGTGCTCGTCGAAGCTCTCTCCATGACTATCCATCAAGTTGACGAAAGAAGTAAAAAGCAACTAATGAACGTCGTTTTCTGTTGTGATCCATCGCCGATCTGGTCATTCCCGACAATCACGACACTGATATGTGCTCGTTTTGAAGCAGTTGCTGCTTTGCTTGCTTA